>NC_134785.1:43807721-44030221 GCF_046742065.1 Oratosquilla oratoria
AAGAAAGAAAAAGAAAAAACATATATGGCTTGTGCGTATATCTCGCCGTCTCTGTACTCTCTCTCTCTCTCTCTTCCTTACGCTTAAGCAGAGCCGGTCGTGAGAGTCGAGGATGACCAGGCTGAGGTCGAAGCAGGTCCAGGTGGTGCCAAGGATGAGGAGAAGGGCCACCAGCAACTGGAGCAGGTGGTGTAGTCGCTGGTGGTGCAAGGTGGCTGGAAAAGAGAGAAAAACAGATCAAACTATCAATAATTGAATCGTATGGGTGACTCACCACGGTCTTGGATCACGTGTTGTACTCGTGATCGGCAGGTATTACCCCCTCGTATGAGAGCTCAACGTTCATAAAGGGGCTCGTCTGTAGGTAATGTTGAGACCAAACACACACACACACACACAACTCAATTCCCTTGTGTGTGTGTGTGTGTGTGTGTGTGTGTGTGTGTGTGTGTGTGTGTGTGTGTGTGTGTGTGTGTGTGTGTGTGTGTGTGTGTGTGTGTGTGTGTGTGTGTGTGTGTGTGTGTGTGTGTTTTACAGACGTCGGAGAGACACATCTCCCCGTCATTCGTCGCCTTCGAGTCCCACCAACACCCTCACCTCCATCTGTAGGTGCAGCCCCCATGGGCTGGCATTCAATCTACAGTCTGGGATCAAAGTCTCACTCAACACAGACTGCAGTCTAAAGATCTCTAACCACAGAGATCTACAGGAAGACCCGAGGACCGTTGCCATCCGCTGTGGGGTTGCGGGTTTCTAGTCCGAGAAACAAGATGCAAAAATGAATCACCACACTCCTTTTTTTGAGTTAAATATATATAAATATATATATATATATATAATATATATATATATATATATATATATATATATATCATATCTATTCTAACTGCCGTCAGGTGATTTTATTCAGCTAGGGAAATCTGGACAACGCCTGAAAGGGGAAATGGGTGACAGCCGAAATGATTTGGGTCATTTGTCACCGTGAAGGGAATAAATGAGTTATGTATAAAGTCCGCCCACCTCCATTGACGAGTCCGCAATAGCCCTCGGAGCGACAACATCAGATATATAAAAAAAAAAGGTACTAGATCTCGGACTGAAATGAGAATATTATCATTATTATCATTATGATAATAATAATAATAATAATAATAATAATAATAATAATAATGATAATAATAATAATAATAATGATGATGATGATGATGATGATGATGATGATGATGATGATGATGATGATGATGATGATAATAGTAATAATAATAATAATAATAATAATAATAATAATAATAAATAATAATAATAACAATAATAATAATAATAATAATAATAATAATAACAATAATAATGATAATGATAATTATATATACATACATATAATAAAAGCTTTTCCCCCTTTACAAGGGAGATAGCCAAAAAGCAAAGGCATAAAATCCACTCCCACCCATTTCATCACCAACATACTTCACTCCCATCCACCCCCTTCCCTCTTACCTTAGCTCCTCCTGGATGACGGGTCATCCCTGCATCTTGTCCACTGCCCTGGGTCAGAAGCAGTGTCGCAAGACACAGCACATCTACAGCAAGGCCGCTTCATTAAATCGGCGACCCCCCCTCTCCGTCCCCTCATACAGAGAAGGAGAAGACGGGGAGGAATCCCTTCGGGCTGCGTCAACTTATTTCTCATACATACTCCCTCACCCCACATCCCCCACCCACTCCTCCTCATGCATCAAAGCATCATCCATATACAACCATTCTCCATTCAGCCCTAGCTTCTGTCCTCTCCCGTCCTTCCTCAACAGACATTCCCTTCTTTCGTAATGCCCCTTTTACCCCATCCATCCATCTCATCCTAGGTTGTCCCCTCATGTTCACTCCTTCCACCTCTGCCTTCCACACCCCTTTTAATAGTATTTCTTCAATCATTCTTTCCATGTGTGTCCAAACCAACCCAATACTCTTTCATCAACCCTATCTCCCAACTCCCTTTACAACCCCGTTCTCCTCCTCACCTCCTCATTTCTCACTCTATCCAGCATAGTAACCCCTATCATACTTCTCAGACACCCCATCTCAAATACATTCAAACTCCTTCTCTCTTCCTCTCTTATGTTCCATGTTTCTGCCCCATACAGTGTTGTCGGCATAATCATTCCTATTAGCATCCATTCACAAAATGTCTATTTCTCATTACACTTTTTAATCCACCAAGGCATTTACTCGCTTCTCTCAATCTACATTCTACCTCCACCTCCACTCCTCCCTTTCTCGCCACATTCAAACATAAGTATCTAAAACTATCCACTTCCTCCAGTCTCTCTTAATGCTCACTTCCAGTTTGCTGCCACTATCTCCCCTTGTACATCTCGTCACCTTACATTTACCTACATTTATCTTCAACTTCCTTCTTTTGCACATCTTACTAAACTCTGTCACTAATTTCCTCAATCCCCTCTCTGATCCTGCTATAAGCGTTGTGTCGTCAGCAAACAACAACTGGTTTATCTCCCATTTCTCCATTTTCCTTAATAATCTCCAATCCCTGACCCACTACCTTTGCATTTACCTCTCGCACCACACCACCCATGTATAAATTGAATAGCCAGGGTGACATAACACATCCCTGACGAAGTCCCACCTTTACCTCAAACCACTCACTCTCTCCAATTCTAATCCTGACACAAGCTCTATTACTCTCGTAAAAACTCTTGACTGCTCTTAACAGCCTTCCTCCTATCCCATATATATTCAGTACCTCCCACAGTGCCTTCCTGTCTACCCTGTCATAAGCCTTTCCCAAATCCATGAAAGCCCAAAATACATCCTTACCTTTTCCTACAGCTTTCTCACATATCTGTCTTACCACAAAAATCTGATCTACGCAACCTCTACCTGTCCTAACCCACACTGTTCCTCACCAATTACTCCCTCTGTTCCTCTCCTAATCCTCTCAATCAAGACCCTCCCATAAGCCTTCCCAACTACACTTAACAACTTGATCCCTCTGAAGCTACTATAATCACACTTGTCCCCTTTTCCCTTGTAAAGTGGAACTATACAGGCACTCCTCCAGGCCTCCGGCACTCTACCCTCTCTTAAAGGTCAACTGAGAAGGCTTTGGATTTCTTTATTTGTTGTTACTTCATGTGTGAAAATATAACTTAGAAGTTAGAACACTAAAATGCACGTTTCTAGTATATTATAGTTTTCATTTTATCCAAATAGCATTATCTTAAAAGTGTCTGATAGCAGACGAACTTTTCAATGTCGTAGTTACATTTTCCACCTCTAGGACAACTGATGACGTAAGGTTTATTTACATTCTTGGACATGGCCAATGATACGAAAGTGATTTCACATCGAGTGAAGGTTTATCGGATTTGGATGCCAAGCTTCATATTTACGGGCAAAAGTTTCAAGGATTCATGAATTACAAATTGTTTTTATCTGTGATAAGTTACAATAAACAGGCATATGTCGCAAAGAGAATAGAGAAATCATTTGACTGAAGGGGATAGGAAGACATGTCTATAAAATTATCTGCCATAGGTAGTGGTTGCCGTGGGGGAAGAGAAGCCATCAATCATATGCCTGGCACTGTCACCATGGTCACTTTCACATTCCATCTCAATTTCGCTGGCAGTAGTACTTGCAGAAGGTGAATATTCATAATAGGCACTTTGTAACAGCTGAAAAAATCATTAAGTCTATATCAGTACGAATTCCTTTCTCCTAGTCCAGGATAATTAGGCTTAACTCCTGCTGGGGTTCCACTTTTTTGACAAAAAAAAAATAATTTGGTTGACTCCAAATGACAAGACGTGGTCGTAGGGCTATTAAGGAAGCCCCTGTCATCATGGTCATGCCTATCACCCTAGCAAGCCTATGTCATGCTTGTACCCCTAATCTGCTTAGGCCTAGCCCAAAAATCGTTAGTCAAGCCTCACCATGTTTATTAATGATTGTAAGTGACAGCGTACATAACACAGGCCTACAATATACACGTGATACAAACTGATACACCTATCTCCAGTTAGTCAAGCCTAACCATGCTTGTTAATGGTTGTCAGTGACGACGTAGATAACACAGGCCTACATATACACGTGATACAAACTGATACACCTACCTCCAGTTATCTTTTTTCAATGACAGTGCTCCTTCGACGGCGTTTGCTTGCCGAACCTGGGGTCTTGTCGATGACAAAAATTGTCGGTGTTGCATCTTCTTTTAGAATGGGATTCATGCTAATTCCTAGTGACTCGGCAAGGCCAGGGTCCCGAGTGTACTTTTTTTCGAAATGTTTCGAACAGAGTTTCGCTTTCAATCCAGGCTTCCATGACTCGTGCCGTCTGCACCGAATGATCCAGTCCTTTTTGCGAACAGGATCTTTCGGAAAAGAATGAAAATGAAGTCCATCCGAAGCAGAATGTTTCGTCGAATCACTGTTGCAATTTGCGGCGACACAATAAACCATTTTCGAACTAAATACTTGATAAAACCTTGCTAACACACGAAATATGACAGATCACTGATCAAGTTGACAGCGCAGCTCGGCATTTTATAGTGCACGCATATGGATGTATCAGAATGTAAACAACGAGGCTAACGTCACAGCCTTACGAAAACAGCCCAAAATCATCTCCTACCGATATTTTGATATGCCTTTTTATCACAATGCGTAATAATTAGGACCTATTTTAGCATTATGTTATCAAAAGGTGACTCAGCTATACATCTAGCAAATATTCACTACCTCTTTGAAAACCTCAGTTGACCTTTAAACAAACGTTAAATAATCTCACCAGCCAGTCCACCATTACTGTACCTCCTTTTTTTTCAGACATTCTGCTTGACATCCATCCAATCCAGGTGTCTTACCTGTTAACAACTGCCTTCACTTCATCTTTCTTTATTTCTCCTCCATTTCCCTCACTCATCACGGTCATTTTCTTAGCGCTTCCCAGTGCAACTACCTTTCCCTCCCTATCCTCCTTCACATTTAGCAACTCCCTAAAATACTCTGCCCATCTTCCTCTTACTGCCTTCTCTTCCATTATCATCTCTCTACCTGCACCTTTTATCTTTTCTTTTCTACTTGATTCGCCGCGCGTAGCCCAGTGGATACCATGTCGAACTCATGAGCTGGTGGTCGTGAGTTCGATTCCCGGTGCCCAATTCGTGCTTCTTGCGTTAGTTTCCGACAGCCCTGGCCAGGCGGGAAGGCGACCCAAACATCGGAATGAGAAAAGCGCGGCTTACTGCAACTGACAGGACCTGCTTTATCAGGGATTTCTCACTTAACACTTCGTGGGAGTGGGATAGTGATTTTAGAGTTTCATAATAATAATAAAAACGATACTAATGATAATAATCATAATATTATCAATGATGATAATAATAACAATAAAGACGTGTAATAAATTTAAATAATAATAATAACAATAAGAATAAGAATATACATATACCAAGGGCTTTTTCTCCTTTACAAGGCAGGTAGCCAAAGTCAGTCATAAATCCACTCCCATCCATTTCATCCCCAACATACTCCCGTTCTCCACCCCTCCTTCCCTCCCTCTTTTCCTGGCTCCTCCTGGATGACGGGTCATCCCTGCATCCCGCCCACTGCCCTTGGTCAGAAGCAGTGCAGCAAGACACAGCACATCCACCGCAAGGCCGCTTCATTTAATCGGCGACTTCCCCTCCCCGTCCCCTCCCGCAGAAAACGAGACGGGGAGAAATCTCTTCGGGCTGCATCAAAATATCATTCACACATACTTCCTCATCCCCCCATCCCCCACCCACCCCCTTTCATGCATCTCAGCATCATCCATACACAACCGTTCTCCATTCACCCCTATCTTCTTTCTCTCCCTTCTTTCCTCAACAGACATTCCCCTCATTCCCAATGCCCTAATAAGAATATAAAGGAAAATAAAACAGTATTCTAGCCTCGCTGAAAGGCTGTGGCTCATTCCGCTTCGTTCCCGTCTCGCGATAACAAAGTCCCTGGTTCGAGCCCCACCAGTTAACGATGAATGCCAACTGTTCCAGCACCTGGGTGCATGGGTGACAGGCGTAAGATCATCATCTTACGACTCATTCCATGATGCTTACAATTTATATAATTTATTCTGGCTAGCGCGCTCGGGCTATGTTTGTGTGTGTGCGCGCGTGTGTGTGTGTGTGTGTGTGTGTGTGTGTGTGTGTGTGTGTGTGTGTGTGTGTGTGTGTGTGTGTGTGTGTGTGTGTGACTGCATTTGATTACGTATGTATTTACCTATATGTGAATTCACCTAACTGTAGTATACATACACAGGAAGGGAGCTATGCTCGAGGGATCCTGTCTCTTATTCCCTTTATCAAAAGTATTTTCAAATACCATGTCTGTATCCATTTTGTTATATATCATCACCTAGGTTATTCCAAGAACTTATGTATCTGTATGGTGTGTGTGTGTGTGTGTGTGTGTGTGTGTGTGTGTGTGTGTGTGTGTGTGTGTGTGTGTGTGTGTGTGTGTGTGTGTGTGTGTCTGTGTGTGTGTTGTCTTGGGGAGGAGGAGGGAGAGGGAAATGGGAGAGAAAGGTGCAAAGAGGTTAGGCAAAGGTGTCTTTGGACTGACTTAAATCAGCCCAAGAAATTTAATCTACTACTAGAAAGTATGACATGGTTTGAGAAAATACAGATTAACAATACTCGTAATGTGTAGGTTGCGCCCGACAGTTGGATCTGACAGCATGCAAGCAGAATTCAAGATAATCAGACTATTATGTGTATATATATATACATATATATATATATATATATATATATATATATATATATATATATATATATATATATATATATATGTATGTCTATATATATATATATATATATATATATATATATATGTGTGTGTGTGTGTGTGTGTGTGTGTGTGTGTGTGTGTGTGTGTGTGTGTGTGTGTGTGTGTGTGTGTATGTGTGTGTGTGTGTGTGATATAGGGCTTCACCGAATATAATAAGGTGACACCATAGAAATATCACCAGAAACCAGTAGGCACGGAGGTGAGATTACTGCCAACCCCCCTTCATAGCCAATATGAACAGCACAACCAAAACAAAACCGGGCGTTCCTGTTGGATCATCGTCTCCTAAAGGTCCAACCGCATTGCCACCGTCCAGGCAGATCCAAGTCTTGGACATTAAACAACATGAAGAAAATGAAGATCTATATTTACAACGTAAGAAGTCTCTCAGAAGATCACAGGCTGGAGAGTTTAATGGAAGAACTAGACAACATCAAGTGGGACATCGTAGGACTGAGCGAAGTCCGAAGAGCGGAAGAAAAGCTGATACAATTACAAGATGGTCACCACCTGTTCTACTATAGAGGTAAGGACAAAGAAAGATCTAGTGGAGTAGATTCTTGATAAACCGAGAGGTTGCTGGTAACGTAGTCAAACTCAGTAGTTTGTCAGACAGGGTAGCTTGGATTGTGATTAGGCTGTGTAAAAGGTTAACTCTAAAAATAGTTCAGGTTTATGCACCAACTTCACAGAGTTCAGACGATGAAATTGAGTCGTTCTATGATGATTTAAGTCAGGTGATGGATAAAGAAAAATCTAAGTACACGTTGGTAATAGGCGACTTTAATACCAAAGTGGGGAAGAAGATGGGCGATGAGACGTGCATAGGTAAGTTTGGAGTAGGTGAAAGAAAGGACAGAGGCGAAACGTTAGTAAATTTTGCAGAGAACTACAACATGAGGATAATGAACACTTTATTCCAAAAGCGTGTAGGTCGTAAATGGACGTGGAGAAATCCAAATGGAAAAACAAAGAACGAAATAGACTTCATATTAGGAGATGAGAGCAAAAGCGTTAACAATGTTACCATGATAAATAAAATCAACATAGGCAGTGACCATAGAATGGTAAGTTGCACAGCTAAATTCAGTTTCAGAGCCGAGAGAAATAAACAAATTTTAAGAAAGAAAATAAGCCTTGCAAAGGTTAAGGATAATAATAAGAAATTTCAGTTAGAAATCAAAAATAGATTCGAAGCTCTAAGAACTAATGAGGACACCGTGGAAGATATGAATTTGAATTTAGTGAATATCATTAGGGAATCGGCAGAGAAAATAGGAAGTACAAAAAAACATTAGAGAAAATAAATACTCCCAAGCTACAAATGACCTGATTAAAGGAAGAAGGACCATGCAGATTAAAATCAGGAGAAACGAAATAGAAAGAGTAGAACTAAACAAGCTTATCAACAAAAGGCAGAGATTAGAGAAAAGAAAGAGAAACATGGATGAAATAGAGGAAACTATTCGGAAGGGTAAAAGTATTAAAGTGACCGAACGCAAACATGCTTTAGAAAGACAGCAAATGATATGTTTGAAAGATAGAAATGGAGAAATAATTAAATGTTGAGAGAAAATGGTAAAAAGAGTAGAAGAATTTTAACAAGATCTTTACTCGTCGAAGACTATAGTTGAATCAGTAAATTCATGTGTAGACGTTAGTAGTGTACCAGAGATTACAAAGGAAGTAGAATCTGCTCTAAAAACTATGAAACAAGGAAAAGCACCTGGGGAAGATGGTATATCGATAGATCTGTTGAAAGACGCAGGAAAATTAGTTCATATTAGATTAGCTGAGTTGTACACCCAGTGCTTACGTCAAGAAAGCGTTCCTGAATCGTGGTGCAATGCTATAGTGATTTTGCTTCATAAAAAAGGAGACCAGAAGGACATTAGTAACTATCGACCGATTAGCTTGCTATCAAATGTATATAAAGTATTCTCCAAGGTCCTTACAAATAGACTAAGTCAAGTTTTAGATGTAAACCGAGAGAACAGGCTGGCTTTAGGAGCGGATATTCGACCCTAGACCATTTGCAGGCGATGAACCAACTAACCAAGAAAACGACAGAATACAATATACCTCTGTATTTAGCTTTTGTAGATTACGAGAAGGCCTTTGACTCAGTAGAACAAATAGCAATACTAAACTCGCTACGCAAGCAGGGTACAAACGAACAGATCGTAAAAGTTTTAGAAAAGATTTATGCGGAAGGTACCGCTATAATTCGACTACATAAAGATACAGAAAAGATCAAAATCGAGAAAGGAGTATGGCAAGGTGATACAATTTCACCGAAACTTTTTACAGCTTGCTTGGAAGATATTTTCAGAAGATTGAGTTGGGAAAAGAAAGGATTAAAGAATAATGGCGAATATTTGAACCACCTAAGATTTGCGGATGATATTATTCTTATTTCAGAGCAGGGCTGTGGAGTCGGAGTCGGAAGCAATTACGGTGTCACTGGAGTCGGAGTCGGAGTCGGTAAAAATATACCGACTCCGACTCCAGTTAAATTTACACTTTATAAGGCCTTCGTTTAGTCTATAGAGTTATGCAGTGCACTCCTTATAAGTAGATTATATGAAAAAACATAATTCTATATGATGTAATAAATCTCATCTTCTTGTCTTCGTGGTCATTCCACTAAACCCCCAAAACGTCCTTGTGCAACGCTGGCTTTCAAATTTATACATAGACCAATAAACATCCAAAGTATTACTTGAATAAATTAAATAAACACCTCCATTTTACACCTGTTGACACACAGTCACCTGAGCTGTAATATTCCTGTCAAGTTCCATATGCATCGTTTCCATCACTCCATCAGTTTGGTGGTTTCTCCCGCTGCTGTGTTGCCAAACAGTAGGATAATTATGATTTCAACTGTAGACTAACGCAATAATACTATCTCTTCTCTCCTTTCCCCTTCTTTTTCCCCCTCTATACTTTTTAACATTGAATTATTGAAATAAGGATATCTAAAGCTGAAAAAATCACGTTTCAAACATGCTCAGCTGTATCTTGTATTGTACTCGTATCGATAAGATCGGTTCCAGAACCAGAGTAATGTCCATCGCAATAATCGCATAGCAATACCAGTATGTAGTTTTTTTTTTTTTTTTTGTATTTGCAAAACTATGTATGTAAAAAAGTCTTACATATATTTCTTATTATCAAGTTTGTATATCCTTTACAAAGGTTATATTTCAACTTTTGTTATAAAGTACAGTATTTTTGTTTTTGAAATGTACTTATCACTTATTTGCAACATCATAGAATGTACTTATCAGTTATCACTTATTTGCAACATCATAGAATCTTTTTTTACTTAATTTTCTTCAATATTCTTTCAAAAATGTTATCTCTACTTCAGTTATAAAGTATTAATCAAGAGGTCAAACATAGGAAAGCCACACTATAACATATATCTTTAATCTTTGATATAAACAAGTTATAATGATATGTCTACTCAAGATTGGAGCGTGTGTTGTATAGGCTTTATAAAATATGTAAGCCATAATCAGTTAATTACATGAAGAGGAGTCGGAGTCGGAGTCGGTGGTGCCAAAAATAGAGGAGTCGGAGCCGGAGTCGGAGGTTTTGTGTTCCGACTCCACAGCCCTGTTTCAGAAAGAGCAGAAGACTTGCAAGATATGCTGAGTGATCTAAACAAGGAAAATGTCAAAGTAGGTTTAAAATGAATAAAAGTAAAACCAAAGTAATGTTCAACACGAAAGTTCAAAGTAAAGAGATTGTAATTGATGATGAGAGTCTTGAGGAAGTTGAAGAGTATAATTATTTAGGCCAGATGGTGAAAGTGACGAAAGATCTTGATAATGAAATAAAAAGACGCATTACAATTGATTGGAAGGTGTTTGGTAAGTATAATAAGATCCTGAGAGGCTCTCTACCTTTATGTTTGAAACGTAAAGTTTACAATCAATGCATTCTACCAGCAATAATCTAAGGGTGTGAGACTTGGAAACTAACGAAGGCAATGGAAACAAAACTAAGGACAGCACAGAGGAGAATGGAGAGATCAGTGATGGGAATAACGCTGAGAGACCGAAAGAGATCAAGTTGGGTGAGAGAGCAGACTAGAATGAAAGATATTGTGGAAGCAGTAAAGAGAGGAAGTGGAATTGGGCAGGTTAGTGCGAACGACTGATGAGCGATGGAGCAAGTGTGTTACTGAGTGGACGCTGCGAGATGGGAAGCGTGGAAGAGGGAGACCAGACAGAAGGTGGAGAGACGAGATTGAGAAGTTTGCAGGAGTATGTGGCAGAGGATGGCGCGGTCGTGTGAATCATGGAATGCTATGAAGGAGGCCTTTGTTCAATAGTGGACTCAGGATGGCTGATTTGATTGATTGATTGATTGATATCCAGTTATTTATTTGGTTGTTCATTTTATTCACTGTTTTATTTTTTTATTCATTTACCGCTTACTTCTTCATTCTAGTTATTACCTAATAATCATTTCGTTATCAACTATTAGTAGGATTACGATAAATGGAGAGAGGAGGTGCATAGTGAATATCCATTCTTTCTCGAACGCACATTCAATTGTTTACCTATGAACTTTGTTTTATTTGTTGATTTATTAATTGTTTACTTCTTAATTCTATTTATTACCTATTAGTTATAGATAAATAATTGTAACAAGTTTATTTGGCATTGAATCAATATACATGAAGTGCAGATAATGAAAAGAACAGTTCGAAATAACAATTACAATTGCCAAAGATAACACAAAAAAGCATGTAAGCTTATTTCCGTTGTATCTATTAATTAATTATTACCTATTTGTAAAAATTCGATAAATGGAGAGATGAAGTCCAAAGCGTAAATCCATTCTCGAACTCGCATAATTGAGTCGCGCCAATTACTTTACCTTACCGGGGTGCCGTATCAACTTGGACGTTGGGCACCATGGAGCTCCATTCCTGTCTGCACATGGCTCCTCTTTTAACAAGATGGCACTTGTTATTTCTTCTACTACAGATGTCCTTAACCCGCCTACATATTTTCTGCGTTGTCTTCTTCTTGCCCTCTTTCCTTCTATTTTTTTTTCCATTAGGCACGTTGTTGTTTTCTCATGACGTGTCCTTCAAAGTGTAACTGTCTTTTCCTGATAATTGTTATCATTTCCCTCTGTGTTCCTATTTGCTACAGTATTTCTTCGTTTGTTTTAAAATCTGTCCATGAAATTTTCAGCATCCTTCTCCAAATCCACATTTCTACTCTTATCCTGTCCTGCATCTGTTTAACCGATGGTCCATGTAATAATACTGACCAAGTGTAACATTTTACAAATATTTTACTTGTTCTTATGTTTATTTTATTGTTAGTTACTGTTTAATTTTGTTGAAATTGTTTTTCGTTAAGGCTATCCTTCTCTTTATCTCATCGTCGCTTTTCCCATCCCAAGTTAACATGCTTCCTAGTAAGTGAAATGGTCCACCTGTGTCAATATTCTTCCTTCTATTTGAATTCTTACCCTTGGACATTCTTATTTTTTTTTACATTACCATCACTTCTATTTTCTTTTTATTCACTTTTAGACCTCGTATGATTATACGTATTTGTACATGTATATATGGACGTACGTATGTATGCGTGTATGTGTGTATACATGAGCGTATGTTTATACGTATTTGTACATGTATATATGGACGTACGTATGTATGCGTGTATGTGTGCAAACATGTATACATGTATGTAAGTACGCACGGTATAAACGTACGTGTACAAAAAGTTACAAAACACACAGGTGTTTTCATCTTTCAAACTTTTCATCTCTCCAAGTGCTAATAAATCAAAACAAAATAATAATAACAAAAACAATTATTATTATTATATGATAGTCATTGTCTGTGTGTTGGTGTGTTACCCACAGACTCAAAAAATGTTGATCCGATCTTTATGAAATATGGAACATAAGATCTAAGCATAAGGGCGGGTATGTTTAGTTTTATTTTGAGGGGCGTAAAGGTGGCATAGCCTCATGGAAATATACATATTTCCGATTTTCACTCAATTTGGACCATGGATATTAGACACCAATTGAACAAGATTCCCAAGATTTCAACTTATTCAGATAATCGCCCTGATCGAGGTGCGTAAGCCCCATATTTTAGGCTTTTTTACAAGATCCGGCACCATTCTATGGAGTTTCATGAAGACTGGATTTTAGATTCTAACCATGAGGATGAGCTGCATGGAGTATATAAGGGTTGATTTCAATTTTCGTAAGAGGGAGTGCAGGAGCCCCTGTGAAAATTCATACACTTTAAAATTTGTTAAATTTGAACTATAAATGGGCAAGTGGGCGTGGAGGGGTACAACCCCCATCAAAATTCTTATATTTCCAATTTCGATTAAATTTGAACCATAGAATAAGAGTCACGAGAAATATTCCCAAATTTTCAGTTTTGAAAGTAACTCATCGGAAGGGTTATTCTGATATCACCTCCAAAACTTAATTATTGTTAATTACTTGCATAAGAATTCAAGTTATATCAAAGTACTATTTAGTTATTAAAATTATCTGAGTTGTTGAAAATTCGTTCTTTCCTTTCGAAACCCGGTTAACGACGGGTTTTTCTGCTAATATACAATATTGTCTGTATGTTCATGTAGCTTGTATTCCCTATAATTATGTGCACACTAATTTTCAACTTACCCATAACATTGTTGATTTTCATGGCTCAGCGTAGCCAATCAGTATAATTATCATACAATTTCCTGGCGCACTCCAAGTTTCTGTCCCGTAAAGTTTTCATGTTAGTACGACACTTGGCATCAACCAATACTCGCATACAGAAACTAATCAAGTACAGCACAAATGTCTCTTACTTGACATCATTGATACCACAGAATACTTATCAAAGGTGAATCTAATTTAGCCTATCTTGAGAGAGGCCACTTCTCGCAATGTAGCACTTGAATTATCCATGTTAATTATATATACAATTGATCACTATAGATGTGGGACTATGTACCGATTGCCACGAAGGTCAGCCATGTCTGCTGCTAACAGCGGGACCTGCCTTACTGGACTACGCCACCGATGGCTCCAGCTGATCATTTCACACCACGTCATGCCGCCTCGCATTCATCATTTTGCAAATGTGTTTCAACGTGTGCTGCAATACACTAGTATAGGTACATGAAAATGAATATATATACACCAGTTGCTTACCTGAGGTACCTGATAAAACTAAAGAAACTGCTTGGAATTTTTGTTTAGAAGCGCGAACCCGATGTGAACATTTGTGAAATGTGTACTACACATTATTCGACTGCATTTACAAAGTCAACCTTTCAATATGGTAAACCTGAACAAATGTTGTTGTTTTTTCTGATTAATGTTAAACAGTTTCATTCAACTTAGGAGTGTCAGACATGAAAAAAGTAATAATGTTCAACTGATCGACACTATCTTGTCCCGAGTTTGACCCCTGAACCAAATAAGATAATCTACTATTAACTAAAATATGGAAGGCTTCGTCGCCAGGTTATCATGGTGAAGGGGTTATACTGCTCTATATTGAGTGGGCCATACGAGCGCACTTTTGATAGCAAGTTCAGAACCCATACTGCCATATTGAAACCATCAACCCTGGTTTCAAGTACGAAACGAAAACGAAAGTTCACCACATTCTGAACGAATTGGTGTTATCATTAATTAAATCAGACTATAAATTTCCACCAGGTGGTGAAGCTTGAAAAGCAAAGGTTAACCGTAATATTATAATCAATCTATCAGATCTCAGAATCAATCAATCGTTTGATGATTGGGGAACCCTTGCCAATGCATTTCCAAGATCTAGTAAATCAGATTTTTTGTCCTTTTGCACCAATCTTCCACTGTGCAGGGCGTTCTTATGTCCTTTTTTTTGGGTCTTGTATAAATAATATTAGGGAAAAAAGTCCCTGCCTGAACCGAGAAAACGGCCCGACTTGAATTTATTTTCATTGTATAAAAAAAAGAGCCTTCCAGATCTTCAAATTTCAAATTTCGCAGCTCTCGAGTTTCTTCCCCCGTGTGATAGGGAAGAAAGCCTTTGGTACATGTATGGTGTGGTATATGTATGTAGAGTTTCGAGTCTTCCGAACGTGCCCGAGTGAGCCTCGGTACTATTCGGCGCAGTGACTCTGAAAGTGGAGGAGTGTTTGATCCATTTTGTTCTTTTTTTTTTTTTTTGCTGTATTTTTGTGGCTTTTATTGTAGCTAGCATTGCACAAGAAGGCAATTCTACCCTCTTTAAGCCATGACATGGAATGAACATTGCCAACGCCATGTCTCTTACTGAATTCTACACAGAATTCTCCGACGGTCATTTGTCAAAGTTCTAACAGGTGAATTTACATGTTCCATCCACATATTTCGAAAAAAAAAATGACCCGCCTCCCAGATACAAGAACAATGAAAAGGAAAAACATTTATTTTTCATGTAGCCTTAAATGACTTCGGCCATACTAAAATATTGGGAACTAATGGCTACGATGAACATGTAAGAAATAACAGTGCCCTGAATTTCACGAATTGAAAACCCACAGCCCCAATGTGGTTGGTAACGGGATTTAGTCCTCATAGATCTCTCAGGGAAGAGTATATAGACAGATTTTTGTATTTATTACTGTGAGATTATTTCTGTCACTGGCTGAAAGTAGGTTAGCCCTTGCTAGTTGCCAGTATAGACCCTTTGCACATGACGTTATGAAACTTCTATTCCGCCACCTTGGAGTACGCACAATACCATAACAAAGCAGGTCAACCATGCAAATAGTTCACTCAGAAAATTAATTGCGAGTTTCTGTGTTATTGTTGGATGGGGGGATAAAGAGTTTGTGTCATCTTCCTGTGATCATAACAAATCAAAGAGAGAAAAATGAGGAGATATCCACTGGAAGACGAAGTTTGTGGTTTTCATAAATTGCATAGAAAAACCCCCGAGATTCTAACCTGCTCTAAGCCTACACATGAGCTGAGCCCTTACATGCCTAAGTGCCACACCATGGCAAAGTTCTTAGTGACATCCCTCCCCTTCCCATCTCCACCATTCCTTACTGCCTAATATAGCTATTGGCTTGCAAAACAATTAAACAGATTTTTAAAATGTTATTTAATGTCTATTGCAGAAAGGATAAGGGGAAAATATTTCATATTCTGTTGATTCTAACGCAAAATTCGTCGATTACAGTAAAATATTCAGGGGTTCTTTTATTATTATTATTTTTTTTTTTGGTCACCCTTGTGGACACCATATCCAGACTAGAATTGCCACACCCCTAAATGTGCTGCCTCAGGGCATATGCAACCCCCTGCCCACCCACCCCCATGTGAGGGCCTTGCACATGAGTCTACTCAGATAATTTTGTGTTGCATAAGTCTGAGATTTTGCAAGATGAAATGGTTCCTGTACCCCATTACAGTATCAAAAGTGTGCCGCAGGTCAGCCATTTGGATAAATCTGTGAACCCCCCCCTAAAAAAAAAAGTGACAACACACACAAAATACTCACATTTGAGTACAACATATTTTATTTGATTAATACAATTCTATCTATATACCAAGACCTTTTCCCCCCTTTCATCTTTGCTCCTCATGGATGATGGGTCATCCCTGTATCCTGCCCACTAACCTGAGTCGGAAGCAATGTAGCAAGACACTACATCCACAGCAAGGCAACTTTGCTTAGACATCAACCCCTCCTCATGCAGAAAGAGAAGACGGGGAGAAATCCCTTCGGGCTGCATCAAATATCATTCACACATGAAGACCCCCAATCCCACATCCCTCCTTTCCTTGCATAACAATATAATTCATACACACTCTCCACTCATCCTTATCTCTTGCCTTCTCCCTTCCTTGCTCAAGACATTCCCCTCTTGCTCAACAGCCCTTTTGCCCCATCCTCGATCGTCCCCTCAAGCTCGCTCTCCACACTACTTCTCCTAATCTTTCATCACTCATTCTTTCAATGTGTCCAAACCATCCCAATACTATTTCATCAGCTCTATCTGGCATCTCCTTTTCCACCATATCTTTCCTTTCTCATTCTATAAACAAAATTAAAATAAAAAACATATATATACCATGTCTTTTTCTCCCGTACAAGGGAGATGGCCAAAAAGGAAAAGGCATAAAATCATTCCCACCCATTCCATCCCTCAATACACTCCACACCCCTCCACCCTCCCTCTTATCTTAGCACCTCCTGGATGACAGGTCATCCCTGCACCTTGTCCACTGCCCTGGGTCAGAAGCAGTGTCGCAAGACACAGCACATCCACAACAAGGCCGCTTCATTAAATCGGCGACCCCCCCATGCATAAAAGGAAAATAAAAAACACCATACTTAAAATTCATACATATACCAAGGCTTTTTCCCCCTTACAAGGGGGGTAGCCAAAAAAGAAAAAGGCATAAAATCATTCCCACCCATTCCATCCCTCAATACACTCCACACCCCTCCACCCTCCCTCTTATCTTAGCACCTCCTGAATGACGGGTCATCCCTGCACCTTGTCCACTGCCCTGGATCAGAAGCAGTGTCGCAAGACACAGCACATCCACAGCAAGGCCGCTTCATTAAATCGGCGACCCCCCCTCTCCGTCCCCCCATTGCATAAAATGAGAGGACGGGGAGAAATCCCTTCGGGCTGCGTTAAATTTTGCTCACACATACTACCTCACCCCCCATCCACCCGCCCATTCCACCTCATGCTATCACAACATCATCCATATACAACCACTCTCCATTCACCCGTCTTCTGTCCTCTCCCGTCCTTCCTCAACAGACATTCCCCTCTTCCCCAAAGCCCCCTTCACCCCATCCATCCACCTCATCCACTTAAAATTCATGGCAAGAGAAAACACTAATTCTTTCCAATATACACTTTTATTGCTTTAAACAATATAATATTATTTAGTGTTAATTCAAGTAGTACAGGATTTGTTTGCCTAGGTACTGTGTTGAGCCATTGCAAGAAATATGAAGCTGACTATCCTTCAATACAAGTGTAGTGCCATCTTTCATCTGAACAGCCTCTTTAAGAGGTTCTGAGAGAATGGGAATCTTTCTAGGACCCAAAATGGGATCCTTGTAATTGTGAAGAGTGACTGCGGCAGAGGGTTTGACCATTTTTTCTTGCCTCTTCAGTCTTGCAATAAGTGCTGTTGGTGTGTCATTGTTGTACACTGGAAGAGTACACGAAAACAAACCCATGTGAGGCTGTGGGTTTACTAGTACTAATGGCAGGTTTTCTGCTGTACTAAAAGTCATATGAGGTTCCAATGGAACTACATCATCTCTGGTTCTTTCGTTGTCACAGTCCTCTGTCCATTTAAATTCAATTCCTTCTAAGTCTAAAGTAGAGCAGATGTAATCAATATTTTCACTTAGTACACTGCGTTCATCAAAATCTGAAGTTGTGACAAGAGCCTTTTCACCAAGGATCTTCATTTTGTCCTTGACAGCTTGAACAAAGGGCATGGCTTTCTTCATGTACTTCTTTAAATCTCCAATGGAGGAAAGTTTCTTGGAAATTTCTTTGTTGTCTGGGAGGTTATTTCCATTAGCTCTATACATCTCCATCATCGTTGACAATATGATGCTCTGCCATTTGGGAAAAGTTTTTGCAATCCAAATGGTGCCATGAGATGGCTTGCTCGGAACAGCAGCCTCCACTCCCTTTTTTGCCTTCCCCGGAGCCATGTAATTCTTGAGCTTATCACGAAACCTGTGGGAGGCATCAGCCAAGTACTTTGAGGCTTTGACTAAAGCAAGATCTGGATTAGCAGTTTCTGGCCACCTTGCATGCAGAATACTTGACCCTTTGTTCAGCAGCTTCTGCCAGATGTAGTCACAAACATGTGTAGTAATGGGGGCAAGGAGAAGCACTTGGGTTTCAAGATACCGCTGAACCAAGTCCCACTTCATGCCCTGGTCAAGGCATCTTTCACGATATTGATGGAAAAGATTGAGGTACTCAAAGAAACCTGACTTTAATGCCTCTTTGTACATCATCTTTTTGTAATTCTCATCAGTCTCTCTTATTTTGGCATCCATTTCTGAAGCAAACATCCGATCAATAATAACAGTGCTTTCACCTTTCCTCATTGTATCTTTTTCAGCCAGGAGTTCCTTGACCAATTCCATTAATGTCCACAGACGCAGAACGCCATTATCAGCAACATCTGTTTCAAAGTTAGCATCTTCAATAGAATCTCCAGAATTTGCAAGAGCAAGTCTTGTGGCATCTGCACCAAACTTTTCCATAGCATCACTCAGAGTAAGGAAATTACCTGTTGATTTTGACATTTTCTCTTTGTTGAGCAGCAGATGTCCATTGGCTCTAACTGCCTTGGGCCATTTATCTTTTTGGTTGGGCCAGATGGCTGTATGATTGTAAAGATAGTATGTTAAGTGGTTGGGTATGAGGTCCTTCCCTGATGTTCGCAAATCTACAGGATACCAATATGTAAACTCTCTTCTCATCTTTTCTACCACATCTTTCTTAATATTTGTTTTAGGTGGCACATTGGTTTGATGGAATATATAATCCCACACCTCGGGTATCATGTCATTTGGTTGTATGCCATAGTCATTTCCAGCAGTACCATCATAGTCTTTATGGAGTATGTGTGACACTGCATAATAAGCCATATAGATTGTTGAATCTGATAGAGATTCAATCAGCCAGTTCTCATCCCAAGGCAAGCGTGTGCCAAGACCATATTGGCGAGAACAAGCATGCTCCCGCAGCCAGTCTAGCGAAGCCTCAAAGTTCTTCCTTACCTCTTCATGGTAGAGTTCCATATTCTCAAGGCACTGGTCGGCTGTGGCTCTCCATTTGGGCTCACCATAATCAAGATACCATTGATCACAAAGTGCTACAACACACTCATCACCAGAACGAGAAATAATGGTTTTCTCTGGTTCCTTGTAAATCACAGCCTCTTTACTGCTTAACAACAGATCTTGGATGGATTTCTTAACATCCTGCACCTTCTGACCTGCATACTTTCCAACAAGCAAAATTCCCTCATAAAAACCTTTTAAATAAACCTTCTCTTTGGCTTCCTGAAGTTTATCTCTATCATTCTGTGACACAATACCCATCTTCTCACAAATGGTTGGGGCACTCAGTTTTCCATACTCAGGAACCTCTATGATAGAAACTGGATCCACATTGACCATCTCATCTGTGATACCAAATTTGGCACGCAGGGCAGGTTTGTTCTTTATGTCTGTGAGGGCAGCATAGTCATCAGGAGAGTCAGAAGGAACAGATGTAACCACACCTGTACCTTTGTCCTCCTTAACAGTAAGCATCGGAAGTGTGTAAATGACATTATGGGATGTCAGAGGAGCCTTGAGTTTCAACCCCATCAATTCAGTCCCCATCAATTCAAGAAGTGGTTGGACTTCATTTTCAACAGCAAGCATCCCTTGGTATGCCATATTCCTTGCAGCTCTTCTCGTGCAGATATATATTTCCCCATTCCTGCTCTTCACTGCAATGTACTTGACATCTGGTCCTAGCCAACAATTAGTCTGCCCATACATGGTCTCTGGGCGTAAAGTTGCTGCTACAAGAGACACATTCTTAGTTCCCAAGGATGCTAGTTTGCCCTTCATTTCAAGAACTTTCATGAGAATGAGGGTGTATTCTTGGGGACCTACTCCTTCTCCAGATGACCGATCATGATCCATGCATGGTTGGCCATCTTTGGGGGAGAAGATGGTATACCTGAAAGGAAAGTACTTCTTTAAACAACAAACAGAGACAGAAGGCAAAACTAAACTATAAAATCTTAACACCTTGAACATGCTTTTCTTCACATTGTGTGTGTATGTGTGTGTTTACCTAGTTGTATTTACCTAGTTATATTCTACGGGAAGGGGTGCTATACTCATTGTGTACCATCTTTGTATCTCATAACATCTAGTTTGTTCTTAAATTCATGTATGGTGTTTGCACACACTATTGTTTCATCCAATTTGTTCCAGACATCCACCACTCTGTGTGGAAAGCTGTTTTTTTTTCAGATCTCTTCCATAAGTGTCCTTTTTGAGTTTATTTTCATGTCCCAATTTAATAAGTTTTCTCTATCAAGGACTTCCATACCGTTCATAATTCTATAAATGGCTAACAGATCACCTCTTTCTCTTCTTTGTTCCAGGGTTGGTAGTTCCAGTTTAAACAATCTTTGCTCATATGTCAGTTTTGAAAGTGTTGGGGCTATCTTGTCATTGCTCTTTAGATTCTATTTTCTTTATATTCTTTTTTATACTGGGTGTCCATAGTGTTGCTGTGTACTCCAGTCTTGGTCTTATCAGTGTGACTAGTATTTCCTTTACTATTTCCTCATCCAAGTAATTAAAAGCCACCTTTATTGATTATAACAAACTAGGTTTCTCTGACAATTTTGTTTATCCGCTTGTCTGGGGACATGATTTTGGTGATTACTCCTAGGTCCTTCTTGGAACCAATTTTCTTTACTTCCTTTGCACCTATTTTATATTGTCCTGATATATATATATATATATATATATATATATATATATATATATATATATATATTTTCCAAATTCCATTACACTACATTTCTTAATGTTTTAGTCCACTTCCCACTTCTGACTCCATTCCTAGTCCTTGTTCAGATCTCTCTGTAGTGATTCACAATATTTTTCCATACTTTCTTTAGCAAAAAATTTCATGTAACATTCTACACCTTCATCCATGTCATTTACATATATAGCAAACATTATTGGAGCCAGTACTGAACCCTGTGGGACTCCACTTATCATTTCTTCCCAAGTAGAATTTTTATCTCTGAGCACCACTCTCATTTTTCTTCCATGCAAGAAATCTTCCATTCATTTCAACAGTTCTCCTTGTACATCTCTTGTTGTTTTGAGTTTCCTTACATTTTTTGTGTGGTGCTTTATCAAATGCCTTTTGTAAGTCCAGGAAAGCACAGTCTGTCCATCCATCCCTTTCTTGTATTATATCTATTAATCTTGAATAGAAACATATCAAAATTGTGGCACACGACCTTCCCTGTCTAAATCCAAATTGTTTTAGATTTAGTATATTGTTCTCCTCCAGATGTTTTGTCCATCTAATTTTGATAACTTTCTCAAATTCTGGCTATTGTACTTATAAGGGAGACCAGTCTATAGTTTGTTAGGTCTTCCTTGATTCTCCCTTTATATATTGATACGATATTGGCATTTTCAGTCTTCCAGTACCTTTCCTTCTTTGAGTGAGCAATCTATTATCTTATATATTTTGTCCATTAGTTCATTTATACATTTTTTAGTATCCAGTTTGCAATTCTGTCCAGGCCATGTAATTTTCTGACATCAAGGTTCATTATTTGGTCCCTTATTTCTTTCTGTGTCCTAGTTATTTCTCTCATTGGAGGGGATCTTTCTCCCCTTTCTTCATCCCAATTGTGTATGTTTTCTTTAGTGAACACAGATTTAACCTCTTCACTCCGGGGCACATCGCACATCTGGCAGCATTAGCTGCCCGACGTGCAATGTTGCGTCATAATAATCGCATTATAAAAAATAAAGTCAGTGCTCAATCGTTCGTTCTCTTTCACCCGTGAATTTTGATAACCATAGAAAATATGATGAAGCCAGTTTAGAGAGAATGGAGGTTACATAGGTACGACTACAATAAATATAATCAAGACGCCGACGTCGGCATCATCGCGTACCCACTTGCTCCTCATGACGCCTACGTAGGCTTAACTGTATGGAAGTGGTTAAAATGTTTGTTCATAATTTCAGCCATTTCTATACTGTGTATTCCATGTTCCCTTGACATAATTTTACTATTTCCCATTTATTTTTTAATTTACCATTCACATATCTATAGAATAATTTAGGTTGATCTTTATATTTGCCAATTATGTCTTTTTCACAGTTTCTTTTTTCTTCCCTGTGTATTTCTACATATTCATTTCTTAGGTTGATATGTATCTGCCACTTTCCAGGGTTTTTTTTTAAGTTTCCTTTTTTCATCTTTTCCAATCTTTGCCTCTTCTATTCTTTCCCTCACTACACTTTTTGTTATACCAGTACTTAATGTACACCTTTTCCTGTTTTTGTTTTGGTACATATTTTTCCCAACTCGCTTTTTGAAAGAACTTTCCAAGTTTCCCAAAGTCCATTTTGTTATGCATCAGTCTTCTTTTTCTGTGTTTCTTGTTTTTCCCCATATATATTTCCTCTTTTAGTTCAACCTCAAGTAGTATGTGATCACTCTTCCCAATTGGTGTCTTTTCTTCAATTTCATTCACAATTTCAGGCTCTGATGTAAATATTAAATCTAGTCTCAACAGTTCTTCGTTATTTCCATATCTAGTATTTTCATTTATCCATCGAGTCATTGTGTATTCAATCATCATGTCAAGTAGTATGTTTCCCCAAAGGTCCTCTTCACCCTTCACTGTCATCTCCTCCCAACATATTTCTTTAGTGTAAGTGTGTGTATTTACCTAGTTGTATTACATGGGAAGGGGGCTATGCTCATAGTGACCTGTCTTTGTATCTTTCAGCATCAAGTTTGTTCCTAAATTCTTGTATAGTTTTTGCACACACTGTTGCCTCATCATTTATTCCAGATATCCACCACTCTGTGTGGGAAGCTATTATTTTTCATCTCTTCTATAACTATTCTTTTTGAGTTTCTTTTCATGTCCTCTTGTTTTTCTCTTATCACACTTAAATAAATCATCTCTGTCTATGACTTCCATCCCTTTCAGAATTCTGTAAATGGTCAGTGTGTGTGTGTGCATGCCTTTTTCTTTTTGGCTACCCCCCATGTAGGAGGAAAAAGCCTTTGGTATATGTATGTATGTGTGTGTGTGTGTGTGTGTGTGTGCGCGTGCATGCACAAAGGTCAATGATCTTCTCCCTTTATGAGAGGGATATCCAAGTAATATACCCACTACATAACACAATTAAAACCCATTTGACAAACCTCATTCTTGCTTCTTTCCCTGTTCAAATTCCACTTTTTACATGTATATGCCACATGTATGGGGAGGGGGGTTGCATCACAACATACCTCATTTCACTGAAGTGGGGGTGGGGACATGGATGGGTGATTCCTAGTCTTCTCACATCCCTAAATAATTAAGTATACCTCTTATTAGACCTCACCTAATACAAGACCCATATGATACCTACCGTTTACCAAAATCAATCTTCCCTCTTTCTTTTAGTCTCATGAACTGCCATCGAACAAAGCTGTCATAGTATTTGTTCTGGTCTGTGGTGATAAATGTTCTTCTCCAGTCTGTATGCAAGCCAAACCGAGTCAGGTCCTTCTGGGCAAGTGGAGGAAAATGTGAGAGCCAATGCAAAGGGTCCACAAATTTCTTGATCTCATTATCATCCATCCCCAGTGACTTCATAATCTGCCACTGATACTTCATGGTGCCAGATTTGGCCACGGCTTTACTCTGTAATAAAGAATAGAAAATCAATAAATAAATAAAATAAATAAATAAAATTAAATAAAAATAAAATAAAATATATATTGGAAGAAGAAAAATGTGAAAAAGAACAGGAAGAAGAAGGAGGAGATGAGGAAAAAAAGAAAGAAGGTGAGGAAGAAAAAAAAATATATAAATATTCTGAGTATCTGAAATATAAAGAAATATATTGGCCATTCCATTAAAATGACAGTTCATATCATAAGCCTTTAACAGGGGGATGGCAGGCTTGGTACACACATACATCATTTCATGGCTTCCACACCTGCCAATGAACCTAATTCCTAATTTCTGATTTATAGCCTTCTACAGCAACCTACAAACCAGATCAAAAGACAGGGCTATTTACAGCCTAAATTGACCTGACAATCAAAACAAGTAGCAAATCAATTAACCATTCTACACCTGGAAAGATTTCTATAAGTTTTATAGATACCCCCTCCACACACACACAATTTCTCTCTGCCTCCTAATTACTACCCTTACACAAGGAGGACCTAGTCACACTTGCTAATAACCTCAATATATTTCTCCGTATATGTGGCAAGTTTGATGCATCTGATAACCCCTTTTCTGTCATAATTAAATATGCCCTATATTTTTACATTAATATCTATAATGACCATACAAAGGACCATGGGTCCTTCAGGTCCTACATGATCATTTGCTCCTCCTGAGAATCTGTAACATCTTCTGGATGCAATTCTAGTTGTAAGGAACAATGCACAGAAACTTCTTGTTTGCCTTCATTGATTGGTTTTCACTAAAACTTCAATTATTATTTAAAGATTAGTTCCAGGAAAATTAGAAACTTTGATATGTAAACAAGGTTACTGAATACCAGTACATTTGTGTCTTGATAAAAACATTACTATAGTGTTCCATAATTTATATGCAAAAACCTTCAAATGCCACAAATGAAATTAATCAAATAAAAAATTTCACTGCATTGGATTAAGAAATCTTATGGGTAACTGTAATAACTGCATCCAGAGTACACTTAAGTTTTACAGGTAACTAGAATTGCATCTGGAGGATGCTACAGACTCACAATTTTCTGCTCAAAACACTCATTCACAAAAGCAATTGACACGAGGCCAAGTTTTTACAATCTAAGATTTCTGGTATTTCTGTTTAACCTGGTTTGATGTATTATCTATAGGTTTCATGTGGGGTAGTATAGGTAATCAAAGGAGAAGAACCAGATAAAACGAACTTTCTAATTAACCTGTACATTATTCAAATACCTTTATGTCTAATCAAAAGTTGTTACTTTTTTCCATATATAAGGGACCAATGTCAGGCCCATAGAAGTGATAATCATGCACAATGACCAGAGAAAATTATCTCTTCCATCCCTCTTTGAAATCTATTAACACCCTCACTTCCAACTGGAGGTGCATCACTCACTGCTCCATTAGCAAACTGAAAGACAATACATTGCTGCATGCCAGACCTCCTGATATCCATTCCTCTGAATCCTCTCTACCCTGAAAGGACTGAGTCCATCTGGCCAGATTGTGATGCAGCTACTATCCAACCCTTCTAAGCTACCAGAGGAGACTGGATTACCACACTGCAGACAACTGCCCAGAATGTAACACTTCACCCCATACTATAAAACACATTATGGAAGACTGCATTGTACATAACCATGCATGCCAACAACATAATATACACTCTAAAAGATTTGTGGGAAAACTCTGTTCCAGCCATGGCATTCCACAGGAAGATGGTATGGCTTGGCCAGACAATCTAGGGAATGACAACAACAATAACAACTCGAGGTGCAGCCCTAGAGGACTGACACTTGGTCTCTTGACTCAATCCAACAGCTCTATCAACATTAATTATATTTCCTCAACAAAAACTTGAGGCAATGACTGACATAATCATGACTGGGTAGTGAACTGAACTCACCTTCTTGCCCTTTGACTTATCCACAAGCTTGATATCAGCAGGACCTTCCTCTACATCTTCCAACTCTACTGGGAACTTTGGAGGAAAGCCAAAGTCTTGTAGTTCATGCCTGAGTTTATCAGCAGCTGCTTTGATGGGCATTCCTGTGCAATGTAGTCCAAATGGGAAAAGACACTTTTTGCCTTTCATTCTCTCATATCCGACAGCAAACTGAAAAAGATTTTATTTCATGTACACCTACTTATATATTATACATGTTCTAATGTTGTAATATACAGTACATGTATCATGTATATATTACAATACATGCTCATAGAAGTATATGCCCTGCTGCAGATTTGCTGTGTCTTGCTGCATTGCTTCTGACCCATGGCAGTGGGCGGGATACAGGGATGACCCGTCATCCATGATGAGCTAGTATGAGAGTGAGGGAAGTGTGGTAAATGAGAGTGAAATGGGTGGGAGTGGGTACTTGCCTTTTGACTTGGCTACCTTCCTTGTACGTGGGAAAAAGTCCTTGGTATAAAGATATAGATAGAAATATATAAAAATATATGGTTTTTACTTTCATAGTCACACAAGGGATCAAATATGTATGTGTTCACAAACACAATTTGATACTTGTATTTACATTTGTATTTGAGAATGTTTAGTTGCATATTTGTACTTGATGATTTAGATATTTGAATATTTGTATCTGCAAAAAAATCAATGTAAATGTATCTTTGAATCTTGGCACTTGTATTTGAGCCCAACCCTCCATTACAAACAAGTCAGCCTTCTTAATTTTCCCCTAAAGTCTGTATAGCATCCTTACTTCAGAGAAGTTGAGAGGGATAACATATGTATGGAGGTTGTAAACTTTAATCAGGATGACAGTGATAATCATTCCCAATGTACCTGAAAAGGAAGTACTGTGGGTGCTTCCACACATTCTTTCTGTGGCACACTGAATGACCCACTGAAATGATGCAGTGTCAGGTCTATTATGAAGATGGTAAAAGTTATGGTTCTGGGAATGTGTGCCAGGATCACCAGTACAAGTATGGCTACTTAAACTATTCAAATGTTTTCATGCCCACTAAATTTTATATTATAGTTTTAAATGACATTAAATCCAACTTATCATTTTTAGCGAGGGAAAAAGTGTGGTCCAACTTACTTCACATTTGGAGAGGGAGAAAGTATGCCCTAGATGCAGTCTGCCATTCATGTATGGATATGGAAAAGTGACCAAGTATTTCTCATCTCCTCCAGCACGTTCTCCAAGTGGAGCATCCTCTTCAAATATGCGTTCCTTTTGCCATGCTTCCTGCATTGCCTCCTCCACATTTAATACCTCATTTAACTTCTTCCTACTCATCTGTAAGAATATGGAAAAGATACAGTAATCACTAATAATGCTTTGCAAAAAACCCAATGAGTTGAAATCTACATATTTCAAGAAATCATAAACACCTACTATTCTTTTCTCAAATGTGCTTTTACACTTGTTCAACTTTAATTACAATTTACACTATCCAAAGATTAAGTACTAGCCACCTGAGAGCACACAACTATGTGTAGGTGGGAACAGGCAAGACAAAATAGAATATCAGCTTCCCCTCAGAAATCATCAATAAAGCTAGTTACACTAGCCAACAGAATGGTTGGATTGCAACAATCCAGTTGGATTTTGACCAAGGTTGAAGAATAACCAAAGCTTAAAGCTACGCTTACACCCCAACCTTGGATGAAATCCAACCATTCTGTTGACTGATGTAACTGTAGCTTAACATTGCTTACCTATGACTACCATACATGAAAGAAACACCCATGAGTCAGATTAAATTATCAACCACTCCCATGGGACAAAACCCCTAAAATACTGGACTTCACTTTTGAAACACAATGACTTTTAGCCCATACATTACAGATCTAACAATGGCAACAAACAGAAAACTAAATATACTGGTACTAAAAAGTACCTGGACAGCAGAAAGAATTGTGAATCAGAGTATACAAACAATTCGTACAAACTACATTTGACTACACATCCAGAGGATAGTACCCAACTATTACAAACACAAATGATATCCTACAAATACAAAGAATTTACAATAATGAGTGCTTATACTAAATAACCCCAACTGAACTTATACACTAGGAAGCCAATCACTGCAAGAACCCTCAATATTCCCAACAATCACATAAGCATACCATAGGAAATGGAGAGAAGACAAAGAAGATGAAGAAGAAGAAGAAAGGACTGCTGCCAACTCCTGTGGGGTTGTGGGTTTCCAAAGAAACTCAAGGCAATAATTATTACCATTATCATGAGAACAATGGCCAATGAAGAGTACCTACAAGACAGATGTCAGAGATTCATCTCTCTACCATCCATCTTTGAAACTCGTCACCTTGGAAAGAAAGAAAGGAAAAGGAAAAAGAGGAGGAGGAGGAGAAACAGATCCACCTATGTACACTCCCATGACTTTATTGTGATCTCAATTTGCTCCCCCACCCTTCCTGAACTTAACACAGCACAATATATTACCAACAATCCCTTGTATATGGGAAAAAACATATATATATATATATATATACATATACACACACACACATACCAAAGGCTTTTTCCTCCTTACACGGGGGGTAGCCAAAAAGAAAAAGGCATAGAAACCACTCCCACCCATTCCATTTCCTATAAATTCCACTCCCCTCCACCCTCCCGCTTATCTTGGCACCTCCTGGATCACGGGTCATCCCTGCATCCTGTCCACTGCCCTGGGTCAGAAGCAGTGTCGCAAGACACAGCACATCCACAGCAAGGCCGCTTCATAAATTCAGCGAACCCCCCTCTCCATCCCCTCATGCAGAAAAGGAGAAGACAGGGAGAAATCCCTTCGGGCTGCGTCAAATTTTTCTCATACATACTTCCTCACCCCCCATCCCCCACCCA
This sequence comes from Oratosquilla oratoria, assembly GCF_046742065.1. Classification (NCBI taxonomy): domain Eukaryota; kingdom Metazoa; phylum Arthropoda; class Malacostraca; order Stomatopoda; family Squillidae; genus Oratosquilla; species Oratosquilla oratoria. The sequence continues at coordinate 43,836,966 of NC_134785.1, forward strand.
CTCCCCCTCATGCATCACATCATCATCCATACACAACCCTTCTCCATTCACCCCTATCTTCTGTCCTCTCCTGTCCTTCCTCCACAGACATTCCTCTCTTTTGTAATGTCCCCTCATATTCACTCCTTCCACACTTCTTTTACTATCTTTCTTCACTCATTCTTTCCATGTGTCCAAACCATCCCAATACTCTTTCATCAACCCTATCTCCCAGCTCCCTTTCCACCCGTGTTAGTACCTCAAATTCTAAAGATCATCCGGGTCATCGTCATCATCTTGGATGCTGATAGCCTGATTATTATTGTACCTCAGGCAATTAACAGACAACGGCAGAACTCTGTGTTCTCTTATAAAGTCCAAGGAAGCTCTATTGTCTTTGTAACAGCGCTTATCAACCTGAAGTTGGGAACACCTGGTCCACAATGTGAAAGCCATCGTCTGATAATGACTAGACTGGCATGGCATCCATACTGTATCCTAGCAGCTTCTTTCAATATTAAATTTGCACATTACTTTCATGTATAATAATTTACAAAATTAATATTTAATTTTCTAATGTTATATTGCACAGGTGTGCACAACTAAAATAATACCGAAACGTGTTCGAGGATGTGGATATATAGAGGCCTAAGGCTAAGCTAAGTAAGTTGCCATGGCAACATATGTGTTAGTAACAATAGTACAAAAGGAAGGTCCTGCATTGTTTTTGACATGCTCAGGTGATTTGTTGACCCATAAACCCTCGTCATGCCAGGTTGCATTTCAATTGGGGCAGCGGTTTGGATTTTATGGATGATTATGAATCTGTAAATAAATTGACAGTCACAATAGCTGTCATGGTCATGACAACATGAAAGGTGTTAATAAGAATAGTACAAACGGAAGGTCCTACATTGTTTTTTACCTGCTCAGGTGACTTGTTGACCCATAAAACCTTCATATGCCAAGTTGCATGTCAATTAGGCCAGGGGTTTGGATTTTATGGATGATTATCTCTACCGGGCTAATAATACTAATAGACAAGTAAAATATTTGCAAACCTAATTGGGCCCTCACTTTTCTTTAATCTATACCTATCATAGTCTTAGGCTTCAATTTACTTATTAGGTTTACAGGATAATGTTGATTTCTGTTTAATAAACCATGTATACAGTAACAATTACAAAATGTTACATCAGCAGAACTCAAGCCGGGTTTGTTTTCAGTCTGGCGTTATGTTTCCTCACAGTCCTTTACTATGACGTTCATATTGTAATCTTAATAAGCTTACCTTGATACCAAATTTTGTCTTGAATATAAAAAATTACGACTACAATGGCTATTGTGTATTAGAATCTATAGCTCCACATGAACTGCAGCACGAGCCACATGACAGTCCACACTGTAGTGCCAATACAAACGTGAATACAAGTCTGGATATTTTAACATTTGAAGAATGGTGCAATTAATGCAAGCTTAAAATTTGTAAATCAACTTTTATAATCCAATTTAACATTCTTTATGAATTTGCAGACGTTTTATGGAATGGAATTGAGTTTCGCCAATAGTTAGTCATATGTTTTGTTTTTGTTTAGCCAATCAACTTCGGCGCGGTTTGTTTAGAAATTTGGGATCAAGTAAAATGTCAACATGGGAAAGTAAAGTAAAGAATACATCTCGTTGTGTACTTCAAACTTGACGCAGGAATGAAAATTATTACCAGGTAGAAATTCAAGATGGATCTCAAAGGGCCACCTGGTTCAATATATGAACAATTGTATAATGGAAGAGCAGTGGTATGGTTTGATAGTAGTGGAAGAAATGGTGACTTCACAACAGTGACAATGTCAAGGGGTATTGACACAAGAAAAGTTCTTACAATTCTTGTGGAGACCACTACAGGACCTACTCAAAATAAGGTATGTAGTGCATCCTTATGAGGTCAGAGTAAGCGTGTAAGATGAAAATACCAGCGCAATAGAAGGCTGGTATTTTTTCTCTTGAAATGTTATCGTATCGACTATCGTATACAGAATAGAGAATTGAATAACAGATCCTTACTGTTACTCACAGTACTCACAGTAGACGTCCATAAAGGCCTGTACATCCAGCTCAGAACTCTTTGCTACTATTGTGGCAGCAGTGGCGTCGGCATGTCATGTGCGGAAATTTGTTGATATTCAATATTGTTAATTGTATCTACCTTATAACTGAAATATTATAGCTCCTGGCCCCTCCATGCTTTGTCCAAGTTGTGTTCAAATTCCTTAACTGTTACTATTTCAGATGCTATTGCACTAGGGGCAGGAGATTCCAATTGTTGACTACCCTGTTACAGAAGGAGTTCTTACTCTTGTTTAGCCTTGACCTTTTCTTTAAAAAAAAATCTTGCTGTGCCCCATGTTTGCTGGTCTTCTTGGAGCACAAAAATGTCCGAACAAACATCATCATATATGCCACTCAGGATCTTGTATGCTTCTATCATGTCCCCCTTTGCTCTTCTACATACAAGTATTGGTGATCCCAATTTCCTTAGCCTTTCTTTATAGTTTAAGCCCTTCAATGTAGAAACCAGTTTACTTGCTCTTCTTTGCATATTTTCACTGCCTTCCATATCCTTGACCTGGTACAGCACCAACACCTGATTTGTATATTCTAAATGATATAAGGTGTGACTCCCAGAATGTCAGAAAGACGGAGCAGGAGTTGAGAGTAAACACACAAAAGTAAATGTCTGACCAGTGCCACCTAAAGACATCTGAAGATCTTATCCATTGCCATAAATGTTTGTCATATGAGCCCCACTATCTTATTTGCCTTTACTTTTTTGGCCAGGTGGTCTGAGAAGCTTAACTTATTAATAATGACCGCCAATGCCCCTTTAAGATGTTATTTCTTCCAGTGTCTTGCCCATATCATAACTATTATGTCTGCTCTCATAGTTCTCAATTCTCATGAATTTGCATTTCTTAAGATGAAACAACAAAAACCATTTCTCAGACCATTTCTCCATACATCTGATGTCCTTCTGAAGTTGCTCCATGTCCCTTTGACCTTTAATGTGCCTATATACCTTGGTGTCATCTCCATATAGATACACCTCACGCCCACTATTTAGTTCCTCTGGTAAATATACAGGACAAACAGTAGTGGTCCCAATACTGACCCCTGCGGAACTCCACTTCTCACTTCTTTACAACCTTACTTCTGGCCATTCACAATCACACATTGCCTCCTATTACTTAGAAAAGCCTCTATCCATTTCAAACAGATGTCACCAATCTTATAGCATCTGATCTTCACTAACAACCATCAATATGGCACCTTGTTGAATGCTTTCATAAAATCAATAGATTATATCAGCAACATCCCCTTCATCCAACACTTGTGTCCATTGGTCAATTACCTTGATCAGATGCAAAACCATTGATCATCTTAGCAAAAATTCTAATTGTTTCATACTAAACAATTTCTTTGACTTCATATGTTTCATGTCTTTCCTTACTAGGGACTCCATTAACTTGCAGACAACACTGGTGAGACTCACAGACCTGTAGTTTCCTGGTTCATTCTTATTCCTTTTTTTTTTAATATTGTAGTAATATTGGCTTATGTCCAGTCTTCTGGGATCTGCCCTCTATTAAAGAAGAATGAAAAAATCTTGGTTGTATCTTATCAGGTCCTGTTTTTTTTGTTTTTTTTTTGTTTGTTTTTTTTCTCCCAATTTCCTGATTGCCATCTTAATCTTTGCTACTGAAAATTCAATTGTTGGCATTGTCTATACATGCTTAGGGGTGATATGTGGTATGTTCTCGACTGGTTCATCCATAAAAACTTCACTGAAATGTTTTGCCAGGACTTCCACTTTTTCCTTATCCTATTTGATTGCAACCATAAAAAATTAAATAGCTAACAGACAAGAAGGTATCATGTGTGAAACTAGCCAGGAATAAAATTGGATTCTAATCTATGCCTTCCTTGTCTACCATTACCAACCTGTCACAATGACTGAAAAGATATATACATACATAGTAGTTGAATTACTGGTTCTATTCCAGTATCACACAAACACTTTTTTTTCCCATTTGAAAGATCAATTTATTCTATATGTCAGGAGCTACTGGACAACAAAAGTTTCATGTGTCATGTTCATCCATGTTTGTATGATTTTTGAATTTTACCAAATTGCTATTGTTTTTGCGTTAGTAATTTGGCAATTTATTATTTTGCAGGAATTAGTGATTCGACTGACTGATGAAAATGACCCATTCTTATTGTATACATGTGTAATCAAAGATGAAGATTACCGATATCTGCAACAGAGTCAAGGATTGCTTGTAGATTTTCAGGCTTTTCCACACAAGTTTATTGATCTCATCAACACATGTAAAGGGGAGGAGGCCAAAGACTCTCCAAGGTAGGTACTTTACAGATATTGCATGGAAGTCTAAGTTTATGGTAATGGCATATTTAATTTAATCAGGCTAATGCTGGATGGGTTTAGTCAGATGATATAGGCCTAATAATTAGTGGATCTTGAAAAAATTAAGACCATATTGGTGTGTGTATATGTGTATGAAAGGTTCCAGAAAATAGTATGGATGACTTATTATGAACAGTTGTATGATTTATCTTTAAATTTCAGATTCCTCTTAAATGTCAAGACAGGTGGCGATGGTAGCTCTTCTCAAGGTACTCTAGAAGTTATTGAAGTGAATGTTTTCAAACACCTATGTCATTTAGCTCTTCAGCTCTCCCCAGCACCTCTGCAGCAGAAACTAACATACCTGGCTGACTGCTTAAAAATATTAAAGGTAAAAGTAAATAATTAACAAAGGTTGGGTGATATGATAAAAGCTAAATTCATGCAGGTTTACAATAAGGGCATACAACATTAAGTTCTCATATCTGGCTGACTGCATAAAATTTTTAAAAGTACAAGTAAATGTGTGACAAAGAGCTAATGACATAAAAGAAATTAGACATGTGTGAGTTCACAATAAGGGCATACAGCATTAAGTTTTCATGTTTCAAAAAATCTTTCTAAAGGAAGCACCATCCTAGCTCTCTGAGAAGGCAAGTTTTGTGACATTAAACCAAATCATCATCATCATTATCATATATTTATTCTGTTTTATTTATTTATTTTTTTAAGACTGGAAATATATATATATTTTTTCTCCTTTTCATATGGTTTTACCAGTATCCTTATCCATTAATTTCAGTATGTTAATTACTTTTTCAGGAAGAAAAGAACATGTTAGAGCAAAAGTTATCTGAGACAGAAAAGAGTCAGCAGTCACGGTTACGTCATACTCAGGAGCTGCTGGCACAAAAAACTTCAGAAGTAGAGCAGCTACAGACAGAACTGGCTCAGCAAGCTGCAGCAGCTTCAGAAAAACAAGCTAGAATTTTAAGTCAGGAAAAAGAAAGACTATTAAAGGTGAAATAGTTTATAGTTGATTATGCTTATACTTTATGTAAATATCGACTTGTTTTATTTATTCAGTTATTTGTTATATTTTATTATTTATTTTTCTTTCTTTTAGACAAAGAGTGATGCAGACAGAAAAGTAGAACGAGAAAAGAGAGAATTGGAAACTCGCTTGAATCAGCGTGTTGACCAGTTACAGGATAAAATATCCTCACTTTCAGAACAGAACAATGACTTAAGAGCTAAAAGACACAAAGCTGATAATTCCCTGAGGTAAGTTCTATTTGTCTAGTTGTAGTATAAAGGTGAGAGCTATAAAATATTTGTCTTTCACAGTTCTCATACATCTTGGCTGTCATGCTGGTCAAGGACACCAATCTAAAGGTTCCCCCTTGTTCAATCCTTTATGAAATGAATTTAAAAGAAGTAGAGGGGTGAAGTTGGAGAATAATAGTGAAGAATGACTGATAAATTACCTTGCATATAGTACTGTTCTGCTAGCAGTCACTGCATTGCTTGCAAAGAACAGTAAGTTTGGTGAAGAATATTGGATAAAAAACTGAGAGTGAACATGTGCAAGACATAAGAGCACAATAATGATGTCTAGTTAAATATTACTTTACAAGAATTGCTTGTTTTCTATTCTTCTAGGGAATTTCAAACCAAGCTGGCAAATGCAGAGGATGAGGTTGGAAGATGCAGACAGGAGCTGTCACACACAAAGAAGCACAATCTCAATTTAGAAAGAGAGTGTAGTGCTAAACAGGCGATGGGTATGTATGGGTAGCAGCAAGTATGGCACGGGGGACATTTTCTGGTGATCATTATATACATACATACATATACCAAGGCTTTTTCCCCCTTACAAGGGAGGTAGCCAAAAAGGGAAAGGCATAAAATCATTTCCACCCATTCCATCCCTGAATACACTCCACACCCCTCCACCCTCCCTCTTATATGGGTATGGTTATAAAACGGGCAAAATTCTTGTCCTCCCACCCCACCCGGCCATCACTTTTGTCCAGTACTGTATATGTAAAATTGGGATTATTTGAGATGGTGATTTCAATACATATATACCAAAGGTCCTTTTTCCTTAATTAAATTAGGGTTGCCAAGTTAAAGTACACACTTAGAAAATACACATTAAAACCCATTTAGTGCCCCTCCCCTCTCAGCACCTCATGGGTGACATGTCATTCTTGCCCCCTGCTACATTGCATGGGGTCATATACAGTTCAACAAGGCTGTTTCCATATCACAATTCAATAGCCAAACCTGGTTGACACCCCCCCCCCTTCCTCATCCATACAAAAAAGTATTACTAGGTAGATTAGACTCCTTAATACTGTCATCCATTCACTCATATCTTTTGTCTATCAGTCTATATACCAAGGGCTTTTTCTCCCTTAAAAGGAAGGTAGCCAGATCAAAAGGCACATACCCACTACCACCCACCATCCTTTCCTCCCTATCATCTTAGCTTCTCGTGAATGAAGGGTCATCCTATCAGTTTCTTATCATTTGTACATATGTATACCAAAGGCTTTTCCCCCTTACAAGGGAGATAGCACAAAAAAAAAAAAAAAAAAAGCATTAAATCCACTCCCCCACCCATTCCATCCCCACATACTCCACTCCCATTCACCACCCTTCCTCCCTCATATCTTGACTCCTGGATGATGGACCATCCCTGTATCTCACCCACTACCCTGGGTCAGAAGCAGTGTAGCAAAACACAGCACAACCACAGCAAGGCCACTTCGTTTAATCAGTGACCCACCCCCTCTCCCTCCCCTCATGCAGAAAAAGAGAAGATGAGGAGGAATCCCTTCAGGCTGCATCAAAATATCATCCACACTTACTCCCATCCTCCACCCACTCCCTTCCATGCATCACATCATCATCCATATACAACCGTTCTCCACTTACCCCTACCTTCTGTCTTCTCCTGTCCTTCCTCAACAGACATTCCCTTCTTTCCTAATGCCCCTTTTACCCCATCCATCCATCTCATCCTTGGTCGCCCCCTCATGTTCTTTCCTTCCCCCTTCTCCTTCCACATCTCTTTTACTAATCTTTCTTCATTCATTCTTTTCATGTGTCCAAACCATCCCAATACTCTTTCATCAGCCCTATCTCCCAACTCCCTTTCCATCCCTGCTTTCCTCCTCACCTCCTCATTTCTCACTCTGTCCAGCCTAGTAACTCCTGTCATACTTCTCAGACACCTCATCTCAAACACGTTCAAACTCCTCTCTTCCTCTCTTATGCTCCATGTTTCTGCCCCATACAGTGCTGTCAGTACAATTATTCCTTCATACAATCTCCTCTTAGAATTCATTCCCAAATGTCTATTTCTCATCACACTTTTTAATCCCCCAAGGCATTTACTTGCTTCTCTCAATCTACATTCTACTACCACCTCCACTCCTCCCTCTCTTGCCACATTCACACAGCTATTCACTTCCTCCAGTCTCTCTCCCTTAATACTCACTTCCAGTCTGCTGCCACTTTCCCCCCTTGTACAACTCATCACCTTACTTTTACCCACATTTATCTTCAACTTCCTTTTTCCCACACCTTCCCAAAATCTCACAAACTTCCTTAATTCCTCTTCTGGTCATGCCACAAATGCAGTGTCATCAGAAAACAACAACTGGCTTATCTCCCACTTTTCTCCATTTTCTTTACCCATCTCTAATCCCTGACCCATTACCCATGTGTTTACCTCTCGCACCACCCCATCCTCCCCATCCATGTATAAATTGAACACCCAAGGTGACATAACACATCCCTGGTGAAATCCCACCTTTGCCTCAAACCACTCACTCTCTCCATTTCTAATTCTAACACAGGCTCTACTATTCTTGTAAACATTCTTGACTGCTCTTAACAGCTTTCCTCCTATCCCATATATCTGCAATACCTTCCACAGTGACTTCCTGTCTACTCTGTCATAAGCCTTTTCCAAATCCATAAAAGCCCAAAAAATATCCTTACCTTTTCCTAAAGCTTTCTTACATATCTGTCTTACTGCAAAGATTAGACCCACACAACCCCTACCAGTCCTAAACCCACACTGTTCCTCACTAATTACCCCCTCTGTTCCTCTCCTAATCCTCTCAGTCAAAACCCTCCCATATGCCTTCCCAACTACACTTAACAAACTGATCCCTCTGAAACTACTACACTCACACTTGTCCCCTTTTCCCTTGTAAAGTGGAACTATACAGGCACTCCTCCAGTCCTCCACCCTCTTAGACAAACATTAAATAACTTCACCAGCCAATCCACCATCACTGTATCTCCCTATTTTAGACACTCCACATGACAACCATCCAACTCAGGTGCCTCACCTGCTTTCATTATTTTAATAACTGCTTTCACCTCATCTTTCCTTATTTCTCCTTCATTTACCTCACTCATCACAGTCATTTTCTTGGTGCTTCTCACTGCAACTACTTTTCCCTCCCTATCCTCCTTCACATTTAGCAACTCCCTAAAATACTCTTCCTATCTTCCTCTTACTACTGTCTCTTCCATTATCATCTCTCCATCTGAATCTTTTGCCTTATCTTCTCCACTTGATTTGCCTCCTCTTCCTCTCATAATTTCCTTCCAGAACATATTTTATTACTTTCAAAATTTTCTGCCATACTCTTATCCCATTTCACATCTGCTCTCCTCTTTGCCTCCTTTATCTTATGCTTTACTTCTCTTTTCTTTGTACCTCTCAAATGATTCCCTTGTCCAATTTTGTATCTAATCTGTGAATGCTCACTTCTCTTCTAAAACTTTCTTTGCTTCATCATCCAACCAATCACTACCCTTCCTTCTATTTCCTCCCGTCCTCCTTTTTCCACACACCATCTTTGCACACCTTGTGACTCCTTCCTTGAACTATCCCCATTCCTCCTCCCATTCCTCAGCTTCTTGTACTCTTCCTTTTTCACTTAAGCAGTTTACTCTAAGCACCTCCCTACCTTTTGTCCTTTTCCTCTTTCTCTATCTATCCTCCACTCTCAGCTTACCTTCCACCAAAAAGTTATCTGATTTCCCCCACTCTTTCCCCTCAGAACATGTACATCCAAAACTCTTCTTACTCTTCTGGTTACCACTACATAGTCCATTTAAGCCCTGTCTACCACCCTTCCATCCAGCACCCTCTTCCAAGTGTAATTATGCTCGACTTTCATCCTAAACGCTGTATTTGCTATCATCAGCTCTTTCTTGACACATCTATACCATCAACTTCCCCACAGACTCAGACTATACACCCTTCATAGACAGTCAGACAAAACTCATAATACATAATCTCAAGCACTCATCTGCCTGTGGCCCTGATAACATAAGCAACATCCACCTAAAACACATTGGACCACAAGGTATACATGCACTCACAAACATTGCAAACTACAGCTATTCACACAACACTAGACCTGACATCTGGAAGCATGGTAAAATAATCACCATTCCAAAACCGAACAAAGACCCAACAATCCCAACATCGCACCGCCCAATCACACTTCTCTGCACCCCCTCTAAAGTCATTGAACGCCTAATACTTAAACTTGTCACACCACATATTCCCCTTGCTGACTCACAACACGGTTTTAGGCCACTACACTCCACAAACACTCTTCTGATAAACCAATTCAGATAGGCCCCACCACAGAACACTTCTCATAACATTAGACATTAGTAAAGCTTTTGATGCTATCCCCCGCCACAACCTAACAAATAAAATATATAACACAGACATGCACAATAACACCAAAAGATGGCTGGCCAATTATCTGGCAGGTAGGAATGCTTACGTGTCATATAATGGCCAATCATCGCACATCAGAAACATTAAGAATGGAGTACCACAGGGCTCAGTTCTATCCCCCACACTATTTAATCTATACATGCATGACTTACCCACACCAGACAACTCAGAAATACAAATCTCTTCCTACACAGACGACATAACAATCACATGCACACATCGTAATCCAGACAAAGCTGCAGAAATAATCCAGCCATACCTTGATACACTCAACACATGGTTCATCACAAACAGACTCAAAATAGCTCCAACCAAATCTACAGCAACACTTCTCACCAACTGGACAATAGAACACAAATACATACCTCATCTCTACATCAACAACACTCTAATACCACACACAAACACACCGAAAATTCTTGGTGTAACATATGATACATCCATGTCTTTCAAACAACACATCACAAACATAAAAAACAAATGCACACCTAGAATTATCGCACTTAAGTCAATCACTGGAACGACATTTGGACAAAACAAAGAAACTAATATAACAATATACAAACAATGCATACGCTCAGTGTTGAATTATGCATGGGCTCCTAATCTCAGTGAGACACACCACAACACCCTTCAAATCATACAAAACAAAGCCCTAAAAACAATTACAGGCTGCATAAATACAACACCAACAGACCATTTACACCATGAAACAAAAGTCCTCGAAGTCAAGGACCACCTCGACATGAGAGGCACACAAACACTTGCCGCAGCCACCACAAACACATCACACCCGCTACACTACATAGCAGAACACCCACACACACCAAGAAACATTAAAACAATACCCAAAGACCTTTATTATGCACAAATACTCTCTTCTCTTCCTCCACAACCACCAAATACCAGCCTCCGGAAACATATTCATAATCATATCACTCACCGCTCCATTAACACACTGAAAGACAACACACTGCTGCATACCAGACCCCCTGATATCCACCCTTCTGAATCCTCTCTCCCACAAAAGGACAGAGTCCACTTGGCCAGACTGCGGTGCGGCCACCACCCAGCACTTCTAAGCTACCAGAAGAGGCTGGATGACCGCATTGTGAACAGCTGCCCAGGTTGTAACACTTCACCCCATACCATACAACACACAATGGAAGACTGCATTATACACAATCATGCACGCAAACAACACAACATACACTCTATAAAGGATTTGTGGGAAAACCCAGTTTCGGCTGTAGCATTCCTTGGGGAGACGGGACTGCTCGGACAGACAGTCTAGGGAACGACAACAACAACAACAACAAAAAACTCTCCACTATGATTTTTTCCTGGGACTCCACACTTCCCAACCACTCCATCTATTGGTTTATTTCCTACCCAAGCATTAAGATCTCCCAGTACAACTACATTGACATTTCTCCCTTAATACTATGCATTCATTTAAATCTACCCAGAAAGCCTTCCTTTCCTCTATACTCTTCTCACTATCAGGCCCATATGCACTTACAAAAACCCACATCTCCCTTTCCAATTTCATCTTCGTCCACATTAACCTTGAAGAAACCTCCTTCCACTCCACCATACATTTACCTATTCCTTCACTTTCTAGTATAGCCACCCCTTCTCTCCCTCATCCTCTCTTCATTCCGGACGCGCTCCCAAACTCAAATTTGCCCCTTCCTTTCAACTTAATTTCATTCAGTGCCAACACATCCATCTTTCTTTTTACAAGTATACTGCCTACTTCTTCCCCGTCTGGGGTATTGGTTGCTTGTTATTGTGGCAAAGTAGCATGCAGTCGATACTTTAGGGTCTATATGGGGCGCCCCTACGGACCAGAGCCACACATCATTTTGTCTATGATAGAAGAAATTCGGTTCATAGAGAAATGATGACACTTTTATACTACGACTGTCCCTCCGTTATGCTGTCCCCCAACCCCTTGTTGCTGTCCTGTACCATTTCTCTGAGTATTCTCTTTCTGATTGGGGGAATTCCCTGTGGTGGGGGAAAAGAATACTGCCACCAAGTTTTCCCACTTGGATCGTAAGAGGCGAGAAGAAAGGGACGGGGAGAGGGACTAGGCATCCTTCTCCCTGTAGCCCCAAGGGGCAAATTCCTAAAAATCAAAGGAAAGGCATAAGGGATGCTGGAGGGCCTCGGGCCAGCACCCTAAGGTTTGGGTCTTTTAATGTGCGTGGATGTGGTACAGATGAGAGTAAAAGGGAAGAGATAGGTAGTATGTTTGTGAGAAGAAAGTTGGATGTGTTGGCTTTGAGTGAAACTAAGTTGAAAGGGAAGGGTGAGTGTAAGTTTGGGAGTGTAAGTGGGAGGTTATCAGGAGTGAAGAGAGGGCGAGGGAGGGAAGGGGTGGCTATTCTAGTAAGTGAGGAGATAGGTAAAGGGGTAGTGGAGTGGAAGGAGGTTTCCTCAAGGATAATGTGGATGAAGGTGAAACTGGGAAAGGAGATGTGGGTCTTTGTAAGTGCATATGGGCCGGGCAGTGAGAAGAACATGGAAGAAAGGGAGGCCTTTTGGATAGATTTAAATGAGTGCATAGAGGGTTTAGGAAGAAATGTCAATGTAATAGTACTGGGAGACCTTAATGCTAGGGTGGGAAATGGTCCAATCGATGGAGTGGTTGGGAAGTGTGGAGTTCCAGGAAAGAATCGTAGTGGAGAGTTGATGGTGGAAATGTGTCTAGAAAGAGAGTTGATGATAGCAAATACAGTGTTTCGGAAGAAAGTGAAACATAAGTACACATGGGAGAGGGTGGTGGAGGGAAGGGTGGTAGATAGAGCACTAATGGATTATGTAGTGGTTAATAGGATTATGATAGGAAGAGTTAAGGATGTACATGTGCTAAGGGGAGAGGGTGGGGGAATATCGGATCATTTTTTGGTGGAAGGTAAGCTGAGAGTGGAGGATAGATGGAGAAGGAGGAAAGGGACAAAAGGTAGGGAGGTTCTTAGAGTGAACTCCTTGAATGAAAAGGAAAAGGAGAAGGAGTACGAAAAGAAGCTGAAGGAGGAGTGGGAGGGAGTAAAGGATAGAGCAGAGATGGGTGTGGAGGAGGAATGGGGATGGTTCAAGGATGGAGTCTTAAAGTGTGCAAGGATGGTGTGTGGAACAAGAAGGACAGGGGGAAATAGAAGAAAGGGTAGTGAATGGTGGGATGAGGAAACAAAGAAGGCTGTAGAAGAGAAGAAGCGAGCATTCACAGATTGGTTACAAAAGAGGACAGAGGAGTCATATGAGACGTACAAAGAAAAGAAAAGAGAAGTAAAGCAAAAGGTAAAGGAGGCAAAGAGGAGAGCAGATGTGAAATGGGGTAGGAGTATGACAGAAAATTTTGAAAGTAATAAAAAGATGTTTTGGAAAGAAATTAAGAGAGGAAGAGGAGGCGAATCAAGTAGGGAAGAAAAGGTAAAAGGTACAGATGGAGAGTTGATAATGGAAGAGATGGCAGTGAGGGGAAGATGGGCAGAATATTTTAGGGAGTTGCTGAATGTGAAGGAGGATAGGGAAGGAAAGATAGCTGCAGTGGGAAATGCGAAGAAAATGAGAGTGATGAGTGAGGAGAAATAAGGAAGGATGAGGTGAAGGCAGCTGTAAAGATGATGAAAGCAGGTAAGGCACCTGGTCTGGATGGATGTCATGCAGAATGTCTGAAAAAGGGAGGTGCAGTGATGGTGGACTGGTTGGTGAGGTTATTTAATGTTTGCTGGAGAGAGGGTAGAGTACCGGAGGACTGGAGTAGTGCCTGTATAGTTCCTCTTTACAAGGGAAAAGGGGACAAGTGTGAATGTAGTAGTTTCAGAGGGATTAGCCTGTTGAGTGTAGTAGGGAAGGCTTATGGGAGGATCTTAATTGAGAGGATTAGGAGAGGAACAGAGGGAGTAATTGGTGAGGAACAGTGTGGATTTAGGACGGGTAGAGGTTGTGTAGATCAGATCTTTGTGGTAAGACAGATATGTGAGAAAGCTATAGGAAAGGGGAAGGATGTTTTTTGGGCTTTCATGGATCTGGAAAAGGCTTATGATAGGGTAGACAGAAAGGCACTGTGGGAGGTTATGCAGATTTATGGGATAGGAGGAAAGCTTTTGGGAGCTGTTAAGAGTTTTTATGAGAGTAGTAGAGCATGTGTTAGGATTAGAAATGGAGAGAGTGAGTGGTTTGAAGTAAAGGTGGGACTTCGTCAAGGATGCGTTATGTCGCCCTGGCTGTTCAACTTATACATGGATGGGGTGGTGCGAGAGGTGAATGCTAGGGTAGTGAGTCAGGGATTGGAGATGGTTAAAGAAAATGGAGAAAAGTGGGGGGTGAGCCAGCTGTTGTTTGCGGACGACACTGCGCTTGTGGCAGGGTCAGAGGAGGGATTGAGGAAGCTGGTGGCAGAGTTTGGGAGAGTATGTGATAGAAGAAAGCTAAAGATAAATGTGGGTAAAAGTAAGGTGATGAGATGTACAAGGGGTGAAAGTGGCAGTAGACTGGAAGTGAACATTAAGGGAGAGCGACTGGAGGAAGTGGATAGTTTTAGATACTTGGGTGCAAGTGTAGCAGGAAAAGGTGGAGTGAAGGTGGAGGTAGAATGTAGATTGAGAGAAGCGAGTAAATGCCTTGGTGGTTTTAAGAGTGTAATGAGGAATAGACATTTGGGAATGGATGCGAAGAGGAGACTGTATGAAGGAGTGATTGTGCCAACAGCACTGTATGGGGCAGAAACGTGGAACATAAGAGAAGAAGAGAGAAGGAGTTTGAATGTGTTTGAGATGAGGTGTCTGAGAAGTATGGTGGGGGTTACTAGGCTAGATAGAGTGAGAAATGAGGAGGTGAGGAGGAGAACAGGGGTGAAAAAGGATTTGGGAGATAAGGTTGATGAAAGAATATTAGGATGGTTTGGACACATGGAAAGAATGAGTGAAGAAAGACTAGTAAAAGAGGTATGGAAGGCAGATGTGGAGGGAGTGAACATGAGGGGACGTCCTAGGATGAGGTGGATGGATGGGGTGAAGGGGGCTTTGGGGAAGAGGGGAATGTCTGTTGAGGAAGGAAGGGAGAGGACGGAAGACAGAGGTGAGTGGAGAATGGTTGTATATGGATGATGTTGTGACTGCATGAGGAGGAATGGGCGGGGAAGTGGGGGGTGGGGTAGTATGTGTGAGTAAATTTTGACGCAGCCCGAAGGGATTTCTCCCCGTCCTCACCTTATATGCAAAGGGGGACGGAGAGGGGGGGGTCGCCGATTAAATGAAGCGGCCTCGCTGTGGATGCACTGTGTCTTGCGACACTGCTTCTGACCCAGGGCGGTGGGCAGGGTGCAGGGATGACCCGTCATCCAGGAGGTGCTCAGATGAGAGGAAGGGTGGGAGGGGTGTGGAGTGTATTTAGGGATGAAATGGGTGGGAGTGTTTTTATGCCTTTCCCTTTTTGGCTACCTCCCTTGGAAGGGGGAAAAAGCCTTGGTATATGTATGTATGTATGTACCACATCCATACACAATAAAAGACCCAAACCTTAGGGTTCTGGTAGGAAAACTCCCAGACCCTCTTATGCCATTTTTTTTTTTTTTGGGGGGGGGGTGCCCCCTTTGGGGCTACAGAGAGTAGGATGCCTAGCCCTATCCCCATCCCATTTTTGTTGCCTTTTATGACTCAAGTGGGAACACTTATTGGCAGTATTCTTCTCCCCCACCACAGGGTTTGGCAAAAAGAGGAAATGAACATTCAGAGAAGTGGTACAAAACAGTATCAAGAGTGGAGGGATAGTTGCAGTATAATGTAGACAATTTCTTCATGAATAGACATTTCCTCTATCACAGACAAAAATTATGTGTTGATCTGGTCCGTAGTGGCACCCCATATAGACCCTAAAGTATCATTTGCATGTTACTGATCAGCTTTGAACCCCACAGTAACATGCAGCCAATATCCCAGATGGGTACTTAACTAAAATAACTAATGGTCATACCAATACACTACCGCCACATATCTGATTTTAGTACACTCCTCCCTCGATTTAAGAACACTCCATATACGAATTTTTGCTATAACGAACAAAAAAATTGTCCCAAAAATTGAAATACGAACTAAACATTCGCCATAACGAATAAAATCCTGTTGAAAAAATTACTGTATTTTTAAATCATAAATATTAAAAAAGAATTATTTTTACATCATAAATATTAAAAAGACAACGACTGCAATATTCCCTGGTAAAAAGAATAAAAGAGAAAATAGATATGCACGTACTGAGAAAGAACCAACCGCCCAGTTTGTTATTGTTTTCAAAACAACGCCATGTACTGCTCGGTCTACTCACTCGGTCTCAGTTAATCGTGGATTATTAGCATTATTTCAAGTGACATTGTGCCTCCTAAGCGTTATTATCTACTTTGCATATTAATATTTTATGTGTCTGTATGTAATTAGCAGAGAACAGTATTCAAGATTATGCATATTTAATGTTGTGATGACTTTATAGGGACATGAAATTTGTTTGTAAGAACCTATCTCGCATAATATAATGGGTTTATATGGGAAAAAAGTGCTCAATTTAAGTATATTCGATATACGAACGGTTTTTCAAGAACGTAACTAGTTCGTAAATCGAGGGAGGAGTGTATTGGGCCTATCAGTATAAAAATTGGACAATGCAAGGAGTATGATATTCCTAAAATTACAAGTCAGAAATATGTTACTAGCTAGTACTTACAGAAGCCTGTTTAGAATTTAGATTCAGCAGTGTGTGATTTTTCAGTGCGAGATCTTGAGAGACGTATAGCTCAGCTCGAGACAGAATTACGAGGGTCTGAGACCAGTCTTGCTCATTGTCAACAGATGTTGCACACTTTGCAACAGCAAAAGGTGTGTTATTTTTTCTTTTGTCTTTCTCTCATTATTTTGGTTTCATAGTTAATACTCAATATTGCCTCATTATTTTGGTTTCATAGTTAATACTCAATATTGCCTCATTATTTTGGTTTCATAGTTAATACTCAATATTGCCTCATTATTTTGGTTTCATAGTTAATACTCAGTATTGCTGATTTAAAATTGCTTTGTAAAACAACAGAATATATGATTATAATCAATTTAGTATTAATTTCCTCAGACAGGTCTAGAAGAATCACTTGAAGAAAAGAGAGTTAAACTTGAAAAAAGAGAGACTTCAATTCAAATGTTATACACAGATTTCCAGAAAAGTTGTGAAATCATAAAGAAACTACAGAAAAATCTCAAAGAACAGAACATGAAGGTCAGTGCTACAAGTAGCTTTCAGTATATAACTCATTTCTTGTTAGAACCAATTTTGATTGTGAAACACTTGAACAGAAATGTAATATGTCTAAATACCAGTCATTTCCATTGGAAACTTAGAATTAAAAAAAAAAAAAATAGATGTAATATATCATCTGTATGGGATAAGTAACTTTGGCACTAAGATTGGCAAAAATATTCTAATAAATGTTTACAAAGACATTGCAAGGGAAATCTATATATACACTGGCAAATTTCAGAGCCAAGTACGTGGTGCAGCTTTGATGGAACAGGAAAAGGTTGTGGAGATAACAAATATGCAGATGGCAGAGTTAAAGGAAGAAATTAAGAATCTGTCAGCAGAATTTTCAAAAGTTTCTACTGAGAAAGAAGCATTGAACAAGGAAATGACAGAGGCCAAAGAGAAAATTGAAGAACAAGATAAGGCATTGAAAACTAATGAAAATGGTAAGACTAAAGTAGCAGATGTGTGCATATTGATTAAATATTTTACCTACCTTATAAGGATAGCTCAACAGACATCGAGTGTGTATGATATTCTGATACAGTCCAAAGGGATTTCTATCTTCTAATTTCTGCATGAGGGGGTGGAGAACAAGGGTTGCTGTGTAAGTGAAGCAGCCTTGCTATGGATGTGCTGTGTCTTCCTGCATTGCTTCTGACCCAGGCAGTGGATAGGAGACATGTATGACCCTTCATCTACAATGAGCTAAGATGAGAGGAAAACAAGGGTGGTGGATGGGAATGGAATGGGTGGGAGTAGGTGTGTGCATTTGACTTGGCTACCTTCCTTATAAGGAGAAAGACGACCTTGGTATATAGATGAGTAGAATAAGGATAGCATATAGCTTAATGGGTCAAACAAAATTTCTCCATCCTGACATCTATTTCCCCGTGACTACAAAGGAGGTTTTGCCTTTATCACATTCACATTCAAATCATTGCATCTACCTCCAACAGTGTTTCTTGTTTGTCACCACCAATTCATATCTCTCTCATCAAGTAAGTACTTCCAAAGAAATCACTTATTATCCTGTATGCCATAATGTATCAGATATTGGGATTTGAATGTACATCATACATATACATATACCAAGGCTTTTTCCCCCTTACAAGGGGGAGGTGAGCCAGCTGTTGTTTGCTGACGACACTGCGCTTGTGGCAGGATCAGAGGAGGGACTGAGGAAGTTAGTGACAGAGTTTGGGAGAGTATGTGATAGAAGAAAGCTAAAGATAAATGTGGGTAAAAGTAAGGTGATGAGATGTACAAGGGGTGAAAGTGGCAGTAGACTGGAAGTGAGCATTGGGAGAGCGACTGGAGGAAGTGGATAGTTTTAGATACTTGGGTGCAAATGTGGCAGGAAAAGGTGGAGTGAAGGTGGAGGTAGAATGTAGATTGAGAGAAGCGAGTAAATGCCTTGGTGGATTGAAGAGTGTAATGAGGAATAGACATTTGGGAATGGATGCTAAGAGGAGACTGTATGAAGGAGTGATTGTGCCAACAGCACTGTATGGGGCAGAAACTTGGAACATAAGGGAGGAAGAGAGAAGGAGTTTGAATGTGTTTGAGATGAGGTGTCTGAGAAGTATGATGGGGGTTACTAGGCTAGATAGAGTGAGAAATGAGAAGGTGAGGAGAAGAACGGGGGTGGAAAGGGAGTTGGGAGATAGCGTTGATGAAAGAGTATTAGGATGGTTTGGACACATGGAAAGAATGAGTGAAGAAAGACTAGTAAAAGAGGTATGGAAGGCAGATGTGGAGGGAGTGAACATGAGGGGACGTCCTAGAATGAGGTGGATGGATGGGGTGAAGGGGGCTTTGGGGAAGAGGGGAATGTCTGTTGAGGAAGGACGGGAGAGGACAGAAGACGGATGAATGGAGAATGGTTGTATATGGATGATGTGATGCATGAGGTGGAATGGGCGGGGATGGGGGGTGAGGTAGTATGTGTGAGCAAAATTTGACGCAGCCCGAAGGGATTTCTCCCCGTCTTCTCCTTTTATGCATGGGGGGACGGAGAGGGGGGGTCGCCGATTTAATGAAGCGGCCTTGCTGTGGATGTGCTGTGTCTTGCGACACTGCTTCTGACCCAGGGCAGTGGACAAGGTGCAGGGATGACCTGTCATCCAGGAGGTGCTAAGATATGAAGGAGGGTGGAGGGGTGTGGAGTGTATTCAGGGATGGAATGGGTGGGAATGATTTTATGCCTTTTCCTTTTTGGCTACCTCCCTTGTAAGGATTTGGATGTAAAGTATAGGAAAACATGCAGTAGGCTATTCTTTAGTAGTATTTAAGTTCAAATAAGAAAAGTCAGCCATTAGATAATCTTGGCATTTGAAATTAATGTAGTATTATTGAAATACACACAGTCTCATTATGCTGTGAATGAGAATTATGCATATTTAAAATTAAATTGATACAGGGGTGACCCATCATCCGGGAGGAGCCGAGGTGAGAGGGAGGGTGGTGAATGGGTAGGAGTGGAATTATGCCTTTTGACTTTGGCTACCACCCTTGAAAGGGGGAAAGAGCCTTTGGTGTATAGGGTGCATACGGTAATTATTTCATTGTTTCAGGGACATGGTGTGGAAAGATGTGGGTAACCACACCACTCAAAACAAAAGTAACTGATCAGTGTATGTCAAGACTTTGTCCCAGCAACACGTTGTGTCCATGGAGGGCTTTACACTTCCTCATCTATGGAAAAGGCATGTGGTACTTATGTTAATCTCCACTGGACACAGCAGCAGCAAGATCTTAGAACTGCTAAAAGTGACTGAACAGTTCATCAGGACTGTCAGGAGAGAGTTGATTTTTTCTGACTACGATTATGAAGGTGTTGCTGAGAGGAAACATCATTCTCAACAATTGGACACCATCAAGGACACTAAATTTGTCACTCAATTGCAAGCCATGGTTGATGAAGATCCCAGCTTGCCCACGAGGTCCATTGGCAGAAAGCTGCAAGTGTCTGAGGGAAGTGTTTGCATGAAGATATCGGATACAAGTCACACAAGATGCGTAAGGGTCATCTCCTCTCCGCAAAGATGCAGGAGAACTGCTTCAAGAAGAGCAAGATGCTCAGCAAACTGAAGCACCCATGGGAAAACGACATGCCCTGGTTCTTTTCAGACAAAAAGAACTTCTGCCAGGACCAGACCCACAACTCTCAGAGCAACAGGTGGTTGGTTGGCTGTCCCAAGGATGTGCCAAGTCATGAAAACAAAGTTTCCTGCAACTGTCATGGTGTTTGGGATAGTCTGCAGCAAAGGCCAAGTCATTTCTCCATTCTTCTTTCCCCAGGGGCTCAGGGTGAGCACCAAAGTATACATCGACATCCTACAGACCCATGTGAAGCCATGGATTGAGTGTCAAGAGCAGAGGGAAGGAGTGGCTCCATTGATGATTGAGAAAGTAGCTGCTGGTAGACTTTGTGTGGCAACAGGACTTGGTACCATGTCACACCTCTAGAAAATCTCAGAAATGGCTCCGTCGATGATGGAGGAAGTAGCTGCTGGTAGACTTTGAGACTTTGTGTGGCAACAGGACTTGGTACCATGTCACACCTCTAGAAAATCTCAGAAATGGCTCTCCAACAATTTCTTTGACTTTGTTGCCCCTGATGTGTGGCCCCCTAACTCACCTGACCTCAACCCCATAGATTATTTTGTATGGGGCACAGTTGAACAAGATACTAACTGCACCGCATGCAAGAGTAAGGGTGATCTGATCTGTCAGATCAAGGTCATCTTCACCAATCTCTCCAAGGAGGTCATGAAGAAGGCCAGTGCCAGGTTTTGAGGGCATGCTGAGGACATCATTAATGCCAAGGGTGGATTCATAGAGTAACGGGACACCAGAAGTGTGCTGATACAGAGTCAGTTTTCTTTTTTGCAATAAATGCATTTTCAACCAAATTGTGACTTTTTTTGTGTGACCCTAAAAGATTAAACAATTACTGTATGCACCCTGTATATATATAAATATATATATATATATATATATGTGTGTGTGTAAATTGACACATGGAGAGATACACAGGTATACTCATCAAAGTATACAGTTACATATGGAAAGGTTAGCTTGATAGTGTAATGGTGTCAAGAGCAGAGGGAAGGAGTGGCTCCGTTGATGATTGATGAGTTGCGTGCATGGTTGAATGGACGTTTCATCAAAGGTGAATGTGTTTAGCCCACTGTAGGGGTGTTATAGCCTTTATACCTCACAACAGTGATGTACTCCAACTTGGTAAGGTTGTTTGGATGGTATGAAGTATCATGTGATTTGGAATAGCTGAGGTTATTAGTGAAGTCTGAAGCTAATTAGATGAAATATGGTATATTATGAAGGAATGGAAGCATAGATGACATGGGAGATGTGTACTGGAAGTTATTGGTGATATAGAATAAGATGTTTACATACATACATATACCAAAGGCTTTTTCCCCCTTACCCGGGGGGTAGCCAAAAAGAAAAAGGCATAGAAATCACTCCCACCCCTTTTCATTTCCCATATATTCCACTCCTCTCCACACCTCCTCCCTCCCTCCTATCTTGGCACCTCCTGGATGATGGGATGATCATCCCTGCATCCTGTCCACTGCCCTGGGTCAGAAGCAGTGTCGCAAGACACAGCACATCCACAGCAAGGCTGCTTCATAAATTCGGCGACCCCCCCTCTCCGTCCCCTCATGCAGAAAAGGAGAAGACGGGGAGAAATCCCTTCGGGCTGCGTCAATTTTTTTTCTAATACATACTTCCTCACCCCCCATCCCCCACCCACTCCCCCTCATCTATACACAACCCTTCTCCATTCACCCCTATCTTCTGTCCTCTCCCGTTCTTCCTCTACAGACATTCCTCTCTTTTGTAAAGCCCCATTCACCCCATCCATCCATCTCATCCTAGGACGCCCCCTCATATTCACTCCTTCCACCTCCGCCTTCCACAGTTCTTTTACTAATCTTTCTTCACTCATTCTTTCCATGTGTCCAAACCATCCTAATACTCTTTCATCAACCCTATCTCCCAGCTCCTTTTCCACCCCTATTCTCCTCCTCACCTCCTCATTTCTCACTCTAGCCTAGTAACCCCAATCATACTTCTAAGTCATTTCATCTCAAACACATTCAAACTCCTTCTCTCTTCCTCTCTCATGTTCCATGTTTCTGCCCCGTACATTGCTGTTGGCACAATCACTCAAAGGATTACAAAGGCGGAGCATGCCGACAGGAGACCTTTTGGTCCATATCTAGGTCGGATGCGAAAAAAAAATCATAATAATAAAACAATAAATAAAAACTATAATAATGTAAATAACAAATGAAATACATAAATAAATGCATAGGTATAGTTAAATAATAAACAAACAGGTAAATAGTAAATAATAATAAACTGACATATAACTAATACATACATATACCAAGGCTTTTTCCCCCTTCCAAGGGAGGTAGCCAAAAAATCAGACAGACAAATGATAACAAAACAAAAACAAATAATATAAAAAAATTATAATCATTACAGCATCTTACTTAGGTATTTATCTAAATGATTCTTAAAGCTTTGAACTGAACTGCATTGCACTACCTGTGCAGGAAGTTTATTCCATTCATTCACTACACGGTTGGCAAAGTTGTTTCTACCTACTTCCAAATTGAATCTATTTCTGGACAGTTTGAGACCATTGTTTCTTGTCTGATTCTCATTCAATGTGAAAATTTTGTCACTTTTGATGTTGTCAATTCCCTTCATATAACCTCCTCTTAGCATCCATTCCCAGATGTCTATTTCTCATTACACTTTTTAATCCACCAAGGCATTTACTCGCTTCTCTCTACATTCTACCTCCACCCCCACTCCTCCCTTTCTGTCACATTCGCACCCAAGTATCTGAAACTATCCACTTCCTCCAGTTTCTCACCCTTAATGCTCACTTCCAGCGTACTGTCACTCTCTCCCCTTGTACATCTCGTCACCTTACTTTTGCCCACATTTATCTTCAGCTTCCTTCTTTCACACACCTTCTCAAACTCTGTCACTAACTTCCTCAATCCTGCTACCTCTACCTGTCCTAAAACCACACTGTTCCTCACCAATTACTCCCTCTGTTCCTCTCCTAATCCTCTCAATCAAGACCCTCCCATAAGCCTTCCCAACTACACTCAACAAGCTGATCCCTCTGTAACTACTACACTCACACTTGTCCCCCTTTCCTTTGTAAAGCGGAACTATACAGGCACTCCTCCAGTCTTCTGGCACTCTACCCTCTCTTAAACCAACATTAAATAACCTCACCAGCCAGTCCACCATAACTGTACCTCCTTTCTTCAGATATTCTACATGGCATCCATCCAACCCAGGTGTCTTACCTGCTCTCATCACTCTCATTTTCTTAGCGCTTCCCACTGCAACTACCTTTCCCTCCCTGTCCTTCACATTTAGCAACTCCCTAAAATACTCTGCCCACCTTCCTCTCACTGCCTTCTCTTCTATTATCATCTCTCCATCTGTACCTTTTACCTTTTCTTCTCTACTTGATTTCCCTCCTCTTCCTCTTTTAACTTCCTTCCAAAACATCTTTTTATTACTTTCAAAATTTTCTGTCATACTCTTTCCCCATTTCACATCTGCTCTCCTCTTTGCTTCTTTTATCTTATGCTTAACTTCCTTTCTCTTTACTTTGTACCTCTCATACGATTCTCTCGTCCTAATTTGTAGCCAATCTATGAATGCCTGCTTCTTCTCTTCTACACCCTTCTTTGCTTCCTCATCCCTCCACTTGCTACCCTTCTTTCTATTTCCTCCCGCCCTCCTTGTTCCACACACCATCTTTGCACACCTATACATAGGAAAATATACACAAGGCTATTTATGGACTAAATGATAATGTCCAAGATGGTGGTTGGAAGAGTTGTAAACATTATATATATATATATAAATAAAAGATTTTTTCCCCTTTATAAGGGACCCCCAGTACCAGGTTAATGTATTGACCCAAAAATATATTTTTGTCCTTCCAGTAATATCCTGGCTGAACAAGCAGCTGAATGAAGCTGAAACAGCAGGAGTCATGATCAAGCGGGCACCTCTGACAGAAGCCTACCTGAGTGTGCCAGTTTCCCAGGCCCCTAAACTGCCAAACAGTATAACATCCTCTTCATCCCTTCCACCTGGAAGTGGTATCATGTCGCACTCAACGCCATTGTCAAACACATCTGGATCCACAACTTCTGGTGTTCATAGTATGCTGGTTAGTATTAGCCTGACAAGATATATAAAGTTTTGGCAGTTGTAATTTTATTTTTTTAGTCTGTGAATTATAATGTAATTATATCAAGCTGAGCAGGTTAGGGCATTACTACTTCTGATGGAGGTTCAAAGCCTGCCACCAGCGAGTTGAACCAAGAGCATGGTTTGTTAAATTCCACGCTACAAAGTCCTTTGTAAGTGGCGCTGTCCTAGCCTTCTGATAGGGGGTTGTTTTGCATCATAAAACAGAATCATATCTGTATTATAGACTTTAGATGATGCAAGCAACACTACTTTTTCAGAGTTCAATTCGCTCCCATCCACATCATCTTAACATTCCACCAATTCCAGAAGAAATTAGCCCAAGAAATTCTCAGACAGAAAAGGAAAAGTAAGTTTCTCGTTTAGCAAGTTATTAACATCAATTTTATGCAAGTATTTCAATTAAAAATTATCATACAAGTGTATAGAGGTTAAAGTACAATTTCTTATAAGATTGTTTTTGTACTGTTCTATATTGCAAGATTGAACACACACATCAATAACAGATTTTTTTTTTTTTCTCTCTCTGAAATTAGCTTAGGTTTAGATGACATATATCTGAAGTCTTCTAAACCAAGTACCAAGTCAACAAACAACCCACAACTTTCAATACCTAGAAGCACTTTTCCAGTGCAAGGCATTCTTCGTGCCAATGCTGTAAATGGGGATGCAGCAACAACAAACACAGATGCAGCTGGTGAAATTGGTGAAGTCGGCACAGGAAGAGGAAGGGCAATGACAGTACAAGGTACAGGGAGAGGACTAGTTAGAAGAGGTGGGAGAGAGAGAGGTGCTTCAGGAAGAGGAAGATCCTCAACCTTCGGATCAAAAGGCGAAGTTCACAAAAAGCTCTCCCATGGTGGTATGAGTAAACCATCAGCATACTTCCCCAGAACTTAATATATTTATCTGATATGTATATAGACAGAATATTGTATATATCTAAATAATTTTATTACTAAACATTTAAATAAAAGGAATATCAGTATTACTATTTTTTTTCCTCAACAAATTCTGAAGCTTTACATTCATAAGGTTAAATTGAAACAACAAAATATTTTCTATTCTTTATCAAGCCAAAACGACATCTGGCAGTACCGGCTCAGAAGGATTACATTGGTATATTACATGAGACCATGCAGTTTTGATCAACATTAAGAATACATGGCAGAAAAAAAAAAACTGCTGAATTTTCAAGTCATATATCATGTCTTCCTCCTTTGCTTTTCCCACCTCCACACTTTGTCATGGAAAGCTCACACAATGGCAGCCAAACAGTAAGTCATTCACTGAATTATATTCACAACTGGTGAGGAAATACTATGAGAGAATCTCTCCCACTCATCAGTAAAACCACCTGCTAATTTGGATTTAAGTATGCTATTTGGTTCAATTACATTCAAGTGTAATAGTAAACCAAGACATTAAATATAATGTGGTTGGTTTATAAAACAAATACCAATTATAATGGTTTTGTCAGAAAGAAAATTATTGAGTAATCATCAAAATAAAAGTAAAAACATAATACAACAAATCCGTCGAAAGTACAGCTTTTATGCAAACACACACAAAAAACACATGTTAAGTAAGGAACACATCCTTGATTCCATCACCAAAGTAAAATTAATATGATCTGGACCATAAATGACAAGAATTTCAAATATACAATACTTGTTATAACTTCATCTAGTGCTACATTACTCCTGTCTGAACATAGCCTAGCTGTATGTATGGAATGACAAGGGAATGGAGTATGGCAAAGTTGTAGAATATAATTTCAAGTGTCTCCATGCTTCCATTCAAAATGTATAGCTGTATTTATCAGGGTATCCTGGTTTTTACTTTTACTTCTAAACATCTTATAAAAAATAAACAATTCATAAGGTAACTAACTTTTAGACTATATGAGCAACAGGTACAGAAATACTCGTATTGCTTACACAGTATATAACAGTTGTGCGGAAGCTCTTCCAACAGATTACATGCAATACTTTTGTTGAATTATCACAGCCACAACTCCATCTTTGCAACATGACAAGCTGGAGAAATCTAACAGTAAGCAGTGCTAAGGAGAAATGTAGAATGTATGTACTAAAGTCACACAGGTCATTATTACAAAAACTATTACATTCTTACATTTCCACTTTTGTATTTTTACTACAACACTATGATTGTACTGTTATGTGATGATATTCTTAAGGCACAGGCTATTGTTTGGAGTAGCACATCTCTAGATACCAGAAATGACTTAAAGATTAAAACAGTTATTCTCCATTAATCTGATTTGTCCACAGTTTTCACTATGGAATACATATCATCCACTTCTCAGGGTATCATTTTCAAAACAGTCCAAATGCATATCAGTATGAGAAACTAGAAATTAAATAATAACAGGTTATTTCTGTACAACCTTTACATTTCAATATCCTTAGGTCTGGTCTTATTATAAACAAAAAGAATAATGAGGAGACAAATGGCTCCTAAGACTGGCACAACCACTGTGAAGATCTTTCCTCGATTTTCAACAAAATCTTTCTTCCGCTCCTTCTTCTCTTTGTTAGTTTCTTTCACTTTACCCTTTAGTTGACGCATTTTGAGAGGTGAAGGTTCAATGAAACTGCCCTGGAAAAAGGGATCATACAAAAATTATAGTCATGGGAATAACATGTATACAATAAGAAAATAACCCCATCTGGGGTATTGGCTGCATGTTATTGTGGCAAAGTTGCATGCAGCTGATACTTTAGGGTCCATATGGGGAACCCCTATGGACCCGAGCCACACATAATTTTGTCTGCAACAGAGGAAATCTCTGTTCACAGAGAAATGATGACACTTTTATACTGCAACTGTCCCTCCATTATGCTGTCCCACTCACCCCTTGTTACTGTCCTGTACCATTTCTCTGAATATCCATTACCTTTTTTTTTGCCTAACCCTGTGGTGGGGGAAAAGAATGCTGCCACCAAGCTTCCCACTTGAGTTATATGAAGTGACAAAAAACAAGACGGGGAT
This sequence comes from Oratosquilla oratoria, assembly GCF_046742065.1. Classification (NCBI taxonomy): domain Eukaryota; kingdom Metazoa; phylum Arthropoda; class Malacostraca; order Stomatopoda; family Squillidae; genus Oratosquilla; species Oratosquilla oratoria. The sequence goes on from NC_134785.1 coordinate 43,864,754, forward strand.
AGGACTAGGAATCCTGCTATCTGTAAAAAAAAAAAAAAAAAAAAGTAAAGGCATAAGAGGGTCTAGTTTTCCAACCAGTACCCTAAGGTTTGGGTCTTTTAATGTGAGTGGATGTGGTACAGATGAGGGTAAAAGAGAAGAGATAGGCAGTATGTTTGTGAGAGGAAAGATGGATGTGTTAGCATTGTGTGAAACCAAGTTGAAAGGGAGGGGCGAGTGTGAGTTTGGGAGTGTACTAGTAAGTGAAGAGATAGGTAAGCATGTTGTGGAGTGGAAGGTTTTTTTTTTCAAGGTTAATGTGGATGAAGGTAAAGCTGGGAAGGGAGACGTGGGTTTTTGTAAGTGCATATGGGCCTGGTAGTGAAAAGAGTATAGAGGAAAGGGAGGCTTTTTGGATGGATTTAAATGAGGGCATAGAGGGATTAGGAAGAAATGTCAATGTATTTGTATTGGGAGACATTAATGCTAGGGTAGGAAATGAACCAATAGATGGAATGATTGGGAAATACAGTGCTTCAGAAGAAAGTCAAGCATATTACACATGTGAGAGGGTGGTGGATGGAAGGGTGGTAGACAGGGTGTTAATGGACTATATAGTGGTAACCAGGAGTATAGTAGGAAGAGTTAAGGATGTACATGTTCTAAGGGGAGAGAGTGGGGGAATATCAGATCATTTTTTGGTGGAAGGTAAGTTGAGAGTGGAGGATAGGTGGAGAAAGAGGAAAAGGGCAGAAGGTAGGGAGGTACTTAGAGTGAACTGCTTAAAAGAGAAAAGGAGAAGGCATATAAGAAGCTGAAAGAGTGGGAGGGAGTGAAGAATAGAGTAGAACTACAAGTGGAGGAGGAATGGGGATGGTTAAATGTGGGAGTCATAAGGTGTGAAAAGATGGTGTGTGGAACAAGGAGGATGGGAGGAAATAGAAGGAAGGGTAGTGAGTGCTGGGATGAGGAAGCAAAGAAGGGTGTAGAAGAGAAGAAGCAAGCTTTCATAGATTGGTTACAAGTTAGGACGAGGGAATCATATAAGAGGTAAAAAGTAAAGAGAAGTAAAGCATAAGATAAAGGAGGCAAAGAGGAGAGTAGATGTGAAATGGGGTAAGAGTACAACAGAAAAATTTGAAAGTAATACAAACATGTTTTGGAAAGATATTAAGAGAGGAACAAGAGACAAGTCAAGTAGAGAAGAAAAGGTAAAAGGTGCAGATGGATAGATAAGAATGGAAGAGAAGGCAGTGAGAGGAAGGTGGGCAGAGTATTTTAGGGAGTTGCTAAATGTGAAGGATAGGGAGGGAAAGATAGTTGCAGTGGGAAGTGCAAAGAAAATGACCGTAATGAGTGAGAAAAATGTAGGAGAAATAAATAAAGATGAAGGAAAGGCAGCTGTTAAGATGATGAAAGCAGGTAAGGCACCTGGGTTGGATGGATGCCATGCAGAATGTCAGAAAAAAGGAAGTACAGTGATGAGGGTCTGGCTGGTTTAGTTATTTAATGTTTGTTTAAGAGAGGGTAGAGTGCCGGAGGACTGGAGGAGTGTCTGTATAGTTCCATTTTAGAAGAGAAGGGGACAAGTGTGCGTGTAGTAGTTACAAAGGGATCAGCTTGTTAAGTGTAGCTGGGAAGGCTTATGGGAGGGGTCTTGATTGAGTGGAACAGAGGGAGTAATTGGTGAGGAACAGTGTGGGTTTAGGACTGGTAGGGGTTGTGTAGATCAGATTTTTGTGGTAGGACAGATATGTGAGAAAGCTATAGGAAAAGGTAAGGATGTATTTTGGGATTTAATGGATTTGGAAAAGGCTTATGAAAGGTTAGACAGAAAGACACTGTGGGAATCTATTGCAGATATATGGGATAGGAGGAAATCTATTAAGAGCAGTCAAGAGTTTTTACAAGAGTAGTAGAGCTTGTGTTAGGATAAAAAGGGAGAGAGTGGGTGGTCTGAGGTAAAGGTGGGACTTCGGCAGGGATGTGTTATGTTGCTTTGGCTGTTCAATTTATACATGGATAGGGTGGTGCGAGAGGTAAATGCAAGGGTAGTGGGTCAGGGATTGGAGATGGTTACAGAAAATGGAGATAAACCAGTTTTTGTTTGCTGACAACACTGCACTTGTAGCAGGATCAGAGGGGGGATTGAGGAAGTTAGTGACAGAGTTTGGGAAGGTGTGTGAAAGAAGGAAGTTGAAGATAAATGTGGGTAAACGTATGGTGATGAGATGTACAAGGGAAGAGTGGCAGCAGACTGGAAGTGAGTATTAAAGGAGAGAGACTAAAACTGTAGGAAGTGGATAGTTTTAGATACTTGGGTGCAAATGTGGCAGGAAAGGGAGGAGTAGGGATGGAGGTAGAATGTAGATTTAGAGAAGCAAATAAATGCCCAGGGTGATTAAAAAGTGTAATGAGAAATAGACATTTGGGAATGGATGCTAAGAGGAGATTGTATGAAGGATTGATTGTGCCGACAGCAATATACAGGGCAGAAACATGAAACATAAGAGAGGAGTTTGAATGCGTTTGAGATGAGGTGCCTGAGAAGTATGATAGGGGTTATTAGGCTGGATAGAGTGAGAAATGAGGTGAGGAGGAGAACAGGGGTGGAAAGGGAGTTGGGAGATAAGGCTGATGAAAGAGTATAGGGATGGTTTGGACACATGGAAAGAATGAGTGAAGAAAGACTAGTAAAAGAGGTGTGGAAGGCAGAGGTAGAAAGAGTGAACATAAGGGGTCGACCTAGGAGGAGATGGATGGGGTAAAAAGGGCATTGGGAAAGAGGGGAAAGTCTGTTGAGGAAGGACGGGAGAGGAAAGAAGATAGGGGTGAATGGAGAATGGTTTTGTATGGATGATGCTGTGATGCATGAGGGGGAATGGGTAGGGGATGGGGAGTGAGGGAGTATGTATGAGAAATGAACTGACGCAGCCCGAAGGGATTTCTCCTCGTCTTCTCCTTTTCTGCATGAGGGGATGGAGAGGGGGGAGGGGGATCGCCGAATTAATGAAGCTGCCTTGCTGTGTCTTGCAGCACTGCTTCTGACTCAGGGTAGTGGACAAGATGCAGGGATGACCTGTCATCCAGGAAGTGCCAAGATAAGAGGGAGGGTAGAGGGGAATGGAATGGGTGGGAATGGTTTTATTTTATGACTTTTTTTTTTTTTTTTTGCTACCTCCCTTATACAGGGGAAAGAACCTTTGGTATATGTATGTACCAATTATAAGGTTGTAAAAACTGAAACAATTATGACTATATGTCTACTTTACTTTTGTTTAGGAATGTCCCCTTTGGGGCTACAGGTAGCAGAATTCCTAGCCCTATCCCAGTCTCGTTTTTTGTCGCCTCGTACAACTAAAGTGGGAAGGCCTAACCTGCCAATACTGGATTGTAAAAATGTATGTGCATGTGTAGTGCTGTATAGAGAATGCACATATGGACAGAGTATCTCTCAGCTTTAGAAGAGTGGATCACATGGGCCTTTGGTGTAGACGCGATTGAAGTGCAGTAAAGGTAGTACAGTTGGCAGATGCGAAGAAGGCAATTGTCATATATCATGTTATAATTCAAGTTCTGTCATTATTTCCGTACAATCTTTATTCAAGAAAAGTTGGTGTAATTCTCATGGTAAATTGAACTAGAATAGAAAAAAAAACATTGCAATGAGTGAGCCTGTTAAAATTTTAGCTGGGCACACCTATGCAATATAGCAATAGAAAACTAATTATTGATTTTGTAAATTATAATAGATCAACATAATATGTGATTTTTTTGCGGAAATCAATAACAAAAATGTTGCTAAAATATATTTTCTAATTAACAAAGTTGCGGCAATTGAATGATACGCCATACAGTATTTGTTTTGATAGGTCCCAAGGTCAAAGAAATGAAAGGATGATAAATTAGTCTATTCTAACCTGACCTAACCTATGTAACCTAACTGATGTTTAGTAATTCGGTACCTCAAATTCTAAAGATCATCCGGGTCATCATCGTCATCACGGATGCTGACAGCCTGATTATTATTGTACCTCGGGCAATTAACAGATGATGGCAGAACCCCGTGTTCTTTCATAAAGTCCATGGAAGCCCTATTGTCTTTTTAATAGCTCTTATTAATGTCACCTGGAGTTCAAGAACACCCGGTCCAGAACGTGAAAGCTGTCATCTGATAGTGAATGGACTGGCATGGCATCTGCACCATATCCTAGCGGCTTTGTTTGTTAGTAAATTTGCCTGTAGCAAGGTTTTTAGTTTTTTATTTCCGCCAAGAAAGTCACATTACATTCATGTATTATAATAAATTTACAAAATTAATATTTAATTTTCTAATGCTATATCGCATAGGTGTGCACAACTAAAATAATACCATAAGCCTTATTGGAAATAACACAGATCAAGTATTTTGGCAAAATTTCATAAAAAAAATCCAGTAATTAATGATGTCAAGCCTCAGTGAGCTCCTCTTAAACAGCAACACTCAACATGTCTCAACCACCAGGAGCAATCCACATTTCCGAGCCCCTGCATTTCTCTTGCCCACCACCTATGACTTGGGACTCCAACCTTGAGGTCATCAATATTATGAATATATAAATTCTGACCCATTAATCTTTTTTTTTTTTTTCTTTAGGAACAGCTTGAATGAAATTTTGTGAGCAAGTGTAAGTACTAAGTTATAACAACTGTAGTAACATTTAGCCCTTTTCCACTATCTGATAAATACACAGACCACCAGACGAAGCTTTTAGTAAAGGCTGACTACCACTATTGAAATACAAGTTTTCTGACTACGTCTACAAACTCAAACTCAAAAACTGCAATACTTCCCAATCGCCAATGTTATATTCAACCTTTAACTTTCTAAAGTTTGATATCTATCTGAAAAGAAAAACACTGTACAATCTTGGTCACATAAACATTACGTTAATTCGGCTAATATTACCTGACAGACTGCTGCAAATATTCCGTAATGTTTCTTATGATGCAATGCGTTTAATCAAGCAGACAGCTCAAGTATGTTTACCTCAAACGACGAGACAGACGACGACAACGTCAGACGACGTGGACACGTCAATCAAATAAAGCTCGAAAGTATGTGTCATACGATAGTAATAAAATTAAAGTAATATACATATGACATTGATAAACAGCTGAAAATCTTATGTTTCATAAGTTATTTTAAATTTAAAAAATTATATTTTCGGCATATAGTATGTGAAAAGGATAGTGTGCTTGTATTACAAATTGAAAGGAGATGACGGCATCAACAGCCAATGAGAAGTAGTGTATACAACAAGTACTACTATTTCTTTGTTTTGACTGGTCACATGATTATGCTTCCTCTACCTCTCTTATAATATATATAGCCAATCAGAATACAAGTTTAAAAGTGTTTATGTTTTCCTTCTAATAACATTGGTTTACCCAAAAGAAAACTTAATGTTCCTACCAACTTCCTCTAAACATATCATCCAGATTTGGTGTTAGGGTGTAACCCCTATATTGAGTGTGGGAAGGAGCTTCTTAAGGTTACGCCCTTTGTCACTTTACTTAGTGAATACATCTGTTGTAAGTAAGAGTTAAGTGCATGAATACTGTTCACAGTGGTTAAAAATCGATACTGCGTTGATAAATGCAAGTAATGAACAAATGTGATAATGGTATAACACTTAACAGTAAAGTATCGTGGGTTGACTCATATAATGATACATCTGATTTTCTCAGCAGATTCAGTTAATGAGGTTTATTTTCTCAGCAGATTCAGTCAATGAGGTTTATTTTATGGAAGACTGAAGTGTTAATTATCAGTAGAGAAAACTTAATAATAGTTTTGGTGGTGATTTTAGTATTGAAGGGGAACAATAGAATAGATACCAGGATAATGTAAATGCAAGAAAGTACTTTTAACTTTGGTGCATATTCCTGTAGCTAAAGAGTAAAGATAAAGTTTAGTCAAATGTCCATGGTAAAAGTACAAATGTGAGAAAGACTTTTATAGTAAAGATTATGATATTTTTTAGAAGTGCACACCTATGCAGTATAGCATTAGAAAATTAAATGTTAATTTTGTAAATTATAATACATTAGTATTATAGGTATTTTTCTTGGCAGAAATCAGTATCAGAAAACATTGCGGACAATTTATAGTTTCACCCAACCATAGAATTTGATATGTGGCTTATGTGTTTCTGGTGAGAAATGTTGTGATATGAACGATGGTGTACATCATTTCTGTCGCAAATGTGTACTTTTGAAGTAATTATGTATTGAAATTATGCACTTATGCCTACATCTCCCAAACGATCTGGGGTGACGTGTGGGAAATTGGGGTTTTTGGGTGGGGAAGACTAATAAATGGAGTAATGTGCGTTGCAAAACAGGTATAAAATGAACAAAAACATTAAAAGAAATAATAATAAAAAATAAAAATCACATTCTATGGCCGGAGTCCAGCGGTAGCCATCATTGTGTTTACCAACGAATTGAACAGTGTCTCACTAGATGTGTCACACTTAGTGAAGTGCACTCCAGCCGCGCAAGACTTCCTAACTGTAAACTAACGTTACCTCCATTAGGTTAGGTTAGGTTAGTTTACTTTACGGTTACCAAGTCTTGCACGAGCTGCTAATCTAGCGCTTCTGGTCACAAAAATATACAATCGTTAGTAAACTAACAGGGTGTCGCACGCGGTACCCGCCGATATGGGATATTTTTGTTTTTCATGGGTTTCTTTAGTCTTCTTCATTTTACACCTGTTTGGCAATGTGCATTACTCTATTTATTAGTCTCCCCCACCCAAAAACTCCAATTTCCCACACGTCCCCCCAGATCATTCGGGAGATGTAGGCACAAGTGCATAACTTCAATACTTAATTACTTCAAAAGTACGCATTTGCGACAGAAATGATATACACCTTCGTTCATATCACAACATTTCTCACCAGAAACACATAAGCCACATATCAAATTCTATGGTTGGGTGAAACTATAAATTGACCAACATTGCTAAAAGTCATGCAGAAATGAAGTTGCGTTAACTTCTTTAGATGCCATCTTTGTTTTGATAGATTCGGAGGTCAGAGACAATGACAGCAACAACCTGATGGCCTCTACAATTACAAGTATTGCTTTACTAAATGCAGGTTAGGTTGGTTAGAATAGACACTTATCATACTTTAACCCCCTTACTTTGTTGATAAAAACAATGGAGCTCTCTAAGCTTACATACATAAACAACAAAGGCCAGCACAGTTATTTACTTGTTCCATTAACATGTCATTAACTCGAATACTTTTGAAACAAACCATAAAGAATTTTATATCCTATTAAAGCTTAAAAAGTTTACTTCACAGTGATATACATATAAAATAATAATATGAATATGGGTAGTTATTCAGTTGCGTACAAATACACTATATAGCATTAGAAAATTAGATATTAATTTTGTACATTATAATACATGAATATAATATGCGATTTTCTTGGCAGAAATAAAAATAAAAGATACCATGCTACAAGCAAATATACTAATAAATGAAGTCGTTAGCATAGGATCAGGATGCCATCTTATTGTTTGTTGTCTGCCTGGTCCAGTTAAGGCCTGGTGTACACCCTCGGTACTTCTGCCGGTACCTCGTGAGGTATATGTTCTTGAAAGAATGCTATGGAGCTGAAATCCATGCATTCCTTCAATCTATGAGAAACCTATATACCCCACAATCAGAAAGAGTAATTGAACAGGTTAACATCTGTGATGACAACAACAATCTGGATGACCTTATTCCCCTAAGAAAATTGCATATTACGTTGATATACTGTATTATAATTTACAAAATTAAATAATTAACTTTCTATTGCTATATCACATATTTGTGTACAACTGAACATTTATTTGAACATGGGTAAGCACATCAAAAGTAAAAAAAGATTAGTTCGAATCCTGACAAAAAAAATTGCAACTGTAATAAATCAGTATGAACCTTAGTTACACTTAGTTATTATATGAAGAATTGATTGTATGGAAATCTTCTGGAAGATATATATATTATAATGCAGAACTAGAAAGATTATGGCGTAACCCACTGACACCTGTAAATGGCACTTAAGGAGGCCCTGCATCCTCAGTGACAGGTACCCATGCACCTGTCCCTGCAACAGGTGCCATACTCCCATCATCTTCACTATCATAACTTTCATCTTCACCATCACTTTCAGCAGTTTCTGTTGCTGAATCATCACCACCCACTTCTTCATGGTCATGGTTAATCTCATCATTACTTGTACCACAATCAAATCATATATCAGCTGAAGAAGAAACATCGAGTACGATCTCTGAGTCTGCCTCCTGTGCCATCATTACCAACTCCTACTTTTTGTTTCACTTTTAGACACAATAAGTATTGTCACTAGTTCTTTCTGCAATATTATATAGCGTGAAACGTTTATCATTAGAAATACATATTTTATCATATTTTAACTTTTAAACACTGAAAACATGGTAAAGTTGCTGTCAAAAATAACTCCGTGCACTCACGAAAAAATGGCACACCAAACTGTCTCTTCAAACAGCAATTATAAAACAGCCACTTATTGGTTATTTCAAGAGGGCAGAAATTATGAGCTCTTGATGCATGAGATATGGGCTTGTGTAAACAAATAAATCAGACTCTAATGAACCAGGAAGTTTGAACTGGGCCACAATCGTAGCCTGACAGAGCGTACAGGAAAATGTCATGATCGTGGCATGACGAAGTAAGGGGGTTAATTTCTTCTATCCACCTCTACCAAAACAAAGATGGCATCTCAAGTAGTCAAAGCAGCTATGTTTGTTTGTCTATAGCTTTTAGCAACTTTTTCTATTATTGATTTTTGCCAAAAATAACGTATATTATGTTCATATATTATAATTTAAAAATTATAATTTAATTTTCTATTGCTGTATCGTGTAGGTGTATACTTCTAAAAATTTACCAAGGTTATTAAAGGAAAGTTGTGATTACAGTTTGAAAATTCTACTAGGTTTTTGCTGTAGAAAATCTATGACAATTGTCACTTTCAGCTTCCCAGAGGGAGTGATATAACTTAATAATATAAATACGTAGGCTCGTACCTATAGACCTTGATACCAGTATTTGTTTTTATATTTGAACACTAAACTAAACATGCTCAGAATAATTGTGTACTCAGGATTTAGCCATCAGAAAGACGTATATAATTTTTTTTTTTTTTTTTTTTTTTTTTTTAGTGCATATCTATGCAGTATAGCATTAGGAAATTAAATATTAATTTTGTAAATTATAATACATCAATTTAATGAATATTTTTCTTGACAGAAATTAATATAGAAAATGTTGCTAAAACCTATACAGAAATGAATGAAGTCACTTCGACTCCATTAGACGCCATCTTTGTTTTGATAGATTTGGAGGTTGGAGACAACAACAATGACCCTGATGACCTCTAGAATTACAGGTACCACATTACTAAATGCAGGTTAGGTTACATTAGGTTGGTAGGTTAGGTTAGAATAGACACATCATACTTCAATTTCTTTGGCCCCCGCCTCTACCAAAACAAAGATGGTGTCTCAATCAACCGAAAAGGCTATGTTTGTTTATTTATAGCTTTTAGCAACCTTTTCTGTTATTAGTTTCCACCAAGAATAATGTATGTTACATTGGTGTATTATAATTTACAAAATTATTATTTAATTTTCTGTTGCTATATTGAAGATAAATGTGGGTAAAGGTAGGGTGATGAGATGTACAAGGGGTGAAAGTGGCACCAGACTGGAAATGAACATTAAGGGAGAGTGACTGGAGGACGTGGATAGGTTTAGATACTTGGGTGCAAATGTGGCAGGAAAGGTTGGAGTGGAGGTGGAGGTAGAATGTAGATTGAGAGAAGCAAGTAAATGCCTTGGTGGATTAAAAAGTGTAATGAGAAATAGACATTTGGGAATGGAGGCTAAGAGGAGACTGTATGAAAGAGCAATTGTGCCAACAGCACTGTATGGGGCAGAAACATGGAACATAAGAGAGGAAGAGAGAAGGAGTTTGAATGTGTTTGAGATGAGGTGTCTGAGAAGTATGATGGGGGTTACCAGGCTGGACAGAGTGAGAAATGAGGAGGCGAGGAGGAGAACAGGGGTGGTAAGGGAGTTAGGAGATAGGGTTGATGAAAGAGTATTAGGATGGTTTGGACACATGGAAAGAATGAGTGAAGAAAGACTGGTAAAAGAGGTATGGAAGGCAGATGTGGAGGGAGTGAACATGAGGGGGCATCCTAGGATGAGATGGATGGATGGGGTGAAGGGGGCTTTGGGGAAGAGGAGAATGTCTGTTGAGGAAGGACGAGAGAGGACAGAAGACGGGTGAATGGAGAATGGTTGTATATGGATGATGTTATGATGTATGAGGTGGAATGGGTGGGGGGATGGGGGTGAGGTAGTATGTGTGAGAAAAATTTGACACAGCCCGAAGGGATTTCTCCCCGTCTTCTTTTCTGCAGGGAGGGACGGAGAGGGGGGGTCACCGATTTAATGAAGCGGCCGTGCTGTGGATGTGCTGCATCTTGCAACACTGCCTCTGACCCAGAGCAGTGGACAAGGTGCAGGGATGACCTGTCATGCAGGTGGTGCCAAGATAAGAGGGAGGGTGGAGGGGAGTGGAGTGTGTTTAGTGATGAAATGGGTGGGAATGGTTTTTGTGCCTTTTTCTTTTTGGCTACCTTCCTTGTGAGGGGGAAAAAGCCTTGGTATATGTATGTATATTGCATAGGTGTGCAGACTGTGCACTTCTAAAAATTTACCAAATATATAAATAGTTCTTAGATGTCAATATGGTTCCACAGCCTGGATCTTCAAAAACCTGAACTTTGCAGAGCTATAAAAAAAAAAAAAAAACAAGGTTAATGATTGGTTATTCCAAAACCATAAATTACTTGTGTAAATTATCCATACCCAGGATTCAAAATCCTCCCCATAGGAGTTGGTCAGCCTAAATATCATCTAGGATGTGAATTTACTCACTAAAGAAAAAAAATCATTATATCCTACTGTCAATATCTTTTGGGTAAATTGACAGTGTAATGTCACTGCTGCTTGGGGCTAAAACATGGCCTGAGAGTTTTGAAATGTTACAACTTGATCTTTTGAGTGGCATACCATGGGAAGCCATACATGATAATGTTTTGAAAGGCCATCCATAGTTATAAATGTTTGTATACACATAATTACAAGTGTGAAAAAGGGAAAGATGTGGGAGTTTTTGTTCATGGAAATTTTGTTGCTGGAAAAGTATGTTAATAAGATGATTGGAGACACATATAGGCTGTTTACAAATGTGAGATTGGCATTTCATTGCATGGGCCAAGGGATAATGAAAAGACTGACCCAAACATGAGTATGGAGCAGTGATGTGGTCCCCACACAAAAAGGATTTAGAAAGATTTGGAGAATTTAAAGAACAGCAGCCAAAATTGTCCTGAGCAAAGTAGATGGACCATATTTTGGATGAAGAAGAGAGAGAAAGGTCACCCCCCAATGAAAGAGATAAGGGACCAAATAATAAACCTTGATGTCAGAAAATCACAGTCTGGATGGAATTGACTACTGACTTAGGGGGTCAGTACTAAATAAATCAACACGAGAAGGACCTAGGAATAGTGATCTTGAGTGACCTCAAGTCATCTGCTCATGTAGCAATGGTTGCTGCCAAGGCAAACAATCATCTTGGCATAATAAAGAGTAACTTCACCATTCTCAATAGAGAAATCCTGGTGCCACTCTATCTTTCTCTGGTCAGGCCAATCCTCGATTATGGAGTCCAAGCATGGTCTCCACACTTGGTGAAGGATATTCAGACCCTAGAGAAAGTGCAGAGGAGGGTTACCAAATTGGTACCAGAGCTATCTAACCTGGAATATGAAGATAGGTGTCAACAATTAGAAATCCAGATCCTCCAGGATAGGAATGAGGGGGGACTTAATACAAATATATAAGTTGCACCATGGCATTGACAACATCCCCTTCAACAAGTTCTTTACCCTTCATACAAACAACTTAAGTTGTCTAAATGCATACACTGGAGAACAAATTTGAAAGGTAACTGGTTTGCCACGAGAGTGGTAAACTTTTGGAATGCAGTCCCAGAGAATGTAGTGACTGCACCCTCATTAGCCTCTTTTAAAACTTGATACAACAGACATGTAAAATTGAACCAATAACTGGCTAACAAGTCCTAGAGGTGGGGATCATGACAAGAAGTTTACTTCTTATTTCCTCACTGTTTCTCTATTAGGTAAGCTCGATTAGGAATACTAAAAGAATGTATAGATGAACTAATTAACAAAATATATAAGATAATAGATTGCTCTCTCAAAGAAGGAAAGGTACCACATGATTGGAAAAATGCAAATATTGTACCAATATATAAAGGGGGAGATAAGGAAGACCCAACAAACTATAGACCAATCTCCCTTACAAGCACAATAGCAAAAATATGTGAAAAAGTTATCAAAAGTAGATGGATTAAACATCTGGAAGAAAATAATATACTGAATCCAAAACAATCGTTTTGGATTCAGTATATTATTTTCTTCCAGAAGATCATGTGCCACTAACATGATCTGTTTTTATTTGAGGCTAATAGACATAATGCAAGAAAGGGACAGATGGGCTGATTGTGCTTTTCTACCACATAAAAATCTACTAAGAAAACTTGAAACAACAGGAGATGTACAAGGAAAGTTATTGAAATGGATGGAAGATTTCTTGAGTGGGAGAAAAATGAGGGTAGTACTTAGAGACAAAAACTCGCACTGGGAAGAAATGATAAGTAGAGTCCCACAAGGTTCTGTATTAGCTCTGATAATGTTTGCCATATACAGAAATGACATAGATGAATATGATGCAAAACTACTAAAGAAAGTACAGAAAAAGACTGTGAATCACTACAGAGAGACCTGGACAAAGTCTGAGAATGGAGCCAAAAGTGGGAAGTGAACTTCAAGAAATGTAGTATAATGGAGTTTGGAAAAAGTAAAAATAGAATATCAGGGCAATATAAAATTGGTACAAAGGAAGTAAAAAAAGTTAGCTCGGAAAAGGACCTAGGAGTAATTATTAACAAAGACATGTCACCAGACAAGCATATTAACAAAATAGTCGGAGAAACCTACAATTTACTAAGATCAATAAAGGTGGCCTTTAACTACTTGGATGAGGTAATGGTAAAGAAAATATTAGTCACACTGATAAGACCAAGATTGGAGTATGCTGCAACACTATGGACACCCAGCACAAAAAAGAATATAAAGAAATTAGAAAGAATCCAAAGAGCAACGACAAAGATGGCACCAACACTTAAGAAATTGACATACGAACAAAGATTGTCCAAACTGGTACTACCAACCCTGGAACAAAGAAGAGAAAGAGGAGATCTACTGGCCATTTACAGAATCATGAAAGGTATGGAAGTCCTTGACAGAGAAGATTGATTAAATTGGGATAAAAGAAAAATGAGTACATGAAAAGAAACTCAAGGATAGTTATAGAAGAGATCTGAAAAAAAAAAAAAATGTTTCCCACAGAGAGTGGTGGATGTCTGGAACAAAAATGGATGAAACTATAGTATGTGCAAAAACCATACAAGAATTTAAGAACAAACTAGATGCTGAAAGATACAAAGATGGGTCTCAACGAGCATAGCTCCCTTCTTGGATAATACAACTATGTAAATATAAGGCAACGTTTGAAAAAATTGGACAAACCCTCGCCAAAAGAAAGACAACAGAGGGATGACATGGTTGCTGTATTTAAGATCATACATCACTAATGGTAATGTTTATTTTTTAGATTTTAATTTATTTATTCATTTATTTGTTTATGTATTATTATTATCATTATTATTATTATTATTATTATTTTTTTTTATGTATTGTCATGTTGTGTTGGTATCATTAGCCTACTTAACTAATGGTAACATTTGTTTGGTACATGTATGTGATATCTCCTTAATGACACATATATTATCACAGTAACTGTTGTGCATGTTCACTGCTCAGTTGCCCAGGGTCACTGATCAAGTCTTTCCCTAACTTTGAGAATAGTTGGGGCAGTGACATGAGTATAATTATCTTCCTTAATACTATAAAGAAATTAGATAATTGTACATGATGAAATTAAAAAGATGTGCTTAAAGGACATGAAGAAGAACAGTTGGGTCTTCATTGGTGCAATTTGTGGAATAACCAACAGGAGGATTTGATACAGTCATAAAACAAATGAATAAGCTAAGTTGTACCAGTAGCGATGGACTGGACCCCATAAGCATATATCTTTTCCTGTATCTAACAATTAAGCAACTAGGTACCCAATTATGGGGATCAATGACAGATACCTGCTTTTGGTAGGCCTGGAAAATGGATAGCAGAGAAAATAAACTTGGTACACATTTTCAAAACTGATCAACACCTTCACCACTTTCTTCAGATACAGCCCTGAGGGGCTGACACTCATTCTCCATACCGTGCTGTCTTTCCATCAAGCCCTTGAAAATTATTGACACAAAATTCAAGTGAAATTAGTGAGGAAATTCAAAGCTACTGTAGGTACAATACCTAGAGAAAAACAGATAGGATATAATGAGTGTAATTCCTTTCCTCTATTATTAGGTGAATACATACACACAATACCTTTACCATAATGGCTTTATCACATTCTCGCCCTATGTTATATTTCCATGTACCTATCCTTGTTATTAATACTTTGGGGCACATATACTGCAGGCAAAATACTGTACTTTCAATAAAGGCTTGTTGATAAGCTTTTAGTCCACATGTTCGACAACCTTCTATTTGTTCCAACCCTTCAGGTATCATTCACAGTCTCATATCAGCCAAAAAATCTAGATGGAAATAGGTAGGCATCTTAAATATCCATGTGCACACACAAAATAAGCTAAACACAGAAGCCTGTGGTTGTTTTACTAGCAGAGGGAAAAGGCTATTCAAAAACTCAAAACTTACACAGAGGCTCCTCATTAAACTAATATCTAAGCCATTTAGGACAAGATGCAGTGGTAGTACTCTAGCAACCTTTGACTTCTTTAAGACATACAGGACTCCAAAAATTGAGAAAAGATCAAACATAGTTCCTATCCTAAAATCAAACAAACCATCATATATCAGCATCATACATACCCATTTTGCTTTTCAGCTTATTCAAGTTAATGAATAATATTACATTGAAATTAATCAAACCACGCTTACCATCCTCACTTAGTCAACACTGTTTTGTAAAGGACCACCTCATGAGCATATCGTTTACAAATGCACAACAGATATGAGATGGATTAACAAGGTGTCACCAGACAGAACATTTATGGTGACAATAGACACAAACAAGGCCATATAACACTGCCCATATCAAAAAATTATAATAGAAATGGACATACACTACAAGAAATGAGTAACAAAATTCACAATGGGCAAAATATGCACTGTCACAGAACCAGCTCTTTTCAAAGACCAAAAGGTTATACTGTACAATACACCAGTACAATACACCTCCACACCTAACCTTTCTTGAGAACATAAATTCAAAATACTCACCTGTTCAGATGATCTAACAGTAACAGCCAAACACTACTACAAGATTGCTACCAAGAAGAAAAATACCTCAGACCTGAAAAATTACAAAAAGTTGAATGTCAGTATCCTTGTGAAATCGGTACTACTCAGTCCAAGATATATACTGCAACTTGCTGAATGGTCAGAGCCTGTCAGTAGAAAAAAAAACTCGCTGTTGGATGTCGCATTAAACAAGCAAGAAAAATAGATAAGAGGTTAAACATGTTCTAACAAATAGCAAGCACATTAGTCAAAGAACAAAGGAAAATAATATCACCAATTAGTTTTGGACCATGTACCTTAGACATATCCCCCAAAGAAAAAAACATGTATGCTTGCCCAAATACATACTGCAACTCAACACTATATACTGTAGCATTTTCCACTCACATGATCTTAGGCCATGGTGAAGCGTGAACGGATTAAACTAATGGAAATGTAGTAACAACCATTTTTAAAGCCTGTCAATCTCACAAAATGCAATTACTCACAGAGGACCAGAGCAAAATTGGTAAATAAATAATTGGCTCACAGTAGAGTATACAGATATAATATGCAATAGTGACAAAATTTGTACTAGTATTATGAATAGGTTTAATTAAGTATCTCTTATAATTCCATTGTTGAATTACTCATAATTTTAACTCATTACAAAGGACTTGATCAACAATATTTAATTATTTTGACTCCAAATGCCTCCTCCAGGATCATGTCTACTGAATATCTGCAGTATTCCGATCTAATTAAAGATGACAGGTATGTTATAAAATACTGAATAAAATTGCTAGCCTTTTTGCTCCTAGTCTTATTCTGCAGCTGCCATGATTTTTTTCTTTACCCATGATATGCCAGAACAGTGGATAGTACAGTATCTGCTTTCAATTTGCAAAATGAATGCTTTCTGTGTATAGCAGTAGAAGAAGAAAGACAACTTGCAAAGCAAATGCTTTCTGTGTATTGCAATAGAAGATGACAGCAATTAGTATTGGTACATAAGAACAATTGTTTATATTGGGAAATAAAGCAGATTCCATTTGAGAATAATGGTAATCTTATTTTGATCATATTGCTATTCTTGACCTATGCTTATTGCTTGTAAAGATATATTTATTACTATTATTATTATTATTTCTTTTATGTCTTGCCTCTCCAACCCCACTTGTAAAGAATATTATCCCTCCAAAAATATTTGTTGAAGGAATGGTTTCCATATTAAAGGCGAGAAAAAACACACATTGTAGTGGTATAATAACTTTGTTTTGAGTATTTACCATTGAGCACTTTGAAATTGGTTCTTTTTGTTTATCAGATTTTTTTCTTATTCATTTGTTTATTTATTCTTTTTCATTGCAAAACTTATTTTCATTTTTATTATTATTATTTTATTATGAGGACAAAAAGCCCTTGGTATTATTATTCATTTGTTTTTATATTTTTATTTTATTTATTTTTTATATTTTTATATATTTATTTATTTATTTTTAGGATAAAAAAAGCTTTGTCCCCAGTCCGAGTTGCTTAGATAGATGCTAAATGCCCAGACTCTTAACATTGTGCTTGTGCTTCAGGAGCAGATATATATTTGCTTGCTAATGGTTCATCTTTTTCAGGTTTGTTTCTTGATAGGTTGAAGAAAGATGCCGGGGTAAGTCGGTTCCACAGCTCCAATGAATAACACTAATTGCTACCACAGTATTTTTTATTTACTAGGCCCTATGGAAAGCATCTCTTACACTCCCACTGCCTGTGGCCTTAGACCTCTTGCTTGTAGGAAATTGTAATTGACTTCTTTCAATGATAAAATTATTTCTGTAAAACTTTATAGTTAAGACTTCAAGTAGCCTTGATAGCTGTCGTTTGACTGCTGGGAGATTAAGGGATTTTCTGTGAAGGGCCACTAATTGCTGTTACTACTTTTGCCTTGGATGTTATATATTAGTTTTCTGCTTCGTTGCAACACCAACACCCGCACTTCCCTTTTGTTTTTTAATTGCCTCTTTCCAACACTGTTACACATACATGTAGATGGATTGACATAGCTGTGTGTTTTTAAGTAACATTGTACATGATTTCTTAGTTATTTCTGTGTTATTATTTATTCTTTTTCTTTTGAAATCAACAAGTTTATTGATGATTTACTTGTGAAAGAAAGAATATTAATAGATACTTTTCCTATAAAGCTGTGTATATCTTGCTTTGCATTGATGTGCATATATATTATATATATATATATATATATATATATATACAGGGTGTTCAGGATAAATTTGACACTTTTTTGGAAATGAAGTAAAATGTCGTATCTTGGCCAAAATTTTATGTATTCTCAAAATTCAAAGTGCGTCTCTTAGAGGATCTTTTGCCAAATACAGCTCACTCAGAGAAACTGCCCTGAACCTACAGCATGCAGCCTTGATGGTGTCCTTCGAGAGATGCCTGAACACCAGTTTGATCCTGGCAATCAGCTCATCCTTGGTGTTGCAAGCGGCACGATTGGTGGGTTTTTTTTTTTTTTTCAACTCCGCCCCACACGTAATAGTTCATGGGGTTGCAATCAGGCGAGTTGGGGGGCCAGATGTTGGGACTGGTGAAGTCATAGAAGTTCACAGACAGCCACTTCTGGGTTTTCTTAGAGGTGTAGCATGGAGCTGAGTCCTGCTGCCACATGTATGGTCTTCCTGCAGCCACCCTCTCCACCCAGCACTTGACAACAGTGGACAGCAACTCAATATAGCCATCTGAAGTGAGTCTGAGTCCCTCTTCAAAGATGTGGGGCAGCATGATGTGGCCTTCACTGGAAACACACCCAAAGACCATCACAGTTTGAGGGAACTTGGTCTTCATAAAACACAAGACTTTGTGCAGACTGTAGGCTAGCCACCTGTTCTATGCATTGTGCAACTGGTCCTGGCAGAAGTTCTTCTCATCTGAGAAGAACCAGAGCATCCCTAGCTCGACTGGGTGTTTGACCTTGTTGAGGAGTTTCTTGGCTTTCCTAAGGCAGTTCTCTTGGGCCTTGGTGGTGAGTAGTTGCCCCTTGTGCCTCTTCTCTGGGGAGTAGCAAAGATCCTCATTCAGTGCTTTCTTCGTAGTCGCCACTCCAGTGCCCAACTCTCACCAAGGTCCGCATTGCCTTGCCTGGATCTTGCCACACTTTTTTTTTTTTTTTTTTTTTTCACATCTCTGTTGCAGTTCTCCAGCTCATATCTCATGGCCTTCACAGTACTCAAGGAGCACTGAGCTGCAGCTAAGATTTCCAAATTTTTTAATCTGGCATTAATCATCATGATGCAGGTCACTCTTCCAATATTCCAGTGCTTTCTAGACATCCATGCTATCTAGCTCTCACACCCACTAATAGTACACAGAATCAGCTATTCATTGCATTTTACCACTTAAATCCTTCAAATAGTTTTGAAATGACAGGATAAAAAAAAAAGTCAAATTTATCCTGAACACCCTGTATATACATATATATGTATATATATATATATATATATATATACATATATATATATATACATATATATATATATACATATATATATATACAGTCGAACCTCAAAAGCCCGGACTAATTGGGGGGAAGGGTGGTCCGGTCATGCCAAACGTCCGGTCATCGAAAATATCGCCCTAACACCCGTAGATTTTCATAGCGGTATACGTATAGGTAATGTATGATATGGCATAGAAACACATAAGAATAATACTCTAACACTGTAATAGTAATACTGTACTGTAATAATAATGCTATAATACTAATAATTCTGTAATAATAACTGTAATACAGGCATGTAAATGTACTGTATATACAGTGTACTGTACTGTATTTTTTATTACGTACACTGTAGATATCGGAAGGTATCCATGCGGGACAGTGGTGGCGGCCAGGGTTGCCACATTTTCTACACTGCCGTATAGAATGGGAGTGTTGCCATACCGGGGCATGCATTTTTCTTGGGCATGTGCAGACTTTCATAGCAAGATATACTTGTCAAACTTTGACAAAATGGTGGTTCTAGTTTTTTTTATTCTTGAATGTATATAAGGCCCCCATGCCCTAACATATTCCGTAAGATATAATTTTTTTATTTTTTTTATTATCGCTAAAAGAAAGCTGAAACTTTAGCATAGAATTTTGTTCTACACAGTAAAAATGTATCTTTTGGGGTATAATATTTTATAAGTAACACAATTACAATAAAAGTCATATTTTGATGTACCATTTATTATTTGATAACTAGTTCTATGATTTTTAAACAGAAGTTTGAGTTTTTTAACGTTTTTAACAGCCCGCTGACATGTAGAACAAATTTCCTCGTGTCCTTGTGCAGTTGCCACATGCCATTAATTTACTATGTTTTGGTACAAAATTCTACGAAACGGCAGCCATGGTGGCGGCTTGACTGGGCTGGGTTTGAGTACACATGTACGGCCGTCGCTGCCACCTACCGGACAAATAGGGAACTTTGCTTGAAAAGTCCACCCTTTGTTCATTTCGACCGGTCATACGAGGGTCCAGGCTTTCGAGGTTCGACTGTATATATATATATATATATATATATATATATATATATATATATATATATATATATATATATATATATATATATATATATATAGACAGTAGAGTTCAAAATGTTCCGGACACTTGTAATTTTGTATTAAAGTTATTAATATCATCCTTGGGAGTTAAGACCAGAATTCAAAAATTGGAACATGGCAACCTACAAGGATCGGTTACCTCTAGATAGAATTTTAAAGAATAGGAAAATATATGCCTGAAGTTATTAGTATATTTGCAATTCAGTCTTAAAAATTATGTGTCCTAAGTGATCTGGATGCTTTAATTTACCTGTATTAATTAATTTAATTGCCTATCATCTACATAACAATTTAATTTATTCAGCAAAGACTTGACACCAGATAAGCATATTAATAAAATAGTCGGAGAAACCTATAATTTATTGAGGTAAATAAAAGTGGCATTTGCCTATTTGGATGAGGAAATGATAAAAAAAATTAACTACACTAATAAGACCAAAACTCGAGTATGCAGCAACACCATGGACACCCAGTACCAAAAAGAATATAAAAAAAAAATAGAATACAAAGAGCAACAACAAAACTGGCACCAACTCTTTCCAAAATGACATATGAATAAAAACTGTCCAAATTAGAATTATCAACTCTGGTACAAAGAAGAGAAAGAGGAGACCTACTACCTATAGAATTATGAAGGGAATGGAAATCTTAGATAAGAATGATTTATTGAAATGGGACAATGGAAAAACAAGAGGACACGAAAAGAAACTAAAAAAAGATAATTACAGAAGAGATCTGAAAAAAAATAGCTTCCCACACAGTGATAGATACTTGGAACAAATTAGACAAAGAAACAGTGTGTGCAAACACTATTCAAGATTTTAAGAAAAAACTTGATGCTGAGAGATACAAAAATGGGTCACCACGAGCATAGCTCCCTTTCCGTATAATACAACTAGGTAAATACGTTATTGGAACATAACTTTAGTACAGGCGCAGTCCTACAGTGAACATGCCTCGAAATACTACTACCTCTATCTTAGTGCAGGAACTAATTTTGAAATTGTGTCGCCAAGACAAACTCTCAGTTAGTCATTGCTGAAACTGTAAGACATCCTAAAAGTGTAATGAATGCCATTTTGAAGAAGTATGACAAGAGTAGTACATGTAAGGTAGGAAAACCCACTGGTAGGCTGAGAAAAACAAAAGTAAAGCAAGATCGAGCCATTTGCCACATTGTGAGGAAGGATTGCTTTGCAACAGCTGCAGCAGCTTCCTGTGAGATCAGTGAGACTATGGCAGTCAGTGTGTCTAGGGAAACAGTGTCACATTGTCTTAAGAAAATTTGCACACACGCACACCTTTGGTCAAACCACTAATTAGTGGAAAGAACAGAAGAGACCATCTAAAATCCATAATGGAATATGGCCAAAGGACCAGTGGACCTTAGTCCACTTTAGTGAGGAATCAAAGTTTAATTTGTTTGACTTGGATGCCAAAAGATTTGTTCATCGCATGACAGGTGAAAAACTATTTAAAAATTGCATCAAGAACGGTGTAAAGTTTGGTGGCAGAAGCATCATTGCTTGGGGCATAATTTCAGCAGAGGGCACTTGGCCACTTATACACTTGCAGGCCAAAATGAATGTGCAGGTGTACAAGAAATTATTGTTGTCTCTTTAACATGCAATATTAATGCAGGAAAACACTCCTTGCCACACGGAAAATCTGGTGAAGTAATTTTTAGTGTACCAAGAAACTGAGGTTCTAGACTGGCCTGCGCAGAGCCTGAACCTGAATCCTATAAGAAATGCCTGGAAAACACTTGGTGAAAGAACAAAAGTGAGAAACCCTAAAACAGTACATGGACTTTGGGCTATTCTTCAAGATGAATGGTGTCGGATATCTGTTAGTTCATTCTTGTGGCAAGAGATGTCAAGCTGTTATTGATAACAAAGGTCTTCACACTAGATACTCATAATGTTACTTTCAAATGTGTTAAGAAGTTTTCATTTTGTTATTATCTCATTATATGTATATTACCTATTTTCCTAATGTCCGGATAATTTTGGGCACATAGTTTTTAATTAAAGACTGAATTGCAAATATACTAATAACTTTCAGTGTATGTTATCCTATTCCTTCAAATTTTGCCTAGAGGTAACCGATCCATGTAGGTTGCCATGTTCCAGTTTTTTAAATCTGGCCTTAACTCTCAAGGACGACATTAGTTAACTTCAATACGAAATTACAAGTGTCCAGAACATTTTGGATGCTACTCTTTATATATATATATATATATATATATATATATATATATATATATATATATATATATATATATAATATATACACATATATATACACACACACACACCACACACTCACACTCTGTGTATGTATGTAGATATACAAATGTATAATGTTTGTGTGTAGTGCTTTAATTAGAACACATGGACAGTGCCATGTTATCTTTCCAAGACCCTAAATAAAATAAAAGTAAACCATATGTTAGGGATTACTTGCAAATCAGTGTTGTTTCTAATGTTAATACTCAGTATTTGCATGTGTAAATTTGTATTGTAAAAAAAAAATGCCAGCAATCTATTACAAATTAGTGATACATCCCATATTCACAATACACATGAATGGCAAGGAAAGAGCCCTTTCACAGGTGTTGGACAGCTGGGAATCTAATGCATAATGCTCAGCTTAAATATAAAAAGAAATATGGGTCTTTATAATCTCTTCAATTGCATATGGTGAAGGCTCCTTTGGTGTAACCACAGAACAAGTTGACGTGTTTCACAAACCTTGAAGTTAAAGGGGAATTTTGATGTACTGCAGTGCAGGGATGTCTGGCTTTGTACGACACATCTTCAGAGGTGCCTGTAAGATGCTGGTCACAAGTTGCAAGATGCTGCTATATATTCAAGATGAACTATGATGTATAACTTTGTACTTCAACTTTTTAAATAGTATTTGTGTACATAGACAATTTAGGTGTGTTCTATTAGAGAGATGCTATATTATATAAAATAAAAGCAAATATATTGTTTCAAATATAACATGGTTTAGAAGTATTTTATTATCTTATCAAGACTTAGAGATAAGACAAGATGATAGGAGTTTTGTGAAAGTTGTGAACTGTATATGTCAGGCTTTTTCCAAGACTGCTATTCAAAAGTAATAGAAATTATCATAAAGCCTGTTTACTAAAAATTGTCAGCATTTTCACAATGGCCAATAAGAAGCAAGAATGGAAACTTGAAGCCAGTTCACTTTTTCAGAGACGCAAAACCCCAGCCCACCCAAAAGAGGAACTTTATGAATTTGTGAATAGACCAGGAGTTTATGGTCAAATTAGTCCTGTTGTATATGAAGATCCTCAAGATGCAAAAAGAAGTTCTGCAACTGTTGTAGCTGGTGGTCAGAGTGTTAGATTTGTTGACCAAAGAGTTTCCTGTGAAAAGGTTCAATCACCACCTTATAAATCACCATACAGACCTAATTCCCAGTATAGTAGTAGAAATTCTTCCATATCAAACAGTGAAAATATCGAATCTTTTGAAGACTCCATAAAAACAAGACCTTCTGATAAACTTGGAAAACTACCAACACCTGTGCTTAGGGACAAGTTCATTGGTGACCTATTTCTCCAAGGGGTGGATGTGGTTGCAGCAAAGAAAGAACAACCACCAAATTTTTCTCCTGAATTTTTAGAAGACATATCGCCAAATTATGAAGAAATCAATTCTCCAGTACTTCCTAAGGACGAAACCAATGATGGGTATTTAAGATTTAGAAATTTGAATGGGAGAAAATGTGGTAGATCATTCATACATGCAATTGAATGTGGTATGAACTGAATTGTTATATGTTTTTGGTGTCATAGTCCTTAATTTTAGCAACTGAAGAGTATGCTTTTTATTATGTTTTCTGTTTTACATTTTGCTTTCTGCTTCCTTTTACCATTTTAATTTTAGGCTTCTAATGTTTTCCCTTTCATGTACATGTTCATAAATTCTTTATCTTGAAATTGTTTACTAGCAGTCTATTAGTTTCTTATAACTGGGATTGGACATTAACCCTCACAACTAGCTTTAACTATTAGTTGACATGTGAGAGGATTTTATTTTTATAATAAGTTTGTTTTAGAATAGTGCCATGAGATAAACCATAGTTTCGACAAGGAAATTTTGATATAGAATTGATAAAGTCCATATTGTCAGTATTACATATGGTTTTATGTTGTATTTTATTCATAAACGTAACACTAAATACCCTCAGTTAACTCAAATGTAATGCTTTTTGAAATGAGTTGTGATGTTAGACTAGATTTTTTTTTTTAAGACCAGTTAAATGCCATGAAATTTGTTTATTTAGAATACTCTATGTTTTACAGTCTGCATATCATGTCGCTTGGGTCCATGACCTGCACTCGGTGTGGGGAAGGATTTGAAGCACAGGAGAAAATTGTCAACTCGAATGGACAACTGTGGCATAAACAGTGCTTTGTGTGAGTACTCAAATGTTTATATATATATATATATATATATATTTTTTTCAAATCTGTTATTATTGTTGCTGGGACATTTGTTGTGTTAATGAGGCAGGACATTGGAGCAATGTAGGAAACCAGTTGCCCTCACAGGCTACTGCTAGAGGTGCTTCGTTTCAGGTATGTTGTGTTTTGTCTGTGTGCTTCCATTGCTCTACAGTATGAGGTTATGTGTGATTATCTGCAAAGCAGTCAGGCTGTATAGGCATGTCTCGTGTTATGTTGCCTAACTTGTGTTGGTATATCTGAGTGTTGTGTGATGGGCACAGTAAAATCTGCTTAGGTGTACTTTGTTTTGTTTAGCTTAGTCCTTGATTCATGCATGGGTAATGGAGAGGTTCCAGACTAGAAAGAATTGCCTATGAATAATGTACAGACACTAGTCTCAACATATATGCATTGTGGTTTACGGTATCAATGAAAAACACAATGTACATAAATACCAAAGAGAAAAAGAAGAGAAATAAATTGTGAAGGAGATACTAAAAGCGGTTCAAGATGAGGGACAATCTGGTTAATGGAATCAATGACGTACACAGGATGGGTACATACTCAAAAAAAAAAAAAAGAAGAAAAAAAAACAGACCAATGAAAATCAAACTAAGAACTCAAATGATAGCAGAAGAAATACTATCAAAAGTGGCAAAAACTAGTAATCGGTGAAAAATACAAAAATGTGTGGATAAAAAAGGAAATGAATGAAGAGGAAATAGAGAAAGATAGGGCACTGAGAAGTGAAGCCAAGAAAGAAAAAAAAAACAGAAAAGAACGGAGACGGAAAAAATGAGTTTTTTTTGGAGAGTGCTGGATCTGAGACTGAGAAAATGGTACTTAGAAAAATGGAAACTTAAACCAAAAAAATAAAAGAAAATAAAAAGTTAAAAGTGGCATATACAAATATGGACGGTATGATTTCAGGAATAAATGAATTGAATGACTATTTGTCAATAGAGAAACCTGACATAATGGGAATTGTGGAGACAAAACTAAAAGGTCCTATACAATCAAGTATGGTGGGACAAGGTTTATACAACCTTTGGTCGAAAAATAGGATGGACAAACAGGCGGGAGGAGTCATGCTATTGACTAGAAAGGACCTAAATGTAATAAAGGCAACAGAAGGAAAAGACAATGTGGAAATAATCACAATTAAAGTCGAAAATAGCAGTATGAAAAGTAGAAAGTTTATAGTTGTATATGTGCCACCAAAAACTAAGACTTGGACTGACAGCAAACATTCAAAATTACTAGAAGACACAAAGAATGAATTAACCAAGACACTGAAATATGGAGAAAATATAGTAATTATGGGTGACTTAATGCAAAGGAAATAAATTGGGAAGAATTGACAATAGGAGGTGGAGAGGAGCTATGGGGCAACATCCTTCCTACTGGATATAACCATAGATTATACATTGACTCAATGGGTTAAGTAAAATACTAGATTTAGACAAAACAAAGAACCATCAAGACTAGATTTGATATTCACCTCTGAGCCTGAAATTGTCGAAGAAATAAACTATAAAATACCAATTGGAAAGAGTGACCACATACTAATAGAGATCGAGCTTAAGGAACAAAATGTTGGGAGAAGGAAGATTAATGTACAACAAAACTGACTTTGTAAAACTTAGAAAAAAAATCAAAATGCCTGTTGGGAAAAATTTCCAAATGATGAAACAAAGATGGAAGAGAAATGGAAAAATTTTCAAGAAATGTATAAAGAGGGAACAGATAAACATGTGCCTAAGTAGAAACAGAAAAGGGAGCACATAAAGTGCTGTTATAATAAAAAGTGTACCAATGCTAAAGATAGAAGAGACAAAGCTTGGAAAAGAGACAAAAAGGTGACTAAATGGCAAACCTACATCAAACTGAGAAATGAATATGTAGACATACGCGGAGAGGAAAAAAGAAACTATGAAAAAGATATGATAGCAAAATGCAAAGATCAACCTAAACAAATAACAGATATGTAAATGATAAACTAAAAGACAAACATGAAATAGTGAAACTGCATGAAGGAAATAAAGAATACACAGAAGATGTAGAAATGGCTGAAGTAATGACCAGACACTTTTAAGTCTGTATTACAATTGAAAGCTCACAAATGTGGGATGATGGTCACCAAGAAGGATCCCCAAAAATGAAAGAAATAATGGTGACACAGAAAGAAATAAGGGACCAAATAAGGAAACTCGATGTCAGAAAATCACATGGGTCAGACAGAATAGCGAACTGGATATTAAAAGAATGCATAGATGAACTCACAGATAAAATACACAAGATAATTGACTTCTCACTCACAGAAGGAAAAGTACCACAAGACTGGAAAAATGCTAATATTGTACCAATATATAAGGGAGGAGATAAAGAAAATCCAACAAATTATAGACCGGTATTCCTCACAAGCACAATTGCAAAAATATGTGAAAGAGTTATAAAAAACAAATGGACTAAACACTCTGAAGAGAACAAAATACTAAACCCCAGCCAATTTGGATTTAGAAGTGGAAGATCATGCACTACAAACTTAATATACTTTTACTCAAGATTGATAGATATAATACAAGAAAGAGATGGATGGGCAGACTGTGCCTTCCTGGACCTACAAAAGGCTTTTGATAAAGTACCACACTAAAAACTTCTAAGAAAAATTTAAACAATAGGCAGAATACAGGGAAAATTATTGGAATGGATGAAAGACTTCTTGAAAGGCAGGATAATGAGACTGGTACTTAGAGAAAAGAACTCAGATTGGGTAAACATGTTAAGTGGAGTCCCCCAAGGCTCTGTATTGGCTCCGATAATGTTTGCTGTTTATGTAAATGACATGGATGAAGGAATTGAATGTTATATAAACTTTGCAGATGATGCAAAACTATTGAAGAGAGTGAGTAAAGAAGAAGATTGCAAATTTTTTCAAGAAGACCTGGACAAAGTCTGGAAATGGAGTAAAAAGAACGAAGTGAATTTCAACATTAAGAAATGTAATATAATGGAATGTGGAAAAAGTAAAAATAGAATATCCGGTCAATACAAAATTGGAACAAAGGAAGTTACATAAGTAAACTCAGACCTAGGAGTAATTAAATCAAATGACATGACACCAGACAAACATGTAAACAAAATAGTTGAAGAAACCTACAATTTAATAAGATCAATGAAAGTGGCCTTTGACTACATGGACGAGGAAATGGTGAAGAGAATACTAGTTACAATGACAAGACCAAAATTAGAATATGCAGCGTCACTATGGACACCCAGTACAATAAAAAACATAAACTAGAAAGAATTCAAAGAGCATTGAAGAAGATGGCACCAACACTTAGCAACTCTGGAGCAAAGAAGAGAAAGAGGCAATTTGAAGCCATCTACAGAATTATGAAAGGGATGGAAATCCTTGATAGGGATGATCTACTGAAATGGGACAGAAGAAACACAAGAGGACACAAGAAGAAACTTAAAAAGGACAGTTACAGAAGAGATTTGAAAAAGAACAGCTTTCCACACAGAGGGACAGGAGGAAATAGAAGGAAGGGTAGTGAATGGTGGGATGAGGAAACAAAGAAGGTTGTAGAAGAGAAGAAGCGAGCATTCACAGATTGGTTACAAAATAGGACAAGGGAGTCATATGAGAGGTACGAAAAGAAAAGAGAAGTAAAGCAAAAGGTAAAGGAGGCAAAGAGGAGAGCAAATGTGAAATGGGGTAAGAGTATGACAAATTTTTGAAAGTAATAAAAAGATGTTTTGGAAATTAATTAAGAGAGGAAGAGGTGGCGAATCAAGTAGAGAAGAAAAGGTAAAAGGTGCAGATGGAGAGATGATAATGGAAGAGAAGGCAGTAAGGGGAAGATGGGAAGAATATTTTAGGGAGTTGCTAAATGTGAAGGAGGATAGGGAGGGAAAGATAGCTGCAGTGGGAAATGCTAAGAAAATGACCTTGATGAGTGAGGAAAATGGAGAAGAAATAAGGAAGGATGAAGTGAAGGCAGTTGTTAAGATGATGAGAGCAGGTAAGGCACCCGGTCTGGATGGATGCCATGCAGAATGTCTAAAAAAAGGAGGTACAGTGATGGTGGACTGGCTGGTGAGGTTATTTGATGTTTGCTGGAGAGAGGGTAGAGTGCCGGAGGACTGGAGGAGTGCCTGTATAGTTCCACTTTACAAGGGAAAAGGGGACAAGTGTGAATGTAGTAGTTTCAGAGGGGTTAGCTTGTTAAGTGTAGTTGGGAAGGCTTATGGGAGGATCTTGATTGAGAGGATTAGGAGAGGAACAGAGGGAGTAATTGGTGAGGAACAGTGTGGTTTTAGGACGGGTAGAGGTTGTGTAGATCAGATTTTTGTGGTAAGACAGATATGTGAGAAAGCTATAGGAAAGGGGAAGGATGTTTTTTTTTTTTTCTTTTATGGATCTGGAAAAGGTTAGGACAGGGTAGACAGAAAAGCACTGTGGGAGGTTTTGCGGATATACGGGATAGGAAAGTTTCTAGGAGATGTCAAGAGTTTTTATGAGAGTAGTAGAGCTTGTGTCGGGATTAGAAATGGAGAGAGTGAGTGGTTCGAGGTAAAGGTGGGACTTCGTCAAGGATGTGTTATGTCGCCCTGGCTGTTCAACTTATACATGGATGGGGTATTGGAGAGGTAAATGCAAGGGTAGTGGGTCAGGGATTGGAGATGAATAAAGAAAATGGAGAAAAGTGGGAGGTGAGCCAGCTGTTGTTTGCGGACGACACTGCGCTTGTGGCAGGATCGGAGGAGGGATTGAGGAAGTTAGTGACAAAGTTTGGGAGAGTGTGTGATAGAAGAAAGCTGAAGATAAATGTGGGTAAAAGTAAGGTGATGAGATGTACAAGGGGTGAAAGTGGCAGTAGACTGGAAGTGAGCATTAAGGGAGAGCAACTGGTGGAAGTTGATAGATTTAGATACTTGGGTGCAAATGTGGCAGGAAAAGGTGGAGTGAAGATGGAGGTAGAATGTAGATTGAGAGAAGCGAGTAAATGCCATGGTGGATTAAAAAGTGTAATGAGGAATAGACATTTGGGAATGGATGCTAAGAGGAGACTGTATGAAGGAGTGATTGTGCCAACAGCACTGTATGGGGCAGAGACATAGAACATAAGAGAGAAGGAGTTTGAATGTGTTTGAGATGAGGTGTCTGAGAAGTATGATGGGGGTTACTAGGCTAGATAGAGTAAGAAATGAGGAGGTGAGGAGGAGAACAGGGGTGGAAAGGGAGTTGGGAGATAGGGTTGATGAAAGAGTATTAGGATGGTTTGAACACATGGAAAGAATGAGTGAAGAAAGACTAGTAAAAGAGGTGTGGAAGGCAGATGTGGAGGGAGTGAACATGAGGGAACAACCAAGGATGAGATGGATGGGTGGGGTAAAAGGGACATTGGGAAAGAGGGGAATGTCTGTTGAGGAAGGATGGGAGAGGACAAGATGGGTAAATAGAGAATGGTTGTGTATGGATGATGCTGTGATGCATGGGAGTGGGTGGGAGATGGGGGGTGAGGAAGTACAGTCAAACCTCGGTTTTCGAACATAATCCGTTCGAGAAGGCTGTTCGAAAAGCGATTTGTTCGAAAACCGAAACAATTTTTCCCATTATAATCAATGTAAATAATTTTAATCCGTTCCAAGTCTAAAAAACAACTTTTTCTAATTTTTTTTTTTACTATTTTACACCATAAACTGCACTGTATACTGTTTACCATAAATAAGTGTATCCCACTTCTTTTCTTAAACTTTTCAAACCACCCTCTGCTTGCTTTAAAATCAAACCCTTCCGGAATAATGCTAGGATATTTTTTTTATCAAATCTTCATACAATTGTCTTGCTTTGGCACAAATTGCATCTTCACTAAGAGTATCACCTGCTAACTGTTTCTCACTTACGAAAATCAGCAAAAGTTTCTCCACTTCCTCCAATACCTGTGGCCTTTGTTTGCTAAAAACACTTGATCCTTTAGCCACATCACTTGCTTTAACCTGGTCTTTATTTTTTAGGATGGTTCTTATCGTCGATTTCGCCATCCCAAACTACTTAGCCAACGCAGACACACGAACGCCAGATTCATATTTCGCTATTAATTCTTTTTTAAATTCAATAGTTTTGCGCACTACTTTCCTCTTTTCTTCACCACTTGAACTTGCTTTCTTTGGACCCATGATTAGGGGCTAATACACAATGCAAAGATGAAAAAAGTCAGATTTACGTAAATAAGAACGAACACGTCTGCTCGGAATGAACTTTGATCGCAAATGCGCTACGGAGGAAGCGTCCTTAGCATTCGAGTTCTCTCGGCTCGCGAGTGAGCCGCGTTCGGGTACGCTCGGCTTCTTTCGGTTTGTTCGAGAGCCGAAATTTGGTCGAGTTCTGAGACGTAAAATTCTCGAACTTTTTGGTCGAAAACCGATTTGGTCGAGAACAGAAGCGTTCGATAACCGAGGTTTGACTGTATGTATTTACCTAGTTGTATTTTACGTGATGAGAGCTATGCTCATTGTGACCCGTTTTCGTATCTCTCCACATCCAGTTTATTCTTAGAATCTTGTATAGTTTTGGCACTCGCTGTTTCTCCTTTTACTTTGTTCCTGACATCAATCACTCTATGAGGGAAGCTATTCTTTTTCAAATCTCTTCTGTAACTGCCCTTCTTTAGCTTCTTTTTGTGTCCTCTCGTTTCTCTTCTGTCCCATTTTAATAAGTCGTCTCTATCAAGAATTTCCATCCTTTCATAATTCTGTAAAAGGTCAACAAATCACCTTTCTCTTCTCTGTTCCAGTGTTGATAGATGTAATTTCTCCAATCTTTGTTCATATGTCAAATTTGACATTGTAGGTGTCATTTTTATTGCTGCTCTTTGATTTTTTTTTTTTCTTTTTTTTGTGCTAGGTCCCCATGTGTGAATATTTTGATGCAGCCTGAAGGGATTCTCCCCATATTCTCTTTTTTTGCATAAGGGGACAGAGAGGAAGGTTTGCCGATGAAATAAAGTTGCCTCACTCTGGATGTGCTGTGTCTTGATACATTGCTTCTGACCCAGGGTAGTGGCCAAGATACAGGGATGACCTGTTACCTTGGAGGAGCCAAGAAAAGGGGGAGGGAGGGGTTGTAATTGGGAGTGGAGTATGTGGGGATGAAATGGGTAGGAGTGGAGTTATGCCTTTGACTTTGGCTACCTCCCTTGTAAGGGAGAAAAAGCTGTTGGTTTATGTATTTACCAAAGAATATTATTTAAAAAAGATGAATAGGTTTTGTCACAGATTTAGAACAAAGGTCTTACTGTTATGTATATTGTTGAGTAGTTGCATCAAAGAATTAAATATTTTACTAAGGAATATTGTTTAAAAAAAATAAATAGGTTTTGTCATAGATTTAGACCAAAGGTCTTAATGTCATGTACATAGTTATGTGAAGTGCTTGATACCATATATATAGTAGATGCTTGCATGCATGAGTGTTCTACTTGCATGTGAAAAAATGAGATATACCAGTAGTCAACCTAGGGTTGTTACTTGTCTTCTCATAATTGCCCTCTATTGATATGTACATTCCACGTTTAGGTGTGCGCAATGCTTTCGCCCATTTCCCGAGGACATCTTCTACGAGTTTGAGGGACGCAAATATTGCGAACATGACTTCCAAGTACTTTTTGCTCCATGCTGTGGAAAATGCAGTAAGTTTTCTTTCTTGTGTGCTTCAGCATTGCTCCTTTCATTACCCCTAACCCTACCCCTGCTTAATTGTTAGGTTACATATGAACTTCATAATGCAAAGTTTGATTACTGACTGGCTCACAAAATGTTTGCATTATTAATCCATTTATTTTCTTTCTTTATTTTTATTATTATTATGAAATGGGTGGGAGTGTAAGGAGAAAAAACCCTTGGTATATATATGTATTATTATTATTTTATTTATTTTATTTTTTCAAATATATATATATATATATATATACAGGTAGTCGTCGACTTACGACCGAGTTCGGTTCCGACAGACTGGTCGTAAGTCGATCTGGACGCAAGTCGGTCTATATATATATACAGTATATATTACCCTTTATATAATATATATATATATTGTATATTTAGCATACTGAAATAATCTTAGCATCTTTGAACTATGTTGTATAGTATTTTTAACCTTTTTATAATTATACATACATACATACATACATACATATACCAAGGCTTTTTCCCCCTACCTCCCTTGGAAGGGGGAAAAAGCCTTGGTATATGTATGTATGTATGTATAATTTCATCTGATTTTCTTTGGGAAACGTAGCGTAGGCCTGAGCATATTGAATAAAATCCTATCGTCTTTGACCTATGATATTTAATACTGTATTTGTTAACCTTTGTATTATTTTACCATCAGACTTTCTTTAGGAAACGTATGCATACTGAATAAAATCTTATTATCTTTGAGCTACGTTGTTTAGTATTCATTAACTTTTTATAATTTTCGTTAGGAAACGTAGCCTAGGCCTACGCATACTGAATAAAGTCCTGTCATCTTTGACCTACAAATCCTTTTTTGTTGGTTACATTAAAATCATTGTAAAGCAAAATTAGGAAAAAAAATATTTCGAAACATATTCTTTTCGTTTACGTACTGTACCGAAAATATTGTTATCGACAACAGACTAGGCATAAACAAAGTTTACTGTTACATTTTATTAATCGCAAAACATAAAAATACAAAATGCTGTACCGAACATTTTGTCATCGACAACAGATTAGGCATAAAAAAAATACTGTTACATTTTATTAATTGCAAAACATAAAAATACAAAATGTAAGGCAAGATTAGGATTTTTTTTTATTTCAACAAAACACATTCTTTTCGTTTAACCCCTTCCATACGGTGCTGCACAAGTAGGCGTCATGAGGAGCAAGTGGATTCGCGACGCTGCCACATCGGCGTCTTGATTATATTTATTGTAGTCGCCCCTGTGTTTTTACATTCTCCTTAATCTGCTCTTAATCCCATTCTCTGTGGTTTTCAAAATTCACGGGTGAAAGAGAGAACGATCGATATAAGCCGTGACTATATTTTATGATGTGAGTATTATTACGACACGTCATACGGCTGGCATTGGCTGCTGCCCGCGAGATTTAAGTCCCGTACTGAAGTGGTTAAGTACTGTACCGAACATATTGTTATCGACAACAAACTAGCCTAGGCATAAAAAGTTTGTTATATTTTATTAATTGCAAAACATACAAAAATACAAAATGCAATGCAAAATTAGGAAACATTTTACTTCAAACAAACAAAATGAAAGAATATTTAGCTGGCTGGGATGCTGACGCTGCCGGCAGCCTGCCAAAACTATTGTACTCACGTCTCGCAGCGTGCGGAGTAATGTACTGCAGTGCCAGGCATAACATTGCAATTCTATTACTCTATTAAATGTTAGATATTATTGCACCATCTCGTGGTCGTAAAGTCGATCAGTCGTAAGTCGCATAGGTCGTAAGTAGATGACTACCTGTATATATATGTATATGTATATATAATATCAGTAACTTTCTCAAATACTTCCCCCCCCCCCAAATCCAATGTGCATTAACATTCATCTAAAATATAACCTGTACTAATTAGCTGTGAGCAGTGGGTGGGATGCAGGGATGACCTGTCATGTAG
Source organism: Oratosquilla oratoria (assembly GCF_046742065.1). Classification (NCBI taxonomy): domain Eukaryota; kingdom Metazoa; phylum Arthropoda; class Malacostraca; order Stomatopoda; family Squillidae; genus Oratosquilla; species Oratosquilla oratoria. Next base: position 43,899,133 of record NC_134785.1, read on the forward strand.
GAAGAGCTGAGTAAAGAGGGAGGGAGGGTTTGTGAATAGGAGTGGAGTGGGTGGCAATTAAATAGGTGGGAGTAGATTTATGCCTATTCAATTTGGCTGCCCTGTCTGGGGTATTGGCTGCATGTTATTGTGGGGTTAAAATCTCAGGAGCATGCAGCTGATACTTTACGGTCTATAAGGGGTGCCCCTATGGACCAGAGCTACACATCATTTTGTCTGTGATAGAGGAAATCTCTGTTCATAGAGAAATAGAAGAGAAGAAATGAGCATTCACAGATTGGCTGCAAAATAGGATGAGAGAATCATGTAAGAGTTACAAAGAAAAGAGAAGTAAAACATAAGGTCAAGGAGGCAAAAAGGAGATATGAAATGGGGTAAGAGTGTGACAGAATTTTTTAAAGTAATAAATACATATTTTGGGAGGAAATTAAGGAAGGGGAGGTGAATCAGGTAAAGAAGACAAGGTAAAAGGTACAGATGGAGAGATGATAATAGAAGAGACGGCAGTAAGAGGAAGGTGGAAAGAGTAGTTTAGTGAGTCGCTAAATCTCAAAGAGGGTAGGGAGGGAGAGGTAGTTTCAGTGGGAAGTGCTAAGAAAATGACTGATGAGTGAGGAAAATGGAGGAGAAATAAGGAAAAATGTGGTGAAAGCATTTATTAAAATAATGAGAGCAGGTAAGGCACCTGGGTTAGATAGGTGCAGTGATGGTGGACTGGCTGGTGAGGTTGTTTAATGTTTGTCTAAAAGAGGGTAGAGTGCTGGAGGAGTGCCTGTATAGTTCCCCTTTGAAAGGGAAAAACTGTAAGTGTAGTAGTTTCAGAGGGATCAGTTTGTTAAGTGCAGTTGGGAAGGCTTATGGGAGGGTTTTGATTGAGAGGATTAGGAGAAAAGAGGTTAATTGGTGAAGAACAATGTGGGTTTAGGACAGGTAGGGGTTGTGTGGATCAGATTTTTCTGGTAAGACAGATATGTAAGAAAGCTTTAGCAAAAGGTAAGGATGTTTTTTTAAGCCTTTATGGATTTGGAAAAGGCTTATGACAGGGTAGACAGGAAGGCACTGTGGAAGGTATTACAGATATATGGGATAGGAGAAAGGCTGTTAAGAGCAGTTAAGAGTGTTTATGAGAGTAGTAGATCTTGTGTTTCAGAAATGGAGAGAGTGAGTGGTTTGAGGTAAAGGTGGGACTTCGCCAGGGATGTGTTATGTCACCTTGCCTGTTCAATTTATACATGGATGGGGTGGTGTGAGAGGTAAATGCATGGGTAATGTGCTGGAGATTGGAGATGGTTAAAGAAAATGGAGAAGAGTGGGAGATAAGCCAGTTGTTGTGTGATGATGACACTGCAATTGTAGTAGGATCAGAGGAGGGATTAAGGAAGGTAGTGGCAGAGTCTGGGAAGAGATGCAAAAGAAGGAAGTTGAAGATAAACATGGGTAAATGTAAAGTGATGAGATGTACAAGGTGGATGGCAGCAAATTGGAAGTGAGTATTAAGAGAGAGAGAGAGAGACTGGAGGAAGTGGATACATACATACATACATATACCAAGGCTTTTATCCCCCTTACCAGGGGGGTAGCCAAAAAGGACAAGGCACAAAAACATTCCCACCCATTTCATCCCCGAAAACACTTCACACCCCTCCACCCTCCCTCCCATCTTAGCACCTCCTAGATGACGGAGTGGATAGCAATAGATATTTGGGGGCAAATGTGGGAGGAAAGGGAGGAGCAGAGGTGGATTTAGAATGTAGATTGAGAGAAGCAAGTAAATGACTTGGGGGATTAAATGTGTAATGAGAAATAGACATTTGGCAATGGATGCTAAAAGGAGATTGTGTGAAGGAGTAATTGTGCCGACAGTAGGCTACTGTATGGGGCAGAAACATAGATCATAAGAGAGGAAGAATTTAAATGTATTTGAGATGAAATGCCCAAGAAGTATGATAGGGGTCACTAGGCTGGATAGAGTGAGAAATGAGGTGAGGAGAGCAGGGGTGAAAAGGGAATTGGGAGATAGGGTTGATGAAAAAGTATTGGGATGATTTGGACATATGGAAAAATTGAGTGAAGAAAGATTAGTAAAAGAGGTGTGGAAGGAGTGAACATGAGGGGCTGACCAAGGATGAGATGGATTAGATGGGGTAAAAGGGGCATTGGGAAAGAGGGGAGAAGACAAAAGATAGGGGTGAGTGGAGAATGGCTGTGTATGGATGATGCTGTGATGCTTGGAAGGGAGTAAGATGGGGATGGTTGGAAGGGAGCATATGTGAATGATATTTTGATGCAGGTCGAAGGGATTTCTCCCCATCTTCTCTTTTTCTGTATGAGGGGACAGAGGGGGGGGGGGGTAATTAAATGAAGCAGCCCTGCTGTGGATGTGCTGGATTGCATTGCTTCTGACCCAAGGCAGTGGGCGAGATGCAGGGATGACCCATCATCCAGGAGGAATGGGAATGGGAATGGGAATGGCGTATGTGGGGATGTAATGGGTGGGAGTGGATTTATACCTTTGATTTTGGCTACCTTCCTTGGAAAGGGGAAAAACCCTTGGTATATGTATGTATGTACTTTGGGTACCTCCCATGTAAGGGGGAAAAACCCTTTATGGTATGTACTAATCAGCTGGGATGGGAAGTGGGGACAAATGAGTGTTGGATGGGTACATGCCTTGGCTGGCTACCTATATATAGAAAAATCCATCCAATTACATAATGTCATGCTCATAGTTATGCAAGAGGTGATTAAAAATGGTGCACTTAGTGGTAAATTTGGAGATTATTTACCATTATTAAAATTTATTCTATCTATCTACATATCAAAAGCTTATCCCCACTTATAAGGGAGGTAGCCAAGTGTAAGGCACGTAGCACCCATTCCAATCCTGTCCCCCAACCTTGTTTCCCTCTCATCGTAGCTTCTCATGGATAAAAGGTCATCCTTGTCTCCTGCCCACTGCCCAGGTCAGAAGCAATGCAGCAAAACACAGTACATCCACAGCAAGGCTGTTTCACTTAACCAGAAACACCCCCTCTGAAATATAAATATAAAGGTGCAGCCCTAATACTTATTGGATTTATAGTGTGCATCCCTTGGGTGATGGGCTCCCATGTTTACAAGATAAAAGTTGAATAGTAGTGCTGTTAATGTGCTTCAGCTTTCACTGACTGGAAACCTACAGCATCTGGCAGCCGTCCTCAAGCCCTTCCAAAGATTTCTCTGGAAAGAAATATAGGACTGTTGTATGTGTTGTATAAGTTTTGGACTGTACCTAAACCACTGGGTGAATGAAGTGGAAGGGGGGTTAGCAGTTGCCAGTTATCAACTCTCCATATGTGACAAGGTGAAAGAAATACAGTTGAAGCCATTATAATGAAATAAATAAGTTTGATGATTGATGGTTAATATCATATTTACAGATGAATTCATCATTGGACGTGTCATCAAGGCTATGAATGCCAACTGGCACCCTCAGTGTTTCTGCTGCCAGTTATGTGGGAAGGAATTGGCAGATTTAGGATTCATCCGAAATACTGGCAGGGCACTGTGTCATGAGTGCAATGCCAGGGTGAAAGCAGAGAGTCTTGGCAAGTACATGTGCCACAAATGCCAGTAAGTGTCATCACTTGTTATATTTATGTGTGGGATAAGATATGGGTACCATATGTGTCCTGCAAAATGGATATCAGAGAGAACCAACTCCCTGTTGCTCATCTTCAAAATCATTAATACATACATATACAAAGGCCTTTTTCCCCCTTACAAGGGAGGTAGCCAAAGTCAGAGGCATAAATCCACTCCCATTCATTTTATCCCCACATATTCCACTCCCATTCACCACCCCTCCTTCCCTCTTTTCTTGACTCCTCCTGGATGATGGGTCATGCCTGCATCTTGTCCACTGCCCTGGGTCAGAAGCAATGCAGCAAGACACAGCACAACCACAGCAGGGTCACTTTATTTAATTGGCAACCCCCCCTTCTCTGTCCCCTCATGCAGAAAAAGAGAAGACTGGGAGAAATCCCTTTGGGCTGCATCAAAATATCATTCACACATACTCCCCTCCCACTCCATTCCATGCATCACAGAATCATCCATACATAACCATTCTCCACTCACCCCTATCTTCTGTCTTCTCCCTTCCTCAACAGACATTCCCCTCTTTCCCAATGCCCCTTTTACCCCATCCATGCACCTCATCCTTGGTCACCCCCTCCACCTCTACCCTCCAAACCTCTTTTACTAATATTTCTTCACTCATTCTCCATGTGTCCAAACCATCCCAATATTCTTTCATCAACCCTATCTCCCAACTCCTTTTTCACCCACACTCCCCTTATCACCTCCTCATTTCTCATTCTATCCAGCCTAATAATCCCGACCATACTTCTCAAGCATTTCATTTCAACATATTTAAACTCTTCCTCTCTCCCTCTCTTATGTTCCATGTTTCTGCCCCATACAGTGCTATTGTCATAATCACCACTTCATACAATCTCCTCTTGGCATCCATTCCCAAATGTCTATTTCTCATTATGCTTTTTAATCCCCCAAGGCATTTACTTGCTTCTTTCAATATACATTCTACCTTCACCTCCACTCCCTGTCTCACCACATTTGCCCCCAAGTATCTAAAGCCATCCACTTCCTCCAGTCTCTCTCCCTTAATACTCACTTTATTAAATATTCATTAATAATTATTATTATTATCATTATAACTGTATTTAGTGTGTAACCACCTTAGTATAGGTCTTTGTTACATCTGTATAGACAAAGATGCCTAAGCTTGACCATGTGTTTCATATGTGTGTATATCTGATTAAATATTTGAGCAATTGTAGTATTTGGAAATGTGCAAAGGTATTAAATTCTACTGAGAAATTTATAAACATAAAATCATCTTCTTTCAACCAGTGCACCCATAGATGGACAACCTCTTCGGTGGCGAGGTGACACTTTCCACCCATACCACTTTAACTGCGCATCATGTGGCATTGAATTAAATGCCGATGCTAGGGAGGTTAAGAGTCGACCAGGGTATACGGTTAATGAAATGGTAAGACAGTAGAAATAATCACTGGACAAGTACAAATAAAGAAAACAAGACATCACCAAAAAGCTATCATACACTACATCAACACTCCATACTCCAACCCCTCATTGACTCAACCAGGAGACCAGATGACAAAAATCCTTGACCACTACCAAACCATACATACATACATACATACATATACCAAGGCTTTTTCCCCCTTCCAAGGGAGGTAGCCACAAAGGGAAAGGCATAAAAACACTCCCACCCATTTCATCCCTAAATACACTCCACACCCCTCCCACCCTTCCTCTCATCTGAGCACCTCCTGGATGACGGGTCATCCCTGAACCCTGCCCACCGCCCTGGGTCAGAAGCAGTGTCGCAAGACACAGTACATCCACAGCAAGGCCGCTTCATTTAATCGGCGACCCCCCCTCTCCGTCCCCCTTTGCATATAAAGGGAGGACGGGGAGAAATCCCTTCGGGCTGCGTCAAAATTTACTCACACATACTACCCCCCCCGCTCACCCCTCCGCCCATTCCTCCTCATGCAGTCACAACATCATCCATATACAACCATTCTCCACTCACCTCTGTCTTCCGTCCTCTCCCTTCCTTCCTCAACAGACATTCCCCTCTTCCCCAAAGCCCCCTTCACCCCATCCATCCACCTCATCCTAGGACGTCCCCTCATGTTCACTCCCTCCACATCTGCCTTCCATACCTCTTTTACTAGTCTTTCTTCACTCATTCTTTCCATGTGTCCAAACCATCCTAATATTCTTTCATCAACCCTCTCTCCCAAATCCTTTTTCACCCCTGTTCTCCTCCTCACCTCCTCATTTCTCACTCTATCTAGCCTAGTAACCCCCACCATACTTCTCAGACACCTCATCTCAAAAACATTCAAACTCCTTCTCTCTTCTTCTCTTATGTTCCACGTTTCTGCCCCATACAGTGCTGTTGGCACAATCACTCCTTCATACAGTCTCCTCTTCGCATCCATTCCCAAATGTCTATTTCTCATTATACTCTTTAAACCACCAAGGCATTTACTCGCTTCTCTCAATCTACATTCTACCTCCACCTTCACTCCACCTTTTCCTGCTACACTTGCACCCAAGTATCTAAAAACTATCCACTTCCTCCAGTCGCTCTCCCTTAATGTTCACTTCCAGTCTACTGCCACTTTCACCCCTTGTACATCTCATCACCTTACTTTTACCCACATTTATCTTTAGCTTTCTTCTATCACATACTCTCCCAAACTCTGCCACCAGCTTCCTCAATCCCTCCTCTGACCCTGCCACAAGCGCAGTGTCGTCCGCAAACAACAGCTGGCTCACCTCCCACTTTTCTCCATTTTCTTTAACCATCTCCAATCCCTGACTCACTACCCTAGCATTCACCTCTCGCACCACCCCATCCATGTATAAGTTGAACAGCCAGGGCGACATAACGCATCCTTGACGAAGTCCCACCTTTACTTCAAACCACTCACTCTCTCCATTTCCAATCCTAACACATGCTCTACTACTCACATAAAAACTCTTGACAGCTCCCAAAAGCTTTCCTCCTATCCCATAAATCTGCATAACCTCCCACAGTGCCTTTCTGTCTACCCTATCATAAGCCTTTTCCAGATCCATAAAAGCCCAAAAAACATCCTTCCCCTTTCCTATAGCTTTCTCACATATCTGTCTTACCACAAAGATCTGATCTACACAACCTCTACCCGTCCTAAATCCACACTGTTCCTCACCAATTACTCCTTCTGTTCCTCTCCTAATCCTCTCAATTAAGATTCTCCCATAAGCCTTCCCTACTACACTCAACAGGCTAATCCCTCTGAAATTACTACATTCACACTTGTCCCCTTTTCCCTTGTAAAGAGGAACTATACAGGCACTACTCCAGTCCTCCGGTACTCTACCCTCTCTCCAGCAAACATTAAATAATCTCACCAACCAGTCCACCATCACTGAACCTCCCTTTTTCAGACATTCTGCATGACATCCATCCAGACCAGGTGCCTTACCTGCTTTCATCATCTTTACAACTGCCTTCACCTCATCCTTCCTTATTTCTCCTCCATTCTCCTCACTCATCACTTTCATTTTTTTCGTATTTCCCACTGCAGCTATCTTTCCTTCCCTATCCTCCTTCACATTCAGCAACTCCCTAAAATATTCTGCCCATCTTCCCCTCACTGCCATCTCTTCCATTATCAACTCTCCATCTGTACCTTTTACCTTTTCTTCCCTACTTGATTCGCCTCCTCTTCCTCTCTTAATTTCTTTCCAAAACATCTTTTTATTACTTTCAAAATTTTCTGTCATACTCCTACCCCATTTCACATCTGCTCTCCTCTTTGCCTCCTTTACCTTTTGCTTTACTTCTCTTTTCTTTTCTTTGTACGTCTCATATGACTCCCCTGTCCTCTTTTGTAACCAATCTGTGAATGCTCGCTTCTTCTCTTCTACAACCTTCTTTGTTTCCTCATCCCACCATTCACTACCCTTTCTTCTATTTCCCCCTGTTCTTCTTGTTCCACACACCATCCTTGCACACTTTAAGACTCCCTCCTTGAACCATCCCCATTCCTCCTCCACACCCATCTCTGCTCTATCCTTTACTCCCTCCCACTCCTCCTTCAGCTTCTTTTCGTACTCCTTCTCCTTTTCATTCAAGGAGTTCACTCTAAGAACCTCCCTACCTTTTGTCCCTTTCCTCCTTCTCCATCTATCCTCCACTCTCAACTTACCTTCCACCAAAAAATGATCTGATATTCCCCCACCCTCTCCCCTTAGCACATGTACATCCTTAACTCTTCCTATCATAATCCTATTTACCACTACATAATCCATTAGCGCTCTATCTACCACCCTTCCCTCCACCACCCTCTCCCATGTGTACTTATGCTTGACTTTCTTCCGAAACACTGTATTTGCTATCATCAACTCTCTTTCTAGACACATTTCCACCATCAACTCTCCACTACGATTCTTTCCTGGAACTCCACATTTCCCAACCACTCCATCGATTGGACCATTTCCCACTCTAGCATTAAGGTCTCCCAGTACTATTACATTGACATTTCTTCCTAAACCCTCTATGCACTCATTTAAATCTATCCAAAAGGCCTCCCTTTCTTCCATGCTCTTCTCACTGCCCGGCCCATATGCACTTACAAAGACCCACATCTCCTTTCCCAGTTTCACCTTCATCCACATTATCCTTGAGGAAACCTCCTTCCACTCCACTACCCCTTTACCTATCTCCTCACTTACTAGAATAGCCACCCCTTCCCTCCCTCGCCCTCTCTTCACTCCTGATAACCTCCCACTTACACTCCCAAACATACACTCACCCTTCCCTTTCAACTTAGTTTCACTCAAAGCCAACACATCCAACTTTCTTCTCACAAACATACTACCTATCTCTTCCCTTTTACTCTCATCTGTACCACATCCACGCACATTAAAAGACCCAAACCTTAGGGTGCTGGCCCGAGGCCCGCCAGCACCCCTTATGCCTTCACTTTTGTCTTTAGGATGTGTGCCCCGTGGGGCTACAGGGAGAAGGATGCCTAGTCCCTCTCCCCGTCCCTTTCTTCTCGCCTCTTACGATCCAAGTGGGAAAACTTTTCCCACTTGGTGGGAAACACATTTCCCTGTGGTGGGGGAAAAGAATACTGCCACCAAGTTTTCCCACTACCAAACCAAAACAGTAAATTCCAGCAAAGTCCCAACAAAACATCCCTCCTCATACAATCAACAAACAACCTCCCTGTAAAAAAATATTGGACTCTTGTCTGAGTTGTGTTAGTATGGGGCAGTTTATGTGCCACCAGCTGATAGTAGTATGAGGGGTGTAATTGTTGGTTTTTATTTCTCATTATGTGATACTTATTAAGACACAGTAGCACCTCTACAGCAGAACCTTAGAGTGAAAGCTGGTTTACCACATCCATTTCATTACATGGCAACCCCACCCTCATTCACTCGAGACTTTACAAGTACACACATTCATGTATATGCAGAAATAACCTGCTGTTCCTCTCAATAAAAATGTGGTCCTTTCCATCCTAAAGTCAGAGATAGATCTACCTCTCATTTCTTTCAGTAATTTTTAATGTTTCTTTTGCAGAACGAATTGTACTGTTTACGCTGTCATGATAAAATGGGGATTCCTATATGTGGTGCGTGTCGGCGGCCCATTGAGGAGCGCGTAGTGACGGCCTTAGGGAAACACTGGCACGTGGAGCATTTTGTATGTGCTAAATGTGAGAAACCCTTCATGGGGCATCGGCATTATGAGAAGAAGGGTCTTGCTTACTGTGAAACACACTACCATGAACTCTTTGGTAACCTGTGTTTTATTTGTAATCAAGTTATTTATGGAGATGGTAAGCCATACATATTATTTTATTTCCTTACCCAAAGACTCAAATAATATAGTAAAGGAAGTGTAATTTCATTATATGTTTACAAGAGTCTAGCTAATAAAGCACTTTGGTATGGTGATGCCTGTGTAGGCATCATGAAGCACGAGTGGGTACACAAGGATCCAGTGTTGGCCTCTAGATTATAATTTTTTTTTGTAGTTGTACATGAGTTACTCCAGGATTCTGTGAACTGGTTTGATCATGTTTTCTGTGTTAATTATTACTCAGAGTAAAAGAGAACAAGTAATAAAGCATTGACTTTATAATGTGAGTGGTACATATGGCAGCCAATGCTGAATGTGAGAATTTGACTTGTACTGAAGTGGTTAAAGTGACTAGAATGATGATATTCAAATGTGTTGATATTTTTATATTATTTTGTCATATAAGTACAAATATATACAAAGGCCTCAGTCTTTCAAAGTGGGTGGCCAAGTCACAGCATACTTTGCTGTGGCTCCTCATGGGAGAGAAATATGAAAAGTAGGATGATTAGTAACTGGTAATTATAATCATATGTATTGTGATGTTCTGATGACATGTGTATTAATTTATTCATTTTTATCATTGTTTCTAGTGGTGCTGGCTCTTAACAAGGCATGGTGTACACATCACTTTGCATGTGCACTTTGCGATATAAAAATGACACAGAAAACAAAATTCTTTGAGTTTGATCAGAAGCCGGTGAGTGTAAATTAATGTTTGTATTTGTACTAATCATAGGTCATGGTTAGGGTGCCTAACAAGTAAAAATGTATGCAAGTGACAGAGATTTGGAGAATGATGTATAGATCAAAGTGACAACCTTTTAAGAATTCATGCCATTGTAAATTCATCTGGATGTTGCAGATACTGATCTGTCTATATATCCCCATATCTCTCCCACTGCAGTGGGTGAGAAGGAATGCAGCAAGACACAGCACATACACAGCAAGGCCACTTTATTTAATCAGTGACCTCCCCTCTCTGTCCCCTCATGCAGAAAAAGAGAAGATGGGGAGAAATCCCTTCAGGCTGTGTCAAAATACCATTCACACATACTCCCTCACCCCATCCTCCCCACTCCCTTCCATGCACTGCAGCATTATACATACACATTCTCTACCCCTATCTTGTGTCTTCTCCCTCCCTTCGTCAACAGACATTCCCCTCTTTCCCGATGCCCCTTTTACCCTATTCATCCATCTCATTCTTGGTCAGCCCCTCATGTTCACTCCTTCCACATCTGCCTTCCACACCTCTTTTACTAATCTTTATTCATTCTTTCCATGTGTTCAAACCATTCCAATACTCTTTTATCAACCCTATCTCCCAACTCCCTTTCCACCTCCACTCTCCTCCTCACCTCCTCATTTCTCCCTCTATCCAACCTAGTAATCCCTATCATACTTCTCAGGCACCTAATCTCAATCACATTCAAATTCCCCTATTCCTCTCTTATGTTCCATGTTTCTGCCCCATATAGTGCTGTCAGCACAGTCACTCCTTCATACAATCTCCTCTTGGCATCCATTCCCAAATGTCTATTGGACAGGATGCAGGGATGACCCATCATCCAGGAGGTGCCAAGATGGGAGGGAGGGAGGAGGGTGGAGGGGAGTGGAATATATAGGAAATGGAATGGGTGGGAGTGGTTTCTATGCCTTTTTCTTTTTGGCTACCCCCCCATTAGGGGGAAAAAGCCTTTGGTATATGTATGATGTACTTCCTCACCCCCCATCCCCTACCCACTCACCCTCATGCATCACAGCATCATCCATACACAACCCTTCTCCATTCACCCCTATCTTCTGTCCTCTCCCGTCCTTCCTCAACAGACATTCCTCTCTTTTGTAATGCCCCTTTCACCCCATCCATCCATCTCATCCTAGGACACCCCCTCATATTCACTCCTTTCACCTCTGCCTTCCACACCTCTTTTACTAATCTTTCTTCACTCATTCTTTCCATGTGTCCAAACCATCCTAATACTCTTTCATCAACCCTATCTCCCAGCTCCCTTTCCACCCCCTGTTCTCCTCCTCACCTCCTCATTTCTCACTCTGTCTAGCCTAGTAATCCCTATCATACTTCTTAGATATTTCATCTCAAACACATTCAAACTCCTCCCTTCCTCTCTTATGTTCCATGTTTCTGCCCCATACAGTGCTGTTGGCATAATCACTCCTTCATATAACCTCCTCTTAGCATCCATTCCCAAATGTCTATTTCTCATTACACCTTTTAAATTCATCAAGGCATTTACTTGCTTCTCTCAATCTAGATTCTACCTCCACTCCCACTCCTCCCTTTCCTGCCACATTCGCACCCACGTATCTAAAACTATCTACTTCCTCCAGTCTCTCATCACCTTACTTTTGCTCACATTTATCTTCAGCTTCCTTCTTTCACACACCTTCTCAAACTCTGTCACTAACTTCCTCAATCCCTCCTCTGATCCTGCTACAAGCGCAGTGTCGTCAGCAAACAACAACTGGCTTATTTCCCACTTTTCTCCATTTTCTTTAACCATCTCCAACCCCTGACCCACTACCCATGCATTCACCTCCTGCATCACCCCATCCATGTAAAGATTGAATAGCCAGGGCGACATAACACATCCCTAATGAAGTCCCAACTTTACCTCAAACCATTCACTTTCTCCATTTCTAATCCTAACACAAGCTCTACTACTCTTGTAAAAACTCTTGACTGCTCTTAACAGCTCTCTTCCTATCCCATATATCTGCAGTACCTCCCACAGTGCCTTCCTGTCTACCCTGTCATAAGCCTTTTCCAGATCCATAAAAGCCAAAAAAACATCCTTACCTTTTCCTATAGCTTTCTCACATATCTGTCTTACCACAAATATCTGATCTACACAACCCCTACCTGTCCTAAAATCACACTGTTCCTCACCAATTACTCCCTCTGTTCCTCTACTAATCCTCTCAATCAAAACCCTCCCATAAGCCTTCCCAACTACACTCAATAAGCTGATCCCTCTGCAACTACTACACTCACACTTTTCCTCCTTTCCCTTGTAAAGTGGAACTATACAGGCACTCCTCCAGTCCTCTGGCACTCTACCCTCTCTTAAACAAACATTAAATAACCTCACCAGCCAGTCTACCATAACTGTACCTCCTTTCTTCAGACATTCTGCATGGCATCCATCCAACTCAGGTGCCTTACCTGCTCTCATCATCTTAACAGCTTTCACTTCATCTTTCCTTATTTCTCCTCCATCTCTATTTTCTTTAGTCTGTAATTTTCCCTCTGTGCCTTGCTGTTTTATTGTCCTATTACCTTGCCTTGTGCTATTCCTTTCTTCGAGTGCTGCCTTACACTCATTATCAAACCAATGATTCCTTCTTTCTTTAGGTGCAAAACCAATTTCCTGCTCAGCCACTTCTCTTACTATGTTTGACAAGTCTAGTTTACACTTTTCTCTTCTGTTTCTTCCTCTAAAATATCCAATATTCTGAACCTATTGATTAATTTCAGCTGAAAATTATCCTTTAGTTCTGTTTCCTTCAGTCTTTCTAAATGAAATATTTTCCTCTTTTCCTCTGGTTTTGATTTCTTTATTGATAGTTTAGCTCTAATCCTTCCCAGAACCAGGAAGTGGTCAGTGTTGCAATCTACTCCTCTGTAGCTTCTAATATCCTGCAATACATTTCTGTGTTTTCTATTGATAATTACATGGTCAATTTGGTTTCTAGTATGTCCATCTGGCGATACCCAAGTCTCTTTATGTATGTTCTTATGTTGAAAGCAAGTTCCTCCTATGATTAAATTATTACTTTAAGGCAAGTTGTGCTAGTCTTGTCCCGTTATCATTCGTTTCTTCATGGAGGCTTTCTTTTCCTATTGATGGTCCGAAAGCCTCAACTTCCATCCTACCTTGGCATTTAGATCACCCAAAATTATCATTACATCATGCTTACTTGTCTTGTCCATGATCATCTGTAGTTCCTCATAAAATTCATCTTTTATTCTTTCCTCTTTTTCTTTGGTTGATGCATATACACATATTAAGGTTACATTAAACCATTTACCCCTTAATCTTATACTCATTATCCTTTCACTGATTGGTTTACACTCCATTAGCGATTCTCTCATTTTCTTTGTTATACATATACCTACCCCCTCCTCATGTCTTTGGTCTGCTCTCCCACTGTACAGTATAGTGTGTTTACCAAGGTCACACTCACCACTTCCTAACCATCTGGTTTCTAGTACTGCAATTATATAAATGTTATATTTATCCATTTCTGTTACCAATGCTTTAGTTAGGCCAATCATATATAAAGACTTTACAGTCCAAGTTCCAATTTTTATATTAGATCTCCAATTCAGATGTCCATTATTCATTTCTGATTCATATATATACCAATATATATATATGATTGGCCTAACTAAAGCAGTGGACAAGGTGCAGGGATGACCCGTCATCCAGGAGGTGCTCAGATAAGAGGGAGGGTGGAGGGGTGTGGAGTGTATTCAGGGATGGAATGGGTGGAAATAATTTTATGCCTTTCCCTTTTTGGCTACCTCCCTTGTAAGGGGGAAAAAGCCTTGGTATATGTATGTATATTTGGTGGGGGAAAAGAATACTGCCACCAAGTATTTCCACTTGGATCATAAAAGGCGAGAAGAAAGGGACAGGGACTGGGACTAAACATCCTTCTCCTTGTAGCCCCACAGGGGACATTCCTAAAAAAAAAAAATGCAAAGGCATAAGAGGGTCTGGGAGTTTTCCACCCAGCACCCTAAGGTTTGGGTCTTTTAATGGGCATGGATGTGGTACAGATGAGAGTAAAAGGGAAGAGATAGGTAGTATGTTTGTGAGAAGAAAGATGGATGTGTTGGCTTTGAGTGAAACTAAGCTGAAAGGGAAGGGCGAGTGTAAGTTTGGGAGTGTAAATGGGAGGTTATCAGGTGTGAAGAGAGGGCGAGGGAGGGAAGGGGTGGCTATACTAGTAAGTGAAGAGATAGGTAAATGTGTAGTGGAGTGGAAGGAGGTTTCCTCAAGGATAATGTGGATGAAGGTGAAACTGGGAAAGGAGATGTGGGTCTTTGTAAGTGCATATGGGCCTGGCAGTGAGAAGAGTGTAGAAGAAAGGGAGGCTTTTTGGATAGATTTAAATGAGTGCATAGAGGATTTAGGGAGAAGTGTCAATGTAATAGTACTGGGAGACCTTAATGCTAGAGTAGGAAATGATCCAATTGATGGAGTGGTTGGGAAATGTGGAGTTCCAGGAAAGAATCGTAGTGGAGAGTTGATGGTGGAAATGTGTCTAGAAAGAGAGTTGATGATAGCAAATACAGTGTTTCGAAAGAAAGTCAAGCATAAGTACACATGGGAGAGGGTGGTAGATAGAGCGTTAATGGACTATGTAGTGGTAAATAGGATTATGATAGGAAGAGTTAAGGATGTACATGTGCTAAGGGGAGAGGGTGGGGGAATATCATCATTTTTTGGTGGAAGGTAAGTTGAGAGTGGAGGATAGATGGAGAAAGAGGAAAGGGACAAAAGGTAGGGAGGTGCTCAGAGTGAACTCGTTAAATGAAAAGGAAAAGGAGAAGGAGTACAAGAAAAAGCTGAAGGAGGAGTGGTAGGGAGTGAAGGATAGAGTAGAGCTAGGTGTGGAGGAGGAATGGGGATGGTTCAAGGAGGGAGTCACAAAGTGTGCAAAGATGGTGTGTGGAACAAGAAGGACAAGAGGAAATAGAAGGAAGGATAGTGAATGGTGGGATGAGGAAACAAAGAAGGTTGTAGAAGAGAAGAAGTGAGCTTTCACAGATTGGTTACAAAATAGGACGAGGGAGTCATATGAGAGGTACAAAGAAAAGAAAAGAGAAGTAAAGCAAAAGGTAAAGGAGGCAAAATGGAGAGCAGATGTGAAATGGGGTAAGAGTATGACAGAAAATTTTGAAAGTAATAAAAAGATGTTTTGGAAAGAAATTAAGAGAGGAAGAGGAGGCGAATCAAGTAGAGAAGAAAAGGTAAAAGGTGCAGATGGAGAGATGATAATTGAAGAGAAGGCAGTAAGGGGAAGATGGGCAGAATATTTTAGGGAGTTGCTAAATGTGAAGGAGGATAGGGAGGGAAAGATAGCTGCAGTGGGAAATGCTAAGAAAATGAGAGTGAGGAGTGAGGAAAATGGAGGAGAAATAAGGATGAAGTGAAGGCAGTTGTTAAGATGATGAAAGCAGGTAAGGCACCTGGTCTGGATGGATGCCATGCAGAATGTCTAAAAGAAAGGAGGTACAGTGATGGTGGACTGGCTGGTGAGGTTATTTAATGTTTGCTGGAGAGAGGGTAGAGTGCCGGAGGACTGGAGGAGTGCCTGTATAGTTCCACTTTACAAGGGAAAAAGGGACAAGTGTGAATGTAGTAGTTTCAGAGGGGTTAGCTTGTTAAGTGTAGTTGAGAAGGCTTATGGGAGGATCTTGAATGAGAGAATTAGGAGAGGAACAGAGGGAGTAATTGGTGAGGAATAGTGTGGATTTAGGATGGGTAGAGGTTGTGTAGATCAGATTTTTGTGGTAAGACAGATATGTGAGAAAGCTATAGGAAAGGGGAAGGATGTTTTTTGGGCCTTTATGGATCTGGAAAAGGCTTATGACAGGGTAGACAGAAAAGCACTGTGGGAGGTTTTGCGGATATACGGTATAGGAGGAAAGCTTTTAGGAGCGGTCAAGAGTTTTGATGAGAGTAGTAGAGCTTGTGTCAGGATTAGAAATGGAGAGAGTGAGTGGTTTGAGGTAAAGGTGGGACTTCGTCAAGGATGCGTTATGTCGCCCTGGCTGTTCAACTTATACATGGATGGGGTAGTGCGAGAGGTAAATGCAAGGGTAGTGGGTCAGGGATTGGAGATGGTTAATGAAAATGGAGAAAAGTGGGAGGTGAGCCAGCTGTTGTTTGCGGACGACACTGCGCTTGTAGCAGGATCGGAGGAGGGATTGAGGAAGTTGGTGACAGAGTTTGGGAGGGTGAGTGATAGAAGAAAGCTGAAGATAAATGTGGGTAAAAGTAAGGTGATGAGATGTACAAGGGGTGAAAGTGGCAGTAGTCTGGAAGTGAGCATTAAGGGAGAGCGACTGGAGGAAGTGGATAGCTTTAGATACTTGGGTGCAAATGTGGCAGGAAAAGGTGGAGTGAAGGTGGAGGTAGAATGTAGATTGAGAGAGGCGAGTAAATACCTTGGTGGATTAAGAAGTGTAATGAGGAATAGACATTTGGGAATGGATGCTAAGAGGAGACTGTATGAAGGAGTGATTGTGCCAACAGCACTGTATGGGGCAGAAACATGGAACATAAGAGAGGAAGAGAGAAGGAGTTTGAATGTGTTTGAGATGAGGTGTCTGAGAAGTATGATGGGGGTTAATAGGGTGGATAGAGTGAGAAATGAGGAGGTGAGGAGAAGAACAGGGGTGGAAAGGGAGTTGGGAGATAGGGTTGATGAAAGAGTATTAGGATGGTTTGGACACATGGAAAGAATGAGTGAAGAAACACTAGTAAAAGAGGTATGGAAGGCAGATGTGTGGGGAGTGAACATGAAGGGACGTCCTAGGATGAGATGGATGGATGGGGTGAAGGGGGCTTTGGGGAAGAGGGGAATGTCTGTTGAGGAAGGACGGGAGAGGACAGAAGACAGGTGAATGGAGAATGGTTGTATATGGATGATGTTGTGATGCATGAGGTGGAATGGGCGGGGGGATGGGGGTGAGGTAGTATGTGTGAGCAAAATTTGATGCAGTCCAAAGGGATTTCTCCCCATCTTATTTATATGGGGGGATGGAGAGGGGGGGGGTCGCCGATTTAATGAAGCGGCCTTGCTGTGGATGTGCCATGTCTTGCGACACTGCTTCTGACCCAGGGCAATGGACAAGGTGCAGGGATGGCCCGTCATCTAGGAGGTGCTAAGATAAGAGGGAGTGTGGAGTGTATTCAGGGATGGAATGGGTGTGAATGATTTTATGCCTTTTCCTTTTTGGCTACCTCCCTTGTAAGGGGGAAAAAGCCTTGGTATATGTATGTATATGTATATATATATATATATATGTATATATATATAAATATATATATATATATATATATATATATATATATATACATATATGTATATATATAAATATATATGTATATATATATATATATATGCATGTATTTACCTAGTTGTATTATACGGGAAGGGGAGCTATGCTCGTGGTGACCCGTTTTTGTATCTCACAAGATCAAGTTTGTTCTTAAATTGTTGTATTGTGTTTACACACACTATTTCTTCATCCATTTGTTCCATTCATCTATCACTCTATATGGAAAGCTGTTCTTTTTCAGGTCTCTTCTGTAGTTATCCTTTTTGAGTTTCATTGCATGTGCTCTTGTTTTCCTCTGTCCCGTTTTAATAGGTCCTCTCTCTCAAGGCATTCTTTTCCTTTCATAATTCTGTATGTATGTTTGTGTGTGTGTGTGGATGTACTGGGTCTTGCATTGCTTCTGACCCAAGGCAGTGGATGGGATACAGGGATGACAAATCATCCACAAGGAGCTAAGATGAAAGAGAAGAAAGGGTGGTGGATGGGAGTGGAATGGGTGGGAGTGGGTGTGTGCCTTTTGATTTGGCTACCTCCCTTATAAGGGAGAAAAAGCCCTTGGCATATAGATAGATAGATTTTTTTCTTGCCATTGCCTGATTTTTCTGTGTAATTTTTTCTCAGATCTGTAAGAAGTGTTACGAGAGATTCCCACAGGAGCTGAAGAAAAGGTTAAAGAGGCAGCATGAGGTTCAAGCCAGAGGAGGAAAACCTCTTCCATAGATCCTGTCCACAGTGTTTACATAACGCACAAGGTGACCCCCATGGACCTCATTTTGGAGAATCAACTCAATTGTTGCAGTGTCTACAGGAAAAATAATTATTTCTTTTGTAAACGCTGTACCATAATACTTTCAGAGTTAAATACTAAAAGCTTTGTTTGCCTAATACATGTCCTTAGGATGACAAGAGTTCATCATATATGAGTACCATGTCTATGGATGTTCATTAATATTTAAATGAAGTTAGACGAACATTCAATAGTAATAGTGCCTTTTTTGTCTTTTGTGCCTTCTGACTTCAACTTGGTGTGAAATGTTTCAGTACACCAGTATTATAAAATGTGCAGGAAGAATCCAAACACACAATATTTCAGTTCTCACATTGGAGTTTTTTCAGACATATACAAATGCTACAGATACAAGGAAGAACTGCAATAAATCTGTCAGAAATACAAAAATTATTGCATTTATCTGTTGAAATGGTACAAAGATTTGTGACCCATTATTGAGAGTAGTATTTTGGTAATAAGCACAATGTCTTGGGTCAGACCAGGTGGTGATACGACTTGAAGAATGCAAGACTTTATCTGTGCCAAAGTTTTAGATATTAAAAAAAATTATTGTGATGATCTTTCACAAAAGCTTTAGCTTTTCTGTATGTACATTGTTCTAATGAAATGGAATTAAGATAAGAATGCAAAAGCACTGGGCAGCAATCATATATATATATTTTTCTTTAAATTTTCCTCTCCATGGGGTTCCTATAATAGAAACTTAAGTTGCTAACATTTGAAATATAAAATAGAATTGTTGCTAAATGCTTAGTCAGTATCCCTACTGATCTCGACCCAGTGTGACCAAGTGAAGTCCTGGGATGTTGTGTTCAGATTAATGATGCATGTTATTTGTTGTTTGGATACAAATTGTTTATAAAAAAAAGATTTGTTGACTCATTGTATTAACAAGTATATTAGACTATTTAACTGATGAGCAATCCTGTCAGGGAAGGTGCATTTAGAAAATGGTAATGTTTACTATAATTTATGAAGGGTGAACAAGGTAATGATTTTGTTTTCAAGTATGCACATGTGCTGGTGAAATTGTGCACTGGCCATAAAAATGCTTTACAAATATTAGAGTACATTTGTTAGTATGTGTATACGTATATACAAGTCATAGATAGGGTTTGATTTACTTTTTTGCTTTGCATTGACAGAATTTACCATGGTATGGGGCCAATGATGGGTACACGCATGCAGTGGTTAGTGGTCTTGCAAGATTTACATAGAATCATCTCTACCACTAGTCTTCAAAACCCATGAACACCTTCTCCTTCATTTGGGAGTGCGGACTCTCGACCCAAAATATCTCTATCAAGTTCACCCGTATTTTCTCCACCTGTTTCACATAAGGAAAGTTGATAACAGGCAACTGCTCTCCATCCCTTGCAAGCCAAGGACATAGAAACAGTCCCACACTAACACAGCATATAAACAGTCCATTGTTCCTTTCCAGAGATCTCTGTGTGAGAGCCCAAGGACTGTTGCTGGCCACTGTGGGGCTGTTGGTTTCCAGTCAATGAAACTCAGGCAAAAGGTATTATTATTACCATGGTGTCTCAGTAGTACATGGTGTCCTGGCAATCCACATTTGAGGAGATAAATAGTATTTGAAGAGGATAATATAGAGGAAGCATGCACACATGATAAATAGTCCAATAATAAAAAAAAAAGCCAAGTTTGACTGATGGAGACAGATGGGACCCTATGAGTGTAACTGTATTCCTGTACATTACAATTAGATAAATAAATTTGCAGGTGCACAGACATTTTTAGCTCTCACTCAAATAACCAAGTTCATTAGTCTTAAGATGAATCATTCAAAGTTTTAATTTGTTTTTAAGAATCTTGGAAAACACTGAACCTTCAATTACAGTCTAATCAGTCAGTAATTAAGCCTTTCTGGTGAAGGAAAATTGCAACAGCATTGGACTATAATTCAGAAATGTTTTCCATACCCATACACTGACATCATAGTTGAGCTAATCTACAAAGTACATTTTTCAGAAGCTGTATCAATATGCCATCTTCCCCAGATGCTTTTCCTTGTTTCATATTTTTTAGAATGTTACTTCCTCCCTTGTAACTTCTGGTACACAGTTACAGATGAAATTACTGACTGAACTGAGAAAATTAATCAAACGATACAATATCATTGGGCACATTGGTGCAACAGTTAACTTTGGAATGGAAATCAATACAGAGGAAATAGGAAGAAGCAATACAGGTTGTACTACCTGGGTTTAAGCAAAACAGAGAAGATACAAGTTTGGAGAATGAATGATATTCTGTGGAGAGGAAATTAAAGAGCAGAAATTAAGAGGATCATAAAGACCTCCCAGAATTATCATTAAGAGACCAGTCCAAGCTACAGATGATTTCAGTCCTACACTCAGGCTGCAGTAAATTCAGGAATATTATTTTTATATAAATATACAGTAGATACCAAAAGCCCTTTCCCCCTTATAAAGGGGTGGCTGAGTCAAAGCACACACCCACCATGAACAAATATAACCCATTCAACCACCCCTCCCATGATTATTTTTAAATCTTAAAAAGAGAGAGATAGAGGTGTCTTGAATAATATGTGCTTGTATTGAGTAAATGTGTTTTTGAGGGGAAACCACTGCTTTCTTAGTCAAAGACAACATGAATTGCAAGAAAGTATAGGTAATATGTATGTACAACAATTAAGAATGCTGAACTTGAGTACTCCTTAGTACCTGCTGACTTCCACAGAGTAGTGATCAAATCTACTGTGGCTTGCAGACTTGTGTATGATTGTGAGTGAATGAGTATACGTGTTGTTCCTGTTTGTTGGAGAGAAGAACAAATAAATAAATGGTGCCTGAAAATATGTTCCTATTTTTCGTTCTTTCCTGATGTTTAGGGTAAATCATGAAAGCATCTCATCTTGCAGGTCACTGTGTGACAAATTTTCCTTTGTTTTCTTTATCATCATACATTTGAGTTACATGTTTCATGGATAGTTATACAAGTATTTCATATGTAAATAATTAAGTTGTTTTTTATGTGTTCATACAATTAAGTGCCTACCCATTTCATTGAACAAAATGTAATTTTTATATATAAAACCTCAGTGCCCTGAATTAATTTCTTCTGTTTGATATTGACTAATATCAACAGGAGTTGAAATTCATTGTTGTCATTATGATCAGAAGTTTCTCTAAAAGGGTTGGAAAAGAACACTTGAAATTCAAGTGAAATGACAATATTATAAGTGTAGGGCTCTAATGGGAAAGGAACTTAGATATGAACTTTTAGTTTTGTAATGTCACAAAAGATTATCTCATAGGAATGGACCTCCAATTACTTGTCCTTTCATCATGGGACTTTTCTCAAAACATGAGGAAATTAGAAGCTCATGTCTGAGTTTCCTATGCCATCAATACCCAACTTGTCCAAATGGATAAGTGATCATTGGATAATGTGTGACTCTGTGTCACTGGCTTTTAGTAGCAGGAGGAGAGCAGTTGCAAACTGCAGCTCTTTGTATGGAAAAGGTAGAGGAAATATGTACAGCCAAGTTCATGGAGATCCTTGGCCCAGTCCTGAGACAGAGTGTCATCCCATTAGGGCTGCACCTCCACATGAAGGTGAGGGTGTTGCTTTTTTAAGATGGGAGCTCAGAAATTATTCTTACTGATGTCCATCTCACAGGACCACCATTTGCTGGTACCCATTGTTAATCCTGGCAAGTGAAATACTTTAGAAGAAAAAAAAAAAAAAAAAATTAGCTCATTTATACAGAAGTCAAGAAAAGAGGGAGGGAGGGATGGTGACTGGGAGTGGATTTACACCTTTCATTTTGGCTACCTCCCTTGTAAGGGGGAAAAAGTTGTTGGTGTATGTATGTATGGTTAATATATGAGCATTTTATTCAGCCAAGGTGACACCAATACTGAATGATAAATCATGTTCTAATTTGATAATATACCTGGTCCATTAACTATGGGTCTCCTTTCATTTGAATAAAATGGTTTGGTTGTAGCCAAAAACAAAATAAAAAATCATTAACATCCAATATCACCCTCACCTTAATTACATATTATTTAGATTTTGTTGGCTAACATCAAGGAGCTTCATTCAGTACAAGAGTAGACTGAATAAACCCAATTTTCTCCTGCTGGGTCCTCAGCTGAGTAAAACAAGTCATATATTACCCCCCCAAAAAATCTGATGTCATCAAATTAAGGATTGATTATGTGTATTTTTTTTTTTTTTTTTTAAGTATTAACATTGTTGTGTAATGAATTTTAATATTAATGCAAGTTTTGGGCTAAGAACAAAGTAATTTTTTTTTACCAATTGTGCCAAATTAATAAACTCTTGTATTCAAAGCTGAGCAATCAAATCTAAACACATTGTCTTTTAAAAGATCTGAGCAGTTTTTAGCATTATTGTACCCACAGAAGGCATGACTGTAGTCTTTGATGCATCATTTGAGTATCATCACACATTGTGACTGCTGTGGTGACCAATAGATGACTGCATCCTTTGTACTATTGAAGTTTAATAAATATGCTAACTTCATTGTTGTGATTCTGCTTGTGACAAAATATACTGTTAAACCTTTTATCTTGGTATAGGTATTATTTTTCCAATAAGCCCATGCAAATGCAAGAGAAAGCATTAAAATATGGAGATAAACAATTTCTTTGCATTTTGATTTGTTTTCACCATATAATCAGACTTTTTCATTCCACTGTCGGGACAGACATGATGAAAATATCAACTGGCCCTCGACTATAGTATACTGTAGATATGTGGTCACTACATAAATCTATCCCAAGGGTTTTTTCCCCCATAATAGGGAGGAAGCCCAAGTCAAGAGGCATATACCTACTCCCATCCACCACCCTTTCCTCCCTCTCATCTTATCTCCTCGTAGTTAACGGGTCATCCCTGTATCCCATGCACTGCCCTGGGTCAGAAGGAAGCAATGCAGCAAAATGCAGCATGTCCACAGTGAGGCCACTTCACTTAATTGGTGACCCCCCTCTCTGTCCCCTTGTACAGATATATGGAAGATAGAAGTTTCTAACACAACCCCCTCCCTTCCTTGCATCACAGTATACATGTATGCATATACCAAGGGCTTTTTCCCAAGTACCCTGAAAGAGTATTAGGATGGTTTGGACACATGGAAAGACTGAGTGAAGAAAGACTAGTAAAAGAGGTATGGAAAGCAGATGTGGAGGGAGTGAACATGAGGGGACGTCCTAGGATGAGGTGGATGGATGGGGTAATAGTGGCTTTGGGGAAGAGGGGAATGTCTGTTGAGGAAGGACGGGAGAGGACAGAAGACGGGTGAGTGGAGAATGGTTGTATATGGATGATGTGATGCATGAGGTGGAACGGGCGGGGGGATGGGGGGTGAGGTAGTATGTGTGAGCAAAATTTGACGCAGCCCGAAGGGATTTCTCCCCGTCTTCTCCTTTTATGCATGGGGGGTCGCCGATTTAATGAAGCAGCCTTGCTGTGGATGTGCTGTGTCTTGCGATACTGCTTCTGACCCAGGGCAGTGGACAAGGTGCAGGGATGACCCGTCATCTAGGAGGTGCTAAGATGAGAGGGAGGGTGGAGTGTATTGAGGGATGGAATGGGTGGGAATGATTTTATGCCTTTTCCTTTTTGGCTACCTCCCTTGTAAGGGGGAAAAAGCCTTGGTATATGTATGTATGTATGTACCCTGTCTGGGGTATTGACTGCATGTTATTACATACATATACCAAAGGCTTTTCCCCCTTATAAGGGAGGTAGCCAAAAAACAAAGGCATAAGAACCACTACCACCCATTCTATCCCTAACATACTCCACTCCCCTCCCTCTTATCTTCGCACCTCCTGGATGACAAGTCATCCCTGCATCCCACTGCCCTGGGTCAGAAGCAGTGTCACAAGACACAACACATCCACAGCAACGCTGCTTCATTAACCCCTTGAGTACTGGATGTGTCTTTTGTGACACCTGCATGTCAAGGCTGAGTGCACCTGCCAGGAACCGAGTGTGCTCCCCGTGACACGCACGTGTCACAGTTATAAGCTGTGTGTATTGAGGGCTCTCAAGGCCTCGGTTTCTGGGTTATTTCTACCCACGTGGTGGCAAGTGTCTGTGTTTACAAACATGGCTCCAGCCATTCGTGGGATGGTTTGAAACATTTGTTTACGTAAGGTTGACGGGTTGGTAACGAAGGGGTTAAATTGGTGACCCTCCCTTTCTGTTCACTCATGCAGAAAAAGAGAAGACTGGGAGAAATCCCTTCGGGCTGTGTCAATTTATTTCTCAAACATATTCCCTTGCCCCCCATCCCCCACCCACTCGAGCACATGCATCACAGCATCATCCATACACCCCTATCTTCTGTCTTCTCCCATCCCTCCTCAAGTGACAATCCCCTCTTTCCCAATGCCACTTTTACCCCAGCCATCCATCTCACCCTAGGCTGACCCCTCATGTTCACTCCTTCTTCACTCCTTCCACCTCTGCCTTTCACACCTCTTTTACTAGTCTTTCTTCACTCATTCTTTCCATGTGTCCAAAATATCCCAATACTCTTTCATCAACCCTATCTCCCAACTCCCTTTCCACCCCTGTTCTTCTCCTCACTTCCTCATTTCTCACTCTATCCAGCCTAGTAACCCCTATCATAGTTCTCAGGCACCTCAACTCAAACACATTCAAACTCCTCTCTTATGTTCCATGTTTCTGCCACGTACAGTGCTGTTGGCACAATCACGCCTTCATACAATCTCCTCTTTGCATCCATTCCCGAATGTCTATTTCTCATTACACTTTTTAATCCCCCAAGGCATTTACTCCCCTCAATCTACATTCTACCTCCTCCTCCACTCCTCCCTTTCCCGCCACTTTCACACCCAAGTATCTAAAAATATCCACTTCCTCCAGTCTCTCTCCCTTAATACTCACTTCCAGTCTGCTGCCATTTTCTCCCCTTGTACATCCCATCACCTCACTTTTACCCACATTTATTTTCAACTTCCTTCTTTTGCACACCTTCCCAATCTCTGTCACTAACTTCCTCAATCCTTCCTCTGATCCAGCCACAAGCACAGTGTCATCCGCAAACATCTGGCTTATCTCCCATTTTTCTCCATTTTCTTTAACCATCTCCAATCCCTGACCCATTACATTTGCATTTACCTCTTGCACCACCCCATTCATGTATAAATTGAACAGCCAGGGCAACATAACATATCTGACAAAGTCCCACCTTTACCTCAAACCACTCTCCATTTCTAATCCTAACACATGCTCTACTACTCTTGTAAAAACTCTTGACTGCTCTTAAAAGCTTTCCTCCTATCCCATATATCTGCAATACCTCCCACAGTGCCTTCCTGTATACCCTGTCATAAGCCTTTTCCAGATCCAAAAAAGCCCAAAAAATATCCTTACCTTTTCCTATAACTGTCTCACATATCTGTCTTACCACAAAAATCTGATCTATACAATCCCTACCTGACCTAAATCCACAATGTTCCTCACCAATTACTCCCTCTCTTCCTCCCCTAATGCTCTCAACCAAGACCCTCTCATAAGCCTTCCCAACTACACTTAACAAGCTAATCCCTCTCAAACTACTACACTCACACTTGTCCCCTTTTCCCTTCTAAAGTGGAACTATACAGACACTCCTCCAGTCCTCCAGCACTCTACCCTCTCTTAAACAAACATTAAATAACATCACCAGCTGCTCCACCATCACTACCTCCTTTTATTCAGACATTCCTCATAAGTACACATAGGAGATGGTGGTGGATGGAAGGGTGGTAGATAGAGCATTAATGGACTGTAGTGGTAGATAGGAGTATAATAGGAAGAGTTAAGGATGTACATGTTCTAAGGGGAGAGAGTGGGGGAATATCAGATCATTTTTTGGTGGAAGGTAAGTTGAGAGTGGAGGGTAGATGGAGAAAGAGGACAAGGACAAAAGGTAGGGAGGTACTTAGAGTGAACTGCTTCAAGGAGGAGTACAAGAAGAAGCTGAGAGAGGAGTGAAGGATAGAGTACAACTAGGAGTGGAGGAGGAATGGGGATGGTTCAAGGAGGAAGTCACAAGATGTGCAAAGATGGTGTGTGGAACAAGAAAGATAGGAGGAAATAGAAGGAAGAGTAGTGAGTGGTGGGATGAGGAAGCAAAGAAGGTTGTAGAACAGAAGAAGCAAGCTTTCACAGATTGGTTACAAAATAGGACGAGGGAGTCATATGAGAGGTACAAAGAAAAGAAAAGAGAAGTAAAGCACAAGATAAAGGAGGCGAAGAGGAGAGCAGATGTGAAATGGGGTAAGAGAATGACAGAAAATTTTGAAAGTAATAAAAAGATATTTTGAAAGAAATTAAGAGAAGAGGAGGCAAATCAAGTAGAGAAGAAAAGGTAAAAGGTGCAGATGGAGAGATGACAATGGAAGAGAAGGCAGTAAGAGGAAGATGGGCAGAGTATTTTAGGGAATTGCTAAATGTGAAGGAGGATAGGGAGGGAAAGGTAGTTGCAGTGGGAAGTGCTAAGAAAATGACTAAGATGAGTGAGTAAAATGGAGGAGAAATAAGGAAGGATGAAGTGAAGGCAGCTGTTAAGATGATGAGAGCAGGTAAGGCACCTGGTCTGGATGGCCATGCAGAATGTCTGAAAAAAGGAGTTACAGTGATGATGGACTGGCTAGTGAGGTTATTTAATATTTGAGAGAGGGTAGAGTGCCGGAGGAGTGCCTGTATAGTTCCACTTTACAAGGGAAAAGGGGACAAGTGTGAGTGTAGTAGTTTCAGAGGGATTAGCTTGTTAAGGGGGTACGCGACACCTGGGGGGGTGAATTTGGTCAAGATATGGCATTTTTCAAAACTGTGTTCAAAATGTTCGTATACCACTTAGAAATAAATCCCGACAAATAATTTTCCAGCCGCGCGCAATTTAAAGGTCCTGGGTTAGGTTTAAAGGCGCAACCCACAGTAGAGGGAGGCGTGCCACTTAGGACCTTCAGGCGCAGCGAATAACTTTGAAATTTGATTGAATTTATACTCGCCCAGTGTATCAACGGCCAATACGATTGTGGAGGGGAAGGGAGGAAGGTGGAGGGAGAATATTTCGCCAACTTTGTGCGAAACTAAGCGTTAGTTCCCGGCTAGCTCTGAAAAGGGAAGTACGCATGTCTCATGAGCTCTCATTGCAATCTATTACTTTAGCTAGTACAGGTAAACGTCGACTTACGATGGCATTAGGTTTCGATAGAGCCATCGTAAGACGATTTCATCGTAAGTCGATCCCCAATTTGTTCCGTGGTCACTGTACCTAGCTTACCTGTATATTAACCACCAGAGATACTGAATATAGCCTGTTAAACATGTACAGTAGTTTATTTAATTATTTTTATCCTTTTTACCATATTCAAACACTATAATATGTATTTTCAGTACGGGACTTAAATCTCGCGGGCAGCAGCCAATGCCAGCCGTACGACGTGACGTAATAATACTCGCATCATAAAATATAGTCACCGCTTATATCGATCGTTCTCTCTTTCACCCGCGAATTTTGAAAACCACAGAGAATGGGATTCAGGGCACATTTGAGAGAATGTAAAAACACAGGGGCGACTACAATAAATATAATCAAGACGCCGATATGGCAGCGTCGAGAATCCACTTGCTCCTCATGACGCCTACGTGTGCGGCACCGTATGGAAGGGGTTAGATTATCATATCGTCGTCGTCGTCGTCGTCATCGTAAAGTCGAACAATCGTAAGTCGCGGCCATCGTAAGTCGACGTTTACCTGTACATATTACTCTTTAGTACAGTCATCATGGGTAGCAAAAAGAACAAAAGAACATCACACTGACAAAAAACAGCGGTTAAAGATGGCAAGCAGTCAAAGACGACTAAAGATCTCACCACCTCTCACTCCACCACCGCCCTCACCTGCACCTCTGTGACGGTGACAGAGGTAAAGGACAACATTAGACTAAACAATTCAAAGAGGAAGATTAAATCCAAAGAAGAAAGCAAGAGGAAAAAGATCAAGGCTATACAGGAAGAAGAAAGAAGAAGGGACATCATATGATGCTGGAGGGGGTGCCCTACCAACATAGATTGGCGAGGGGAATCTGATGAGGAAAGAGAAGGCGCCCACTACTGGAAAATAAACCTCTTTCCAATGATTTAGATACCCTGAAGACCCCCAGCAGAGAGGTTTCATATGAAGAAACCGCCAAAGGTGCAAAAAAGCAAATTATATGATGTTGTCGTCTGTGCATCGTCACTACTGTGACATACTTATACTTTAGTTTTTCAGTATTTAAAGTACTTATAATTAAAATATGTTAATATTTTTTACTGTACTTATTATATAATAAGAATTAAGCCATGAAAAAATCAGTCAAATTGGTGAAACTATAAGCAAGTTACAGATATATTCATATTTCAAGTTGCCATATCTCCGTTTGATATTTTTCTACTTTTTTTTAATCATAAAAAATCTAATATACATCAGATTTAGATGAAACTTACAGGGAATATTACTTTTAGTAACTGCTAGGGCCGATCGTTCGAATATTTTGAATAGGATGAAAGAGTTCGGAGTAATAATGGAAACAAGCAAAAAAATTGTATTTTTCACGATTTTTGCCAGACATTAAAATTGAAATGCCTGTATGCAAAAGTATAAAGGAAATTGTTTGATTACTCAATGACCGGCCCTAGGTGTGCCTACTGACTAATCATAGCCAAAATATAAAACAAATTGGTCCACGTATTATGGTGCTGTGCACTTTTAAATGTTGCTACTGGTATACGTACATGTGTACATGTGTACAAACATCATTCTGCTTCACCTAAAATGTAGGCAATATGAATACCTATTTACCTGAGAAGTTTCAGCTCTTTACTCTAAATATTTTGGAAAATGACCTCCAAGTGTCGCGTACCCCCTTAAGTGTAGTTGGGAAGGCTTATGGGAGGATCATGATTGAGAGGATTTGGAGAGGAACAGAGGGAGTAATTAGTGAGGAATAGTGTGGATTTAGGACAGGTAGAGGTTGTGTAGATCAGATTTTTGTGGTAAGACAGATATGTGAGGAAGCTATAGGAAAGGGTAAGGATGTTTTTTGGGCTTTTATGGATCTGGAAAAGGCTTATGACAGGGTAGACAGGAAGGCACTGTGGGAGGTTTTGCAGATATACGGGAGGAAAGCTTTTAGAAGCTGTCAAGAGTTTTTATAAGAGTGGTAGAGCATGTATCAGGATTAGAAATAGAGAGAGTGGTTCAAGGTAAAGGTGGGACTTCGTCAGAGATGTGTTATATCACCCTGGCTGTTCAACAATGGATGGGGTGGTGCGAGAGGTAAATGCAAGGGTGGTAGGTCTGGGATTGGAGATGGTTAAAGAAAATGGAGAAAAGTGGGAGGTGAGCCAGCTGTTGTTTGTGGATGACACTGCACTTGTGGCAGGATCAAAGGAGGGATTGAGGAAGTTTGTGACAGAGTTTGGGAAGGTGTGTGAAAGAAGGAAGTTGAAGATGTGGGTAAAAGTAAGGTGATGAGATGTACAAGTGGTGAAACTGGCAGCAGACTGGAAGTAAGCTTTAAGAGCGAGAGACTGGAGGAAGTATATAGTTTTAGGTACTTGGGTGCGAATGTGGCAGGAAAGGGAGGGAGGTGGAGGTAGAATGTAGATTCAGAGAAGAGAGTAAATGCCTTAGTGGATTAAAAAGTGTAATGAGAAATAGACATTTGGGAATGGATGCTAAGAGGAGGTTGTATGAAGGAGTGATTGTGCCGATAGCACTGTATGGGGCAGAAACATGGAACATAAGAGAGAAGGAGTTTGAATGTGTTTGAGATGAGGTGTCTGAGAAGTATGATAGGGGTTACTAGGCTGAATAAGAGTGAGAAATGAGGTGAGGAGGAGAATGGGGATGGTAAGGGAGTTGGGAGATAGGGTTGATGAAAGAATATTGGGATGGTTTGGACACATGGAAAGAATGAGTGAAGAAAGACTAGTAAAAGAGGTATGGAAGGCAGATGTGGAGGAGTGAACATGAGGGGGCGACCTAGGATGAGATGGATGGATGGGGTAATAGGGGCTTTGGGGAAGAGGGTAATGTCTGTTGAGGAAGGACAGGAGAGGACAGAAGACGGGTGAATGGAGAATGGTTGTATATGGATGATATTGTGATGCATGTGGTGAAATGGGTAGGGGATGGGGGGTGAGGTAGTATGTGTGAGAAAAATTTGATGCAGCCCGAAGGGATTTCCCCATGTCTTCTCCTTTTCTGCATAGGGGTACGGAGAGGAGGGGTCACCGATTTAATGATGTAGCCTTGCTGTGGATGTGCTGTGTCTTGCAACACTGCTTCTGACCCAGTGCAGTGGACAAGATGCAGGGATGACCCATCATCCAGAAGGTGCCAAGATAAGAGGGAGGGGAGTGGATTGCATTGGGGATGGAATGGTTTTAATGCCTTTGTTTTTTGGCTATCTCCCTTTTAAGGGGGAAAAAGCCTTGGTATATGTACAAGGGAGATAGCCAAATTTAAATGTATAATTCCACTCCCATCCACCCCCCCCCCTCCTTCTCCTCTTGGCTCTTCCTGGATGATGGATCATCTCTGCATCACATCCATCACCCTGGGTTACATGCAATAAAGCAAGACACAGCAAGACCACTTTATTTAATTGGCAACCTCCCCTCTGTCCCCTTATGCAGAAACATTGAATCCGGGGAGAAATCCTTTTGGGCTACATCAAAATATCATTCACACCCCTTTCAGTGGTAATTACATTAAATGACCAATGGCTTAAAATTACCTACATACATAATGGGGGTTTTCTCACATACAAGAGAGGTAGCCAAAGTCAAACGCATAAATCCACTCCCACCCATTTCATCCCCACATACTCCACTCCCATTCACCACTCCTCCCTCCCTCTTTTCTTGGCTTTTTCTGGGTGACGGGTCATCCCTGCATCTCATCCACTGCTCAGCAAGATGCAACACATCCACAGCAAGGCTGCTTCATTTAATTGGTGACCCTCCTCTCCGTCCCCTCATACAGAAAAAGAGAAGGTGGGGAGAAATCCCTTTGAGCTGTGTTAAAATACCACTCACACATACTCCTTCACTCCCCCATCGCCATCCACTCCCTTCCATGCATCACAGCATCATTCATACACAACCATTCTCCACTCACCTCTATCTTCTGTCATCTCCCTTCCTCAACAGACATTCCCTTCTTTCCCAATGTCTTTTTACCCCATCCATCCATCTCATCCTTGGTTGTCCCCTCATGTTTGCTTCCTCCACCTCTGCATTCCACACCGTCTGGGGTATTGACTTCATATTATTGTAAGGTCTATATGGGGTGCCCCTATGGACCAGAGCTATACATTGTTTTGTCTGTGATAGAGGTAATCTCTATTCATACAGAAATTATGCTACTCTATTATACTGTGACTGTCCCTCTGTTATGCTGTACCCCCACTCTTAATACTGTCCTGTACCACTTCTCTGAATATACATTTCCTTTTTTGCCAAACCCTGTGGTAGGGGAGAAAGAATACTGCCACCGAGTGTTCCCACTTGAGTCATAAAAGGTGACAAAAATGGGATGGGGATAGGACTAGGCATCCTACTCTCTGTAGCCCCAAAGGGGACATTCCTAACATAAAAAATCTTAAAATTAAAAAAGAAAATAAAACATGTCTTTCTTGTTTACTTTTATTGCTTACAGTCACATAAACTTGTGGCCAATCAAATCTAAAACATATCAACAAAGCTTCATCTAACAAGTCTTAAAGTAATTGGTCACTCCAAATATATATATATATACATATATATATATATATATATATAAAATAAAACTGGAGATCTTCATTTCAATCAAAAACTTTACAGTGCATCTGAGGAAATGTAAACACTGTTCATGCCTTGTGCTCTCCATACTAACTGCTACTATAGTTACAAAAAAATAAATAAAATAAAATACAATAAAATAAATAATAATAAATAATAAATAAATAAAATAAATGCTTGCATACTGCTGTCCAAGTTGAGACAGAATTTGGTTTGGCAGGACAACATACAAGTGGAGGGAGTGGATTGTATTACTCTCAAACCATAATATGCTTTACAGTTTAGAGTTTGTAACTTACTGTTTAAATCTAATGCATTGTTGTGTTTTTGGCTGGTAGCTAATATATTGGTAATATTCAAATGGTGAGTACTTGTGGGTCCCTGTTCTGGAAATCAAAATTAATTATAGGCTGCTTAGCTCAACCTGATGGTGACATATCAGTAGTTTTAAAAGATATATTGAAAAAAAATTAAAAAGCACACAAGATCATGAAGAAAAAACATGACAACCCTTACAAATTTAAATTCTAAGCCTGGTGAAGTGCTTTACATTTAATTCTAACTAATGACAAAAAAATTCTATAATGAGATGGGCAAATCTAGAATAAAAATCATTACAACATTTATGCATCACTAGATATGAATGTATTCATCAGGTTGGCTGAAACAAGAAGTGTAATAGGTTACAAAATGCTTTCAACCAGAGCAATACAGAATTTTAACTTCTGGCCTGCTACACACTTCATCCAATGATGGACAGCACAGTGAATGAAAACTTAACCACTTCACTAAAGTGACATACTTTGCAGATTTTACTCTGGTTATCCAGGTTAGGAAACATCATGGCATTGGAATTAAAGGAAAATTTCTGGTTTGAAGCTACTGCCATACTTTGTGAATACATAACACTTTTATAGTTCAGGTAACTCACCAAGGTGACAACAAGAGTCTGAATCTAACGCACCATTTTCTAGTTTTGCTATACTAACAATAACTGCTGCCTTGAGTTTCACCGACTGGAAACTTGCAGACCCACAGTGGCTGACAACTGTACTCAAGAGTCTCTTTGGGAAGACACACTGGGCTGTTGTTTGTTTTGTATTTGTGTGGGATTGTTTCTATGTCACCAGCTTTTAGTAATAGGAGGAAGGGAGCAATTATTGGCTTATACCTCTCCTTATTTGAAATGGCTGAGGAAATACCGTCAAAGCTGATGGAGCAAAATCACAGGCCCAGTCAACACACTAAGTATTAACCTATTGGGATTGCATGGGGATGCTTGTGCTTGGTTTTGATAATAGCAGAGCCCAAGATATCTCTATGAACTTTGACTGTATTTCCTCCACCTTTTTGCATAACAAGACCTGACAACTGCAGACTGTCCCCCTCCTACTACTACAAGCCAGTGACATACTGCCCCAAACTAGTATAATACAAGACATCAGTCCAATATTTCTTACCTTTGTTTTGATAACATAATTTTAACTTGATAAACTTGTCAGGCACCAGCCAGAATGAAACTTATAATGGATCCATGTCAAACAGATTCATAAAAAATTAAATATTACAGTATTACCAAGACTGGGTGTCTGTTCCACTGTAGAACTTCAGGGTTCATCTAAATGCATTTTGTGGATCAGTCATCAATTCCTACATTTCTACCCAAAACTGAGTTAATATACCAAAGGCATATCATTATTCTAGCAGAACCTCATCTTCTACAACCCTGCTCCTTGATCATATTCATAATTACCACAGGCCCTTCCAAACAAATTCAAAAAATACTTAAAACAATACCATATCTTAAAAATAATAATAACTACTAGATACAAGTTATATGAACTGTATCAAAATGGAACTGTATACAAAAACATGGAATGGTTAGTCTTTCTGGTAGACCAAAGTGGAGGATTAAAAAGTACTTTGTAATATAAATTATATTACTTCCTAAAGGTTCAGTGTCAAAGGAGAAACAGTTCTGTGTCTCTTACTGCATTATGTGACCTTTCATTATTACATCATGCATTTTACCTTTTCTTTTTTTCTTTAATTACTCCAAGGCTGCAGGAGACCCAAGGCCCCCAAATAATCAGTAATAGGTTCCAGTTTAGCTAATAAGTCACTCAAGGAAATTTGTCATTTTGCTGTTGGGACAGGGTGAGAGAAGGGTAGTGTAAAGGTGGTTAAACACTAGGCATTTCTTTTGCTTCTGCTACTTTGAATAGAAATGATTTCGGTTATGATCTTGTTTTTCAAATTTCTAAATGTTACATAACTCTTGCACTGTATAGTGAGAAGCTGAAGGACAAACAATGAGAAGTTACACCTATTGGAATATTAGACACATTGTTGAGATGTTCTAGCAGAAGTCTAGAATATTGTAAATGAAGTCATTTCTACCCAAAATAGTAAAAGCAAGTAGCATGCTAGCCTAGTGTGCTGCCACCTTAAGATGAGATGTTCAGTTTCTTCAGTGGATGAATGCATCACAAAATTCAATCCAGTGTTCATACTGTTTCAGGGCTGTGTGGTGGCCTAAAAGATTGTGCTAATGCGAGTCTTATTTCTCTTTAGGATGATTTCTCTGTAGAGTTAATGTCTGTGGGGAGTTGGGTGGAGTACTGGTAGTCTAAGAATGCTTGATTTGTGATTTGGGTGTGTTCTGTGGTATTGGTGGGAGGCTGTTGTACATTTATTTATTCTATTTAATTTTATTTTTTTTCCAGCTGGTTATACCTATGTGATTTGGTGGGAAGAATGGTATCTATCATTTTCCTGTGCTATTCTATGAGGTGGATTTTGGTTTCCAAGTGTAGATCTCCTGGGATGGTTTTGTTGCATCTATTACTATTTTTGTTAGAAGAAGAATGGCACATGCCTTGGCTGGCTACCACCCTTATAAGAGGGAAGAGGCCCTTATTACTTTGTTCTGTGTTGTCTGTACGATGTTTTTGTTTGTTTCCTTGATTGTAGGAAACCATGCTTTGGAAGTCAAGTGAGGTTCTTAAGTGTTGTTAGTAAATTGTAATCATGTTTTCTTTCTGCTGGACTAATCCTGTGTTTGCTACTTCTCCTAATATTCTAACTTTCTTATTTATTTTTAACCTCTTGCATCATGAGCTACAAATAGGGTATACGAGGATGCCAGTGTTAGACTTCCTGATTATATCTATTTTGTAGTTGTTGCTGACCTCTGTATTCTGTGAACAGGCTTGATCATGTTTTCTGTGACATTATATTTATTCTGGGTGACAGAGAATGAGCATAATAGCAGTAACTTTATATTTTGTAATGTGTGTATTGTGATGTATCATCATACATCAGGCAACCCGATATCTGCACGAATATTTGACTCGTATTGAAGAGGTGAACAGCAATGTGATGTCCTTGATTATGGACTGAAGGACATTTGTATATAAAAAAAAAAAAGAGGTCTAAAATTGATTTTGTTCAGTGGTAGAAGCTAGCCTATCAATTTAACTGTTGGGTGTTTCTTTAATGGCTGGTGCATGTAATGTCACTGATGATTTTTGTGATGAATCTCCCATTCTGTTTCTGTATGAGCCTTAGTATCATGTGTTTTGAATATCCATACTTCAGTGTCACATTTAATGCTAACAAAAGTGACAATAATAATAAATCTTTAACTTCTGGAGTATAACCAATTATTCAAGCCCCCCCCCAAAAAAAAATCTATAAATTAATCATTTCCCTTTTTGTTTATGATATTGAAGGCCTTATACCTACTCAAATGGTCATTACAATCTAAGGTGCTAGGGCTATTGATTGGAACCTGCACATAAGTAGTCCACATGATTGTTGCCCCAGATTTTGTCAATTTCATTTCTAGTCCCTATTAGGCATGACACTTAGTACACTACTGTGTTTGGTTTAACTCAGTTTGGAGATCATTACAACTTCTTCATTTCCACTTTGGGATCTGGCGATATAAAATCTCCATGAATGCCTTTACATTATTTTTCAGAGCCATCTTATACATACTGACTTATACATAATCCAGTTAAATATTTGAATCCATACAAATATACCTGACACAGGACTAGCTTTCATTTGTTGGTATAAATGATTATGGTTTAGTAGATTATTAAAAAGGTAATCTCACATCTAATTTAGGTATTTTTCTTAATAATAATAATAATAATAATAGCTATCTCAAGTATCACTAATTGGAGACTCACATCCCCACAGTGGCTGGCAACAGTCACTGGGATCTCCCACAAATCTTTCTGGGAAGGAACTGTTGTCTGTGTTATATTAAGGTGGGGCTGTTTTTATGGCATTGGATCTAAATAATAGGAGGCAAGCAGTCATCTGTTGTCAGCTCTCCTTATGTGAAAAGGTGGAAGAAATACAGTTGAAGTTGATAAAAGATCTTGGCCCCAGTCCCTAGACAGACTGTCAGCACATCTCCACTGTACATCTTTAACCCCTTACTAAGCAAGGACGAGTAAACTTGTCTTCACCCAATTTTTTTTTTCAGAGTGCGACGAGCAAACTCATCCAAACATAATGTTTCAAAAACAGACATTGATAAGTATAACTATTGAATTTGGGCCCTTCTCAGCCATCAACTAGTATTCTCAGTGAATTGTACATCTGGTAGATGTGTTTCTTCAGCCTCAGGATATATTTGTTGGTGATAAGGTAGTCAAAGGAAGCAGACTCATCATTTTTGAGCACGTACACTCACTTTTTTTATATACATATATATATATATATATATATATATATATATATATATATATATATATATATATATATATATATATATATATATATATATATATATATATATTATGCCCAGATATCAAGGTCATCAGATGAGAATAAATATGAAGCTTCAATTAGAAGCTTGGATACATCAGATGAGAGTGCACGTTCATCTGATGATGGCTATTCTCTCTCAAGTGAGGAGGAGGAATATTTACAACATCGGTGTTGACATGTGTTGGAACAAAATATGGTTCCTCCACCACCATGCTTTCCATTTACTGGAAATCCCAGATTATCAATTGTAAAATAAGATGTAAAAAAGAATAAAATAAGTGTGTAATTTCTCTTTACTTTTGATTCTTAAGTTGGGAAAAAGACAATAAAAAAGGGAAGACAAGTTATCTCATTTTTGCCAGAAATATCTTCAAAATAAAAATTTTAAGTAAAATATTAATAATAGATAAAAAATAAAAGCTATTTCCATAATCAGCATACACAATACTATAAAAAGAAGCAATAAAAAATTTGTCTTAAAATGAAACGTTTCCTCAAAAAAAAAAAAAAAAAGCCGGGTAAGGGGTTAAGGACCACCATAAGCAGGTCCCATTTAGTAGTCTTTTACATCACTGTATCTTATGTATAATTCAGTTATTAATTTTTTATTAGGATAAAATGACTGCTATTCAATCAATTAATAAATGCATTGCTCCTGGTCTCTGTTGCAGAAGACCTGTGGCCTCCAGGAAACTTGACTCTAAATACAAAGAAAAGATTAAAATTTCATTATCCATATTTTGACCATAATCATCATGTTCTTATTTTATACAATCAGAGGGTTTAATTTTAAAAATAAATACAATTACCTTACAGAATGCCTGTGTATAGTTACTGACAGTAATGGTCTACCAACATATTTATATATAGTGTTTTTGCCCTGCTAGTCAAACAGCAGTGTGTTCTAAAGACAAAACCTTTTGATATGAAAGTATCATTACTATTATATATACTTTTTAAATCTATGATGTCAAAAGCATAAAACCTAATCGGAGTACTTTTAAAAATGTAGACAATCACTCACATAATTTTTAACTCTATGATTACATAATAAAATTAGAATTACCATAAATATCTAATGTGAATTAGATATAAAGAGGTAACAAGTTCTCAATCTATAAACTTAAGTTGGTTTCCAACATATTCCCTATTGAAAATTAATTAATTAAAAATTAATAAATAAACTCTATCAGAAAACAATAACCTCATTACCATTTAGTACCAGATAACAAAATCATGTCTTAGGCAAGTTCTTTGGTTGTTTAAACATTAACTACTCATAAACTAAATGGATAAGACCTGTCAATCCTCACCAAGCATGACAGTTAGTTTCCTAGGCACTTAATATTACAAGATTTAAATGATTTCATCAGGATAGATATCAAGAAAGATGAGGGTGTTCTGTTGTACTTTAAAAGCAATATCCAGCCTGTGTATTAGAGAAAGTGAAGCAGGATCCTTATGATAGTTTATGGGTTGAATTAACTTGAACAAATGGAGAAAAGATGAATGTAGGCGTAATATGCAGGTTAAAAACATCATCATTAGCAGATGATAAACTGTTGTTTCAAGAAATGTCTAGTTTCTGCAACCAGGGCTTACTGATAATGGGTGCTTTCAATTTACAAACATTGATTTGACAACCCCCGTACATGGCAATATAGGTAGTCGCCTGTTAGATTTTCTTGGTGACAATTCTTAGTTCAGCACGTGAAAGAGCCCACAAGACATGGAAATTTACTCAACCAACTGATGGCTAGCCATGAAAACATGATAACCAAAGTAGAAGTTGATGAAACCAGTGCAAGTAGTGATCACAACTTCGATTCACACATACATACATATACCAAAGACTTTTTCCCTCTTACAAGGGAGGTAGCCAAGAAAAACAAAGGCATGGAAACCACTCCCACCCATTCCATCCCCTACATACTCCACTCCCCTCTACCCTCTTCCCTCCCTCTTATCTTGGCACCTCCTGGATGACGATTCAAGTTGCAAAAAAAAAGAAAAAGAAATAAATAAAGAAAATAAAATAAATAAATAAATAAAATGAAATAGAAATAGAATAGATAGTTGTGTATCTAAAATACCTGATTTCAGTAATGCTCAGTTCATAGGACTATGTCAGGAGCTTCAGCTTACAGACTGGGAGGAAAAATTAAACAAAAGACATGTAGATCAGATGTGGGAAATATTTCAAAATACACTTACTAAGATACTAAGATAATTAGCACTCACATCCCATTTAAGGACAGATGGCCCCCCAAATCAGGCTTGCCCAAAATGGCTTGACAAAGAAACTGGAAAAAAGTTTTGCTACAGACAGGACATTCAAAAAAAGAAAGCAACAATACAAGATGAATATCGCTGACAAATCCAAAGAGAATTCAAAAGAATTCTATAGTTACAGTAGAGATAAAAAGGTTATTAGGAATCATATTGGCCCACTATTATATGCTCACAGTCAATTTGAATATTCTAATGCGTAATATTTCAAACTATTTTAGCTCAGTATTTGTAAATAAAACACCTTACAGTGAAGTCCTAAATGAAACCTGTGATAAGTCTATGGGAAACTTACTACAGTAAATGTGACAAAAGAAAAAATTAAAAGATGTATGGAAAAACTCAAAGTTAATAAAACACCAGGGCTGGACGGTTGACATCCAAGAATCTTACTGGAAATGAAAAATGAAGTTGTTGTTCCATTAGACATTATCATTATTATTATTATTATTATTATTATTATTATTTAAAAAAAAAAAAATCATATCTGGGATGTCCCAAGAGAATGCAAGTTATCTAACATTACCCCCATAAATAAGGAGAAATAAGGAAAGATGAGGTGAAAGCAGTTATTAAAATGATGAACATAGGTAAGGCACCTGGGTTGGATGGGTGTTATGCATTGTCTAAAATTTACTAAAAAAGGGAGATACAGTGATGGTGGACTGGATGGTGAGGCTGTTTAATGTTTGTCTAAAAGAGGGTACAGTGCTGGAGGACTGGAGGAGTGCCTGTATAGTTCTGCTTTACAAGAGAAAAAGGGACAAGTGTGAGTAGAGTAGTTTCAGAGGGATCAGTTTGTTGAGTGTAGTTGGGAAGACTTGTGGGAGGGTTTTGATTGAGAGGATTAGGAGAGGTATAGAGGGAGTAATTGGTGAAGAACAGTGTGGGTTTAGGACAGGTAGGGGTTGTGTGGATCAGATTTTTGTGGTAAGGCAGGTATGTGAGAAAGCTTTAGGAAAAGGTAAGGATGTTTTTTGGGCCTTTATGGATTTGGAAAAGGTTTATGACAGGGTAAACAGGAAGGCACTGTGGGAGGTATTGCAGATATGGGATAGGAAGAAAGCTGTTAAGTGTAATCATGAGTGTTTACAAGAGTAGTAGAGTCTGTGTTAGAATTAGAAATGGAGCAAGTGGTCTGAAGTAAAGGTGAGACTTTGCCAGGGATGTGTTATGTCACCATTGCTGTTCAACTTATACCTGTCATCAAGCTATATAAATCGTTAGTTCGTCTACATTTGGAATATGCTGTTCCCATATGGTTCACTGAACCTTATTAAAGATGTTGACAGATTGGAAAAAGTATAATGGCGAGCCACAAAACTGATTCCAAATATCAGAAATCATGTGAAAATAAACTAAAACATATATATATATATCTATTTTCCCTAAAAAAGTGTAGACTCGGGGATGAATTGATACAGGTCTAAATACAGATTCTAAAGAGAACTGACTTCAAAAGTAATCAAACTTTCACACTGAATGGAAATCAAACAAGAAATAATGCACTCAAAATGTCAGGAAGTAGAGTTAATTTGGAAATGGGCTGAAACAACTTTGCCAACCATGCAGCAAATGAATGGAATAAACTTCCTGCAAAAGCAGTGCAATGTAGAATAGTTTGAAGTTTTAAGATTAATTTAGATAAGCACCTAAGCAATGTGCTGTAATGCCTACAATTTATTTTATTATTATCTGTTTATTTCTTATTATTTATTTATTCATTATTTATTTAAAATTATTTTTATTTTTCTATTTATTTAATATTTGTCATTATCTCTTTATTTTATTCATTTATCTACTTTTTTTCCCTGCATCCGACCTTGTTATGGACCCAAGGGTCTCCTGTCAGCATGCTCTTTCTTTGTAATTCTTTGTAACACTCCCTCTTATTTTTCCAAACTACTGTATTTACCTAGTTGTATTATATTTACCTAGTTGTATTATACTGGAAGGGAGCTATGAACTCGTCTTTGTATCTTTCAGCATCAAGTTTCTTCTCAACATCTTGAATAGTGTTTGCACACACTGTTTCCTTATTTAATTTGTTCCAGGTATCCACCACTCTATGTGGGAAGCTTTTTTTTTTCAGATCTCTTCTATAGTTATCCTTTTTGAGTTTCTTTTCATGTCCTCTTGTTTTTCCATTGTCCCATTTTAATAAATCATCTCTATCTAGGATTTCCATTCCTTTCATGATTCTTTAAATAGTCAGTCTCGTCTTTGTTCCAGAGTTGGTAGTTCCAATTTGGACAATCTTTGTTCATATGTTAATTTGGAGAGAGTTGGTGCCAACTTTGTCATTGCTCTTTGTATTCTTTCCAATTTTTTTATATTCTTTTTAGTACTGAGTGTCCATAGTGTTGTTGCATACTCCAGTTTTGGTCTTATTAGTGTAAACAATATTTTTTTTTATCATTTCCTCATCCAATTAGTCAAATGCTATGCTTGTAGTGACCCGTCTTTGTATATCTCAGCATCTGGTTTGTTCTTAAATTCTTGTATAGTTTTTGCACAAACTGTTGTTGTTTTGAGCAAAAATATTTGAAGATTCAAAGCTACTATGAAACATTCAAATTTTCATGCACCTTATCCAGCATACATTTTTAATAATATGTATTTCTATGTTTAATCTCTTCAATACAATGATGCCTACATTTACCTAGTTGTATTTACCTAGTTGTACTTTGCGGGAAGGGGAGCTATGCTCGTGTTGTCCCGCCATTGTATCTCGCAGTGTCTAGTTTGCTTTTTAAACTCATGAATGGTTTTTGCGCATACTATTTCATTATCCAGTTTGTTCCAAGTGTCCAAAACTCTATGTGGAAAACTGTTTTTCTTCAGTTCTCTTCTATAGCTATGTTTTTTTATTTTCTTTCCATGTCCTCTTGTGTTTCTCTTGTCCCAGTTAAGTAAGTCCTCTCTATCAAGTATTTCTGTGCCTTTCATGATTCTGTAGATGGTCAATAGGTCACCTCTCTCTCTTCTTTGCTCCAGTGTCGGTAACTCCAGTTTAGCCAATCTCTCCTCGTATGATAGGTTTGCAAGTGCAGGTGCCATTTTTGTAGCTGCTCTTTGGATTCTTTCTATTTTCTTTATATTCTTTTTGGTACTGGGGGACCACAATTTCGCTGCATACTCTAGTCTAGGCCTTATCAATGTAACCAATATTTTTTTTATCATGTCTTCGTCCAAGTATGCAAATGCCACTTTTATTGATCTTAGCAAGTTGTAAGTCTCCCCGACAATTTTGTTAATCTGTTTATCATAGGACAAGTCGTTTGTGATAATTACTCCCAAATCTTTTTCGGATCCTACTTTCTTTACTTCCTTGGTTCCAATTGTATATTTTCCTGATATTCTGTTTTTGCTTTTTCCAAACTCCATTATGCTGCACTTCTTAGTATTAAAGTCCACTTCCCATTTCTGACTCCAGTTCCATACCCTATTCAGGTCTTCTTGCAGTGCTTCACAGTCCTTATCAGTTTCTACTTCCTTAACAGTTTGGCGTCATCAGCAAAGAAGCTCATGTAACAGTTCACGTCCTCGTCCATGTCATTCATATAGATAGCAAACATAATTGGTGCCAGTGCAGATCCTTGTGGTACTCCACTGATCACCTCTTTCCAATCTGAATATTTTTCTCTGAGAACTACTCTCATCTTTCTACCAGTCAGGAAGTCCTCCATCCATTTTAGTAGGTTCCCTTGTATTCCTCCTATGTGTTCCAGTTTTTTTTAGTAATTTTCTGTGTGGTACTTTGTCAAAGGCTTTTTGCAAGTCTAGGAATGCACAATCAGCCCATCCATTTCTTTCTTGCACTATGTCTATTAGCCTTGAGTAGAAGCATATTAAGTTTGTGGTGCATGATCTTCCTTGTCTGAACCCAAATTGTCTTGGGTTTAATATGTTGTTGTCTTCCAGATGTTTTACCCATCTATTCTTGATGATTTTCTCACAAATTTTGGCTATAGTGCTTGTTAGTGATACTGGCCTATAGTTGGTGGGTTCTTCCTTGTTTCCTCCTTTATATATTGGTACAATGTTAGCATTTTTCCAGTCATTAGGTATCTTTCCTTCTTTGAGTGAGCTATTTATTATGATTTGTATTTTGTCTGTTAGTTCTTCTTTGCATTCCTTTAGAATCCAATTTGCAATACCATCCGGGCCATGTGATTTTCTGACGTCCAGTTTTGATAGATGATCTGATATTTCTTTTTGCGATGTTGTGAACTCACTCATGTGGGGAGATTGCTTGTTATTATTTACGTCCCAATTTTGTATTTCCTCTCTGGTGAAAATACAAAATTGAGACGTAGATAATAACAAGCCGTCATGAGGTGCAAGTGGGTATATGAGGCTGCCGGCATCAGTGTCTTGATTATATTTATTTTGTGGTTGTAGCTGAGATATCCTCGAATTGTGCGAACTGGTTTGATCACGTTTTCTGTGTTTATTATTACTCAGAGTGAAAGAGAACTAGTAATGCAGCAGTGACTTTATATTTTATAACACGGGTAGTGTGATGCATCATACATTAGGCATCCAATGCTGTGTGCAAGAATTTGACTCGTACTGGAAAGGTTAACATTTTAACAATCCAAGTCTCATAGTCTCACCTTATACCTCTGCACTGATGGGAAGCAAATGGATGTGGGATAAGTGGAAGGTGGCTACATACCTCCATGTGAGGGGGGGGGAAGCCTTTTGGTGTATACATAGATGGATTTGATCAATGGCATGCTGCACTGCTTTCCACCAGAAGAGAGCAGTGTGGTAAGGGAGTGGGATGACCCTTCATTCACAAAGTGCTGAGATAGGAATAACAATCAATGGGTTTTAATGTGTATGAAATGGGTGCGTGTTTTATTTCAGCCACCCCCTCATAAGTGGAAAAGAACTCTTGGTGTTTATATCTACATATTTATACCAAAAAGGACCTTTCCTTCCTGTAAGGGAGGTGTCAAACCAAGGCATGCACCCACTCTCTATCCATCCTACACC
The DNA here is from genome assembly GCF_046742065.1 of Oratosquilla oratoria. NCBI lineage: Eukaryota > Metazoa > Arthropoda > Malacostraca > Stomatopoda > Squillidae > Oratosquilla > Oratosquilla oratoria. The sequence goes on from NC_134785.1 coordinate 43,943,448, forward strand.
CATTTGATTTCCCTTTTATCTTAGCTTCTTGTGGATGAAGGGCTAGCCCCATTCCCTGCCCACTACCTGGATTCTAAACAATAGATCAAAACAATATACACATTTATATTTTTCATGTTTGGTGGCCAAAATATGTGTATTCTAAAAATTTAAATGAGCAACAAATATTTTGTCTTGCATGACATATAAAAAGCAACTCTGCAATCATGTAGCAAGGAATTACTGCATATATGACAATTATCATGCTTGGCAAACAATATATTAAATAAAAAAAAGGGGGTTTATGTCTCTAGACTGCTTCTGAACCCTTGCATTGTGGCAGCCATGCTACCCAGCTCATTCATGCAACTGTGGTAATGTGTTGTGCTGTGCAATATTTGTGATGTTTTACCTAGTTGTCTTATTATGATTTTCATACTTAGCAAGGACTGATAGTATGTGCTAACTTGTTCCTGAGAAAATACTTCTGGGATCACAAATAACAAAAACCTGCAATATAGGAATGACAAAATCTATAAGTGGGAGTAAAACTAACTTCTATTTCGAAACAGTCTAAAACACACACTGCAGTAGGATGATGACAAATAAAATGAAATAAAAATAAATAAATAAGACAAAATAAAACAAATAAACAAAAATATAATATACGGGTACACAACCCTTTATCCAAAATTCTCAAAACTGAAAAGTTCCAAAATCTTAATTTTTTTTTTTGTAGTGGGTGGAAAGTGTTATAATGAGTTTTGTTTGGTGGAAAAATACAGTGGTGTGCCCTGGATTCAAAATGCCTTAAAACTCGAACGAAAAAAATTCAAGTCATTTTTGCCCCAAATTACAAATTATTTTTTGAAATCTAAAGAAATTCTCAAATGTTCAGGATGTTTCTTGGGTGTGTTCATCTTTGCGTTGTTCCTCTACCCCATGCTCTCTGAGCACTCATTTTCAATTTTGAAGCAGTAGCGAAAGCACCTATGATTTTTTATATTATTTTTGGCTATTTTCTTGGCATTTGAACAGCCTTTTAGAACAAATTATATTAAAATTCTAAGGCACCACTGTAGACCTGACCTGACACCAACGCTTGGGTGACATGACTATCACTTGGCAGGTACGCTGCCATTTACTGCCAAACATGAAACTTTTAAACACTGCAGTGCCCACATGGTGCGGTGCAGTGAAGTGCTGCAGTAGTGTGTATGTGTACTTAAAGTTACAGCCTATTGCCTCTTGTAGCTTAATTGCAGGTACATACTTTTGTGAATGTGCTAATGTTACCAACTTTATTTTAATCTATTCCGTCACATCATTTACTATTTTATTACAATAGCATATAAGTCTCTATAAACTGTAATAACATTTATAGTCTTCCATTATCCCACATAAGTGTGAATAATCATATCTGTATTCTGTGTATAACAGATGTCACTCAAAAATTCTGTTTCTGTTAAAAACATCCTGATGATGTTCATATGTTAATGTTAGTGATTCTATTTTCATTCATTCTATTGCATCATTTACCAATTCATTACTGCAACATATAGTTAACTGTCTTTATTCCACTTAGGTGTGGATATTCATATGTTTTCCTGCAGAAATATTACAATTTTGTGTATAATTAAAATTTGTGTATCTATGGCTTAAGTTATCCCCACTCTCATTATTCATGTTTTTGATTATCTCACTACTTCATTTATCAGTACATTACTCTACAAATAAGTTGTAATAATACTGCAGTCTTTATTTATACCAATTATTTGAGTATTTACACGTTTCTGCTATAATAAGAATGTTCATATGTGGAATGCTGCCCAAGCTTCACTGGGACAGCTAGTACTCGTATTTGTTCTTGAAAAAAAAAAAAAAAAAAAAAAATGCGGCTGGCCCCAAGGGTTTCAGATAAAGGGTTGTGCACCTGTATTTGAGATATGAATTTCCATTTCTATAATTTAACCTTAAATACTCCCTGCCCTTGTTTCAACTGATAAAAAGGCTTATGGATTTTTTTTTTTTTTTTTTTTTGGGGGGGGGGCTATATGAATGAAATCCAAGCAATAGACATCCTGATTGAACTCTCTCCTAAAAGGCAATATATTCTTTTTCTGTAGTGCAACATATTCAATGAAGGTACAGTAAAAAAATCAATATAATAAAAAGGAAACATTTTCAATCTTGATTTATGTCTGATAATTAACTGCAATTATAGTACTAGAAAGTTCTTCAAGTTAGGTCCTACTTAACACCTGTTCCATGAGCCAAATGAAGAACAAAATGTCAGAAAGCTTACCATAAAAATGCAATAACTGTACATACAATGGGAGATCAAACATATTACAAATCCTGTCATCACCTCAAGCAAAGGTTGACATTCCCTTACATGCACAATTGATCCCATACATAAAAAATCAAGCTTTGTTATACACTTTAAATATTGTAAACACTTTAACATCCTCTTTCAAACTTCCTCAACATAATGTAAGTTTGTGTCTCATTATATACACACTTTAATCACTGTTAGATGACATATATGCTCTTTCATACTACCATGACAGAGTACAAGTTTGTCCCAATATATACACCACTTGTGAAATCTTGCATTTCTAAATAATCTAGAATTTAAAAATTACAACAATATTCTTATACAAATTTTGTTCCTAGTTAGAAAGACTGTCTCCTTGTATTAGCTCAGACATGTATCAAAATTATGGCTGAGTCAGTCTAGACTGGCTGCTTACCTTCCAATCAATGCATCTAAATCTTTATAAAACTTTATCCTCGAAAACCCTGAGTGTTGTGATGGTTACGGGTAAAATCATCTTGTAACCTTGTCATTAAAGCACTCTGTTTTTCTTTTAGGTTTGGATTTTAAGGAGTTTTACTTTATCTTCTTCAATCCTACTTGGTCTTTTCCTGGAAAAGAAATAAAATTAAAAACATTACAGCTACATAACCATTTCTACCCTTCTGCCCCCACCTACAGTAATATTAAAAAAGTGTCAGTAAAAAAAATATATATATATATATATATATACAGGTAGTCGTCGACTTACAACCGAGTTCGGTTCCGTCAAACAGGTCGTAAGTCGATCTGGACGCAAGTCGGACTTTATATATATACAGTATATATTACCCTTTAAATATTATTTTTGTTACTGTATACATGTATATTCTATATTGTATTTAGCATACTGAAATAATCTTAGCATCTTTGAACTATGTTGTATAGTATTTTTTAAACCTTTTTTATAATTTTATCTGATTTTCTTTGGGAAACATAGCCTAAGCCTAAGCATACTGAATAAAATCCTATCATCTTTGACCTATGATATTTCATACTGTATTTTTTAACATTTTTATTATTCTATCATCAGACTTTCTTTAGGAAACGTATGCATACTGAATAAAATCCTATCATCTTTGAGCTATGTTGTTTAATATTCATTATTCTTTTTATAATTGTTGTTAGGAAACGTAGCCTAGGCCTACGCATACTGAATAAAGTTGTGTCATCTTTGACCTACAAATACTTTTTTGTTGGTTAAATTAAAATCATTGTACTGTATAGTTTACATCTTAGTAATTGCAAAACATTAAAAATACTAAATGCAAGGCAAAATTAGGAAAAAAATTATTTCAAAACACATTCTTTTCGTTTACGTACTGTACCGGAAATATTGTTATCGACAACAGACTAGGCTTAAACAAAGTTTACTGTTACATTTTATTGATTGCAAAACATAAAAATACATAATGCAAGGCAAAATTAGGAAAAAAATATTTCAAAACATTCTTTTCGTTTACGTACTGTACCGAAAATATTGCAAAACATAAAAATACAAAATGCTGTACCGAACATATTGTTATCGACAACAGACTAGGCATAAAAAAGTTTTACTGTTACATTTTATTAATTGCAAAACATATTAAAATATAAAATCCAAGGCAAAATTGAGATCCTCTCTTTGTCTTTTAAAATTATCGACACTGTAGAATGTGATAACTGAAGTTCACGTGCTATCACATTAACTTTCTTCCCTCCTTCATAATGTTTTATCACTTTCATTTTCGTGTCAAGATCAATAACCTCTCTTTGTTTCTTGGCAGGCGTGGAAATATCGAAAGATAATTTTCTTTTAGACATCTTCCTGGGGGTTTGAAGCACAAAAAATTTAAAGATATAATCCTTGTCATGAATGAAGTCAGAAATACCACATGCTCCTGAATGAGAGGGAAGCTGACGCTGCCTGTAACCTGCCAAAACTATCGTACTCGTGTCTCGCGGCGTGCAAAGTAATCGTACTGCACTGCCAGGCATAACATTGCAATTCTATTACTCTATTAAATGTTAAATATTATTGCACTATCTCGTAGTCGTAAAGTCGATCAGTCATAAGTCGCATAGGTCGTAAGTCGACGACTACCTGTGTATATATATATATATATATATATATACATACATATATATATATATATAATGAGTCCTCCTTATACAGTAATGCTTTATCCGGTAAATTCACAGTTACAGTATTTGGTAATTACTACCCTCGATTCTATTTATGGTAAGAAAAGTTCACAGATACGGTATCCGCTAGATATTTTGAAGAGGAAAGAGCAGGGAGAAGGTACATCTGCCATATCCTATTATTACCGTATTTTTCGGACCAAAAGGCGCTTCGTACCATAAGGCGCACCCGTAATTTGCTATTCCCCGTCCTTACATAAGGCGCACCTGACCATAAGGCGCACCTGGTTAGGTAGGTCAAACACCACCAGAGGCGCCACCGTCGATGACGAGCACAATAGCGCGTCATTTTATGTGCACGCCATGCAAACGGCCAAATTTACATACCGCGGGAAATTTCATTCATACAAATGTTATGCGAGTGTATTTACTACGATCGTAGTAAATTTCAAACAATTACATCATCAGTTACATGTCGGTACATAAAAACATAAGATAAACATGGCGGCCTGCATTCAGCAGTAAATCGAAAATTGGTTTATGATTCAGTGTAAAAAATGAGCTAAATAAATTCAGTGTATTGGCAACTGACCAAAATGAACGAAAACTACTAGTCTCGCTGATTATTCTAATACCAAAATAAAGGCAGCGTGTTACGGAAGAGCTGAGAAATCGGTGGTACTAATTATTATTATTATTATTATCATTTTTTTTTTTCTATCGGGTCGGATTATCGGATAACAACATCAACGTCCATCCCGCCATCTTATCTATGATCACTGGTGGTATGAATCAAACTTCACTCTATTAAGTTTCTTACTATTATGTTATTAGTGTAATAGACTTATAGTTGAATTATTTGAACTATTTTCTTTAAAATGTGTGATTTTCATGTAATATGATCAAAGAGAAGTTACGTTTTTATCCTCCGTAATATTACGGACCACAGCTACGATTCGTCCTGCCTGCTATCTATGATCATTGGTGGTATGGATCAAGCTACACTATTAAGTTTGTTACTGTTGTGTTATTAGTGTAATAGATTGCATATAGTTGAATTATTCAAACTATTTTCTTTAAATTGTGTGATTTTCATGTAATTTGACGGTATTCGTAGCTGTGGTGGGTAATTTTACAGAGGATAAAAACGTAATTCTTTGATTAAATTCATGGAAATCACACATTCTAAAGAAAATAGGTCAGATAATGCAACCATATGCTAAATTCTTATATAAAATTGTGCCTGTCAGTAAAAACCGTCATTGTTTACGTTTGATCGGCGATTAGTCAGACCGCACGTTTTGGCCCGATTTTCCCTTCAAAATGCAATATCTAGATAACTAGGACAGCTAGAAGGATAATTCAAATTGCATTGTACTCATAGCGACTTTCTGCATCCCATGAGAACTACTTCAGCTCAAATATCAGGAATTCCATTTTCATGTTGACCTAGCTAACCTGGTCTCATCATCGGATATTCATGCAAATGTGAGTGCATTCAGAACTTAACATTTTCGTTGTTGAATGAGAAAAATCGGTTGGGATTTAGCAAAATTACAAAAATAAATGATATATTTTTTATTTTGGTCAGTGAAATCAGACCACCTCCATGGACGGTCTGCCCTGCCAATAACCCTATAAAACAACAAACATGTTACGGGAATTGTGGGGAATAAAACCAACAGTAGCAGTTTATTCCCGGAATTCTCTATTCACTTAAAAACACAAGATTACAAATGAAGGTAAATTTTTAGTTTCGACCATGGGCGCAATATAGCAATAGAAAATTAATTATTAATTTTGTAAATTATAATGTATCAACGTAATATGCAATTTTGTGAGCGGAAAAAAAAAATGCTGAAACTGATTTCATAAGTAACGAAGTCGTGTCGGACGAATGGTACGCCATGTTTGTTATGATAGATGCCGACGTCGAAGAAATGAAAGGGTGATAAATTCGTCTAACCTAATCTAACCTGTGTTTAATAAATCATTACCTGCAAATTAAATGTCATCCGGCTCGTCCTCGTTGTCGTCGTCGTGGGAGACGTTGGCGTCCCGATCCTATGCTACCGACTTCTTTCATTAGCATATTACGTTGATACATTTTAATTTACAAAATCAATAATTAATCTTATATTGCTATATTGCGCCCATGATCGAAACTAAAAAAATACCCAAATGACTACAGTCTGAGTGGAGCGAGACTAGACCAATGCAAAATGGCTGTCTGTGTTGTGGACGCTATCATGTCATAGCCATGATAGCGTGAATGAATGCGGTGGCATGGACCCGAAAACTGTCGAAGTTTTCGCAATTTTCTTGTCAAGATACATGCACCTTGGTTATAACTTGGTTGTAACTTTTGTTAAGCCTATGCACTGTCGCCGTCGTCAGGCTAGCTACGAAACGTGTCAAAATAGTACGTCACTATCCGAGGCATTTTTTTTGCACTGAAGCCACACATAAGGCGCACCGCACGATAAGGCGCACCACCCGATTTTGGCCGATTTTAAGGATTTTGCCCGCGCCTTATGGTCCGAAAAATATGGTACATGGTATAATGGGTTTGGTATACGGTAATTTCAATTTGCAGTAAGGTTTTCAGGAACACATATGTACCGTATAACGAGGACTTACTGTATATATATGTGTATAGATATATATATATATATATGTTGATATATGTATGTATATATATTTATATATATATATATATATATATACCGTATTTTACGGCTTACAAGACGCACTTTTTTTCCTAAAAAATACCCTGAAAAATGCTAATGCGTCTTCCAAGACAAATGTTGTATTGCAAGGCAACACCCAGGCTCATGTAAGCTTGGACACTTGACCGATAGCGACCTGGATTTGTATGTTGAGTCATTACACTATGATATGATGTTAGCTTAAGTACTATTTAATTCAACCTTTTATATTATGTAAACTCAGTACTTAGCTGTTACAAGTATTTCCAATACCATAATCCTTCCTGTAGCCTACTCGGCGTGTGGAGAAAACGGGCCATTCCCTCGTCTCATAGCAACACACACACACACACATACAGGAAAATAGAAAACTGATGAGGACTGTGAAGCACTGCAAGAAGACCTAAATAGGGTATGGAACTGGAGTCAGAAATGGGAAGTGGACTTTAATACTAAGAAGTGTAGCATAATGGAGTTTGGAAAAAGCAAAAATAGAATATCAGGAAAATATACAATTGGAACCAAAGAAGTAAAGAAAGTAGGATCCGAAAAAGATTTGGGAGTAATTATCACGAACGACTTGTCCTATGATATACAGATTAACAAAATTGTCGGGGAGACTTACAACTTGCTAAGATCAATAAAAGTGGCGTTTACATACTTGGACGAAGACATGATGAAAAAAATATTGGTTACATTGATAAGGCCTAGATTAGAGTATGCAGCGACATTGTGGTCCCCCAGTACCAAAAAGAATATAAAGAAAATAGAAAGAATCCAAAGAGCAGCTACAAAAATGGCACCTGCACTTGCAAACCTATCATACGAAGAGAGATTGGCTAAACTGGAGTTACCGACACTGGAGCAAAGAAGAGAGAGAGGTGACCTATTGACCATCTACAGAATCATGAAAGGCACAGAGGTACTCGATAGTGAGAACTTACTTAACTGGGACAAAAGAAACACAAGAGGACATGGAAAGAAAATAAAAAAACATAGCTATAGAAGAGAACTGAAGAAAAACAGTTTTCCTCATAGAGTTTTGGACACTTGGAACAAACTGGACAATGGAATAGTATGCGCAAAAACCATTCATGAGTTTAAAAACAAACTAGACACTGCAAGATACAAAGGCGGGACATCACGAGCATAGCTCCCCTTCCCGCAAAATACAACTAGGTAAATACAACTAGGTAAATACATGCCAGGTGCCTTTATCAGTTACCACCAGGCTATCACACGTGTCATAAGATTTTTTGTCCTGGAAATTATCACCCATGGCTAGTTCATCAAAACGGTTTAGTTATACTATCGCATACAAGCTACAAGTTGTACAATATGCCAAAGAACACTGTAAAAGAGCAGCAGAAAGACACTTTGGACCACCGCCTACCGAAAAAATGATTCGGCAGTGGAGTTTTATATATCTACATCCATATTTTTTTATTTTTTATCTTATTTTTATGAAAATAAAACCACCCTTGGACAATGAAAAATGTATAGTATATTTACTAATCACCAACCAGTATCATCGCCATACAAACAAGTGATTTCGTAATGTAAATAATACTTTCAATACGTGTCGTCCTTGCTTCTTATATTTTTGTGTTCAGTGGTTGGGTATATGGTGAATGCGTTCTTGTATGAGAATGACTTCTTTTTTTTTCTTAGGAATTTCTTTCAAATATTAGAGTGCGTCTTCCAAGATGCAGCGTCTTGCAAGCCGTAAAATACGGTGTATATATATATATATACACACACACACTTCAACGAACGGACGGCTTAGAAGACGTTCTGAAGAAAATTGAAGTTTCATGGATCCCAACGCAAAGAGAAGTGCCTATTGTATTTACAGGGTGGGGGGAAATTGCTCGTGGGGTAGTGGGAAAGTAGGGAAAGAGGAGAAGGGGAGGGATTGCTGAGGGAAATGGAAGGAAATGAGGAAGGAGAGGACTTGGCCCAGGCAGACAGGCGAAAGGTAAACAAACGGCCCCCCGACCAGCTGAGCGACGATGAAATGTCTAATAAAAATGTAAAGATTAGAAGTATAGATAAGAGCAATACAGTAGAAAGTGGTGAGAATATTTTCCAGGGATTTAAAGAGGGTGGGGGGGGACACAAACCCCCCCCCCCCGACTGACAAGACTAGAAGAGAAGGTCGATAAGATGATCGAGGACTTGGAGCGTAGGTTCGGTCATGTTAACAACATTGTACGGAGGGTTGAAAAATTGGAAGAACTAGAGAAGGCGAACAAAAACTTAACTAAGGAAATTGAAGAATTAAAAAAACAGTTAACCACTTCAGTACGGGACTTAAATCTCGCGGGCAGCAGCCAATGCCAGCCGTATGACGTGTCGTAATAATACTTGCATCATAAAATATAGTCACCGCTTATATCGATCGTTCTCTCTTTCACCCGCGAATTTTGAAAACCACAGAGAATGGGATTCAGGGCGCATTTGGGAGAATGTAAAAACACAGGGGCGACTACAATAAATATAATCAAGACGCCGATATGGCAACGTCGCGAATCCACTTGCTCCTCATGACGCCTACGTGTGCGGCACCGTATGGAAGGGGTTAAAAGAAGTAAAAGAAGAGAATAAAGTCTTAAAGGAGAATAATAAGGAGAACAAGGAGGGTTGGAAAAAAATCCAAGAAAATAGCAAAGTTGCATTCACTGACATAATCAGACAGCAAATGAATGAACAAACTGAAAACTCAGTTATTAAAGTGATGAGACAGAAGGAGAATATAGTAAGAGACTTAGCAGACAGAAAGAAATGTATAATTATATTAGGAATGGAAGAGAAACATAACCCAGATAGAACCACAAGAATCAAGGAGGAAAATGAAAAAGTAAGAAATTTACTAGAATTAGTTCAGGAAGATGAACCAGAAATAATGAAACAAATCGAAGAGAAATTCAGGCTCGGGAAATATAGTACAGACAAGACCAGACCAATTAAGATTAAATTCAGGTCACAAACTACGGCTGAGAATATCTTATCCAAAACAGGGAAATTAGCAACAAGTGAACAATATAAAAAGGTATGGATAAAAAGGGAAATGAATAAAGAGGAAAGAGAGGAAGAAAAACAGAAAAGACTTGAAGCTAAAGAAAAAAACGAGATAAGAACGGAGTCAGAAAAAGAGAGATTCTATTGGAGAGTAGTGAATATGAAACTAAAGAAAGTCGACATACAAGAGAAAAACAAAAGGGAAACAGAGAACACAATGGAAGTGGCAGAAAACTAAGAGTGTCTTACACAAATATAGATGGATTAATAACAGGATTGAATGAGCTGAATGATTATTTGAAAGAAAAAGAACCAGACATAATGGGAATTGTAGAAACAAAATTAAAAGGTCCACTACCACCCAACAGTGTAGGACATGATGCATATAATTATTGGATTAGAAACAGAGTGAAAAAGGAAGGGGGTGGAGTTATGTTCCTGACTAAGAAGGATATAAACGTGAAGTGTGTCACATATGGAAAGAATACAGTAGAGATGATAATGATGGAAGTAGAAGACAGAGATAAAAAGAGCAGAAAGTTTGTGATAAATTATGTGCCCCCGAAAACAGCCTCATGGGAAGAGAGTGAACATAAAAGTATGTTAGAGGACACAAAGATAACATTAAACAAGATAATGGAAGAGGGAGGAAAAATAGTTATGATGGGCGACTTTAATTGCAAAGAAATCTGCTGGGAAGAAATGACAGTAAAGGGTGGAGACGGCTCATGGGGAAACGCTCTACTTGAGATGGTTACTGACCATACAATGACACAATGGATACAGGAGAACACTAGGTATAGAAATGAAGAAGAGCCATTGAGACTAGACCTAATAATTACATCCGAACCTAGAATAGTGGACAAAATTGAATATAAAAAAACCAATAAGTAAAAGTGACCACATATTGATTGAACTGGAACTTAATGAAGAAAAATATATGAAAAGAAATGAACAATATAGAAAAGGAAGAATGATGTATGAAAAAACAAACTTTGGTAAAATAAGAGAATTCTTTCAAAAGGAAAACTGGGAAGAAATATACAAAGAAGAAACAACAGTAGAAGAGAAATGGAATATTTTGACAAAAATTTACAAAAAAGGAGTGGAAAAGTATGTCCCAAGACAAAAACAAGAAAAAGAATATGTAAAATGCTGGTACAACAAAAGTTGTAGGGAGTTAAAAGACAAAAGAGACAAAGCCTGGACCAGATTGAAAAAAGACAGAAGACCTGAAAAATGGAAAATATATACCTGTTATAGAAATGAATATGTACAAACATGCAGAGAGGAAAAGAGAAAATATGAAAAAGATATCATAGAAAAGTGTAAAGATCAACCAAAACTATTCTACAGATTTGTAAACAATAAACTGAAAAACAAACAAGACTTGGAGAAATTAAGACAAGAGGGAGTTGAATACACTGAGGAAATGGAAATGGCGGAAATTATGAACAAACATTTTAAATCAGTGTTTACAAGGGAGAACATACAACCTGAAGAGAACGAATGGAAAGAGAAAGTCCCCCCTATGGAAGAAATAGAAGTAACAAAGAATGAAATATTAACACACTTGAGTAATCTTGATGTCAGAAAATCGCATGGACCAGATGAAATAGCAAACTGGATACTGAAAGAATGCAGGAATGAACTGGCAGACAAAATACATAGCATACTAAATAGTTCCTTGAAAGAAGGAAAAGTTCCAGAAGATTGGAAAAAAGCAAATATAATACCTATATATAAAGGAGGAAATAAAGAAGAACCTACCAACTATAGACCAGTCTCTCTAACAAGTACAATAGCAAAAATTTGTGAAAGAATTATCAAAAGTAGATGGGTAAAATATTTAGAAAAAAACAAAGTGTTAAATCCAAGGCAATTTGGATTCAGACAAGGACGATCATGCGTCACCAATTTAATATGTTTCTATTCAAGGCTAATAGATATAATACAAGAAAGAGATGGATGGGCGGACTGTGCATTTTTAGACCTAAAGAAAGCTTTTGACAAAGTACCACATAAGAAGTTGCTTAAGAAATTAGAAACTGAAGGAGGAATACAGGGCAAACTACTAAATTGGATGGAAGACTTTTTGCAAGAAAGAAAAATGAGAGTAGTGATAAGAAACCAGCACTCAAAATGGGATGAAGTAATAAGCAGTGTTCCGCAGGGAACAGTTCTGGCCCCAATAATGTTTGCTATATATATTAATGATATGGATGAAGGAATTGAAAGCTATATGAGCTTCTTTGCAGATGATGCAAAACTACTGAAAAGAGTGAAAACTGAAGAAGATTGTGAATCACTACAGAGAGATCTAAATAAAGTACAGGAATGGAGTAGGAAGTGGGAGATGGAGTTCAATACAAAAAAGTGTAGTATAATGGAATTTGGAAAAAGCAAAAACAGAATAACAGGAGCATATAAATTGGGAGAAGAAGGAATAAAAAAAAGTAGAAAATGAGAAGGACCTGGGAGTCATTGTTATGAATAATATGTCACCTGAGAAACATATAAATAAGATTTTTGGAGAAACTTATAATTTAATAAGAACAATCAAAGTTGCATTTACATACCTGGATGAAGAAATGGTGAAGAAAATCCTAATCACCCTGATAAGACCAAGATTGGAATATGCAGCAATGATATGGTCACCAAATACAAAAAAATGTATAAAAAAACTTGAAAGAATACAAAGAGCAATTACAAAATTGGCACCAACACTCTCAAAACTATCATATGAAGAGAGACTAGCAAAAATTGAACTACAGACACTAGAGCAAAGAAGAGAGAGAGGAGATTTGATAGCTATTTACAGAATCATGAAAGGCATAGAAATTACTGATAGAGAGAATCTGATAAAATGGGATGACAGAAATACAAGAGGACACGGAAAGAAAATAAAAAAAGACAGCTATAGAAGAGATTTGAAAAAGAACAGCTTTCCTCACAGAGTAATAGACAGTTGGAACAAGTTAGATGAGAAAGTGGTGTGTGCAAAAACAATACATGAATTTAAAAATAGTTTAGATAAAATGAGATATGAAGACGGGACCCCACGAGCATAGCTCCCCTTCCCGTAAAATACAACTAGGTACAACTAGGTAAATACACACATATTTTATACTCATCCCATCTATCTATATATAGAGCCCACAATCTCTACATGGCTTCTATAATAAAAAACTACTTACCCCAAAGAGACTGGTTCAATTTTTCACCAGCCAAGTAGAAGATGCCAACCAGAATGCACATTGCAGATATGAAGGCCACACGGCCAATCACAGTCAGTTTGGCCAGGATTGGATAAACCCAGTGGTTGCTCACATGAGCAATGTAACAAACCCTGAAATGATGTCCCACATTAATTTCCACTCTTAAATACAAATGATATTTATATAGGTTATACATATATATTTATACTGGGCTGGAGAATGGGGGTGAAATGGGTGGGGATGAAATAGGTGGGAGTGGAATTATGCCTGACTTTAGCTACCTCCCTTGTCAGGAGGAAAAAGCCCTTGGTACACATATGTATGTAAACACAAAAGACCACTTTTCTTTTATATTGTAATACTATCAAACCATAAATAGCATAAGACAGTACTGTTTTTTTTCCCTGTATATATAATGCAACATTTGGTGTGACATAAATAACTCCCACCAGTTCTTTCCTGATAATCTACTTCATAAGACCTGACCTACAGAGTGCACACTATGCTAACTCATACCCTGTCTTCTATCACCAAGCCAATTTACCTAATTGTACCTACATTTTGGTACAATTAGGTAAACATTTAAATTTTTATATCAAACACAAAATTCATAATAATTAAAATGGTCAATCCTCCAAAGCCTAGTGCCACCTTACATCATATCATTTTATTTGGCTTCGTGATCTCTAAACATTGGAGGATTAAGCAAGAAATACAGAGTACCTACCACACAAGATATGCAAGGCAGAAGAAAGCAACAGTGAAGAAGCCTTTGCCTCTGGATGGGTATTTATGGTAAGTCAGGTAAGACTCCATGATGACTCCAATGAGTGGGGTGGTGTGGATATTGTGATTCAGCCATACCGGGAACCAGGTGTCAAATATCTTGGGGTATATTAAGTCTCGGTTGATGTTGTACAAGCTCCAGAATGATGTGGTCACAAACTGTGAAACAAAAATTATCTGTATTTATGAACCATAATATTTCTTCATTATTCTTACAGCCAGCCTAGTTGAAGACCAAATGGTCTATGATGGACAAGACCCTGCTGTGGAAGAACTGCACCTCACTATTATTTCTGAACCAAGCAGTATGGCACAGGAGCAGTGACGAGGCGTAATCGAATGGACTTCATGTTTATGATGCAGGTATGCATTTTGACACAACATTCCCTGAACAAAGGAGCAAGGACCTTTTGGTATACATATCAGATATCAACATCAAGTTTTATGCAGTCAAGACTATGTTTACCAAATGTTGTACACAGGAAAGGATCTATATTTGTTGGGTTCTGTCTCCTACTCTCCAATTTATCATACCTAGCCTCAAATTCAGGTACAGTTCCAAATTATTCTATATCCTTGATTTCCAATTATCATATTTCCATTTAATTCAAAATTCATGTAATACTGCATCTCTGATCTATAGTTACTGTTTCATTCTCTCCATTTTCCTTTCACTTTTGTTTCATACAACCTAATCTCTTCTACTATTTACACCATTTCTTTTTTCTTTCATGCATTAATGTACCTATACACATTCATACAGACAATTCTCAGAATTGAGAACATTTGAGCAGCTGGCCAGGATGATAATGTTATTCTTTTTACCCTTTTCCCATCCTGTACTTCCAGTGAAGTCCTCTTTGTCCTCTTTTCAGAAGAGGAAGTCATTAGCAATCAATCAATCAATCCATTCTCCAAAGTCTCTCTTGTAGGAAACCCATGGCTCTTAGGTAACCAGCATGTCCACTGGATTGGGCCACAAATCACTCAAGGAAGAGATATTATATTGGTCAGAATAGACACCATGTAAGGATGAAACCTTTATTAAAAGTACATTTCCCTTGTTGAATGTTTTTCAAGTACTTGAAAAAGTACTTTTTCATGTACTTGAAAAAGTTTCAACAAGCAAAATGTACTTTTAATAAAGGTTTCATCCCCACATGGTGTCTACTCTGACTATTTTGTCGATAACTGCTATATCAAATCATATATTATGAGTATGTTATTGTATGAGTAAGGCTCAACTAAGGCAGTGTGGGATGTGTTCAATGTCTTCTATAGTTACCGGTACCTAATCATAGCATACTGGGGTCCCATCTCTTACTCTCCAATTTATCACGCCTACCCCAAAATTTATGTATGGTTCCAACTAGGTTTATATCTTTAATTTCCAATTATCCTATTTAAATCTGAAATTATGTGTTGTTCCAACTTGGGCTATATCACCTTCTAAACTATTCCAAGTATTTAAGCATCTATATGAAAAACTGTGTAATAGCTGCAAATCACCAGCATCACATACAAGAATTACAAAGACGGGTCACTATAATAAGGTAAATACATCTCAATTCTTTTCCCTTACAAGAAGGGAATATATGGGTGGCATTCTTAGTTACCACATCCCCATGCCTTAAAAAGAGAGAAAGAAATAGAGAGAGAGAAAGAGGAAAAATAAAATTTTCAGTATAGTTAAAATGGACCTAAGGACAAATGAAGAATTATAAAAGTGGTATAAGTGAGACTGACAAAAAGTGTAAGGAAGGAGGAGTAGGAAGGAGAAGGAGATGAAGTTTGAAATGGATATGCATTCCTTTAGGAATCAAGGAGATTAGACTTCAGTCTTAAAACAAAGGATGTGTGACTGACCAATGAGGTACCACTAAAGTGCCTAATATGTTTACTATATAAAAATGCAAGCATTCAACAGCTTCATGATACATTCACATCCTGTTTGTTATTTCTTCTTTCTAAATATTCTAATGACATATATACAGCTTCCTTTTTTAGCCTCAACTAATTTTTTCAATGCAAACAAATACAAATGAATACACATGTAAACAAGACACCGAAACAAAAGGAAGTGCAGCAATTTGAGCTCCGATCTAGTGCTTTTGTTGCTGTCATGAAGGAAACGACTAGTTGTTATTGTGCGGGATGTGTAGGCTATGTTTCTCGTGAGACCAAGGTTAAATCCAGTTCTTGAAATAACTATAATTAGCACAATGGAGAAAGAAAAAGACAAAAAAAATATTGAATGAACCAATGAAGAGAGGCCTGGATATAAGTAAGGTTGAGTTGCCAAGAGGAGTAATTCCAAAGAGGATATGCTTAACTGACACACCAAGAATAAATCAAAGGTGGGAGAACAACAGTTTTTCAGGTTTTCAAAGACATCCAGGAGAAATAGGTAAAGACTATTAAGAAATCATGAAGCAAACAAATTATTGGAAGAAATCATAGATCTAATATTGGACTACCAAGCTGTACTTGGGAAAATTATTACTTTGCGTAAGAGTAACAAGCAAACAATTGGAGAATTGAGTGACCTAAAGAGCGAAATAGACATGTTCAAAAGAGAAAAAAAAAAAAGAATGAAAAATGAGGATAAAAATAAAAATGAAGAACTGAAAAAGGAGGTCAAAGAGTAATTACAGGTAGTGACCGAAAAGGTGGAAGAGTCAATCAAGGAAACAGACCTCCCTGAAATAAAAAATTAGTGGAAACAAGAACAGGAAAACCAAAAATTATCCTTTAGAGAAATAGCACAAAAGAAGATGGAGGAAAATACAAAAGAAACAGTTATGAAAGTAATTAAAGAAAAGGAAAATTGGGTGAGAGATACAGCTGACAAAGGTAAATGCATTGTGGTCCATAGTATCCAAGAAAAATACAATGTGTATAAATACCAGAGAGAAAAGGAGGAAAAGGAAATAGCTAAAGAAATTCTGAAAGAAATTCAGGACGAAGGGCAAAATTCTGACAAAGAAATTAATGAGATTCACAGGATAGGCTAAAGAAACTAAAGAAGGACAGTTACAGAAGAGACCTGAAAAAGAATAGCTTCACACATAAAGTGATTGATGTCTGGAACAAGCTAAATGGAGAAACAGTGAGTGCCACAACTATACACGATTTTAAGAATAAACTGGATGCGGAGGAATACAAAAAACGGGTCACTACGAACATAGCTCTCATCCCATAAAATACAACTAGGTAAATACATTCAAACTCCTTCCCTCTTCCTCTCTTATGTTCTATGTTTCTGCTCCATACAGTGCTGTTGGGACAATCACTCCTTCATACAATCTCCTCTTTGCATCCATTCCCAAATGTCTACTTCTTATTACACTTTTTAATCCACCAAGGCATTTACTCGCTTCTCTCAATCTGCATTCTACCTCCACCTCCACTTCTCCCTTTCCTGCCACATTCGTACCCAAATATCTACAACTATCCACTTTCTCCCTTAATGCTCACTTCCAGTCTCCTGCCACTTTCACCCCTTGTACATCTCATCACCTTACTTTTACCCACATTTATCTTCAACTTTCTTCTTTCACACTCTCCCAAACTCTGTCACCAACTTCCTCAATCCCTCCTCTGATCCTGCCACAAATGCAGTGCTGTCCACAAACAACAGCTGGCTCATCTCCCACTTTTCTCCATTTTCTTTAACCATCTCCAATCCCTGACTCACCACCCTTGGATTTACCTCTCGCACCACCCCATCCATGTATAAGTTGAACAGCCAGGGCGACATAACACATCTTCCTATTATATTCCTATCTACCACTACATAGTCCATTAATGCTCTATCTACCTCCCTTCCATCCACCACCCTTTCCCATGTGTACTTATGCTTGACTTTCTTCCTAAACACTGTAATCAACTCTCTTTCTAGACACATCTCCACCATCAACTCTCCACTATGATTCTTTCCTGGAACTCCACATTTCCCAACCACTCTGTCAATTGGTTCACTTCCTACTCAAGCATTAAGGTCTCCTAATACTACTACATTGATGTTCCTCCCTAATCCCTCTGTGCACTCATTTAAATCTAACCAAAAAGTCTCCCTTTCTCCTGCACTTTTCTCACTACCAGACCCATATGCACTTACAAAAACCCACATCTCCTTTCCCAGTTTCACCTTCATCCACATTAACCTATCTCTTCACTTACTAGTATAGCCACCCCTTCTCTCCCCTGCCCTCTCTTCACTCCTGAGATCCTCCCAACTACACTCCCAAACTCACACTCGCCCTTCCCTCTCAACTTAGTTTCACTTAAAGCCAACACATCCATCTTTCTTCTCACAAACATACTACCTATCTCTTCCCTTTTACTCTCATCTGTACCACATTCACACACATTAAAAGACCCAAACCTTAGGGTGCTGGTTGGAAAACTTATAGACCCTCTTATGCCTTTACATTTTTTTTAGGAATGTCCCCTGTGGGGCTACAGAGAGAAGGATGCCTGGTTTCAATCCCCGTCCCATTTTTCTTTCCTCTTACAATCCAAGTGGGAATACTTGGTGGCAGCATTCTTTTCCCCCACCACAGGGTAGGCAAAACAAGGAAATGAAATTCAGAGAAATGGTACAGGACAGCAACAAGGGGTTGGGGGATAGCATAACGAAGGGACAGTAGCAGTATAATAAATGTTTCAACATTTCTCTGTGAGCAGAGTCCTCTATCACAGACAAAATGATGTGTGGTTCTGGTCCAAAGGGGATACCCCATATAAACCCTATAGTATCAACTGTATGCTACATTGCCATAACAACATGCAGCCAATACCCCAGATGGACATGACAGAAAAAATGGTACATCAGAAAAATGGAAACTTAAATAAAAAAAGAGAAGAAAATATAAAACTAAAAGTGGTATACACAAATATTGATGGTATGATCTCTGGAATTAATTAACTAAATGACTATCTGGAAATAGAGAAACCTGACATTATGGGAATTGTGGAGACAAAACTGAAAGGCCCTCTATCAACAAGTATGGTGGGACAAGGTCTTTACAACCACTGGACAAAAAATAGAACAGACAAACAGGGAAGAGGTGTCATGATATTGATCAAAAAGGGTTCAAATGTGACAAAGATAAATGAAGGCAAATATAGTGTGGAATTAATTATGATTAAAGTTGTAAATAAAAATATTAAAAGTAGAAAATTTGTTGCAGTATATGTGCCACCACAAACACAGGCTTGGTCTGGTAGTGATCATTCTAAATTACTGGAAGACACAATGAATGTGCTAAATGAGTTACTGAAAGAGGGTGGTAACATAGTAATTATGGATGATTTTAATGCATCTGGGAAGAAATGATAGTAAAAGGAGAACAACAACTTTGGAGCAACATTCTGCTGGATATGACCATCGAATATACCTTAACACAATGGGTTAAGGAAAATACTAGATATAGAAACAATGAGGAATCATCGAAACTAGACTTAATATTAACTTCTGAACTGGATATTGTGAACAAAATGGAGTATAAGACACCAATTGGAAAGAGTGACCATATACTAATAGAATTTGAATTAAAAGAACAAAACGATGTAAGAAGGAATGAAAAACATAGAGAAGGAAGATTAATGTACAACAAAACTGATTTTGTAAAACTTAGAAAAAAATTCCAAAACACAAACTGGGATAAATTCTCCAAAGAGGAAACAAAGATGGAAGACGAATGGAACATACAGTATTCAAAGAAAAGTACAAGGACTGAATTAATAAATATGTACCAAAGAAGCAAAGAGAGATTTATATGTAGTGTTGGTATAACAAAAGGTGCAGTGAGGCTAAAGACAGAAGAGACAAAGCCTGGAAAAGATGGAAAAAAGAAAAAGAAGGAAAAAAATCCAAATGGCAAATATATATAAAACTTAGGAACAAATATAGTGTGTGTGAGCAAAAATTTTTGATGCAGCCCGAAGGGATTTCTCCCCGTCCTCTCCTTTATATGGGGGGATGGAGAGGGGGGGTCGCTGATTTAATGAAGCGGCCTTGCTGTGGATGTGCTGTGTCCTGCGACACTGCTTCTAACCCAGGGCAGTGGACAGGGTGCAGGGATGACCCGTCATCTAGGAGGTGCTAAGATGGGAGGGAGGGTGGAGGGGTGTGGAGTGTTTTCAGGGATGAAATGGGTGGGAATGTTTTTGTGCCTTGTCCTTTTTGGCTACCCCCCTGGTAAGGGGGAAAAAGGCCTTGGTATATGTATGTATGTATGTAGGAACAAATATGTGAATATACACAGGAAAGAAAATAGAAACTATGAAAAAGATATTATAGACAAATGTAAGGATCAACCTAAACTCTTTTACAGATATATGAATGATAAATTAAAAGACAAACATGAAATTGTAAAACTGCGTGAAGGAGATAAAGAATATATAGATGACACAGAAATGGCAGAAGTTATGATCAGACATTTCAGGTCTGCTCTTACAATTGAGAGCTCACAAATTTGGGAAGACAGACAATGAGAAAAATCCCCTAAAATGAAAGAAATAAAGGTAACACAGAAAGGAAGGAGACCAAATAAAAAACCTAGATGTTAGGAAATCGCATGGACCAGATGGAATTGGAAATTGGATACTGAAAGAGTGTACAGACAAACTGACAGGCAGATTATACAAGATAATAGACATTTCACTCAAAGAAGGAATGGTACTGTACTGCAAGATTGGAAAGATGCAAACATAGTGCCAATATATAAAGGAGGAAACAAAGCAGATCCTACAAACAAACAAGCACAGTAGCAAACATAGGCGAAAAGGTTATCAGAAACAAATGGATAAAACACTTGGAAGAGAATAAATTTTAAACCCTAAACAATTTGGCTTTAGAAGTGGAAGATTGTGTACCACAAACTTAATATGTTTTTACTCGAGATTAATTGAGAAATACAAGAAAGAAGCTGGGCAGATTGCGCCTTCTTGGACTTCCAGAAGGCTTTTGACAAAGTACCACATAAAAAGTTAGTAAGAAAAATTGAAATAATAAAAGGAATACAAGATAAGCTACTGGAATGGATGAAGGATTTCTTAAGCGGGAGAAAAATGAGTGGTACTTAAAGAGACAAAAATTTGAACTGGGAAGATGTGATAAGTGGCATCCCGCAAGACTCTGTATTGGCTCCTTTAATGTTTGCCATATATATAAATGATATGGATGAGGGAGTGAAGTGTTACATGAATTTCTTTGCTGATGAGGCCAAATTACTCAAGAGAGTAAGAACAGAAGAAGATTGCAGATCGCTACAAGAAAACCTGGACAAAATATGTGAATGGAGTTAGAGGTGTGAAGTGAACTTCAACGTTAAATGTAGTATAATGGAATTTGGAAAAAGCAAAAATAGAATATCGGGTCAATATAAAATTGGTACCAAGGAAGTCAAAAAAGTCAATTCAGAAAGGGACCTAGGAGTGACTATCTCAAATGACTTGACATCTGATAAACATGTCAATAAATTAGTTGGAGAGACATATAACTTATTAAGATCAATGAGAGTGGCCTTCGACTTCATGGATGAAGAAATGGTAAAGAAAATAGTGGTTGCACTGATAAGACCTAAATTGGAGTATGCTGTGACACTATGGGCACCTAGCACAAAAAAAAACATAAGAAAATTAGAAAGAATTCAAAGAGCAGCGACAAAAATGGCACCTACACTCTCAAATTTGACATACGAACAAAGATTGGATAAATTACATCTACCAACATTGAAATAGAGAAGAGAAAGAGGTGATTTGTTGACCATTTACAGAATTATGAAAGGGATGGAAATTCTTGATAAAGACGACTTATCAAAATGGGACAGAAGAGAAACATGAGGACATGAGAAGTTAAAGAAGGACAGTTACAGAAGAGATTTGAAAAAGAATAGCTTCACACATAGAGTGATTGATGTCTGGAACAAACTAAACGGGGAAACAGTGAGTGCCAAAACTATAGAAGATTTTAAGAATAAACTGGATGCGGAGAGATACAAAAACGGGTCACTACGAGCATAGCTCTCATCCTGTAAAATATAACTAGGTAAATAAAAAGGAGATGCAAACAGCAACAAGCCTATTGGTCTTTATGGGGCTGATTGCAAATGGAAAGATGATGGAATAAACAGTGGAAATGGTTAAGAACCAGTGACTAAATTTATGTGTATGAGTTCACAATGCTGAGAAATTAGCCTGGTGTTGGATTCCTTATATATTTATCCATAGCTACTACTCTTTTGGAACTTGAGTGGGGCAAAGGTAGCTTTCCTGCCTTGAACACAGGAAGTCTAGGTTCAACCTCCAGGAAATGCTTGGCAAACATCTCAGGTATGTTTTCATGGATTACCACCTTGTCTCAGCAGCAGGGAATGAGGGTAGTAAACCAGTGTCACAATTCAGTGTGAACACCTTATCAATACTGCTGAGTTGATTGCACTGATTTCACACTTCTTTTACAATCATGGTCACATGTGCCCATTAAGCCGTCCATACAACCTTCCCAAGCCATAAGATTCTGAAGGATTTATGATGGGTACTGTTGTTGTTGTTCCCTAGACTGTCTGGCTGAGCAGTTCTGTTTCCTTGAGGAATGCCATGGTTGGAATGGGGTTTTCCCTCAAATCCTTCATAAAGTATATTGTATTGTTGGTGTGTATGATTGTGTACAAAGCAGTCTTTCATAATGTGTTGTATAGTATGGGGTGAAGTGTTTCACCCTGGACAGTTATCTGCGTTGTGGTCATCCAGCTTCTTATGGTACCTTAGAAGGGATGGATGGTGACTGGACGGTACCCATCATAATATAATATTATGACGGGGACTTGTTTATGATGATTCTGCAAGAAGGATGACAGAATCATCTCACTCAAGCTCATCTTCAAACCCCACTAACCTCACCCCTAAGGGGAAGGCACTCTGTCTCCAGACTAGGTCCAAAATCTCTAACAATTTTAACTGCATTTCCTCCATTTTTTCACACAAGGAGAGCTTACAACAGATGACCATTCCCTTCCTCCTCTTCTAGCCACTTTCAGCTGGGGACATAAAAAACAGTCCCATATTAATACAGCACAGGCAAAAATCCAAAGTTTCTTCCCAATAACATCTGTGGGAAGACCCATTGCCAGACAATGTGCAGTTGCAGGCTTCAGATCAGTGAAACTCAAGGCAACAATAACAAGTACTATTATCATTGAAGGGTGTAGTGAGAAATGGACATTTGGGTGTGGATGCTGGGAGGAGATTGTATGGGGGGGGATTGTGCTGACAGCAGTGTATGGGGCAGAAATATGAAACATAAGAGAGGAAGAGAGGAAGAGAGGAGGAGTTTGAATGTGTTTAAGATGAAGTGCCTGAGAAGTAAGGTGGAGGTTGCTAGGCTGGATGAGGTGGGGAGCTGGGGGTTGGGATGGGGGAGTTGGGGGATAGGGTTGATGTAAGAATATTGGGATGGTTTGGACACATGGAGGGGTAGAGTGAGGTAAGATTGGTGTGGGGGGTGGAAAGCGGAGATGGAGGGAGTGAACATGAGGGGGCAACCAAGGATAAGATGGATGGAGTAAAAGGGGCAATGAAAAAGAAGGGAATGTCTCTTGAGGAAGGAAGGAAAAAGACAGAAGATAGGGGTGAGTGGAGAATGGTTGTCTATGGACGATGCTGTAAAGCATGGAAGGGGGTAGGTGTGAGATGGGGGAGAGGGAGTATATATATATATATACATATATATATATATATATATATATATATACATATATATATATATATACATATACATATATATTTTGGAAATAGACTCATCCGCTGGGATTCGAACCCTTGCCTAGGCGGCTTACGTCTTATAAGACAAAGGCCTTACTGACCATGCTATCTCGACCCTACAAAACGAAATGACTTGGTTCACGGCCCAGTCGTTCCGCCGAGGGCACTCGGACAGAACATGATACGTAATGTATTTCATCAAATCCTTTATGCAGGTTAGTCTTCCGACAAGTGTTTTTATCATTTGACAATTTTGGAAATAGACTCATCCGCTGGGATTCGAACCCTTGCCTAGGCGGCTTACGTCTTATAAGACAAAGGCCTTACTGAGATAGCATGGTCAGTAAGGCCTTTGTCTTATAAGACGTAAACCGCCTAGGCAAGGGTTCGAATCCCAGCAGATGAGTCTATTTCCAAAATTGTCAAATGATAAAAATACATATATATATATATATATATATATATATATATATATATATATATATATATATATATATATATTACCTACATACATACATATACCAAGGTTTTTCCCCCTTACAAGGGAGGTAGCCAAAAAGGAAAAGGCATAAAATCATTCCCACACATTCCATCCCTGAATACACTCCACATCCCTCCACCTTCCCTCTTTTCTTAGCACCTCCTGGAGGATGGGTCATCCCTGCACCTTGTCCACTGCCCTGGGTCTGAAGCAGTGTCGCAAGACACAGCACATCCACAGTAAGGCCGCTTCATTAAATCGGTGACCCCCCTGTCACCCCATTGCATAAAAGGAGAAGACGGGGAGAAATCCCTTCGGGCTGCATCAAATTTTGCTCACACATACTACCTCACCCCCCATTCCCCTGCCCATTCCACCTCATGCATCACAACATCATCCAAATACAACCATTCTCCATTTACTCCTGTCTTCTGTCCTCTCCCGTCCTTCCTCAACAGACATTCCCCTCTTCCCCAAAGCCCCCTTCACCCCATCCATCCACCTCATCCTAGGACGTACCCTCATATTCACTCCCTCCACATCTGCCTTCCATACCTCTTTTACTAGTCTTTCTTCACTCATTCTTTCCATGTGTCCAAACCATCCTAATACTCTTTCATCAACCCTATCTCCCAACTCCCTTTCCACCCGTTCTCCTCCTCACCTCCTCATTTCTCACTCTATCCAGCCTAGTAACCCCCATCATACTTCTCAGACACCTCATCTCAAATACATTCAAACTCCTTCTCTCTTCCTCTCTTATGTTCCATGTTTCTGCCCCATACAGTGCTGTTGGCACAATCACTCCTTCATATAGTCTCCTCTTAGCATCCATTCCCAGATGTCCATTCCTCATTACACTCTTTAATCCACCAAGGCATTTACTCGCTTCTCTCACTCTACATTCTACCTCCACCTTCATTCCACCTTTTCCTGCCACATTTGCACCCAAGTATCTAAAACTATCCACTTCCTCCAGTCACCCTCCCTTAATGCTCACTTCCAGTCAACTGCCACTTTCACCCCTTGTACATCTCATCACCTTACTTTTACCCACATTTATCTTTAGCTTTCTTCTATCACATACTCTCCCAAATTCTGTCACCAACTTCCTCAATCCCTCATCCGATCCTGCTACAAGCGCAGTGTCGTCAGCAAACAACAGCTGGCTAACCTCCCACTTTTCTCTATTTTCTTTAATCATCTCCAATCCCAGACCCACTACCCTTGCCTTTACCTCTCGCACTACCCCATCCATGTATAAGTTGAACAGCCAGAGCGACATAACGCAACCTTGACGAAGTCCCACCTTTACCTCGAACCACTCACTCTCTCCATTTCTAATCCTGACACAAGCTCTACTACTCTCATAAAAACTCTTGACAGCTCCCAGAAGCTTTCCTCCTATCCCATATATCTGCATAACCTCACACAGTGCCTTTCTGTCTACCCTATCCTAACCCTTTTCCAGATCCATAAAAGCCAAAAAAACATCCTTACCTTTTCCTATAGCTTTCTCACATATCTGTCTTACCACAAAGATCTGATCTACACAACCTCTACCCGTCCTAAATCCACACTGTTCCTCACCAATTACTCCCTCTGTTCCTCTCCTAATCCTCTCATTCAAGATCCTCCCATAAGCCTTCCCAACTACACTTAACAAGCTAACCCCTCTGAAACTACAACATTCACACTTGTCCCCTTTACCCTTGTAAAGTGGAACTATACAGGCACTCCTCCAGTCCTCCGGCACTCTACCCTCTCTCCAGCAAACATTAAATAACCTCACCAGCCAGTCAACCATCACTGTACCTCCTTTCTTTAGACATTCTACATGACATCCATCCAGACCAGGTGCCTTACCTGCTTTCATCATCTTAACAACTGTCTTCGCTTCATCCTTCCTTATTTCTCCTCCATTTCCCTCACTCATCACGGTCATTTTTTTAGCATTTACCACTGCAGCTATCTTTCCCTCCCTATCCTCCTTCACATTTAGCAACTCTCTAAAATATTCTGCCCATCTTCCCCTTACTGCCTTCTCTTCCATTATCATCTCTCCATCTGCACCTTTTACCTTTTCTTCTCTACTTGATTCACCTCCTCTTCCTCTCTTAATTTCTTTCCAAAACATCTTTTTATTACTTTCAAAATTTTCTGTCATACTCTTACCCCATTTCACATCTGCTCTCCTCTTTGCCTCCTTTACCTTTTGCTTTACTTCTCTTTTCTTTTCTTTGTACCTCTCATATGACTCCCTCGTCCTATTTTGTAACCAATCAGTGAAAGCTCGCTTCTTCTCTTCTACAACCTTCCTTGTTTCCTCATCCCACCATTCACTACCCTTCCTTCTATTTCCTCCTGTCCTTCTTGTTCCACAAACCATCTTTGCACACTTTCTGACTCCCTCCTTGAACCATCCCTATTCCTCCTCCACACCTAACTCTACCATATTTTCCGGCTTAAAATACGCACCGGGTTATAATGCGCACCCATGCACTACGTTATCTCAGTACACAGATAGCGCGCACCGGCGTATAATGCGCATGCCAGGAAAAGTCACTAGTGGCTAAAGCTCGTGAACTGCATGTATGCGACTCCTGCTTGCGTTGGTCCATTGTTTTGTGGGAAATTTGAGCCATGAAAAGTTTATTGAATACAAAATGTACATGAAAAATTTCGGATTTTTATAGAAAAATTGTAATTTACTATCCTGAGGGAATACTTCATCTTACAAGTTTTTATCACCGTGTACAAGTTTTTATCGCCATGCAGTAACTATGTTTCGGTTCATAAGTGTCTTTACTGAAGTGACGTTTAGTTTAACAAACTCTCGCAAGAGGGTGTTTAGTGTAGGCTAGATTGGCAGTAGAACTGTCAATCTCGGCCCTGATCTCGCATATTCCGGGTGAGCTAAAACGGCCAACGTTCATGATGTTGGTACCAGTGCTGTTTTACGGATCCCAAATATTTGCATAGACTACGATAATTAATGTTAGTAAAAATAAACCAATGAAATAATGGCAATTAATCACTTAGTATCATGTGAACACTGATCTAGATATAACTGGATCACGGATCGCTGTCGAGATTATGAGGTCGGCGGCAGCCATGATGTTAGTACCAAAACAAAGTCGCGCCACGCGATCACTGATCTGATACAATTAGGGTTGATTCACACTATCGGTCCGGTCGCGCTCCACTCCCGCTACGCTCTCGGTCCGGTCCAATATTGTCTCATTAATTTCAATGGAAGCATTCACACTGGCGCTCTCGCTCCAGTCTCGCTCCGGTCACGGTTCCGTCAAAAGATATTTTTACTGGAGCGAGACTGGACCGTGAGCGCCAGTGTGAACTCAGTTGCCACGGTCCTGCTCCATTCCAGTCGAGATTCAGCCTTCATATAAGCAAGTAGTGTTACCCTCTGTCCTACCAAACCATGGATAATCCAAAGGAAACACCACAATGGGATCATGAGAAAGTTAGAAAAATGATAAAAATACATTTTCTTTTTATTTATCACTGATACAATGACAATGCGTACAGCGAGGATATTCATAAGCACCAACTGAATACAATATAACCTACAAAACTTACTTTAATTTTGTGGATTTAGATGAAATGCTAATAGAATTAGTCAAAAGGTAAACCAGAGCTGTATGACCTGACTTCGCTGCACTACAGTGATAATGTTTGCATACTTATCATATTGCCAAGGTACTGAGAGAAAAAAATACACATCATTAACCAAAGAAAGAAATTCCATATGTATAATAACAACCTATTATCCACTGCGGAAATGCGTCTCCTTAGCTCACTCAACAAATATTCCTACACAAGTTTGTTTGTCTACTTATATTTTATCATTTTGCCAAGGCATTGAACCAGCTGGGGAGCTGAAATAATCTTTCAGTGTTTCTCTCGCGCCAAAAGCCTCCTTTGTAGCATTTCCCCCTCTTCCTCTTCCTGTGTTTGATGGAGGCATGACAACAGTATCTGATAATGCAACAGCATTTGGGTGTATCAGATTGTGAAGTATGCATGTTGTTGTAATGATTGCATTAGCGTTAGAAGGCATAGCTTTAAGTTTCCTTAAATATATTCTGAAGGTTTGCACTAGAATACCAAATGTGCACTCAACTATCCTCCTGGCTCTAGATAATCTATAATTAAAAATCCTCTTCTCTATCTTATGTTCAGTCTGTGAACCTGGGTAGGGCCTAATCAAATTTCTCTTCAGCGGGAAAGCCTCATCTCCCACTATAACGTATGGTGCAAGCACATCAGTGCCAGGAAGTGCAGCATCTTCTTGTACATTTCAAGTCATCCCATCCTCAATTTTGGATAGTATTTTCTCAAATGTTCCTTTGTTCATTCTGAAATAGCTGTGGAATTTACTCTCATCATCAATAAGACGAGGATACAGAGTATGAAATTCTCCTTCAGTCTTCCTATCTTGCAACATAGGATGAACCCACAATCTCTTTCTTTTTCTATTTTGTTTTCCTTCTTCTTCTTCTTCATCAAGTGCAATAGCGATTATTGCCAACTCGGTGTCAGAAAAGTCACACTTCCTTCGTAACTGATGGTAAGACTTCTACTGGTATCGAGGGAGGGGCGATGACGGGAGCAAGAGCGGACCGTACGTGTGAATGCCTCAGAACCGAGACCAGACCGAGAGTGGAGCGCGACCGGACCGATAGTGTGAATCAACCCTTACAGTTCTCGGCAGCTTTCGCTCCCATATACATATTCAACGATCATTTTACAATGCCAACTTGTGCTGCATTCAACTGCACCAACCGGAGAAAAGGTGGATGTGAGCAGTCCTTCCACTCGTAAGTAAATTAAAGTTTTATTACCCAAAACATCCCGATACCCATCAACAAATGATGCGGCCATCAGGAGCCATAAAATGTTGCCCACCAACTGTTTTGTTAAGTGTTGTCATGTTAATGCTTTGTATTTATTATCGTAAGAAATAGAGATCTAGCAGCAACCCATTTGTCACGAATGTAATCGTGGCAATAGCAGGATAGTTATTTATCATTTAAAAATATCTTATAAGGCTCAAACGCTGTCCAGAGCTGTGTAGGTGTATAGAACCAGTTGTTCTTCCTGATTACATGTGTAGGCTTTTTCTATATTGTGAAGTGTGAGGAATTCATATTAGATGGGCTGAATTACTATTCGGGGCCCGTTCAAAAATTATGTAACGTTTTTTCTGGTGAAATTCGACACCCCCCACCTCATGTAACATTGCGTGACACTGGGTGTTACATCTCCCTGTATTACATAACACTGATTACAACTAATTACAACTCGGCACCCCCATCAAGTGTAGGCCAGATCCGCCAAACACCCCTCCCCCTTGACTTCTCACCAAAACATACTCATTTTTATTTGTCCTGTGTGAAATTGTTTACGATTGCATCAAAGAATGAAACATGGTATGATGTTTTTGGATTTTTTTGCTCGATATTTATTGCTCGATCTGTTAAGGATATGCTATTTCAGTGCATAATTTATGACATAAATTAATAAATGAATATAAATAACCATTATTAGCGTTGCATAGCGCTGTTGAAAACACCCCCACATCCTCGTAACGCATCGCATCTACCATGCACCCCCCCCCCCAGCGTTACATACTCTTTGAATGGCCCCTTACATGTTCACCACTTTAATGCGATATTTTACTATTTGAAACAATTTAGATCATAGATATGACAATTTCTCTATCTTTCCACATGTTCGACACAACCCCGGATTCTAACCACATCGTCAATTTGATCAAGTGTATCGTCACGTGCTTCTACAAAATCAGGCTCCATCATATCTCCAAATTATATTCTCAAAAAGTAACCGGTGTCAAAGTGAGGAAGGAGTTATCAAAACTTGTTTTATTCAAGCACCAATAACGATAAGCAGTACAGTAATCAAATGTTATAGGGATATTTATTCCGTTAAATGCTAGTATAGAACTATTATTATCCCTATAATATTTTGACTATATATCATTATCCCATTTGTTGTCTGTGTAACATTCCCTTGAAGTTATAATATATACTGGAATTATAATTTGTCAGTGCCAATTCATCCATATACATGCACAAGTTTATGTATATAAATGGTTATTTCTGCTAGAGGTAATAAATATAAATATATTGTTTTATTGTGATGATGCTATTTTGATATACACCTTGTATATGTATGTACGTACGTATGTATGTATGTATGTATGTATATGGAGGGCCCAGCAGCGACGAATTGTGTGGCCATTATATACCCAATCATGCTTGGATCACAGGCCACGAGAGTAACACGACAGCTCCCATGACACTGATCTAAAAATGGTGTTATAATGACCGGCGGAGCGGTTCACACTAGCTGTTTTGGTACTTCCATTATGGCGGCCATGTCCCGCCTGCCGGCCTCACGCTTGGGGCAGCCCACGGCCCGTATACGCTATCCAGGTGTTATATAGATCAGTGCATGTGAACGAGGTTACATGGAGAAGTGTTTTTCATTGGCTAGAGCCACCGCTGGGAAATCTGTTGATTTGTCACTAAATTAATTGTCAGTTTAGGCATCAATCAGGACAACTAAGAAAAAGTCGGAACTACATGTACCGGTATATGACTCATGTTGTGCGTTGGTCCCTTATTACTTTGTAGCTTAATTAAACAGTTTGTAGGAAATATGATCTAAAAAAAGTTTATTGAAAGTAAAATATACAGAAAAATTTCGGGATTTTTACAGAAAATGTTCATTTTATATCGGAAATAATTCGTCTTTACCATTTTTTTTAATACTGAAACAAACTACAGACTGCTTCGTTTTAGCTTTGAACCTGCAATAACAGTTGTGAAATAGGACAGTCTCTCATCGAGGTGGTGAAATAGGACAGTCTCTCATCGAGGTGACGTTTAGTTAATATAACTCCCGAAAGAGGGTGTTGTAGTCACGTGTTTGACACGAGTTTATGAACGGCCGCAACGGAATTTGTACTATACCTAAAGTGAAGCAACAAAGCCAACATAAAAATTCAAACTAGGATGCTGTGAACATGGGCAAATATCATGAATATTGATCATGTTTCATGGTGTTTAGGCCTATTTAAACATGAAAAATAAGATTCGATAGATACCTACCTATACCAAATATTTACATGGCCCATGTTGGCGTATTCTTTCATATCACCATGGCTGTTCTTCTTGTTCTCACGGAACGTCACAGAGAAGTGTGCCGTCCCGACTTTGTGACGGCCAACATCGTCACGTTGTTGTGAAAAAAAATTACACACACAGCCGCAGAATTTTTATCGTAGGCCGTAGATAATGCGCACCACCGGATAACGCGCACCCCCCATGTTTAGGCCCTTCCAACGGAAAAAAGTTGCGCACTATACGCCGGAAAATACGGTACTCTATCCTTCACTCCCTCCCACTCCTCCTTCAGCTTCTTTTTGTACTCCTTCTCCTTTTCCTTTTCATTCAAGGAGTTCACTCTAAGAACCTCCCTACCTTTTATATATATATTAATATATATTAATATATATATATATATATATATATATATATATATATATATATATATATATATATATATATATACAGTATATATTTATATATACTGTATGGGGCAGAAACATGGAACATAAGAGAAGAAGAGAGAAGGAGTTTGAATGTGTTTGAGATGAGGTGTCTGAGAAGTATGGTGGGGGTTACTAGGCTGGATAGAGTGAGAAATGAGGAGGTGAGGAGGAGAACAGGGGTGGAAAAGGAGCTGGGAGATAGGGTTGATGAAAGAGTATTAGGATGGTTTGGACACATGGAAAGAATGAGTGAAGAAAGATTAGTAAAAGAGATATGGAAGGCAGATGTGGAGGGAGTGAATATGAGGGGACGTCCTAGGATGAGGTGGATGGATGGGGTGAAGGGGGCTTTGGGGAAGAGGGGAATGTCTGTTGAGGAAGGACGGGAGAGGACAGAAGACAGGAGTGAATGGAGAATGGTTGTATATGGATGATGTTGTGATTGCATAAGGTGGAATGGGCAGGGGGGTGGGGGGTGAGGTAGTATGTGTGAGCAAATGTTGACGCAGCCCAATGGGATTTCTCCCCGTCCTCTCCTTCTATGCAAGGGGGGACAGAGAGGGGGCGTCGCCGATTTAATGAAGCGGCCTTGCTGTGGATGAGCTGTGTCTTGCGACACTGCTTCTGACCCAGGGCAGTGGGCAGGATGCAGGGATGACCCTTGATCCAGGAGGTGCTCAGATAAGAGGGAGGGTGGGAGGGGTGTGGAGTGTATTCAGGGATGAAATGGGTGGGGATGATTTTACGCCTTTCCCTTTTTGGCTACCTCCCTTGTAAGGGGGAAAAAGCCTTGGTATATATTTATATATATATATAAATATTTATATGTATATATATATGCTTATATATATTTATATATATATACAAATGTATATATATATATTATACATATATATATAAATGCTTATATATATATATATGCTTATATATATATATATATTTACCTAGTTGTATTTACCTAGTTGTATTTTGCGGGAAGGGGAGCTATGCTCGTGTTGTCCCGCCTTTGTATCTTGCAGTGTCTAGTTTGTTTTTAAACTCATGAATGGTTTTTGCGCATACTATTTCATTGTCCAGTTTGTTCCAAGTGTCCAAAACTCTATGAGGAAAACTGTTTTTCTTCAGTTCTCTTCTATAGCTATGTTTTTTTATTTTCTTTCCATGTCCTCTTGTGTTTCTTTTGTCCCAGTTAAGTAAGTTCTCACTATCGAGTACCTCTGTGCCTTTCATGATTCTGTAGATGGTCAATAGGTCACCTCTCTCTCTTCTTTGCTCCAGTGTCGGTAACTCCAGTTTAGCCAATCTCTCTTCGTATGATAGGTTTGCAAGTGCAGGTGCCATTTTTGTAGCTGCTCTTTGGATTCTTTCTATTTTCTTTATATTCTTTTTGGTACTGGGGGACCACAATGTCGCTGCATACTCTAATCTAGGCCTTATCAATGTAACCAATATTTTTTTCATCATGTCTTCGTCCAAGTATGTAAACGCCACTTTTATTGATCTTAGCAAGTTGTAAGTCTCCCCGACAATTTTGTTAATCTGTATATCATAGGACAAGTCGTTCGTGATAATTACTCCCAAATCTTTTTCGGATCCTACTTATATATATATGTTTATATATATATATGTTTATATATATATATATTTATATATATATATATATATAAATCAGAATCCAAGTTTATTTCTGACTAGTTTCGCACATTATTTCTCTGAAGAAGCCTATTTGTGTGAAACTAGTTAGAAATAACCTTGGATTCTGATTTGTCTTCCTCAACCACCTTCACCATATATATATATATATATATATATATATATATATACAGGTAAACGTCGACTTACGATGGCCGCGACTTACGATTGTTCGACTTTACGATGACGACGACGATATGATAATTTAACCCCTTCCATACGGTGCCGCACACGTAGGCGTCATGAGGAGCAAGTGGATTCGCGACGCTGCCATATCGGCGTCTTGATTATATTTATTGTAGTCGCCCCTGTGTTTTTACATTCTCTCAAATGTGCCCTAAATCCCATTCTCTGTGGTTTTCAAAATTCGCGGGTGAAAGAGAGAACGATCGATATAAGCGGTGACTATATTTTATGATGCGAGTATTATTACGTCACGTCGTATGGCTGGCATTGGCTGCTGCCCGCGAGATTTAAGTTCCGTACTGAAAATACATATTATAGTGTTTGAATATGGTAAAAAAGGATAAAAATAATTAAATAAACTACTGTACATGTTTAATAGGCTATATTCAGTATCTCTGGTGGTTAATATACAGGTAGGCTAGGTACAGTGACCACGGAACAGAGTGGGGATCGACTTACGATGAGATCGTCTTACGATGGCTCTATCGAAACCTAATGCCATCGTAAGTCGACGTTTACCTGTATATATATATATATATATATATATATATATATATATATATATATATATATATATATCCTTAAAAAAGGCAGTTTGCCGACAAGATAAACACCATATGAGGACGGAGCCTTTATTTGTACGACGTTTCGCTTATTACAGCTTTTTCAAGTACAAGTTGAGATACAAATGCTTGAGATTAAATAAGGGGAAATGAGGGAACGGGGAGAGAAAAGGGGGGGAAGGAAGAGGAGGAGGAGGAGGAGGAGGGGGGGGGGTTGGACACTGGGAAAGGATGAGAATGCTGGCCCAAACGTCCGTGGGCGAAATGTCCACAAAGGGTGGTTTAGATATTTAATAGTTTGCAGGCCATGGGTATTAGGGGAATAATGTGAGACGAGATGTTAAACATGCCCCATGTTAAACATGCCACTATTGAACAAAACAGGGGCATGTTTATCATCTCGCCTCACATTATTCCCCTAATAACCATGGCCAGCAAAATATTAAATATCTAAACCACCCTTTGTGGACTTTTTGCCCACGGACGTTTGGGCCAGCATTCTCATCCTTTCCCAGTGTCCAACCCCCCCCTCCTCCTCCTCCTCCTCTTCCTTCCCCCCCTTTTCTCTCCCCGTTCCCTCATTTCCCCTTATTTAATCTCAAGCATTTGTATCTCAACTTGTACTTGAAAAAGCTGTAATAAGCGAAACGTCGTACAAATAAAGGCTCCGTGCTCATATGGTGTTTATCTTGTCAATATATATATATATATATATATATATATATATATATATATATATATATATATATATATATATATATATATATATATATATATATATATATATATGGAGGTGAGGTGGCAAAATGAAACGTTAAGGCAAGAGTATGGAGCTTTATTCATAACCAGACATTTCGACATCTTGGGCCTTCCTCAGTGAACTGAATACAGGATAAAAATCAAAGTACTATATATAAATCAAAGTACTATATATATATATATAATGTTAAAATGTGTATAACAGAATGAGTGGAAAGGGTGGTGAGGTAAACGCCAAAAAAACGTAGGAGTTTTATTACTAAAGTTTCATCCTTAAAGGACTTCCTCAGAGTATACACTAAGAAAATATTTACAGCTTACATACTTTCACAGAGATAGGGGAGGAACGGTGGAAGGAAAGTGAAATATATAAGCTGTACATATTTTCTTAGTGTATACTCTGAGGAAGTCCTTTAAGGACGAAAGATTAGTAATAAAACTCCTACATTTTTTTGGCATTTACCTCACCATCCTTTCCACGCATATATATATATATATATATATATATATATATATATATATATATATATATGTATATATATATATATATGTATATATATATATATGTATATATATATATTCATTTCAGACATCAATGTTATGGGTGTGACTGGTGAATTATTTAATAATTCATTATTCAAGTAAATCAAGGCATTCAAAGGGTTTCTAAAGGTACAAGTAGAGATTGGTAGCTCTTTATCGGTAATATCTTCTCTTCATGCTTCCTCTCTTACTCATGCCTGATTTTCTCCCCTTCTCTGTTTCAATGGTCTATGTATTTCACTTGTAGGCTGTAGGAAACCAAGTGGAAGCAAAGAAAATGCAGTGCATAGTAAATATCAGTACAGCTAAATGGACCACAAGTACATCCCTAATCATGTCATAGCAAGAACTGATGTACTCTCCTTTACACACACACACACCATAGACTTGCTGTCAAATACATTATCTAAAAGAACAAAATACATAAAAATGTAATGAAAACAGTAACAAGCTAGATATGTGGTCATGTGTTCTGATGGCAGGGTTGCCAGCATGCAATATTTATACTAAAATCTATATCCCAGTCGGGGGTATTGGCTGCATCTTACTGTTGGGTTAAAAGCTGCTCTGCAGCATGCAGCTGATACTTTAGGGCCTATATGAGGTGCCCCTATGGACCAGAGTCACACATCATTTTGTCTGTGGTAGAGGAAATGTCTATTCATTGAGAAATGATGATACTTTATTATACCACAACTGTCCCTCCATTATATTGTCCCCCCACTCTTGTTCCTGTACTCTCTGAATATTAATTTTCTCATTTTGTTGAAACCTGTGGTGGGGGAAAAGAATACTGCCACCAAGTCTTTCCACTTGAGTCTTATGAGACAACAAAAATGGGATGGGGATAGGACTAGACATCCTTCTCCCAGTAGCCACAAGGAGGACATTCCTAAAAAAGTAAAGGCATAAGAGGATCTAAGAGTTTTCCAACCAGTACCCTAAGGTTTGGGTCTTTTAATAGGCATGGATGTGGTACAGATGAGAGTAAAAGGAAAGAGATAGGCAGTATGTTTGTGAAAAGTAAGATGGATGTATTTACATAGTTGTATTAAACGAGAAGGGGAGCTATGCTTGTGGTGACCTGTTTTTGTATCTCACAAGATCAAGTTTGTTCTTAAATTCTTGTATTGTGTTTGCACACACTATTTCTTCATACAGTTTGTTCCATATATCTATCACTCTGTGTGGGAAGCTGAGTTGAAAGGGAGGGGAGAGTTTGAGTATGAGAGTGTAATTGGGAAGATCTCAGGAGTGAAGAGAGGATGAGAGAGAGAAGGGATGGCTATACTATTAAGTGAAGAGATAGGTAAGCATGTAGTGGAGTGGAAGGAGGTTTCTTCAAGGTTAATGTGGATGAAGGTGAAACTGGGAAGGGAGATGTGGATTTTTGCAAGTGCATATGGGCCTGGTAGTGAGAAGAGTGTAGAGGAAAGGGAGGGTTTTTGGATAGATTTAAATGAATGCATAGATAGATTAGGGAGAAATGTCAATGTAGTGGTACTGGGAGACCTTAATGCTTGGGTAGAAAATGAACCAATAGACAGAGTGGTTGGTAAGTGTGGAGCTGACAGAATTTTTTTTAGTGGAGAGTTGATGGTGATGTGTCTATAGAGTTGATAATAACAAATACAGTGTTTAGGAAGACAGTCGAGCATAAGTACACATGGGAGAGGGTGGTGGATGGATGAGTGGTTGAGCGTTAATGGACTATATAGTGGTAACCAGGAGTGTAGTGGGAAGAGATAACCTCTTCACTCCGGGGCACATCGCACGTCTGGCAGCATTAGCTGCCCGACGTGCAATGTTGAGTCATAATAATCGCATTATAAAAAATAAAGTCAGTGCTCAATCGTTTGTTCTATTTCACCCGTGAATTCTGATAACCATAGAAAATATGATGAAGCCAGTTTAGAGAGAATGGAGGTTACGTAGGTACGACTACAATAAATATAATCAAGACGCCGACGTTGGCATCCTTGCATACCCACTTGCTCCTCATGACGCCTACGTAGGCGTCACCATATGGAAGTGGTTAAGGATGTACATGTTCTAAGGGGAGAGAGTGGGGGAATATCAGATCATTTTTTGGTGGAAGATAAGTTGAGAGTGGAAGACAGATGGAGAAAGAGGAAAAGGACATAAGGTAGGGAGGTGCTTAGAGTAAACTGCTTAAATGAGAAAGAAAAGGATTACAAGAAGAAGCTGAGAGAGGAGTAGGAGGGAGTGAAAGATAGAGTAGAACTAGGAGTGGAGGAGGAATGGGGATGGTTCAAAGAGGGAGTCGCAAGGTGTGCAAAGATGGTGTGTGGAACAAGGAGGATGGGAGGAAATAGAAGGAAGGGTAGCGAGTGGCGGGATGGGGAAGCAAAGAAGGTTGTAGATAAGAAGAAGTGAACTTTCACAGATTGGTTACAACAAAAAGGACAGGAGAATATGAGAGATACAAAGAAAAGAGAAGTTAAGCACAAGATAAAGGAGGCAAAGAGGAGAGCAGATGTGAAATGGGGTAAGAGTATGACAGAAAATTTTGAAAGTAATAAAAAATGTTTTGGAAAGAAATTAAAAGAGGAAGAGGAGGTGAATCAAGTAGAGCAGAAAGGGTAAAAAGTGCATATAGAGAGATGATAATGGAAGAGAAGGCAGTTAGAGGAAGATGGGCAGAGTATTTTAGGGAGTTGCTAAATGTGAAAGAGGATAGGGAGGGAAAGGTAGTTGTAGTGGGAAGTGCTAAGAAAATGGAGAGAAATAAGGAAAGATGAGGTGAAGGCAGTTGTTAAGATGATGAGAGCAGGTAAGGCACCTGGGTTGGAAGGGTGTCATCCAGAATGCCGAAAAAATGGAGGTACAGTGATGGTGGACTGGCTGGTGAGGTTATTAAATGTTTAAGAGAGAGCAGAGTGGCAGACTGGAGGAGTGCCTGTATAGTTCCACTTTACAAGGGAAAAGGGGACAAGTGTAAGTATAGTAGGTTCAGAGGGATCAGTTTGTTAAGTGTAAATGGGAAGGCTTATGGGAGAAGAACTGGGGGAGTAATTGGTGAGGAAAAGTGTGGGTTTAGGAGAGGTAGGGGTTGCATGGATCAGATTTTTGTGGTAAGATATGTGAGAAACCTTTAGGAAAAGGTAAGGATGTTTTTTGGGCTTTTATGGATTTGGAAAAGGCTTATGACAGGGTAGGCAGGAGGGCTCTGTGGGAGGTACTGCAGATATATGGGATAGGAGAAAAGCTATTAAGAGCAGTCAAAAGTTTTTATGAGAGTAGTAGATGCTGTGTTAGAATCAGAAATAGAGTGGTTTGAGGTAAAGGTGGGACTTCATCTGGAATGTGTTATGTCGCCTTGACTGTTCAATCTATACATGGATGAGGTGGTACAAGAGTTAAATGCAAAGGTAGTGGGTCGGGGATTGGAGATGGTTAAAGAAAATGGAGAAAAGCGGGAGATAAGCCAGTTGCTATTTGCTAACAACACTGCACTTGTAGCAGGATCAGACGAGAAATTAAGGTAGTTAGTGATAGAGTTTGGGAGGGTGTGTGAAAGAAGGAAGTTGAAGATATATGAGGGTAAAAGTAAGGTGATGAGATGTACAAAGGGAGAAAGTGGCAGCAGACTGGAAGTGAGTACTAAGGGAGAGAGACTGGAGGAAACATATAGTTTTAGATCCTTGGGTGCAAATATGGCAGGAAAGGGAGGAGTGGAGGTGGAGGTAGAATGTAGATTGAGAGAAGCAAATAAATGCCTTGGGGGATTAAAAAGTGTAATGAGAAATACATTTAGGAATGGATGCTAAGAGGAGATTGTATGAAGGAGTGATTGTGCCAACAGCACTGTATGGGGTACATAGAACATATGAGAGGAAGAGAGGAGTTTGAATGTGTTTGAGATGAGATGCCTCAAAAGTATGATAGGGGTTACTAGGCTGGATAGAGTGAGAAATCAGGAGGTGAGGAGAACAGGGGTGGAAAGGGATTTGGGAGATAGGGTTGATGAAAGAGAATTGGGATGGTTTGGATACATGGAAAGAATGAGTGAAGAAAGATTAGTAATAGAGGTGTGGAAGGCAGAGGTGGAAGGAGTGAAAATGAGGGGGTGACCAAGGATGAAATGGGTGGATGGAGTAAAAGGGACAT
This sequence comes from Oratosquilla oratoria, assembly GCF_046742065.1. NCBI lineage: Eukaryota > Metazoa > Arthropoda > Malacostraca > Stomatopoda > Squillidae > Oratosquilla > Oratosquilla oratoria. The sequence goes on from NC_134785.1 coordinate 43,983,366, forward strand.
TGGGAAAGAGAGGGATGTCTGTTGAGGAAGAACAGGAGAGGTTAGAAGATAGGGGTGAATGGAGAATGGTTGTGTATGGATGATGCTGTGATGCATGATGGAGAGTGGGTGGGGGATGGGGGGTAAGCATGTGTGAAAAATAAATTGATGCAGCCCAAACATATTTCTCCCCATCTTCTCCATTTCTGCCTGAGGGAACAGGGGGGGTGGGGTAGGGGTTGCTGATTTAATGAAGTGGCCTTGCTGTAGATGTACTGTGTCTTGTGACACTGCTTCTGACCCTAGGCAGTAAGATGTAGGCATGACCCATCATCCAGAAGGAGCCAAGATAAATGGGAGGGAAGGGTGTGGATGGGATTGGAGTATGTGGGGATGGAATGGGTGGGAGTGGTTTTTATGCCTTTGTTTTTGGCTAGCTCCCTTGAAAGGGGGAAAAGCCTTTAGTTTATATATATATATATATATATATATATATATATATATATATATATATATATATATATATATATATATATATACAGGTAAACGTCGACTTACGATGGCCGCGACTTACGATTGTTCGACTTTACGATGACGACGACGACGATATGATAATTTAACCCCTTCCATACGGTGCCGCACACATAGGCGTCATGAGGAGCAAGTGGATTCGCGACGCTGCTATATCGGCGTCTTGATTATATTTATTGTAGTCGCCCCTGTGTTTTTACATTCTCTCAAATGATTCATTCTCTGTGGTTTTCAAAATTCGCGGGTGAAAGAGAGAACGATCGATATAAGCGGTGACTATATTTTATGATGCGAGTATTATTACGTCACGTCGTACGGCTGGCATTGGCTGCTGCCCGCGAGATTTAAGTCCCGTACTGAAAATACATATTATAGTGTTTGAATATGGTAAAAAGGATAAAAATAATTAAATAAACTACTGTACATGTTTAATAGGCTATATTCAGTATCTCTGGTGGTTAATATACAGGTAGGCTAGGTACAGTGACCACGGAACAGAGTGGGGATCGACTTACGATGAGATCGTCTTACGATGGCTCTATCGAAACCTAATGCCATCGTAAGTCGACGTTTACCTGTATATATATATATATATATATATATTCATAGTAAAAATGAATGTATCAGTTTAAAATTTTAGGATGTTGTTGTTATTTTTGTTAGTAATTTTTTATTATTTTTCATTTTTTTACCTCTATAAAGTGGACTGATGTCCTTACCCACTTTTGTACAAGTCAAATTTTTGCACACAGCATTGGCTGCCATGTGTACACTGCATCACACCACTGACATTATAAAATATAAAGTCACTGGTATATTATTCGTTCCCTTTTACTCTGAGTAATAATAAACACAGAAAATGTAATCAAACCAGTTCACAGAGTCCAGGGGCAACCCATGTACAACTAAATATATATATATAAATATATATATATATATATATATATATATATATATATATATATATATATATATATATATATATATATATATATATATATATATATATATATACACACACACACAGGTAGTCATTCACTTATGACCTATGCGACTTACGACTGATCGACTTTACGACTATCTGGTCGGCAGGCATCACTCTCTTGCCAAACGAAAGAACAGTATAGTGTATATATTTTGTTCAACATAATTTTATCACAAGCCATTCTAAGGCTCCATACAACTAAACTGAAAACTTGATTTGTTTCAGTTACATGTTGTCTTCTTTATTTTGTAACCATGTCTTTCTGTCATTCCTTGGTAAGATTTTTTTTTATGAAACTCCTCCCTCCTATGTACATCATGATCAAATCTCCCACACACAAGTCTCTCTTCCAGTGTGATCAGATTCATTTTGTTCAGTCCTTCTTCAAAAGATCAATTTCTCATACAAGGAATCAGCACAGTTTTCCTCTTTATCACCTCCAGCTTATGTATGTAGATGTATGGAATAGGGGGGAGGCTGTTCAGAGTGGTCAGACAGTTTAACTCAAGTAATAGATCTTGTGTTAGGGTAGGAAAGAATTTTTGAGGATAGCTTGAAATGAAAGTGGGGCTGCACTAGGGTTGTGTGATGTTACCATGGTTGCTCAACATGTACAGACAGTCGTCAACTTATGACCAGTTTGTCCAAGTTATTATCATGCCCTTAAAAAAAATGAACGAGCTCCATTGGTGCGGTGTAGTACCACTCACAAAAACAAATGTTTCCTGCCACTGATTGCGACCCTGCACTCATGTGGTGCACTGAATCAGTCTTCGTCAGAATCGGTAGATGCCGGGTAAGGGCTATCCAGAGGGTAAACAATGGAAGACCATGTGGTTTATCTGCAGGGAAGAGTAGAGTTTCGCTTAATCTCTTTTGCAAGGCGTGGCCCACGGAACCACGGCTTGAGTGTAGCGATTCGCTAGGTGTTTGGCGCTGAGTGGGAAGCGACTTCTGGCTCCGGGTGTGAAAAACGAGACGAATGTTGAGCTCAATGCCTATTCGCCAGGCAGCTGGGAGGAGGTCCAAAGGTGATGACTGCGGCTTCATGAGTGGCAAGACACAGCTACTGGAAGTGATGATGTTCCTTGAGTTCCGAGGCGATCGGTGCTTTTGACGGGTTCCTTCAGGCCTTACATACCAGCGAGACAGCTCGAGATGGCCAAGCCAGCTAGCACCCTGCGCACTGGTTGGCAGTTGTTCATTATTGCTCATGGTCGCTACTTTCAGGTACGCAGCCTAGCTTGTCCCAGTCAAGCTTGTGTTGTGCGCATTGATTGGCTGAAAGTGAGCCACCATGAACCGCAGCACAGTGAGTGGAGGATAACTGCCTAATACACCCTGATGGAAGTCGAGGCCAAGATCATTTAGATCTTCAAAAAGAAATTAGCAAAGTAGTTATACTCCATGTATCCCAGCAGCTGGGATATGAATTCCTCAAATTGCGGCGAGGGGTTTTTCTCTGGGGTATGATAGATAATCCTAACATTTTTACCCATACATTTAGAACAAAAACCGAATTGCGACTGAATCAATTTACATCTCAGAACCTAACCCAGTCGTAAGTCGACAACTACTTGTATATATATATATAATCAAGACATTGATGCCACTATCTTTATGTACCCACTTGTGCCTCATGACACCTATATAGGTATCATCGTACCAAAGTGGTTAAGCCAGTGTGATGAGGTATAATGGCTGCACCATCCCCCCTAGCAATAGACCAGAGGTCTTGCAGTGGAGAATCAAAGCTGAACACACACACACACACTGCTCACTTCATCTCAAACCCATACTGTACAAATGAGAACCCAATCTGGGCAAAAGTAATATATGCATTATTAAAGTAAAGCCAATGAGTTGGTACTATGGAATAACTAGCAAGACTTTAAATTAGATTCTTTTTCCAGTTCCTGTACTTACCGCTCCACATGAGAAGACAAGGGTTGCAAAGAGGAAGTCAATAATTTTTTGTAGAGTTGTCTGCTTTCTGGGATCCCTTGAAGAACTTCCTATGATGTCATTAAGAAGAGCAAGTCCGAAGAAGAGACACTGAAGAAGCTGCAAGGAAAAAGTAGGATACAGTTTTCTAAAACAGTGAATTAAGTCTATTAATCAAACCAAATCACACAAATACTTCATAATACATCTGATAACTCCACAAATGATATAACTGGGGAAGAAGCTTCTACAATGAAAAGCAGTAAGATCTTTTGGAAATACACTCTGAATCTAAAACAACATTAACCCATCAATACTTCACAAATCACACCACCACACAGTGGATACAGAACACCTCACACTACAATGCCACACTTGAACAATCCCTAGACAACAAGAAAATATATCTTTCCTGAGTCCACAAGTCACTCAGGCTGAGTGACCTGCCCATAGACCATTACCATTTACATGAAGGCCATACGTCTTCTGTAAAAGAGACCAGGGACAATATATTGACCGACAGATAATACATGAAAAATAATGAAGGTCTATTTTTACTTCTCCTAAAAACAAAATTTCACTTTTTTTTATTAACAACTCACCATATCCCAAAATGTTAGGTATTTGAAAGATCCTCCAACTCCTAAGCTTTTGTGGCTTTCTGGCCGTTTAAGTAAAAACAAATCATAGTATATTCCATATCCATAATGTAAAAATAAGTACATATGAAAGAAAAGCACAAATAAACCCATCTTGCCCATTAGGTGTCTAGAGACGACTGAAAACATTCTTATCTCCACCTAATCTGATGACCTTCAAGACAAGTTGCCTCAACACAATATTAAGTGGCAGTCTCTTCAGGTTACTATTTTCAACTTGTACTTTACAACCTACAAAGCAATGTGGGTGAGCATGGGAAAAGAACTTTCTTATTTCATCCATTTTAAACTAAATGGCAATTACACCTATTTTTTCATCAACTAAACAAAATAAACAAATAAATTAAATAAAATGAAATAAATTAAACTGATAAATAAAAAATATATAAAATTAATAAGTAAAATAGATACATTCATACATATACCAAGGGATTTTTCCCCCTTACAAAGGAAGAAGCCAGAGTCAAAGGCATAATTCCACTCCCACCCATTTCATCCCCACCAACTCCATTCCTGTTCACCACCCTTCCCTCCCTCTTTCTTGACAGGTCATCCCTGCATCTCACCCATTGCTTTGGGTCAGAAGCAATGCAGCATGACATAGCACATCCACAGCAAGTATGCTTCATTTAATCAGTGATTCCCTTTGAATGAAGTGGCCTTGCTGTAAAATAAGTACAAGTAAAATAAATAGATAAAATTAAATTAATAAAAATATATATATAAAATAATTATAACAATGCCTCATCACATCTACTATTACTTGTTTATGCTACAATTCAACCTCAATAAAACATAAGTCTTGTAAAATAAAATATCATTTAATCTCAGTGATAACCATAATCTGGTTCCTCTTATCTCTCTTGCCCATGACTATACAAGTTTTACCGTCACCATTTTGAGGAATTTCTATGACACCCCCATGGACCACAGTCACACAGCATCATTTTAGAAATTGAGACTAAACTCCACTTAAAGAAGAATTTCAAATATGTCTGACTTCGTCTTCTATTGTCCCTCCTTCCTGCTACTTATATACCAAAAACCTTCTTACCCTTAACAAGGGAGGTACCTAGCCCAGGTAATGGGTATGCACCCACCCACACAGTACTGTTATACTTAGGTTGTACATACATACTTACACCAAGGCTTTTCCCCCCTACACAGGGGATAGCCCTTAGGTTGTTGTTGTTGTTGTCGTTCCCTAGACTGTCTGTCCGAGCAGTCCCGTCTCCCCAAGGAAGGCCACAGCCGAAACTGGGTTTTCCCACAAATCCTTTATAGAGTGTATGTTGTGTTGTTTGCGTGCATGATTGTGTATAATGCAGTCTTCCATTATGTGTTGTATGGTATGGGGTGAAGTGTTACATCCTGGGCAGCTGTTCACAACACGGTCGTCCAGCCTCTTCTGGTAGCTCTACACTCAGTCAGGGACTATTTAGTCCCCTTCTATGACACATGAAAATAAATTGGTGGTATTCTTTTTTCCCATCTCTGAAGTATAGGAGGGGGAAAAAGTGAAGAGAAATGACATTGAGGAAAGGAGGGAGAGACAGATAAGGATGAGGGCAACTAAAATATATACTTTATCATGTGAAAATGAGGAACTTTATACCCTTGGAATCATTATGGTGAAAACAAAAAGTTTCCTACAATAGAGTACCACATTTTATTTCACCCTTCCACTATCTAATTCGACTGTAATAATTATTATAAGCTATAAGCGATTCGAAAATACTTCTTGTAGGTCGTACATTAACAAGAATCGAAAACTTTACTATTATTTTAGCTTTGAGAGACCATTATATTAAATTCCTAATATTAATGCATCGTCTTCTTAAATTATTTTTCTTAACTTGGTGCAAATTGACACTCACCATGTCCCAGTATGTCAAATATTTTAACAGTCCTCCAACAACATCTTCTCTTATTTTTCTTAATTCTTCGGGTGGAGTGATACCACATTTATAGACATATATTCCATATGCATAATGAACCAACAGAGTAAAGTGAATCAAAGGTTGCACACCCATTTTGCGGTATCTTGCCTCGGAATTTACCTGACAGACAGTGTCAGTTCTTTTGCAATTGCCTGACCACAATGCAGGTTTACCAACTGTGCATGTTCCGTATGAAAATTATTCAAGTGGTTTCAATTGAATAAGGGATATATTGTTCTCATACTTTCGCGGTATTGTATGACATCGTCACAAAGACCTCATTCTACATAGGTGTGTTACACTTATATCACTAGAAAATTAGTTTACGTTTACATGTTTCATTCATCTTGCTCAATATATAATTTTAGATAATTGACAATACTACCTTTAGTCTTTAACATATTGAAATATAGAATATATATTCTGAATATTTTATTTATACACTCATCCTTTCCTTCTGAAAAAATCAATAGTTTCAGATGAAAAACCCATTAGTGCAGTCTTATGAAGAAGCCAAAGCCACATTCGAACAAAAGACCGATACCGCACAGCTGATACTGTAAACATTGCGCAACAAAACTAGATTCATATATTTATTATTTGTTCCCTATATTCGTTTAGATATACAAAATATCAAATTCTGCATTATTTATTACCAATATTAGAGAATCAGGAGATATTCCAAAGCAACAGATTTATTAGACATTTATTATGCTTTCCCGCCAATTCTTTGGAATTTCCATAGAATATTACAAATGTGCTACAAAAACACCAGCATTTATAATAATCACGTCTAGATGATTTTTTCAATAGATTCGTAATTTATTTCAGGGTAATACATAATGACATTGTCAAGATAATTACTAAATGCCATACGATACAGGTTCACATTCTATGAGTTTTCATGATTTTATTTTTTTATAAATTTACACAAACAATCCAGTATGCTTTCACATGAGACCCCTTCTGTTTATCTAATATACAGTTCATACATTACATTTCTTTTATTCTACACCTTTTCTCTTCTGTTGCTTTAAACTCTGATTTGGATACCTCCGGTGGAAGGGAGCGATTGATATATTTTGCTAGCTAGCCTGGCTGCCTGAGAAATGCCAACACTATACCTCTCTTTTTTATCAACAAAACCTCAATCAACCTTGAGTCTTGTTTACTTTTTCGATTTTTATTAAATCCCGGTACACCCTTTTAAGACGGTCTTTGCCAATGCCAGCGGCGGCGCCAGGAATTTTTAGTTGGGGAGGCTAAGGGGGGGCTGAGCAAATTTTTTTTTGGGGGGGGCTAATAGTAATATGATAATACACATATATTATCCTAATTTCAGAAGGGGAGAGGGTTAATGGTAGGGCTAGCACTGATGGCTGACAAATCTTTAGCCCTGGCAATTAAAAATTCCACTTAATAAAATTATTTCAATGAGTGTTTTAAATTTTCAATTTGCTCATTCCAGTTGGGGGGGCTAATGGGGGGGCTGGCCACTTTTTTTTTGGGGGGGGGCTAAAGCCCCCCCTGGCGCCGCCACTGGTCAATGCCACTTTGACTGGGTGTCATTGGTGTTGTTCTTGTATATCTACTAATCCACATTATCATTGTTCTTTCTCTGTTTATATTAATTATTCACAATTCCAAGTTCATCGCAACATCTCAAAACAGAAATGTTTAAGTCTTGATTAGTTATGGTGTCATATAAGACCATGTCTCCTGATAAAGTATCACGTGTAACCCCACCTGCCGCATAGATTGTCGATGAAATCGAGACCACTATTAATTTGTCACCAGAAACATGAAACTCAAAGGTGAGACAGATTCCTGTTGTGCGAATGTGGTGAATGTGGTACAGACGGGGTGCGCAGTTGGCAACCCCGGCCCGGGGACGGGGTCAAAAGTTGAGTGAGAGGCGGGAGTGCCGCTGGTACGCCAGGGCGTCGGGGCCGCCAGTACGTGTTTGCGTGAGATGAGGAGAAACAAATGGAACTGTGTTAGGATTAGGTTTACTAATAGGCAATTGTGTTAGGTAAGCTAGGATAGGGAGAGATAGAAGTGTGTGGTGCAAAACGAAGGGAGATTAAAAAGTGAAGCAGAAGCAACCGAAGGAACGGGATTTCCACAGAAATCAGGTAAGTGATCGACAATTTTCTACAAGCTATCTAGCCGCTAAAGATGACCGAGACAACAAGCAAAAATGAACCATTCAAGATGAACAATATCACCTTAAGGCCATTTGATGGCAATGGAGACGTCGCCGGGTGTCTCAAAAAGCCGGAATTAGTGGGTAAATTAACCGGAGTGACGTCGCGAGCTATATTGCCCTTAACCTAGAGGATGACGCCTTGGCCATCTAACTGGAAATGACGATGGTGATCAACTGGATGCGGGGAAGGTAAAGAAAAGATTGCAAGGGCTTTCGGCAAGAGTCCATTCGAATCGTTTAATCGGTTGCAAATAATGCGTCAGGCTGGCGAACAGGTTGATGTTTTCGCCAACGAAATTAGAAGATTAGCTGGGCTGTCTACATTCACGGGCGAAGGTTTGGATAAACTCCTTAGGATGATGTTTGTAAATGGCCTTCCAGATCACATATTTACTGGACTACAGGAAATAAATAATGCAGTGTCGGCGAGTATGGACGAGTTGATAGCTAGCCTAGGCTTCTCACAAGGACAAAGAAGGATGAGCTTTTAGCGGCCATAGCGACAGAGCAGCCACCACCGGACCTCGGGTGGAGATACCAACCCGATGACGATGGAGAAGGGAAAATGAGGGAGTCCAGGGGTAACCACAGCTGATGGCGGGGGCCGTCTATGGTCCGTTGTTATGTGTGTCGGCGACTCGGTCACTTCGCGAGGAACTGTAGAGAGACGAAGCTCATTTGTTACGAATGTAATCAGCCGGGACACATGGCTCGACACTGCAATCGGGGAAATGGGCGAAGGGCGGCCGCTACGCTAGCAGCCACCCAGGAAATGTAAGGACGCTGTCCAGCCATATGCCGATTATGGATGTCAGGTTGAGAGGAAAACGCGCAAGAGCACTAGTAGATTCCAGCTGTTCAACCACGATTGTAACGACCGACGTAGTTTAAAAATTCTGACAGGGAGATATGGCCCTGATGACAGTCGACGGAAGTGAGACAAAGTCCAAAGATGACCAGGAAATTGAAATGACGGCGGAGGGCATTCCGACACGACTAAGAGTGCTTGTCATTAGAATCGTCATAGAAGGAACTGACGTGGTACTGGAAATGGATGCAATGGCTCAGCTTGGAGAAGTCACGTTTATCGCCGGACAAGTGAGGATCGGAGAGATACGCAACTCGAGTACAGATGGGAGAGGGAGGACCCGTCTGAGGCCGGAAATGGACGTAGGAATGACAATGAGGACAGTGTCACCGCGAAGCTCGACCCCGACGAGAGGGTGGGGCCTTGCACGATTGAGGACAAAGACTTCCGGGCGAAATTTTATGGCCAGAAGTGGGAGGTAGAGTGGTACCTGAAAGAAGGCTCACCTCTGTTGAAGAACAAGGTCAACTGCTACAGACTCTCGGAGAGGGGATGAGGGGCGACCTTGACCTCGAAGTACAAAGGTGGATTGATGAGGGAATCCTGAGCCCTTGGGAGGAACCGGTGGAGGGTGGAATCTTGCCCCTGATGGTAATGGTACAGCCAATAACAAAGTACGACCGGTGTTGGGTTTCCGAGAGCTGAACCAGTTCGTGAGGCGTAGACGTATGTAACGAGACCCTACGCAGATGGCGCCAAATGAGGGGGGCGTCCACGATTGTAGACCTCCACTGGAGCACGAGACATTTCTTTCGGGCTGATTACCGGCTGAGCGGAAATGGAATAGTAGAACGACACCATCGCACGATTAAGTCCATAGCCGAGAGGGCGCTAATACCACCCATAGAGGCAGTCTTCTGTTATAACATGTCCCCTAGGTCAGGCCAAGACGAAGGCTTAGTTTCTCAAAGAACCTTATTTAAATATGATTGGCGACATCCCCGGGTAGGGCCGGGGCTACCAGCCAATACTGAAGAAGGCCCCGCCTCAGTACAGGTGGGGGAGGAGGTATGGGTGAGGCCAAAGGATGGTAAGTGCACGTCACAGTGGACGAGAGGGATCGTAACGGAGGTAAATTCGCGGAACAACATCTCTGTCGAGGGAGTGCCGCGACATATCTTGGATCTTCATGTGGTGAGTGACGGAGAAAATGAATCACGACGTGGTAGTGAACGAGGGAGCGGCACCCCGGAGACCCCAGCGCGACCGACATCCTCCAAGATGGCTGCAGGACTACGAAGTAGGAAATGGAGAAGACGAAGAAGAAAAATAGTTTGATCTCGAGATCAAGAGGATGTGGTGTGTGAATGTAGTAAAGACGGGGGTGCGCAGTTGGCAACCCCGGGGCGGGATTAAAAGGCGAGAGTGAAGCGGGAGTGCCGCTGGTACGCCAGGGCGTCGCGTCGGGGCCGCCAGTGTGCGCGTGAGATACAATGGAACTGTGTTAGGATTAGGTTTACTAATAGGCAATAGCGTTAGGTAAGCTAGGATAGGTAGTGATAGATCTGTGTGGTGCGAAACGAAGGAGAATTAAAGAGTGAAGCAGAAGCAACTGAAGGAATGGAATTTCCACAGAAATCAGGTAAGTGATCAATAATTTCTTACAATTCCTTATGAGTTATTAGCCATCAAGATTCATCACCAACCCACGTGTTTGTCGTGCATGTTCTTTCAGGACAGGTGTCCTGGAGGCTGATCAGTGTAGCATAAATCTTGAGACACCACAGGGGGCTAGCAATATACCCCTTTAATCAATGATTCATGCTACATTGGATGAACCCTTATTGACTTGAAGAAGTGATTGAACAGGATCACAAATTTTTGAGCTAGGCCTGCCAGCCAGGATGGTGGCTAGGCTAAGTATATTCTTCCACGTCTGTACTACAGTCCATTCAGTAATAAAATAATTCCTTACCTAATCACATTTTCATTCATTCAATAGACAGCCCTCAAGCATCTAATTACCACAGCCTTCACACAATGGTCTCTTATGTTCACTTTTCCTTCTTTGTATTCATCACCCAAACCTTACTCCATTTGTAAGTCAGTACAATTACTTCATACATTTGGTAATTTTACATACATGCTCTTATCTTCCAACTACTGCATACTCAATATGGTTCCCAACAATCAGAAAAACAAACCTAAACCCAAACTCTACACTCATCTAAATCCATCTAAAAAGTCCTCCTCTACTTCTCCCACTATTAGGATTATTTGCCCTCACAAAAGATCACGTCTCCCATCTCAGTCTCACCTTCACCCAGATTATCCTTGATGACACTTCTCTCAGCCCACCATATTTCCAATTCCTGATTCATCTCCCCTTTTCAGTTTTGTTTCTGTCTATATACCAAAGACTTTTACCCCCTTATAAAGGAGGAAGGGAAGATAAAAGGCATGTACCCAATTCCATACACCACCCTTTCATCTTAGCCTCTTGTAGATGAAGGGTTACCTGTCCCCTACCCACTGCCCTGGGTCAGAGGCAATGCAGCAAGACAGTGCACTCACAGCAAGGCTACTTCACTTATTTGGCAAACCCCCTTATGTAGAAAATAGAGAAGACCAGGAGAAATCCCTTCAGGCATCAAAATATCATTTACACATAACCTCTACACAGCCATTCTCCACTCAACCCTTTTTCTTGCCTTCTCCCTTCCTTGCTCAACACATTCCCCTATTGCTCACAGTCCCTTAACCACTTCAGTACAAGTCAAATTATTGTGCACAGCATCAGCTGCCATATGTACAATCCATCACACTACTCACATTATAAAATGTAGTCACTGCTGTATTACTTTATCTTTTACTCTGAATAATAATACATACATACATATACCAAAGGCTTTTTCCTACTTACAAGGGAGGTAGTCAAAAAGAAAAAGGCATAAAAACCATTCCCACCCACTCCACTTCCCTCTTATCTTGGTACCTCCTGGATGACGGGTCATCCCTGCACCTTGTCCACTGCTCTGGGTCAGAGGCAGTGTTGCAAGACACAGCACATCCACAGCAAGGCCCCTCTCTGTCCCCTAATGCAGAAAAGGAGAAGACGAGAGAAATTCCTTCGGGCTGTGTAAAAATTTTCTCACATACTACCTCACCCACCATCCCCCTGCCCATTCCACCTCATGCATCACATCATCATCCATATACAACCATTCTCCATTCACCCGTCTTCTGTCCTCTCCCGCCCTTCCTCAACAGACATTCCCCTCTTCCCCAAGCCCCCTTTCACCCCATCCAAGGTCGTCCTCTCATGTTCACTCCCTCCACACCTCTTTTACTAGTCTTTCTTCACTCATTCTTTCCATGTCTCCAAACCATCGCAATAATCTTTTATCCACCCCATCTCCCAACTCCCTTACCATCCCTGTTCTCCTCATTCCTCACTCTATCCACCCTAGTAACCCCCATCATACTTCTCAGACACCTCATCTCACAACACATTCAAACTCCTCCTATGTTCCATGTTTCTGCCCCATACAGTGCTGTTGGCACAATCTCCTCTTAGCATCCAAGGAATTTACTCGCATTTACATTCTACCTCCACCTCCACTCCACCCTTTCCTGCCATATTCGCACCCAAGTTTCTAAAACTATCTAAATCCTCCAGTCGCTCTCCCTTAATGCTCACTTCCAGTCTGCTGCCACTTGTACATTTGCCACTTGTACATGTACAGTCTGCTGCCCTTGTACATTTCATCACCTTACTTTTACCCACATTTATCTTCAGCTTCCTTCTTTCACACACTTTCCCAAACTCTGTCACCAACTTCCTCAATACCTCCTCCGATCCTGCTACAAGTGCAGTGTCGTCTGCAAACAACAGCTGGCTCACCTCCCACTTTTCTCCATTTTCTAAGCATCTCCAATCCCTGACCCACTACCCTTGTATTTACCTCTCGCACCACCCCATCCATGTATAAGTTGAACAGCCAGGGCAATATAATGCATCCTTGACAAAGTCCCACCTTTACCTCAAACCACTCTCTCTCTCAATTTCTAATCCTGACACATGCTCTACTACTCATAAAAACTCTTGACAGCTCCTAGAAGCTTTCCACCTATCCTGTATATATGCAAAACTTCCCACAGTTCCTTCCTGTCTACCCTATCATAAGCCTTTTCCAGACCCATAAAAGCCAAAAAAACATCCTTACCTTTTCATATAGCTTTCTCACGTCTTACCACAAAAATCTGATCTACGCAACCTCTACCTGTCCTAAATCCACACTGCTCCTCACCAATCACTCCCTCTGTTCCTCTCAATCAAGATCCTCCCATAAGCCTTCCCAACTACACTTATCAAGCTAATCCCTCTGAAACTACTACATTCACACTTGTCCCCTTTTCCTTGTAGTGGAACTATACAGGCACTCTATCCTCTCTCCAGCAAACACTAAATAACCTCCCCAGCTAGTCCACCATCCCTGTGCCTACTTTTTTTCAGACATTCTGCATGGCATCCATCCTGACCAGGTGCCATATCTGCTCTCATCTTAACTGCCTTCACTTCATCTTTCCCTATTTCTCCTCACTTATCACGGTCATTTTCTTAGCCTTTCCCACTGCAACTATCTTTCCCTCCCTATCCTCTTCTACATTTAGCAACTCCCTAAAATACTCTGACCATCTTTCCTTAACTGCCTTCTCTTCCATTATCATCTCTCCATCTACACCTTTTACCTTTTCTTCTCTACTTGATTTGCCTCCTCTTCCTCTTAATTTCTTTCCAAAACATCTTTTTACTTTCAAAATTTTCTGTCATATACTTACCCCATTTCACATCTGCTCTCCTCTTTGCCTCCTTTACCTTGTGCTTTACTACTCTTTTCTTTTCTTTGATCAAACCAGTTCACATAATCTGGAGGTATCTCAAGTGATATGGTTTAACATCACAAACTCCCCCTCTATCAGAAGGGTAGGACGGTGCCCAGGGCAGTACAACTATATATATATATAATCAAGACACCGGCATCTTTGCACCTCATGACACATACGTAGGCGTCATCATACCAACCACACACATCTAATGACCCAATTACTAGAATACTAGTTGGTCCTAATCCAGACCCTCTTATGCCTCAACTTCTTATTTATAAGGGAAGGGGAAAAAGGGACTTCTCATAGGAAATTGAAATACCATAAAAACATTATTTACACATTTATTGCCTAATGTAACAAAAAGTTCTTAACACAAAAAGGAGCTAAAATACTGATTAAAACGCCTAAATTTCAGCACAAACGAATATGGTCCTAGAGTGAACTTGAAAAGCTAAGGCACATGAGATATATTTGATTCTTTAAAGAGAAATTTGTATATACATATATCATGACATCTAAATAAGGAAGATAAAACCATCGGACTCCATAAGTTGGTTAGCTTCCGTCATCTGTGCAATGGCAGCATCAATTTCATCTTGAGTGAAGGGAGCATCTGCATGTTCTTTGCCCAAAAATTCAAGCAAACGAGTCAAAGCAACAGTTTGTGATCGCTCCTATAAAACAAAGATAAAATTAATCAATAATTTAATAATATAATAAAAAATTCTGTCAATCACTAAGGCCAAAACAAACCAATCTTAAGTTATTCTTTAATCTTGTTGCAGAATGGTTTCAAGAAGAAGAAAAAGAAAAAGAAGAGCTGCAGCTAGAATATTCATAGGATGAAGCAAAAGGTATAAATGGTAATTCCAAATAAATCAACAAAGAATTACACATTTCTTGATCTTACCAATTTGAAAATTTTTGTAATTGAAGACTTGAAAAGATTGAGTCTTTCAGGAGTGATTGTCTTCGAAGAATCTGCAGGGGTTTCTGATTCATCTTCTCCTGTTGATCGACTTGCTTGAACACGCAAGGTGGCAGGTGTTGGTGACATAGGACCACCTTCCTCAGCACTATCAATGTCATATGGGTCATATCCTGTAAATTAAAAAACATTATTTACTCGTTTGCCTTCTAATGACAAACTACTGAGGTCAACAACATCAAGAGGCAGCCCTATAAGATAGGACATCAGAGAGAATGATTTCCTTCTGGCCACCTTCAATACCCATCACCACCCTCACTTCCAACTGGAAGTGCAGCTCTGAGAGGATGAGTCACCAAACCAAAAATATTTCCCATCACCTTCAACTGTCTTTCTTACACTTTTTCATAAAGAAATCTGATATTTGCAACTGCCCCCCTCCTACTATCAAGGTATGTGACACAGAAACATCACTCAGTAATACAACTGGGGACATGTATGGAAAGACATAAAGACTTGCCAACCCCTTCTTCTCCTTTATGCATGGGGGGACGGAGAGGGGGGGTCGCCAATTTAATGAAGCAGCCTTGCTGTGGATGTGCTGTGTCTTGCGACACTGCTTCTGACCCACGGCAGTGGACAAGGTGCAGGGATGACCCGTCATCTGGGAGGTGCTAAGATGAGAGGGAGGGTGGAGGGGTGTGGAGTGTATTCAGGGATGGAATGGGTGGGAGTGATTTTATGCCATTTCCTTTTTGGCTACCTCCCTTGTAAGGGGGAAAAAGCCTTGGTATATGTATGTATGAAACTGGAGGCAACACTTATAAACAATACCATTAACAAACTACAAAGATTGTATACTGAGAAAAGCATGTGAATACCTTGGAGGATTAAAAAGTGTAATGAGAAATACACATTTAGAAATGGATGCTAAGAGGAGACTATATGAAGGGGTGGTAAGGAGAGCAGGGGTGGAAAGGGAATTGGGAGATAGGGTTGATTAAAGATTATTGGGATGGTTTGGATGCATGGAAAGAACGAGTGAAGAAAGATTAGTAAAAGGTGTGGGAGGCAGAGGTTGAGGGAGTGAACATTAGGGGGCAACCAAGGATGAGATGAATGGATGGGGTAAATGGGGCACTGGGAAAGAGGGGAATGTCTGTTGAGGAAACAAGGGAGAAGACAGAAGATAGAGGCAAATGGAGAATGATTGTGCACGGATGATGCTGTGATGCCTGGAAGGAAATGGGGAGGTGATTGAGTAAGGGAGCATGTATGAATGATATTTTGACAAACCCTGAAGATATTTCTCCCTGTCTTCTATTTTTCTGCATGAGGGGATGGTGAAGGGGGTTGCTGATTAAATGAAGAGGCCTTGCTGCATTGATTCTGACCCAGGGCAGTGGATGAGATGCAAGGATGACCAGTCATCCAGGAGCAGCATAGATATGAGGGAGGGAGGGAGGGTTTGTGAATGGGAGTGGAGTATGCAGGGGTAAAATGGGTAGGAGTGGATTATTGCCTTTGACTTTGGCTACCTCCCTTGTAAAGAAGAAAAATCTGTTGGTATATGTAAGTACCTACTACTCCATCAATGTGCATACAGTAATTGTCAAAAGTATGTGGCACCTACCCCTTGTGGCCACATATTGATGATGAAAACAACCACCACTTTCACACTGGGCCAACAGAGTAGAACATGAAGGAGAACCCAACCAGATGCTCCCACACTGCCCCTAGGAAAAGCATTTACAGGTAACCCTCTCTTTGGGGCCTTATATTTTTTCACACTGGTTTTCTTCATTCCCATAGGGTGTGTATCATTAACATGGTTCCTACAAAGGAATTAACTAAAGAAATAATTGCACAAGTCATTGTGCAGAAAGGCAGGCCATGGAACTAAAGAAATCAGTGAAATGTTGAAGGTGGCCAAGTCCAAAGTCCATGGTGTAATTCTGAGAGGGAGGAGGGCTTAAGATACCATCTCAGAAACCTAGGATAGGGTGTCTTAAGAAGACTTCTCCAAGGGTTTTGAACATCAAAGTATTCTTTAGTGTCAAATCCATTAACAAAAACAAAATCTCTGAAGGAGAGGTCTTCTTAGGAACCCTTGCACCAGGTTACTAGGATGGTATCTCTAGAACTCCTCCCTCCTGAAATTGCACTATATATCTCTTGACTTTGGATGGCCACCTTCAACATTTTTTTTCTTTTTTAGGAGCCATGGTAATGATACAGACCCTAGGGAAATGAAGAAAACCAGTGTGAAAAAGGGAAGGTCCCAGGGAGGGGTTACCTGTAAATGCTTTCTTACAGCAGTGGGAATGACTGGCTGGGTTCTCCCTCACATTCCAATTGTTGGCCCATTGTGACAGCAGGGGGTTACCAGATACATTCTATATACATAATTTCACCTTAAAATGTCCTCCTATTTTCGTAATCAATATGCAGCACCACATACTTTTGATGAGTACTGGACAATTCAGATATCCTATGCACTTTTTTACAGTAAATATTACTGATTAAAAGACTGGACTAGGGTGGTGAGAAATAATAGGATATTGTAGGTTGGAGACTATATGTGCTCTTTTCCTGATTGTTGGGATGCCATAGTGACCTGGATTGTTAAAGATAACCATCAGTGTTTTTTGTACAACAGTCCAAATGCTTGACACATGAAAGGCAACAAATCAAAGAATTTGATAGGAACAAATAAATGCCTGGATGAATTGAAAACTTATAAGAATTAGATATTTGGGGGGATGAACACAAGAGGTATGCAAGTGACTAACCATTGGACTCTGGAGCAGACTTTGTCAATAGAGGAGGCAGAGGAAGAGATAGGAGACAAAATGACTTTTCATCCCTAGTGCAGAAATGAGACAGTAAGGTTGAATAGATGTTTATAGGTGTGATATGGGTGTGTACCATAACTCAGCTACCATTTAATGAGGAAAAGGGCTTTTTATAAATAAATCTGCTTTCTGCCTGAGTGGCTTTGAGCGTCAGTACTTAGGCAAGAGGTCTGGCATTGAAATGGTTCGAGATTGCACAGCACAATGCAAGTGAGGGTATAACATTGAATTTACTATTTTCAAAAAGTCCTCCATAAGGATGAAACACCTTAGCCTCTCTGGGAGAGGAAGATCTCCTGGTATTAAATCAAACATTCCCCCCAATGATCCCTGGATTTAGTTTAATGTTGCATCAAGAGGTTAGGATGGTGCCCCTTCCAGTGGCTTTGATGCATGGAATTTAATGAACAATGTTCTTGGTCCAACTTGCTGGCAGCAGGGTCTGAACTGATGTCACCTCAACCTCCGCCACAAATAGCAATGCTCAATCTGTGATCATCCAAAATCAAATAGATGCATACATACATATACCACAGGCTTTTTACCTTTCATGGGAGGTAGCCAAAGTCAAAAGCCACAATTCCTCTCCCATCAAATATGTACAATACATATATTTATGCAAGTTGACAGAGATCAAGAGATACCACTTATTTCTCATCACACCCGTTGACAAACTACAATCTAAACTAAAATTTACTTTGGGTAATACAGTAATGACCCATGAATCAGTACACCCTGACATTTTCACTTAAAAAATACTGTGCTACCAAATACATCCTTTCAAGCCTACCATCCTCGCCTGGCTTCTTACGTGGTCGCTTGGTGCGAGTATCATCTCCGGTGGCACGCCTCTTTCTCTTCTTTGGCTCCTCTGTATCCATATCCTCCTCTTCATCCTCTGTCGCTGTCTCATCTCCATCCTCCCTCTGTTGTCTCTTCTTCTTTTTCTCCATAACCTACACAAATTCAAAAGTTTAAGGTACATACATACATATACCAAGGCTTTTTCCCCCTTACAAGGGGGGTAGCCAAAAAGAAAAAGGCATAAAATCATTCCCACCCATTCCATCCCTGAATACACTCCACCCTCCCTCTTATCTTAGCACCTCCTGAATGACGGGTCATCCCTGCACCTTGTCCACTGCCCTGGGTCAGAAGCAGTGTCGCACGACACAGCACATCCACAGCAAGGCCGCTTCATTAAATCGGCGACCCCCCCCCCCTCTTCATACATATACCAAGGGCTTTTTCCCCTTACAAGAGAGGTAGCCAAAGTCAAAGACATAAACCCTCTCCCACCCATTTCATCCCCACATACTCCAGTCCCATTGACCATCCCTCCCTCCCTCTTTTTTGGCTCCTCCTGGATGATGAGTCATCCCTGCATCTCACCCACTGCCCTTGGTCAGAAGTGATGCTGCAAGACACAGCACATCCACAGCAAAGCCACTTCATACAATTGGCAACCTCACCTTTCTGTTCCCTCATGCAGAAAAAGAAAAGACATGAAGAAATCCCTTCAGGCTGTATCACAATATCATTCATACATACTCACACCCTACCCACTCCCTTCCATGCATCATAGCATCATCCATACACATCCAGTCACCACCATCATGTCTTCACCCTTGTTCCTCAACAGACATTACTTTCTTTCCCAATGTCCCTTTTACCCTATCCATCCATTTCACCTTTGATCTCCCTCTCCACCTCTGCCTTCCATACCCCTTTTACTAATCTTTCTTCACTTGTCCTTTCTGTGTCCAAACCATACCAATATTCTTTAATCAACCATATCTCCCAGCTCCCTCTCCACCCATTCTCTCCTTGTTTCTCACTCTATCCAGCCTAGTAACACCCTACCATATTTCTCAGTCATTTCATCTAAAACACATTTAAACTCTTCCTCTATATGACCTATATTTCTACCCCATACAGTGCTGTCAGCACAATCACTGCTTCATATAATCTTTTAGCATCCATTCCCAAAGGTACTTGTCATTACACTTTTTTATCATTTCTAGAGCTATCCACTTACTCTAGTCTCTCTCTTAACACTCCCTTCCAATTTCCTGCCATCCTCTTCCCTTGTATATCGTATCACCTTACTTTTACTCACATTTATTTTCAACTTCCTTCTTTCGCACACCTTCCCAAACTTTGTCACTAACTTCCTTAATCCCTCCTCTGATCCTGCTACAAGTGCAGTGCTGTCAGCAAACAACAACTGGCTTGTCTCCCTTTTTGGTCCATTTTCACTAACCATCTCTGATCCCTGACCCGTCATCTTTGCACCACCCTATCTACGTATAAATTGAATAGCCATGCCAAAGTCCCACCTTTACCTCAAACCACTCACTCTCTCCATTTTTAATTCTAACACAGGCTTGACTACTCTCATAATAACCTGAATTCTCTTAACAGTTTTCCTCCTATCCCATATATCTGCAATACCCCCCACAGTGCCTTCCTGTCTACCCTGTCATAAGCCTTTTCCAAATCCATAAAGGCCCAAAAAAACATCCTTACCTTTTCCTAAAGCTTTCTCACATATCTACCTTACCAAAAAGAGCTGATCCACACAACATTAACATAAAAATCAATAACAATTTCTTAGATAAGTCAATTCTATCTTAGATAGCTTCAAACATGTACATGCTTTAATGTTTGCTTACTTTCTTGAAGTATGCATACTGAACCATTTCAATGGCTGCTTCTGCATCTTCAACTTCCACTGTACGCGAAAGCCTAGCTTTGGCATGTGCAGTCGACAATCGGATTAGTGTCTCTAAAGCTCGAGCTGTTACTGGCTGGGTCTATATAAAAGAAAGAAATAAAGAAACATGAAATATATCCAGGTAGAGACAACTAAAAAACAAAAGAGATTCAGGGGAAAAAAATTATATCAACATGAATACTAAAAGTATACAAATTTTATTTTGTACATGTTCATTAACATAAAATTCAATGTTTATTCAATTACACCAAAACTTACCCGAGCCATGTCAGTGTGCTCTATATCATGTGAACGGAGTTTGGAATATTCTTCTGCAATGACTTCACATGCCTCTTTGGTGAGCGTTGGTTTAATGGCCTTTGCAATATGAATATACTTCCTCATGAATTTTATGCTCACTATCTTGTCCCTAAAACATAAAAAATTATTCAAACAAGTCCTAATTTGGTAAGCTCTCTGGCTTAAAGGGTTAGGGCATTGTTACTTGCAGCAAAGGTCAAGGGGATGGCAGTTTGAACTCTGCCACTGGTGTAGTTGAACCATGAGCATGGTTCATTAAAGTCTGTGCTACAATGTCTTCTGCAAGGGGCACCTATCCTAGCCTCCTGATATAAGAGAGTTTGTGATGTGGAAAATAGATTAAAATGGGAGATAACCAGTTATTGTTTGCTCACAACACTGCACTTGTAGCAAGATCAGAAGAGGGATTAAGGAAGTTAGTGACCAAGTTTGGGAAGGTGTGTGAAAGAAGCTGGAGATAAATGTGGGTAAAAGTAAGGTGATGAGATGTACAGTGGGAGAGGATGGCAGAAAAATTATTCAATATGAGTCAAATTCTCATTGGCAGCATTAGCTGCCTGATGTATGATGATGCATCACAATATGTTATAAACTATATTAGTACAGCTGTATTACTTTATCTCTTTCACTCTGAATTATAATAACCACAGAAAATATAATTAAGCCAGTTCATAGAATATGGGGGTCACTCAACTACAACTTCAAAATAAATATAATCAAGATGCTGATGCAGGCATCCTCGTATACCCACTAGAGCCTCAGGACGCCTATGCAGGTGTCATCATATGGAAGGGGTCAAGGGAGAGACTGGAGGAAGTGGAAAGCTTTAAATACTTGGGGTGAATGTTGTGGGAAAGGGAGAAGAGGAGGTAGAATTTAGATTGAGAGAGGAGGAGGAGGAGGAGGAGGATGAGAATAATAATAATAATAATGAATGGATGGGGTAACAGGGGCGTTGGTAAAGTGTGGGATGTCTGCTGAGAAAGCAAGGGAGAAGACAGAAGATGGAGATTGGTTGTGTATGGATGATGCTGTGATGCAGAGAAGGAAGTGAGTGGGGGAAAAGATGAGGGAGTACATGTGAATGATATTTTGACAAAGCCCGAAGGGATTTCTCCTTGTCTTATCTCTTTCTGCATGAGGGGACGGAGAGGGGAGGTCACAAATTAAATGAAGCAGCCTTGCTGTGGATGTGATGTGTCTTGCTGCATTGCTTCTGACAAAGGGTAGTGGGCAAGATGCAGGGATCCCATCATCCAGAAGGAGTCAAGATAAGAGGAAGGAAGGGGGTGGATGGGAGTGGAGTATGTGGGGATGGAATAAGGGGGAGTGGATGTATGCCTCTGATTTTGGCTACATCCCCTGTAAAAGGGAAAAAGCCCTTGGTATATGTAGTTACACAATATCATCATCCTACATACATGAGGAGAGATTGGCTAAACTAGATTTACCGACTCTGGAGCAAAGAAGAGAGATAGGTGACCTACTGACCATCTACAGAATCATGAAAGGCACAGAAATACTTGATAGAGAGGACTTGCTAAACTGGGACAGGAGAAGCACAAGAGGACATGGAAAGAAAATAAAAAAACATAGCTACAGAAGATCTGAAGAAAAATGTAATTTTCGCAGGAAAATTAATTTTTCCCTGATACAAACCTGAGGTACTCCTTACACTAGGATACTCTCGCGTAGCGCGAATATTTCTACTGCGAAATTAAAATCCTCACTCTGTGGGTCTGGGCAACGCTTATCCTCAGTAAGGGGCCCCATTGGGGCAAGGGGGGGGCCCTTGCCCTCCACCACAAGTCTCGCACACTATAACCATTCTCTGAGCCAGGTATGATTTAAGCACAAGGTTGTCAGGCAAGGAGAAGGAACTGTTTAGAGGGGTGGTTGAGGAGGGCCATTAAAGGTAAGGAGTACCTCAGGTTTGTATCAGGGAAAAATTAATTTTCCTGCGAAAATTACATTTGTTCCGAAGAATACAAACTCTTTGGTACTCCTTACACTAGGAGACTCGGACTTAGGAGGGAAGGAAGTTGTTATCTAGCCTGGGAAACCGCTGTAAGGAAAATCTAGTGTGCTAAGACTATGTTGACCAGACCCCTATACATTCCCCTCACTTTGAAGTGCACCCCTTTCTGTTCCCTGGAGTGGAGACAGAAAGGTTATAATCACTTTTGTACCACTGAAGGGCTTGAATTGATTCCCTTGGAATGCTAGAGAGCCCGCAGTTGAGGTAAGGGAATGTAAGAGTATGAGAAGGACTTTAGAAAGTTATCCCTGCAGTTGCCGAGCCAGAACCTGGATGAGTTGTCAGGGTCGGCTATGTGCTCTTGAGGAGGGGTATATCATTTTCAGGACTTCTTGGGTGGCCACTATGGGGCCCAAAGATAAGTTCCCTAAAGATTCCCGCATAACTTCTTTGAGGTAAAAGGAAGTGAACGTATTCTGGCTTTTCCATATACCTGCTTGAAGAACCTGGTTGACTGACCGATTCTTTCTGATGACTAGGGAGGTCCCTACTGCCCTCAGGTCATGGGCAATCTGTGTGGTCCATGTCGCAGGCTCTGCGGATGACTTCCATTGTCCAGTAAGAAAAGGAATTCTTAGTGATGGGCTACCTTTAGTAGAGATGAACAACCACTTTAATTCTGGTCGAAGATGTTCGGTTCTCTTGAGGTAGGTCCGGAGGGCTTGTACCGGGCATAGAACTGTTTCAGTCTATTCTCCCCCTGCAAATTCGTCTAAGGATGGAACACTAAAGGACCAGAATCTAGGGTCGGATTTGGCAGGATCTTTGTTTTGGCAATGAATTGAGGCATGAAAGTGAAGGAGACCTCTTTCCATCCTTTGGAATGGGCGACTCTATAAGAGATGGCATGTAACTCCCCTACTCTCTTGGAAGATGCCAGGGCTAGCAGAAAAAACTGTCCTCTAGGAGAGGTCCTTCAGATGTGCCTCTCGGAGAGGTTCGTAAGGGGGACCCCTCAGAGTTCAGGACTAATGCCACATCCCGCGGAGGAGAACTGATTTCCCTGGGGGGGGGCATGATCTTTGAAGTGCCTGAAGAGCATGGAAATTTCCTGTGAAAGGGCTAGGACCATGCCCTTCAGAGAAAACACCTGATTTAGAGCTGCCCTATAGCTTTGTACTGCCGAGAGGGAGATCTTCCTGGACTTCCTGAGGACGTGGAAGGAGGCGGTCTCAGGAATGGTGGCTCGAACTGGGACTAACTTCCTGGAGTGGCACCATTTGCAAAGGCGCATTTCCCTTGATAAAGGTTAGCTGAGGAAGAGCAAATAGGAGCGGACATGTCCTCAACCACTTCTCTGGGAAAACCCTTCTTTAGGAGGATCTGGACCATAGTCTGAACGCGTGAAGATTGAGTGCTGAAGGGTTCTTGTGTCAAGGCCCGTTGATGGGTGGATACAGAAGATCTGGTCTTCCCTGAAGGGCCAGAGGCTCTTCTACTGCTAGCTCGAGGGTGTCCGGAAACCATGGGGCTTCGGGCCACCAAGGAGCGATCAAAGTCATCCGAAGGTAGGATGCGTGTCTTGCTCTGAGGTACCTTCTGGAGCAAGGGAAATGGTGGGAAAGCGTAGGAGTCCAGGTTGTCCCAACTGTGCAGAAGAGCGTCTTCTCCTGCTGTCAGAGGATCCAGGAAAGGGCTGAAATATTGGGAGTTGGTGATTCCATCTCATTGCAAAAAGGTCCACTAGAGGGGAGCCCCATTTGCTGAGGATGAAGTTCGCTACCTCTCGATAGAGGGACCATTCTGTGTTGATTATCTGATTCTTCCTGCCGAGGTGGTCCGCCCAGACATTCCTCTTCCCCGGGATGTAACGGGCTTTGAGTGACACCTGGAGATTCTTGGCTAGGTTGAGGATGTCCATCATCAGAAGGCATAGTTCCTGGGAGACTGTGCCCCCCTTGCTCATTCAGGTAGGCTACTACCGAGGAATTGTCCGACATTATGCCCACTACTTTTCCTGAGACTTGATCCTTGAAGTGACGGAGAGCCAGGAGTACTGCTTTCAACTCAAGCCAATTGATATGGGCTGTCCGCTCGACTGTGGACCAGGAACCGCTAATGTGATCGTCGTTGAGGTGGGCTCCCCAGCCCTCCTTGGAGGCATCGGAGAACAGGAGGACTTCGGGGGGAGATGGGCCGAGGGGCATCCCCATGAGAAGGTTGCATGGGCCTTCCACCAGAGAAGAGAATCCTTGACTTCTTCGGTGAGGGAGATGTGTTGTAGGGGTTCTCCCTCTTGCGGGGCCCACTGAGACTTGAGGAGCCACTGTAGTGGTCGCATTCTTTGTCTACTCCAGGGGATTAATTTCTCTATGGAGGCCATATGGCCCAGGAGGATTTGGCATTGTGTAGCCATCAGGAACCTGGTCGATAGTGCCTGTGCAACTAGAGAAGCGAGATTCGGGATCCCCTTTCCTACTAGGAAGGATTCCATTAGGGAGGAGTCCAGGACCATACCCAGGTACGTGACTCTCTGTTCTGGTAAGAAATCTGACTTTTCCCGGGTTGACTACTGTGCCCAATTTCAGGACAAAGGTTAGGACCATTCTGAGGTGTTCTGGCATAGCTGGGCGGAATGCATCTTGGAGGTCCAGCGACACCATGAAGTTCCCTTCCCTGATAGACGCCCTTACGGACTCTGGGGTGGCCATTCGGAACTTCGTCAAGGAAAAGGAACTTGTTGAGTGGAGACAAATAGATGACTGGTCTCCACACCCCTGTTGTCTTTTCTACTAGGAATAGCCGTAAGAAGAACCCTGGGTCCGGAGTCGAGAGTTCCACTAAAGTTCCTGTCTGGAGCAGAACGGAGGATTCCTCCGCTAGGGCCCGCCTGCGAGCCGAGTCCGGGTGGAAGCTGCTGACTTGGATGGGATAGAGGGAGAGGTTTGGGACAGTGGAAAAGGGAAGACAATAGCCCGTCTTAATGACTCAGTAGGTCCAGTCTTCCGCCCTGGCCTCTTCCCATGCTCTCCAGTAGAGGGAGAGGCAACCCCCTATGGAGAGGCAACCCCCTATCTTGTGCGGAGGGGCTGGCGAATTCCTAGGAGTCCTGTGGGGGAGTCCAGAGCCTCTATAATGTTTGCGTCTAGGATCTCGGAGTCCACCATATCCGGGGGAATCAGCGTGTGGGTGAGCATAAATCTCCCTGAGGAGGGGGTCACTGGGGTCCCCGAGGATGGTGTCTCTCCTGCGGGACTCGAAGTTGGCCCAGGACGTTGAGAGACAGGAAACCTGATGCTTCAGGGCTCTGCTCGCGCTTGCCAAAAAGCCTGGAGGTCGCATTCTTCCTGGGGTTGTAGTGCGGGTAAGAACTCCCACGCCGAGGCAAGGAGGCGTTCTAGCCAGGAGTTCACCGCCAGGGACAGAGCCAGTGATTGAAGGTGGTCGCTGACTTCCCTGCCAGAGAGGAGGACGTTTCGCCTGCACAGCGACTCGGCGTCCGCCTAACCAGCTCTGGTAACCTCGCCTGGATCGAGGCTGCTCCGAGGGTTGACCCCGATGGGGTGTAGAAGCGCTTCTGGTGTTCCAATGGGACCGGAAGCCAACGCGTCTTCTCGGTCGTCCTTGTTGCGAGAGCGTCGGAGGCCTGGGCCATGGCTCTCGCCGTCTGCGTACTCCATGGAAGGTGGAGGGGAGGAGGCTGGGCTTTCTGAGAGTTGGCCGTCATGAAGATGTCAGACTCGAATGTGGCTTCCTCTTCTTTCGGGTGGCCCAGGCGATTCGCCCTCCGAACCCTCGCGAGGACGTCCGAGAAGGAAGGTGGGACCACCATCGAGGATTCCGACTGGGAAACGGGAGGGGAAAGGGAGCGTGGCCCCCCCCCTACGGAGCTGTGGACATCGTCGTCGGCGTAGGAGGGGTCGGCACAGGCAGAGAGGAACCTCACGCTACCATCCCGGTCACTGATGGGTACAGAGGGGGGCCGAGCAAGTGGAAGATGGTCGAGGGGGGCCCTTGGGGGCGGTGACTCCTCACGAGCTTCCGTGCGGTGCACGAACCGCGCTTGAGAAGCGCGGAACGGGGCCGGCGGACGCATCCGGGAAAAATCTCGTACCCGGGGGGGTTCGCGGGGGCTAGCGTGTGCCCGTCGGAGCTAACCACCCTGTGGGCAGGAACAGGAGACAAGTGGCCTGAGACTGACTCGGGGCGGCTATTGTACAACCTTTCCGTTTACTACGCTTAGGAGGGGGGAGACAACTGCCCTCGTCCTCCGCCGACGTAGCATGCCTTCTCCTTGTGTCGGGTGAGGGGGGAAGCCATCTAGAAACACCGCATCTGCAACCTCGTCCCTGATCTCTGTCCCTGTGAGCAAAGGGCATGGGAAGGGCACCGTTGATCACCCGGCTCTTCCTACGGTGGGTGTTGTGCGTACTGCGGGATTCCTGAGTAGAAGAGACTAAGGGGCTCTTTGCCCCCCCCCCCCTTTGTCCGTGCCGGCGTCGAGTTTCGGGGGCAGCCGCAAGCGACCACATCCGGGAAAAATGTCATACAGGAACGGTAGCTAGCGGTGGCTTGACGCGCATGTCCGACTACGCTAACCGTCCTTTGTTGAAGGAAGAGGACAACTTGGCCTGAGAATGACTCGAAGTGGCGTTGTACCACCTTCCTGGCGACTGTTGAGGTTCTGGGATGGGCGAGGGCAAGCCGCAAGCGACCTCATCCGGGAAAAGCTCGTACAGGAACGGTAGCTAGAGGTGGCCTGAGGCGCATGTCCATCTACGCTAACCGTCCAGGTTTAAAGGAATAAAGGACAACTTGGCTTCCTGTCTACTGGGCCGTGGAGGAGGGAGAGAATTGCTCGTCTCCTCCGAAGCCGTAGGCCGCCTTCCCTTGTTTTTGGGGGGGTGAAGAGGGAAGCCATTTTCTATGCATGCGCAGCTTTCCCCTTATCTCCCTTCGGCGAAACCACAACAATACTGGAACCAGATTCCATACTTACAGTGAAGGGTAGGATACCCGGTGGCGGTTAAGGGAATAATACAGGGAATGGAGAAGCACTTAATAATTCCAGGACACAGGATGGCGTAGGGAAAACCCCGATGAAATTGAAGGACGACGAACTCCTTAGCGTCCTTAGAGTGAGCTGGCGACAATCGAAGCGGATTGCTTGATTTTCGGCACCGACGTAAACATAGAACCGCTGAGTAAGTAACGGTTCGCTGCCGCGCCAATAAAGGAATTTGACTGAGAATCGGCCCATTAAGGGGGAAACCGATAAAAACTAAACATGCAGTAGAGAGATGTTAACGCGGTCACTACTGCAAAGAGAATGGTTATAGTGTGCGAGACTTGTGGTGGAGGGCAAGGGCCCCCCCCTTGCCCCAATGGGGCCCCTTACTGAGGATAAGCGTTGCCCAGACCCACAGAGTGAGGATTTTAATTTCGCAGTAGAAATATTCGCGCTACGCGAGAGTATCCTAGTGTAAGGAGTACCGAAGAGTTTGTATTCTTCGGAACAAACAGTTTTCCACATAGAGTGGTAGACACTTGGAACAAACTGGATAAGGAAATAGTGTGTGCAAAAACCATTCATGAGTTTAAAAGCAAACTAGACACTGCGAGATACAAAGGCGGGACACCACGAGCGTAGCTCCCCTTCCCGCAAAATACAACTAGGTAAATATACCAAAGGCTTTTTCCCCTTATAAGGGAGGTAGCCAAAGTCAAAAGGCATAATTCCATTCCCACATAAGGAACTCATGAAAACATTGAAAAAGTTATAGCACCCATTTTTGAGAGTGATAACTATAAGCAGAACAGAATGCAGCAGTTCAAGAGGATTTGATGCATATTTGATGACACATTTATGGTGCTTACCCAACTATCTATTAGAACTTTTATCCGAAACATCAATCCACAACATTGAAAGTGTAACCAAGAGCTGTCAGAAATACAGCAAAGTTGAATAACTTACTTTTTGGACCTCAGTCCTCCATGAAGCAAAGCATCATATTTCTCATAAATAGGAGTTTCCTCATCATCATCATTTGCAACATCCGGACTGTCTGTAGAGAGAAGATCAATGCCCAGGCCCATGGGCAGTGCTTCTCCATCTTGTTCATGAGCTGCCCTGCAGAAAGAAAAATTTTGACATCTCTTCATTTATCAATCTACCACAACCTTGCATGGGGTAAAAGGGGCATTAGGAGAGATGAGCGATGTCTGGTAAGGAAGGGAGAAGACAGAACATATAGGCGAGTGGAGAATGGCTGTGCATGGATGATGCTGTGATGTATGGAAGGGAGTGGGTGGGGATGGGGGCACGTGTGAATGACATTTTGACGCAGCCCATAGGGATTTCTCCCAGTTTTCTGGTATGTGTATGTACAAACTCACAAACTCTTCCAACAAAATATTATACATTTCCTGGAGATCACAAGAACCACACATTTTCCAACATTGAACCTACCTGTATCGGTGCATTCTAACAACATGGTCTGAGATTTTGCGGTCACTCTCAGGGTCGGCAATATCCAGCATGATGAAAAGGCAATCAAATCGAGAAAGCAGCGAGTCCTGGAGGCCAATATTTTCCATGGGAGTCTTGTATTGGTCATAGCGTCCATACACTGGGTTGGCAGCAGCCAAGACAGAACATCTTGCATTCAGTCGAGCATGAATACCAGCCTTAGATATAGTAACTCTTCCCTGTTCCATTACTTCATGAATGGCTGTGCGGTCCATGTCACTCATTTTGTCAAATTCATCAATGCAAACAATGCCACGATCTGCCAAAACCATAGCACCTGCCTCTAGCCTGAACAAGTGAAAAAGGTAACATGATAATGACTAGATCGATTTGTTAGAGAAATCTATTCTAGACATTTGAAGCAAAATAATAATTTTGCCAAACATGATACTTACAAAGACAAGCACAACACACAATGCGAAATGAGCCTCTACAGTGGCCACAAAAAAGTTGACATTTAGGATTTTAGGACAATAAAAATCAAAAGTAGTACTTCCTGGCCTTTTATTTCCACTTTGATGCTACACTTAATATTTTGACAATGTTACCCTTATTCTTGATAACCATCTGGGTCCTTCTGGGCATTGAATTGGCAAGTTCGGTAAAGTAGGTGGGATCCATTGTCACCCACACCTTCTTCAGCTCCTCCTTCAGGACAGGGATGCTTGTGGGTCGCGACTTTTCCAGCTTGTTTTTCATCTAGTTCCAGGCATTTTCAATGGGGTTTAGGTCAAGGGAGTTACCGGGCCACTCCAAAACACTAATGTTATGGTCAGAAAGGAACTTTTTCACTGCCTTGGACCATAACATTAGTGTTTTGGAGTGGCCAGGTAACTCCCTTGACCTAAACCCCATTGAAAATGCCTGGAACTAGATGAAAAACAAACTGGAAAAGTCATGACCCACAAGCATCCCTGTCCGGAAGGAGCTGAAGAAGATGTGGGTGACAATGGAGGCCACCTACTTTACCAAACTTGCCAATTCAATGCCCAGAAGGACCCAGATCGTTATCAAGAATAAGGGTAACATGTCAAAATATCAAGTGTAGCATTAAAGTGGAAATAAAAGGCCAGTAAGTACTACTTTTGATTTTTATTGTCCTAAAATCCTAAATGTCAATTTTATTTTTTTGGCCACTGTATTATTCAACACACTTTATTAAAAAAAAAAAAAAAAAAAAAAAACATTACCAAGAAATAAACTACTTTATATAAGCTTTTTATGACTGTACCATACCTCCACATATTCACTAAAACACTCAAGACCAACTTTATCACTATCCCACAATTCAAGTAACTTTAGATACAAGTTCAAGTCATGACAATTAGCAAGTACTTTTTTGAGTACACATAGCACATCTGACAGCATGAAACTTTTCTTTACATCAATTCTCCCTTTATATTTAATGAAACCCAATATGCTGTAAATCCATCTACTAAGTATTTCAGCGGCTTTGACCCATCGTTTTTCGCTCATATTTTTCGAAATAACCATTCACATCAGTATGATATATTAGCACAGCCTAATTCACACCCGGCCATAATTTTTGACGTTAGAGTGCATTTACAAGTGTATTTAATTACGGCGTTTACTCGATATTAAGCGTGTCGTAGCCGACACCCGTGAAGTAAATCGAACAGGTGAAGTCGTGACGTCATCACAAACTACCTCGTGTATCCCAACTTCACTTGTTCGATTTACTTCATGGGTGTCGGCTACGACACACACAATATCAAGAGTAAACACCGTAATTAAATACACTTGTGAATACACTATAACGTCAAAAATTATGGCCGGGTGTGAATTAGGCTGTGCTAATATACCATGCTGATGTGAATGATTATTTCGGAAATATGAGCGAAAAACGATGGGTCAAAGCCGCTGAAATACTTAGTAGTACCCACTTACAAGAATACTACACTAACTCTTTACATGCTCACACTTTCCTGATTCAAGTTTCCCTTCCAACAGATACAAAGAAATTCTTCATAAAAAAAAACTCTATCTCTTCCCTACCTTCTCTCTCCTGTTTCCTGATCTGTGGTGACAGCAGCTGTAAGACCAACACCTGAGGAACCCCGACCCGTGGTTGTAATTGCTCTTGGAGCAGTGTGTAGCACATATCGAAGCAGCTGCGATTTTGCCACTGAGGGATCACCAATCAAGAGTATATTGATGTCACTGTAAATTAAGAAAAGGAATAATTTAAATAAACAACAGATCTCCCTGTATGTAAGTAAAAGTTGCATATGTTGCATGAGGTCCAAACAATAGGGCTTCATTGATGCCCCCTATAAGCCAATCACACAGCATTCTTTAAAGACGATCTTTCACAGACAAATGGTGATTCACCTTTAACGTTTACCACACCTTCATTTCCCCCTTAGTTCCACAACAGGCTTAAAGTAGTGACCACCAGAACTATGCAGTTTCATATATCTAATATCAAACAAGTTATGGCATACTTATATTTCTACCGCAAATAGTAATTGAAAACTTTTTACTGATATACATATGTATACCAAGGGCTCTTTCTCCCTTACCAGGGAGGTAGCCAATGTCAAGTCATAATTCCACTCCCACCCATCCACCACCCTCCCTCCCTCTCTTCCATGAGATATACATAAACAAAAGACCTTCACCATTATGTGGGTCAAAGCATCCACCCACCCTCATATGACAAGTTACTGTAATACTATTATCAAATGGTGATATTTACTACAGTGCATTCTTACCCCCTAAGTCTTGTTCCATTAGGCAGGACCTTCTCAACCCCTCCTAGAAGCATGCAAAGAAGTGCTTTCTTTATGTAGTCATGTCCATGAATACTAGGAGCCAATGACTTTGCTAGAAGTTCAAATACATCAGTGTTCTGCAAAGAAAGAAGTCAACAAATAAATAAGTAAATAATCTATCTACCTACCAAGGGCTTCTTCCCCTTTATAAGTAAGGTAACCAGACATGGCACACAACCACTCCCATCCACCATCCTTGTTCCTCTTTCATCTTTGCTCCTTGGGAATGAAGGGTCATCCCTGTCACCTGCCCACTGCTTGGATCAAAAGCATATAATCTTTTTTGTTTGCTCTCTTTTCTGTGTCGAGAAAGGAAGGGAGGCTGCAGGGGATGGGAGGGTGTAAGGAGCAGTTGTATGTGAATATTTTGATGCAGTCCAAAGGGATTTCTCCCTGTATTCTTCATTTTCCTGATGAGGAGACTGAGGGAGAGGATTGCAAAGTAAGCGAAGCAGCCTTGCTATGCTGCATTGCTTCTGACCCCAGGCAGTGTGCAGGAGACAAGGATGACCTTTCATCCACAAGGAGTTAAGATAAGAGGGAAATAAGGGTGGTGAATAGGAGTGGAATGGGTGGTAATGAAATGGGTAGGAATGGGTGCATACCTTTGCCTTAGCTCCCTCCCTTATAAGGAGGATGAAGCTCTTGGTATATAGTTTGCTGTTACAGTAATGCCAACCCATGTGACACACAGACCACCAAGGGCTTTTTCCACCTTCCAAGGGAAACAGTCAAAGTCAAAATTATACTCCCATCCATTTCATCCCCACCCACTCCACTCCTATTCACCATCCCTCCCTCTTTTCTTGGCTCCTCCTGGATGATAGGGCATACCTGCATCTTGCCCATTGTTCTGGGTCAGAGGCAATGCAACAAGACGCCGCACATCCACAGCAAAGCCACTTCATTTAATCGGGGACCCCTCCCTCTCTGTTCCATCATGCAGAAAAAGAAGACTGGGAGAAATCCCTTATGGCTGGCACCAAAATATCATTCACACACAACCTCACTCTAACCTTCCCTATCCCCCAACCACCCACTTCCATGCATCATCCATATGCAACTATTCTCCACTCAACCCTATCTTCTGTCTTCCTTCCTCAACAGACATCCCCCTCTTTCTCAATGCCCTTTTACCCCTATCCATTCATCTCATCCTCAGTCATCCCGTCCTGTTCACTCCATGCACACTTCTTTTATTAATCTTTTTTCACTCATTCTTTCCATGTGTCCAAACCATCCCAATTCCCTCTCATCAACCCTATCTCCCAACTTCTTTTCCACCCCCACACTTCTCCTTATGTAAAAGGGTTGACAAAAATGTTACTGAATGAAATTATAATAATAATTATTGCCTCAATATTCAGATTTGAAATATGCAAATATACAGCAGATGGCAACTTTCCTCAGGCCCTGTCCATTTTGTAATAGTACGACTGTCTCTAGTTTACCAACTTGAAAGTTGCAAGAGGAAGGGGCCACTTGCACTAATGAAGGTGAGGAAAGAAAGTTGAAGTCTGTTAAGCGACATTCTTTGCTTGGTCCAGAGACAGTGCCAACCCTTCTAGGTTATACATCCAGATGGAGATGAGGATGATGAGTTTTTTAAAACAGACAGCAG
This sequence comes from Oratosquilla oratoria, assembly GCF_046742065.1. NCBI lineage: Eukaryota > Metazoa > Arthropoda > Malacostraca > Stomatopoda > Squillidae > Oratosquilla > Oratosquilla oratoria. Next base: position 44,017,054 of record NC_134785.1, read on the forward strand.
GAAAACAACTATCTCTGACATCTTTCACCAAACCACCACTTAAGAGTACTCATTGCTATCTTAAACATGCCTTGCACACAATGGGACAAATATTTACAAATTATCCAACAGTGGCAGCAAGCTGACATGACAATATATCTGTAGGACTTCTGCCAAGACTCTAATAGTGACTGGTCTCCTTTGTAATTCTTGTGCTGTAACCTACCGATGCTGGGGACTACCAAGAAATATAATTTCTATTTGACAGTATATAAATTCAAGCACATGACCCTACAATATGCTTCAGCACACAAACTCCAGAACAATCTCTTAATTATAGCCTTACCTTCATTTTTGAAAACTTCTTGCACTTTTTCACATCATCAAGGGAAATTTGTGGAGACACTTCTTTGCTCATTTGAACAATATTATTGGCCAAAAGGATGGTTCGGAATGTACCACTGGTAAAGCTACCTTGCTTGCTTGGAAGACATCTATAAATCCCAACAACCTGAGGGTTAAAGAATCAATGAAAATCTAATGGTTAATGAACCAATGTAAGCTTCGAATAACCTTAAGTTCAATCCTCCTAAAAATGTGCATATCTCCTTTCTAAAATATATAAAAAATTATACACAGTAGGTCATCAATATATGGAAACGAGTAAAATAAAATTTGATCCATTTAGCTGTTAAATTGAGTAAAATGCAATTTATGATCCATCTAGCTGTTAAATCTCAAAATTATGTTAACAAAAACATACACTAAACATTGCCAACTATAACATAAAATGTTTATGCTCAACATGTGGGAACTCAAAATGAGATATTCACTCCAGAGAGCTAGAGAACTTTTGTGGAAAAACATTAGCATCTTACTTAGATTTAAGTTTGAACCATCATGTAGCTGAACATGAATGTTGCTTATCAATGATGTTATTTACAAAACATGAAAGAACATATAGAATCATGGTAAAAGAGGGATTACTGAGGAAAATGAAAGGAAATGAGGGAGGGCAAGATTGGGTCCAGGAAGTCAGATGGCATGTCAACAAAAGACGACCGACGCACTATTCGACGTAAGAGAGACTTTCCCACAGACTCAAACTATACACCCTTCATAGACAGTCAGACAAAACACATAATACATAATCTCAAGCACTCATCTGCCTGTGGCCCTGATAACATAAGTAACATCCACCTAAAACACATTGGACCACAAGGTATACACGCACTCAAACATTGCAAACTACAGCTATTCACACAACACTATACCTGACATCTGGAAGCATGGTAAAATAATCACCATTCCAAAACCGAACAAAGACCCAACAATCCCAACATCGCACCGCCCAATCACACTTCTCTGCACCCCCTCTAAAGTCATTGAATGCCTAATACTTCAACTTGTCACACCACATATTCCCCTTGCTGACTCACAACACGGTTTTAGGCCACTACACTCCACAAACACTCTTCTGATAAACCTCACACAAAGAATTTTAGATGGCATCAATTCAGATAGGCCCCACCAAAGAACACTTCTCATAACATTAGACATTAGTAAAGCTTTTGATGCTATCCCCCGCCACAACCTAACAAATAAAATATATAACACAGACATGCACAATAACACCAAAAGATGGCTGGCCAATTATCTGGCAGGCAGGAATGCTTACGTGTCATATAATGGCCAATCATCGCACATCAGAAACATTAAGAATGGAGTACCACAGGGCTCTGTTCTATCACCCACGCTCTTTAATCTATACATGCATGACTTACCCACACCAGACACCTCAGAAATACAAATCTCTTCCTACGCACACGACATAACAATCACATGCACACATCGTAACACAGACAAAGCTGCAGAAATAATCCAGCCATATCTTGATACACTCAACACATGGTTAATCACAAACGGACTCAAAATAGCTCCAACCAAATCTACAGCAACACTTCTCACCAACTGGACAAAAGAACACAAATACATACCTCATCTCTACATCAACAACACTCTAATACCACACACATACACACCGAAAATTCTTGGTGTAACATACGATACATCCATGTCTTTCAAACACATCACAAACATAAAAAACAAATGCACACCTAGACTTAACGCACTTAAGTCAATCGCTGGAACAACATTTGGACAAAACAAAGAAACTAATACAACAATAAACAAACAATGCATACGCTCAGTGATGAATTATGCGAGTCCTGCATGGGCTCCTAATCTCAGTGAGACACACCACAACACCCTTCAAATCATACAAAACAAAGCCCTAAAAACAATTACAGGCTGCACAAACACAACACCTACAGACCATTTACACCATGAAACAAAAGTCCTCAAACTCAAGGACCACCTCGACATGAGAGGCACACAAACACTTGCCGCAGCCACCACAAGCACATCACACCCGCTACACTACATAGCAGAACACCCACACACCAAGAAACATTAAAACAACACTCAAAGACCTCTATCACACACAGATACTCTCTTCTCTTCCTCCACAACCACCAAATACCAGCCTCCGGAAACATATAATCATATCACTCACCGCTCCATTAACACACTGAAAGACAACACATTGTTGCATGCCAGACCCCCTGATATCCACCCTTCTGAATCCTCTCTCCCACGAAAGGACAGAGTCCACCTGGTCAGACTGCGGTGCGGCCACCACCCAGCACTTCTAAGCTACCAGAAGAGGCTGGATGACCGCATTGTGAATAGCTGCCCAGGATGTAACATTTCATCCCATACCATACAACACATAATGGAAGACTGCATTATACACAATCATGCACGCAAACAACACAACATACACTCTATAAAGGATTTTGGGGAAAACCTAGTTTCGGCTGTGGCATTCCTTGGGGAGACGGGACTGCTCGGACAGACAGTCTTGGGAACGACGACGACAACAACAACAACAAAAGACGGCCAGACAATAATGGTGAAGTTGAAGAGATTAGTACGAATGTAAAAAATTAGAAATATAGATAAGAGCAGCGCAATGGAAGGTGAAGATAACTATTTTCATGGATGTAATGAGGGAAGAAATGACAACCTCCCCCGACTAGTAAATCCAGAGGAGAAACTAAAAGAATTGAATAAAAATTAGGAAGTTAGGTTTAACCAAATAGAGTTGATTACTCAATGAGTTGATAAACTGGAAGAACTAAAGGAGAATCAAAACCTAACTATAGAAATAGAAGAATTAAAAAGACAGTTAAGAGATGTAAAGGCTGAGGATGAGGAATTGAAGAGGAATAATAAAGAGAATAAAGAGTCCATAGCAAAAGAGGTAAGTGGTTGGAAAAAAGTACAAGAGAACAATAAAATGGAATTTAGAGATATAATGGAACAGCAGATGAAAGAACAAACTAAGGACACAGTTATTAAAGTGATGGGGGAGAAGGAGAATATAGTAAGAGACTTACATACATACATATACCAAGGCTTTGGAACCCTTACAAGGGAGATAGCCAAAAAGGAAAAGGCATAAAATCATTCCCACCCATTCCATCCCTGAATACACTCCACACCCCTTCACCCTCCCTCTTATCTTAGCACCTCCTGGATGACGGGTCATCCCTGCACCTTGTCCACTGCCCTGGGTCAGAGGCAGTGTCGCAAGACACAGCACATCCACAGCAAGGCCACTTCATTAAATCGGCAACCCCCCTCTCCGTCCCCCCATGCATAAAAGGAGAAGACGGGGAGAAATCCCTTCGGGCTGCGTCAAATTTTGCTCACTCATACTACCTCACCCCCCATTCCACCTCATGGAATCACATCATCATCCATTCTCCCGTCCTTCCTCAATAGACATTCCCTCTTCCCCAAAGCCCCCTTCACCCCATCCATCCACCTCTTCCTAGGACATTCCCTCATGTTCACTCCCTCCACATCTGCCTTCCATACCTCTTTTACTAGTCTTTCTTCACTCATTCTTTCCATGTGTCCAAACCATCCCAATACTCTTTCATCAACCCTATCTCCCAGCTCCCTTTCCACCTGTTCTCCTCCTCACCTCCTCATTTCTCACTCTATCTAGCCTAGTAGCCCCCATCATACTTCTCAGACACCTCATCTCAAACACATTCAAACTCCTTCTCTCTTCCTCTCTTATGTTCCATGTTTCTGCTCCATACAGTGCTGTTGGCACAATCACTCCTTCATACAGTCTCCTCTTAGCATCCATTCCCAAATGTCTATTCCTCATTACATTTTTTAATCCACCAAGGCATTTACTTGCTTCTATCAATCTACATTCTACCTCCACCTTCACTCCATCTTTTCCTGCCACATTTGCACCCAAGTATCTAAAACTAACCACTTCCTCCAGTCGCTCTCCCTTAACCACTTTAATATGGTGACGCCTACGTAGGCGGCATGAGGAGCAAGTGGGTATGCGATGATGCCAACGTCGCCATCTTGATTATATTTATTGTAGTCGTACCTACGTAATTTCCATTCTCTCTAAACTGGCTTCATCAATTTTCTATGGTTATCAATATACACGGGCGAAAGAGAACGAACGATTGAGCACTGACTTTATTTTTTATAATGCGATTATTATGATGCAACATCGCACGTCGGGCAGCTAATGCTGCCAGACGTGCAATGTGCCCCGGAGTGAAGAGGTTAATGCTCACTTCCAGTCTACAGCCACTTTCACCCCTTGTACATCTCATCACCTTACTTTTACCCACATTTATCTTCAGCTTTCTTCAATCACACACTCTCCCAAACTCTGTCACCAACTTCCTCAATCACTCCTCCAATCCTGCTACAAGCGCAGTGTCGTCAGCAAACAACAGCTGGCTCACCTCCCACTTTTCTCCATTTTCTTTAACCATCTCCAATCCCTGACCCACTACCCTTGCACTTACCTCTCACACTACCCCATCCATGTATAAGTTGAACAGCCAGGGCGACATAACGCATCCGTGACGAAGTCCCACCTATACCTCAAACCACTCACTCTCTCCATTTCCAATCCCGACACAAGCTCTACTACTCTCATAAAAACTCTTGACAGCTCCTAGGAGCTTTCCTCGTATCCCGTATATCCCCAAAACCTCCCACAGTGCCTTTCTGTCTACCCTGTCGTAAGCCTTTTCCAGATCCATAAAAGCCAAAAAAACATCCTTCCCCTTTCCTATAGCTTTCTCACATATCTGTCTTACCACAAAGATCTGATCTACACAACCTCTACCCGTCCTAAATCCACACTGTTCCTCACCAATTACTCCCTCTGTTCCTCTCCTAATCCTCTCAATCAAGATCCTCCCATAAGCCTTCCCAACTACACTTAACCTCTTCCATACGGTGCCGCCTACGTAGGTGGCATGAGGAGCAAGTGGATACGCGAGGCTGCCATATCGGCGTCTTGATTATATTTATTGTAGTTGTCCCTGCATAACTGACATACTCTCTAAACTGGCTTCATCACATTTTCTATGGTTATCAAAATTCACGGGTGAAAGAGAGAACGATCGATATAAGCAGTGACTATTTTTTATGGTGCGAGTATTATGACGCAACATCGTACGTCTGGCAGCTAATGCTGCCCGTGAGATTTTGGCCCGGAGTGAAATGGTTAACAAGCTAATCCCTCTGAAACTACTACATTCACACTTGTCCCCTTTTCCCTTGTAAAGTGGAACTATACAGGCACTCCTCCAGTCCTCTGGCACTCTACCCTCTCTCCAGCAAACATTAAATAACCTCACCAACCAGTCCACCATCACTGTACCTCCTTTTTTTTTTTTTTTTTTTTTTTTAGACATTCTGCATGGCATCCATCCAGACCAGGTGCCTTACCTGCTTTCATCATCTTAACAACTGCCTTCACTTCATCCTTCCTTATTTCTCCTCCATTTTCCTCACTCATCACGATCATTTTTTTTTTTTAGCATTTTCCATTGCAGCTATCTTTCCCTCCCTATCCTCCTTCACATTTAGCAACTCCCTAAAATATTCTGCCCATCTTCCCCTTACTGCCTTCTCTTCCATTATCATCTCTCCATCTGCACCTTTTACCTTTTCTTCTCTACTTGATTTGTCTCCTCTCCCTCTCTTAATTTCTTTCCAAAACATCTTTTTATTACTTTCAAAATTTTCTGTCATACTCTTACCCCACTTCACATCTGCTCTCCTCTTTGCCTCCTTTACCTTTTGCTTTACTTCTCTTTTCTTTTCTTTGTACCTCTCATATGACTCCGTTGTCCTATTTTGTAACCAATCTGTGAAAGCCTGCTTCTTCTCTTCTACAACCTTCTTTGTTTCCTCATCCCACCATTCACTATCCTTCCTTCTATTTCCTCCTGTCCTTCTTGTTCCACACACCATCTTTGCACACTTTGTGACTCCCTCCTTGAACCATCCCTATTCCTCCTCCACACCTAGCTCTACTCTATCCTTCACTCCCTCCCACTCCTCCTTCAGCTTCTTCTTGTACTCCTTCTCCTTTTCATTTAAAGAGTTCACTCTAAGCACCTCCCTACCTTTTGTCCCTTTCCTCTTTCTCCATCTATCCTCCACTCTCAACTTACCTTCCACCAAAAAATTATCTGATATTATCCCACCCTCTCCCCTTAGCACATGTACACCGTTAACTCTTCCTAGCATAATCCTATTTACCACTACATAATCCATTAACCCCTTCCATACGGTGCCGCACACGTAGGCGTCATGAGGAGCAAGTGGTTTCGCGACGCTGCCATATCGGCGTCTTGATTATATTTATTGTAGTCGCCCCTGTGTTTTTACATTCTCCCAAATGCGCCCTGAATCCCATTCTCTGTGGTTTTCAAAATTCGCGGGTGAAAGAGAGAACGATCGATATAAGCGGTGACTATATTTTATGATGCGAGTATTATTACGACACGTCATACGGCTGGCATTGGCTGCTGCCCGCGAGATTTAAGTCCCGTACTGAAGTGGTTAATGCTCTATCCACCACCCTCTCCCATGTGTACTTATGCTTGACTTTCTTCCGAAACACTGTATTTGCTATCATCAACTCTCTTTCTAGACATATTTCCACCATCAACTCTCCACTACGATTCTTTCCTGGAGCTCCACATTTCCCAACCACTCCATCAATTGGATCATTTCCTACCCTAGCATTAAGGTCTCCCAGTACTATTACATTAACATTTCTCCCTAAATAATCTATGCACTCATTTAAATCTATCCAAAAAGCCTCCCTTTCTTCTACAATCTTCTCACTGCCAGGCCCATATGCACTTACAAAAACCCAATCTCCTTTCCCATTTTCACCTTCATCCACATTATCCTTGAGGAAACCTCCTTCCACTCCACTACAAGTTTACCTATCTCTTCACTTACTAGTATAGCCACCCCTTCCCTCCCTTCACTCCTGATAACCTCCCAAACTTACACTCGCCCTTCCCTTTCAACTTAGTTTCACTCAAAGCCAACACATCTTTCTTCTCACAAACATACTACCTATCTCTTCCCTTTTACTCTCATCTGTACCACATCCGCGCACATTAAAAGACCCAAACCTTAGGGTGCTGTGCGGAAAACTCCTAGACCCTCTTATGCCTTTACTTTTTTTTTAGGAATGTCCCCTGTGGGGCTACAAGGAGAAGGATGCCTAGTCCCAATCCCCGTCCCTTTCTTCTCGCCTCTTACGATCCAAGTGGAAATACTTGGTGGCAGTATTTTTTTTCTCCACCACAGGGACGGTAGGCGAAAAAGGAAATGAATATTAAGAGAAATTGTACAGGATAGTAACAAGGGGTTGGGGGACAGCATAACGGAGGGACAGTTCTAGTATAAAGTGTCATCATTTCTGTAAGAACAGAGTTTTCCTCTATCACAGACACAATGATGTGTGGCTCTGGCCCATAGGAGTGCCCCATATAGACCCTAAAGTATCAACTGCATGCTACTTTGCCACAATAACTGCATGCTACTTTGCCACAATAACTGCATGCTACTTTGCCACAATAACATGCAGCCAATACCCCAGACAAGCATATATACAAAAAGCCCTTTTCTCCCTTATATGGGAGGTGGCCAGTCAAGACATTCACCACCCTTCATCCATCCCACACACATCTGTTTTCTTTTTAGTTTTAGCTTCTGGTGGATGAGGGATGACCCCTGTCCCCCACAAACTGCCTGGGTTAGAAGCAATGTGGTGCTTCTGGTGGATGAGGGATGACCCCTGTCCCCCACAAACTGCCTGGGTTAGAAGCAATGTGGTATGACATGTTCACAGCAAGGCTCAGCTCATTAAGTTAAATTATCACCACTGCTTCATTATATGAAGACCCCCTTGTCCACACATGATTTTTTAATCTATTTTTTTATGGGCTTTTCCCCCATTATAAGGGAGGTAGCTAAGTCAAAAGGCATGTAACCATTATCATTTACCACCCTTTCCTTCCTTTCGTCTTAGCTCCTTGTGGTTGAAGGGTCATCCCTGTATCCCACACACTGCCCTGGGTGAGAAGCAATGCAGCAAAGACACAGTACATCCACAGTGAGGCCACTTCACTTAGTCGGCAACTCTCCTCATGGCCATGTCTGCATTTAAAATTCCCACAATTTAAACTTGTTACCTACCTGCACACGATCACCAGGTTTGCATTTATCAACAAGGTCATTGTCAAGGATGACATCAACAGAACGTGGCAGCTGCCCTGCAGGTGATTTTTCGGGCATCTCTTGGATGGTCATAGTTTGATGGTCTTTGTATGTGCATAGGCCATATTCAGTTTCCAAGAGGTTACCTTGAAGGAGAGAAAGAAAAATAAACAAATAAAAAATAAAATAAATAAATATATGTTTTACATACAAATATGTGTTTAGAAAAGGAGTTAGAGATAGGAGCATTTAAAGAGCCAACTTTAATTATACATGGGACATAGTGGTTATGAAGGCATTAATAGACTAAGTAGACAAAGGATTGGAAGAATCTGGATGGAGAACAGTTGAACGTCACATCATTATATGCTCTATCTACCAGTCTTTTCCCCCCTTTATATGGGAGGTAGCCAAGTAAAAAGGCATGTACCCATTATCACCCATTTCACTCCCATCCACTACCCTTTCCTCCCACTCATGTTAGCTCTTTGTGGATATGGGTCATCCCTGTATTCTGCCCACTGCCCTGGGTCAGAAGGAATGTAGCAAGACACAGTACATCAACAGCAAGGGTGCTTGACTTTATCGGCAACACCCCGTCACCTCAAGAAAAAAATCCTTCAGGCTGTGCCAAAATACCATTCACACATAAGCACTCCCCTCACCCATCTATCCTTGCATCACCTATACACAGCCATTCTCCATTCAACCTATCTCCTCCCTTCCTCATTCCTTGCACATCACATTTCCCACTTGTTTAAGCTCCTTTAACTCATTATATAATATCATTATACTCCTTTATCTAATCATATGATGAACAGGAAATTTAGAGTGGAGTAGGGAGGCAGGGGATTGTTCAAGGTACATACATACATATACCAAGGCTTTTTCCCCCTTACAAGGGAGGTAGCCAAAAAGGAAAAGGCATGAAAACATTCCCACCCATTCCATCCCTCAATACACTCCACACCCCTCCACCCTCCCTCTCATCTTAGCACCCCCTGGATGACTGGTCATCCCTGCACCTTGTCCACTGCCCTGTGTCAGAAGCAGTGTCGCACGACACAGCACATCCACAGCAAGGCCGCTTCATTAAATCGGCAACCCCCCCTCTCCGTCCCCCCATGCATAAAGGCAAAGACGGGGAGAAATCCCTTCGGGCTGTGTCAAAATTTGCTCACACATACTACCACACCCCATCCTCCCGCCTATTCCACCTCATGCATCACAACATCATCCATATACAACCATTCTCCATTCACCCGTCTTCTGTCCTCTCCCATCCTTCCTCAACAGACATTCCCCTCTTCCCCAAAGCCCCCTTCACCCCATCCATACACCTCATCCTAGGACATCCCCTCATCTTCACTCCCTCCATATCTGCCTTCCATACCTCTTTTACTAGTCTTTCTTCACTCATTCTTTCCATGTTTCCAAACCATCCTAATATTCTTTCATCAACCCTATCTCCCAACCCTCTTTCCACCCCTGTTCTCCTCCTCACCTTCTCATTTCTCACTCTATCCAGCCTAGTAACCCCCATCATACTTCTCAGACACTTCATCTCAAACACATTCAAACTCCTTCTCTCTTCCTCTCTTATGTTCCATGTTTCTGCCCCATACAGTGCTGTTGGCACAATCACTCCTTCATATAGTCTCCTCTTAGCATCCATTCCCAAATGTCTATTCCTCATTACACTTTTAAATCCACCAAGGCATTTACTCACTTCTCTCAATCTACATTCTACCTCCACCTTTTCCTGCCACATTTGCACCCAAGTATCTAAAACTATCCACTTCCTCCAGTCGCTCTCCCTCAATGCTCACTTCCAGACTACTGCCACTTTCACCCCTTGTACATCTCATCACCTTACTTTTACCCACATTTATCTTCAGCTTTCTTCAATCACACACTCTCCCAAACTCTGTCACCAACTTCCTCAATCCCTCCTCCGATCCTGCCACAAGCGCAGTGTTGTCCGCAAACAACAGCTGCCTCACCTCCCACTTTTCTCCATTTTCTTTAACCATCTCCAATCTCTGACCCACTACCCTTGCAATTACCTCTCTCACTACCCCATCCATGTATAAGTTGAACAGCCAGGGCGACATAATGCATCCTTGACGAAGTCCCACCTTTACCTTGAACCACTCACTCTCTCTCCATTTCTAATCCTGACACAAGCTCTACTACTCTCATAAAAACTCTTGACAGCTCCTAGAAGCTTTCCTCCTATCCCGTATATCCGCAAAACTTCCCAGTGTCTTTGTCTACCCTTTTCCAGGTAACCAAATTAAATGAAGAGGAAAAAAAGCTGAGATTGATGTAGGAAGTACTGAAAGATAAGAGAAACAAGAGTGGAGGAAGAAGAGATAATTTTCAGCTAGGAAGAGCTCAAGCACACAGACTGTATGTGGAACGAGGGGATGGGAGTGAATAAGAGAGACAGCGAATAACTGGACAAAAAAGTGAAGATAGTGGTGAAAGAAATTAATCAATCACATGAAGACTTATGTTCAATGGGTGTCTTGTGGAGTGCCTGATGGAGGAGCAATATATTGGATTAGCTGATGAGATTGTCTAATGTATATTTATTGGTGGGAAGTGGATTCAGGTGTTAATGTAGAGAATAGTGGAGAGAAGAGAGACAGCGATGAAAAAAAATATATATATATATATATATCAATCTAGTGACGAGATTGAATTACAAAAATTCTTACCATCTTCATCCTTGGTGGGATAAACTGCAGATGATGGGTAGGCTTCATATGAGGTCATATCAGTGTAGCGACGCTCTAAGGTTTTCTTAGTGGCTGGACAATAGTGAACAGAACGCACTACCTTGGGACGCACCAAGCTGCCTTTGGGGTTATAATAGTTATTTACATTAATCTCACTATACTTTTTATCACTGTACAATATTTCATATTGTGTAACTTCATATCTATACATATTATAAACCTAAGATGATGCTTAATTTTCTACAATTTAAACAACCACAACATAATATGCACTTACATTTGGTTGCAATGCCTTCGACACACACAAGATTACCCAAGTGACGAGCATTCAAGGTACGTGGAGATACGTGTTTGTTACCAAAACTGCCTTCAAATCCAACAAATACTTCTTCATTCTTTTTTGCATAATTTGTGTCAACTGCTCCAACAAATTCCTTCAGAGCACGATGGAAAGCTGGAAGTTCTTCATGTGCTGCATTCAGGATTCTGTACAATCGTGAAAATCCTCAGTGTATACAAGCTCCATATTTTTTATTATATCTATTCTCTCCATCAAAGGATATGAAACCCTGTCCAGCAATCAATGACAATTTCTAATCTCTAGAAGTGAAGTCAAGAGGGGAAAGTGCTTTCATCCCCAACCTTAGGAGGCAATGATACACTTGCCCAATTATGTTGGACACATGAAAATGGATCATCTCCTTGGTGTTCATCTCTACATTTATATAAATTGACAGCCTCCAAGTTTTAGTGTAATGTCTTGTAGTATGAATACTAATGAAAGAATATAAATCGAACACATCAATCTTACCCTGAAGCTCGCTTGGGATTTTTCTTCCTGAGGTCATTGATGTTAACTGTAATTCGACACTCATTGTTGGCCACCATATCACGAACCAGCTGAGTATAAGCCCCTGCATCTTCCTGTTAACAACAATTCAGGTATCAATAAATATTCATGGCTATCACATATATGCAACCAAAGTATAATGCTAATACTCCAAGGTGGTATATGGTATTAAAACATCTTTGTTTTGTACATTTACAATTGGAAATAAAGCTATACACTTTAGTACCTTTCCATACCAGGGGGCACTTGCTTTTATTCTGGGTATTGGACATTGTATGCATTTCAATGGTACCCTCCAGTAGCATTTGGGTTATATCTATTACCTCAATGAACTATATCCATTAATCTGACTGCTATCAGGCTGTTATTCAGTCATGGCCACTCTTTATTAGTGAAGGTGCTACTACACCTTTGACAAATATAGGTCCACAAATGCCATTCAGTACATATTCATCAGTTTCAAATTCGAGGAAGTCTTCCCATCGAACACCACTGTATTAACCTACCCCACATACGCACACATATTTACAACAGAACCTGAAATTGTGGATAAAATTGAATACATGACACCATTTGGAAGGAGTGACCACATACTAATAGAGGCTGAACTAAAGGAAGAAATATACATGGAGAGAAATGAAAAATACAGAAAAGGAAGACTGATGTACAACAAAACAGACTTTGGGAAACTTAACAAATTCTTTCAAAATGTAAATTGGGAAAAATTCTACATTGAAGAGACAAAAGTGAAAGTGAAATGGATGATCTTGATGGAAATCCATAATGGAGTGAATCAATACATACCAAGACAGAAACAAGAGATGTACATTAAATGCTTGTTCAACAGAAAATGCAGTGAGGCAAAGGATAGAAGAGATAAAGCTTGGAAAAGATGGAGAAAAGAGAAAAAACCTGGAAAATGGCAAATATGTATCAACCATAGAAA
>NC_134785.1:44035221-44117721 GCF_046742065.1 Oratosquilla oratoria
CAAGTTAATTTCATGTTAACCATTTAATTCAAAAGACAGCCTTTCGACCCCATAGTAATTTACTGACCCTTTTTGACCCCCTAGCAATCTACTGACCCCCTTTCGACCCCTTGGATGATCTCATCGACCACTTTGGGAACCCCTGCACTAGACAAACATGTTAACAAAATAGTTGGAGAAACTTATAACTTAACAAGATCAATGAAAGCGGCCTTTGACTACAAGATGTCTAAAAGGAATTTTTTGTTGTTTGGCAGCAGGTTTGAGATCATGGGATATATAATGTCATCTTCTAGAGATGTTGGTAAAGATAAAGATATTGCATGTTCCTTCAAGGGTGAATGGAAGAGTATTCCTCTGAGTAAAAACTAGCAAGAGGAACAACCTTTGTATTGTTCTTGATGGCTTGAAATGAAGGAGAGTAGTGATGGGCACTTGATATATTTGCAAAATGCTTGCCAAATGCTTCAGCTACCTCCCCTGTATGGGTAAAAGAGGTGGTACAAACTTACCTTACAATTTTTGTATTCTATTCCAGACCAGAGAGAGAGAATTGTATTTTAATTTGTTAATATATCTAATAAAGGATTCCCTCCTTGCTTGTATAAATATTTTCTTTCGTTTTGCAAGAGCTATTTTATTGACAATTTTATTAACAAGACAAGGGTATCTACAATATCTTTTGTAACAAGTTCGTTATTTTCTAGCTCATTGTGCAAGAATCATTCCACCAAGGGACTCTAGGTCAACGAGAATCTCCTGATCTTCTAGGTATAGACACTGTGGTCCCATATATCAAAATGTTCATATGCTGATAAAGGACTCTGAAATTTATGTTACAATAAACTTTAGTTGAACTTCATCTGTCTTCCATTTCAGTAAGCATGGAGATGGAGTATTCTGTATACATTTCAAGAGGATAAGCCAGTGATCACTGTCGTGATTATTTCTAGTCAATGACCACTGGAAGTCTAACCTCAAGGTTGAAGAATAGATTGTGAGGTCGATAGCCATATCTGTCTTGTAGGGGACTCATCATTCATAAAAGATATGTCATTATTGCCTAGCATAGCTTCTATTAAATATACCCCAGCAATTATAGTGGATTCTCCCCATAGTGTATGGTTTGCATTAAAGTCACCCATAAGTACATAGGGTTGGGGTAGTTTATCAATTAGGGACAGTAAATCACTCAGCTCAAGTTGCTGTGGATTGCCTGATCTGTCTTGCAGTATCTTCTAATATTGGATCAAGGTATAATGAACATAAGGCGATTCATCCGTTAGTAAAAATTTGGACAGCAAAAGCCTGCAAAACGGAGTTTTGGTGAATCTCACTCTGGTTCTTAGATCTGTTGATTATAATTAGAAAACGTTCGAGAGGGAGGTTTTATTTGGGTTATTGTCCTTACTTTTTTTCCTTTGCCTAAGGACAAAATTGAAGACTTTTTAATTAAGAGCCTTGAGCTGGCCTACTCTCTTTTTAAACATTTTTGTTGTAGCTGGATGATTGAGGTGAAGAATGGGGAGATGGAGTGAGAACCCTCTTCTGGCGTATTGTAAGCGTCTATTTCTTCATCATTGTTTAACCAGTGTACTATCACAGTAAGAGAATCTTGGACAGAATTGTTTTTAACCCCTTCCATACAGTGCCGCCTACGTAGGCGTCATGAGGAGCAAGTGGATTCGCGACGCTGCCATATTGGCATCTTGATTATATTTATTGTAGTCGCCCCTGTGTTTTTACATTCTCCCAAATGTGCCCTGAATCCCATTCTCTGTGGTTTTCAAAATTCGCGGGTGAAAGAGAGAACAATCAATATAAGAGGTGACTATATTTTATGATGAGAGTATTGTTACGACACGTCGTACGGCTGGCATTGGCTGCTGCCCGCGAGATTTAAGTCCCGTAGTGAAGTGGCAGAGTTGTCCAAGTAATTTAGGGATCCATGCCACTCCCCAGGACCAGCTTGGTCCTGAGATGTAGGCTGATTCTTATGCTTTGGGAAGGAACTATGTCATATCTCCAAAGAGGAAGTCTGGTGTGTTCCTGTGAGGTGAACTCATGAGGTCTCAACTGAAGAGGCTTGTGACGTCCCAACAGAAGCTCCAGAAGTCCCATCTGAAGGGGGGATGGATGGCCCCTCCAGTTGGGAGCTGGGGGAGCTCTGGAAGCCTCAATATGGGTAGTTTTATAAGCTCCAGCACTGAAAGCTGAAGGAGTATCATTTGTTGTAAAAGAAGAGTTAGATTTAGTTTAAACTATATTTGAGTAGAAATTCCTGGTTAACAGCTTCTTGGCTTGGCCCATGCTGATATGCTCATCTAAGGACTTTATTAATGCCGCCTGTTCCCAGATATACATAGTACAAATCTCACTGTGTGCATGATGGTTTCCCTTACAATTTGTGCATACCATGGGTCTATCACATTCACCATGTTCATGCTGGTAGCAATATTGACATACTTTGTCACCAACACAATATGGGAAGCATGACCAAATCTATAGCAATTATAGCACTGGAGCACCCATTTGTATGGTCACACCTTCATTATTTCCTTCTCCAAAACAATTTCATTTGGCAAATGTAAATTTACAAACATTATGATGGTCATTGATGAGTGAGGTACTTTAAAGATCTTTCACACGTTATCATGGCACATCTCTAAAATTTCCTCTTCTGGCAGGTCATATACATCTTCATTAAAGATCACTCCCTTAGCATAACTAAAAGTATAATGAGGCTTTATTTTTTTAATTATGTCCTCTTTGTCTTTCATATTTAATAACACTGCTGCCTGTCCATCAGATTTTGTGTGGACAAGAAAGCTTTTTCATCCAAAGTGATTTATGTCTGGTCTTATTATGTGACCAAGCTTTTGGTTTATGCATTTTTTCAGTTTGAAGAGATTTCCATGATCACCATGAGTTGTTATGATTTGCCATATAAATGGATCTGGTGATCATGATAGATTGGTATTTTCTTGGGGTCTTCATTTTGGTCAAGAGGTTTGTATATGTTCAGATACATAGGATAAGAGTCTACCAGGGAGCACTGCATTTCCATATTTTTCAGGGTAAATTCTTTGAAAGCTTTCACAGCATTTTTGGCATTTAAAAAAGGTTATCCATGTTTCAAAGTACCTATTTTTCTCTCCAAGCCTATTTTTAATTCCTTTTCTTGCTCCAAACTTAACAAATTCTCCATAGATAGTATCAAAGCTCCAATTCAATGGAACCTTCTTCACAAACAAAATAGATTTTGAACATTTGTTAAAATCAGCTGTGTATGGTTCCAGAGTTATTATGGATTCTTTGACATTTCCCAAAGTCATTTTCCTTTCCATGGTTATCAATAAGAGATAGGGTTTTAGGAGTCCCTGCTCCATCAACAGGAGTTATAGTGGCAGCAAGTCTAAAATAGTGTAGCCCTTTTGGAGGATTGCAGTGCTCCTATCCTGCGAGACTCAGTCTCAGTGGGGTTCAGTCTTCTGCTGAGGGGTGGCCTCCCTTAAGGTGGGTAAACACTGATAAATGGGGATAAAACCCTTCCATCATCAGCCTTGAGGCATGGTGCCCCCCATTTCCCTCAAATACAGGGGATTTATAACTGGATCCCTGGGACCAGACTCTTGACAGACCGAAGTCTGCACTCCGAGGGGCCTGCCAAGGGGTGAATGCATCTAAAATATTGTGTATCCAGTTTCTAAGTCCAAGACAAGCCAAGGTCGTCAACTATCCAAAACATGAAGAAGGGAAGAATAAAATAATCAGTAGAAGAAATAAGCCTGACTACAATTTGTTGTGTCAGCAGCCAAGAAGTAAGGTCACCAAAACTTGAGAGAACTTGTCAGTGTCCCAGTGACATCACTCCTCAGCTGTCATCACGAAAGCCTCCCAACGGCATCAACGGGTCAGGGTCAGGGGGTCCACAAATGGAGGACACCTTCTACCTGAGAGCACCTCTCCTGATAGTAAAGCCCTACAATCTTGATATTTTGTTTTGGTTAATGTTCGATGATTTCATTCTGCTTAGAGGGACAACCCCCTCCCTCAAGTACTATCACATTTAAAGTCTGAATTAATTAACCCAGGAAATTCCAGTTTGAACGGTAAAGATTGTCAATTGGCCTATAATCTTAAGTTCAAATTTCTTGTTTAACACAAGGTTGATTTCACTTGACCCTACCACTACACTCTGTACTATGGACACCAGGCACTACTTTTATGCAAGCTGCCCACCCGCTTCTGAAGTAAAAGGTTAATCTTGGCATTAAAGGGTAATGCACTGCTATATAAAAGACTGACAAGTGTCAAAACAAAAAACAAATTGCCATTGGGTACAGAGGGAACTGAGGTTTAACCCTGAATACTAAGAGTGGTACACCCATAATAAAATCAACCTGGCAACAGTCAGAAGAAAAGGCTATGTAAATGTCAATGTGCTGATTAAGTTCACCACTGAGTGCATGCGGCTTACATTCTAAAACAAGTAGATTCAAAACTGCTAGACCCTGCGTAACATATACTACTACGAAATGATGCATTAACAAAAGCTGAACATTACTTTCAAAAGCAATTTGTTGATGCATCTATAGGAGTGACACCTTAATCTCGTCTTTTTCAGCTTTCATACATGGGGGGTGGGTGTTAAACAAAGGTCGGTATTGGTAAGTCTAAACTCAATTAACCAAAACACCAATAAACACCTTCCATGCCTATAATTAACAATAAATAATTTTCTGATGTGAACCCGATTGTTGTCTCGGCTTTCACACCTAGAACAAAGGAGACATATACACTAGAATTATCAACAAACATGAATAAAATTAACATACCTCATCATCTAAGAACTCCAGGTATTCTCTCTGTATATCTCGCAGCCGTTGGTCGATGATGACATCTGTAGTTGCACCCATTTTGATTACTTATTGGGTGCCCGATCTTCGCTCCTACTTCAAGACTTTCAGTCGAACAACGAAAATGCGCGGGAAACAGATGTGTAGCTATACGCCAACCTAAATGCAATACACTCCAGGTACTGTTTTGGTTTATTTACTTATTTATTTCGGGAATTTAAATTGTTGTATTACAAAGACAACAATTATTACCATGATTACTTCATACTACCGTGAAAATTATATTTGTGTAGAATCTATCTGCGAATATATATATATAATATACGTAAATGAAAGGTAGACGCATGTTTGCAAATGCCCCGTAATGGTTAATTATTAATGTATAATAATATATAATAAGAATAATTTTATTTGGCAAAGGATCAATATACACGAAGTGCAGATAATGACAAGAACATATAGTTCGAAATAATAATTGCAAATTGCCGAGGATAACACATTTGATATTTTATGGACATCAGTGGCATCCCTACGAACCTGAAACATATACCATCCTTTCATGATTGGAAATTATTATTCACAAAAATTATGATGATCACTTTTAAGTTCCTTTACCCCACCCCTCTGTTATTCTTCTCCCTAAATCTCTTCTTTGTCACCTCGTCCCCACTTCGTGCAATCTCTTGGATGGGAGCGATGTAAATTGCAGATATCAAATGTTTGCAGATAAAACTAAGGTCATGGGAACAAGAGTGCGAATCTATTCAAGATCTACGTACTGCATGTAGTCTAACGCGAAAAAATAAATTTATTAAAAAATACAAAGCTGAGAATGAGTAAAGCTCCGAAAGATTACCAGTGAATTACTGAACGGGTAGCTATTCAGTTACAACAAAAGAAAAGGAAAACCCGAGTGATTGGTATGGAGAATTTCCTACCTGACAGATAAATCGGGAATATCATGAGTTAAGTTTTATTTCAATATCATCTCTTAGTTTTGATAAGTGGTCGGATTGCATTGACAAGTAAACTGTCATAAATACATATAAATTTGGGACACAACCTTCCATTTCTGAGCCCTAATTGATTGACAGCCAAAATCTCCATTTCTCTCTTTCACCCCAGTTACAATTCAGCTATCATGCTGATCAAAGGCTTGGTCTGTAATTTGGGAGTTCCTTGATCTTCCTGTTTTGTAGGGTGAACGGACAAAAATCCAATCAGTGAATAGTTATGTCCTCCCCCCAATTTTCATATTGGGTTTTTGTCTGCTATGCAGATTGGGGCTTTGTCACATGTTCATTTTGTAGACATGCCACATTGAATTTTCAATCCTGAAGTATCATCTTTAATGAATGCATATGATTAGGTTGTGAATTTTCTTCACCAGATCTTATTTCCAGTTGGAGATCCTAACAGGTCCAGGAACTTTCTTCCTATGTGGTGTCTGCTAATTTATATCCAGATCTCATTTCCAGATGGAGATCCTATCAGGTCCAGGGACTTTCTTTTTATGTAGTGTCTGCTAATATATATACACAACATCCATTATTTCTATCTTTATATCTTTTAACTCAATATTACTATTGGCCCTCTATCATCCAGTAATTTTCACTATTAAAAAATATGGAAACATTTGTTACATACATACATACATATACCAAGGCTTTTTCCCCCTTACAAGGGAGGTAGCCAAAAAGGGAAAGGCATAAAAACACTCCCACCCATTTCATCCCTAAATACACTCCACATTTGTTAGATTTCTATAATTAAATGTTGCATCTTCAGACCTATACTTCTGCTGATATATATATATATATATATATATATACATACATACATATATATATATATATATATATATATATATATATATAATATATATGTACAACACTGAATGGGTCCCAGTGATTAGAGATACATTTTAACAACCGCAATGCATTTTAATTCTAAGCCATTACAGGCCAGCATGCAGTACCATATTTCAATTTCTGCATGCTGGCCTGTGATGGCTTAGAATTAAAGTGCATTGCGGTTGTTAAAATGTATATATATATATATATATATATATATATATGTATGTATATATATATTTCTTTTCTTTTACTTTGGCTGTCTTGTACATCTTATTTTTTTAATTTTCCCACTAAATTTTGCAAAAATTTCCACACTCACTTTAACTTCGATAAGTTTCCTATTCTCTCCATTGATCCGAATTCCATCTATTTAATATTTTCTCAAACCTGTAACTTTGTTTTATGAACTTGTATCTATCTTGTCTATGTCTATTCCTTGGCTCTTTTATCTCCTATAAATATTCTAATACTTCATCACATCTATGAACATAATGAAGGAGACTGCAAGAGACCATAAGACCTACACTAGGCAGTTCCATGTCTATTACTACCCATCATCCCTATCCATAAAGTTGTCTAACCATTTCTTAAAACAACTGATAATTTCAGCACTCACTACATCGAGTGTATTCCATTCGTGGACCACTCTTTTGGCAAATCAGTTCTTGCCTATTTCCTCCTTAAATATAAATTTGTCCAATTCAAATCCATTACTGTGAGTCCTGCTTGTTAGAGCCCTTGATCCACTTGAACACCTCTATTAGATTACCCCACATCTTTCCAGAGGTGCATAAGGCTGTCCTCATAAGGTACCATTTGGGTCATTCTCCTCTGTACTGATTCTGGTAAATTTATATACATTCTACAGGAGAGAGACTAAAACTGTACCACATGGTCAAGGATGGGTCTAACTAATGCCAGTTTGATAACTATCTCTCCACTTTTATTTGTAATGGTCCTACAATGAAACTTGATGCTCTATAAGCTCTATTCCTGGCACCAATGCACCGTTTCCTGGATTTAAGACCAGGATTCCCAACTCTAAAGGCCCCTACACACTGTCAGTCATGATTGCACAATATTCATGGTTGTGCAAGCATATCCTGTGTGAGTGGGTGTGATTGAGTCTTTGCGCAGACAATTGAGGAATTTCCAACACGGTTTGATTTTGTAAGCTCAAGCATAGTAGTTACACCATCATGAGTGATAGTTAGTGTCGATGATTGCGCCAACAGCTCAGGCTTTCCTTTGTAGCCAAGAATGGCTATGCATGCAGCCATTTTACTCATCTTCACTCCACAGACTCCAAGAGGTAAGTAATGATTGCTCAATCTTACTGACAGTGTGTGTCCCAAACACTGTTTGCACAATCTCGATGACTGTGCAGTCATGACTGACAGTGTATAGGGGCCTTTATGAGCTCAGTATTCTCTAAGGTATACCTGCTTTCTGGGATGTGTACTTATATTTAATACACTGCACTGTGATATATTGAAGTCCATTTGCCATTTTAATGACCATGTGAACAATTTAAGATTTTCCTACAGTATCTTGGTGTCATCTCCTGACCCAATTTGGTGTCCTATTTTAGTGTCATCTGCAAACTTACTAACATCACTACTAATCCCATTGTCCAATTCATTTATAAAACAATGAAAAATAAGGGACCCAAAACAGAGACCTTGGGAACTCCCATTTACGGGGATAGATTTTACATTGTTTATGGTGACCCATTATTTTCTTTCACTGATCTATGCTCTAAGCCATTCAAACACTTTTCCTCCTATGCCACAGGCTTTGACTTTATTTTGTAGTCTCTAGTGGGGCACCTTGTCAAATGCTTTGCTAAGTCAAGGTAAATAACTTCATAATCTGACACCTTATACACATTAGTGTAAATAGAAAAATAGTTATGTATACCTTAACCTTGGTGAATCCATATCAAGAGTCATGAATCAAATCATGTCTCTCAACATGATCTGATTCTATTAGCTATTTTTATTTAAGCATATTGCCTATAACTGACGTAAAACTGATTGGCCTAGTTGTGCATAGTTGATTTGTCACCTTTTTTTTGTAAATAGGAATATTTGCTCATCCCCTAAAAATAGGTACAAAACCAATGTCTACTGACAAATTAAATATTTCTGGTCTTGTATTTAAAATCTACACTTTGTCAGCACTCAGAAATTTTTTGTCTGGATCTGGGGACTTTGTAGCTTTAAGTCTATCATTCTGTTTGACTATTTTGACCTTTCTAATGCTCATGTTAGCAAGTCTACTTCCCTCATCCCCACTGAAGATCAGGTCGCAGTCAGGTACCGTATCTAAACTCTTTGTAAATACATACATATACCAAAGGCTTTTTCCCCCATACAAGGGAGGTAGCCAAAAAACAAAGGCATAAAAACAACTCCCACCCATTCCATCCCCAACATACTCCACTCCCTGCATCTTGCCCACTGCCCTGGTCAGAAGCAGTGTCGCAATACACAGCAAGGCTGCTTCATTAATTGGGTGACCCCCCCCACCCCTCATGCAGAAAAGGAGACGGAGAAATCCCTTTGGGCTGCATCAATTTATTTCTCACACATACTACCTCACCCCCCTCAAGCATCACATCATCCATACACCATTCTCCGTTCACCCCTATCTTCTGTCCTCTCCCATCCTTCCTCAACAGACATTCCCCTCTTTCCCAATGCCCCTTTTACCCCATCCATCCATCTCATCCTAGGTTGCCCCCTCACATACCTCTTTTACTAGTCTTTCTTCACTCATTCGTTCCATGTGTCCAAACCATCCCAATACTCTTTCATCAACCCTATCTCCCTATCAACCCCCATTTCTCACTATCCAGCCTAGTAACTCCTATCATACTTCAGGTACCTCATCTCAAATACATTGAAAATCCTCTCATGTATGTTTCTGCCCTATACAGTGCTGTTGACACAATCACCTCTTAGCATCCATTGCCAAATGTCTATTTCTCATTACTTTTCAATTCCCCAAGGCAGTTACTTGCTTCTCAATCTACATTCTACCTCCACTCCTTTTCTTGCCAATTTTGCACCAAGTATCTAAAGGCCTGTCTACACGAGCGGGCCTGATCGGCGGGCTTGCCCGTTAACGGGCATATTTGACGGGCAAACGATCAAATTGCCCGAAAGGCCGCCGAGCGAAATCACTGAGCTGGTGCCCGGTAGCTGGAGTTTCTACCCTGCCAGACACAAGATAATATCGTGAACCCACAGCGGGCCTTCATCCCACATTCCACGGCATAGTAGCACAGTGAACATTTAACGATGGCAGCCCAGGATAACTCTAGTGAGCCACCGACAATGCTAGGCACCATGGTTCTCGTACAGCACTCCACCCGCTACTGGCAACATCGTCGGGCAGGCCCAGCTGTTCATCACTTCGGTCGTGTGGACAACATTCACGGGCAGGCCCGCGAGAATTTGCCCGTTAACGGGCAAACCCGCCGATCAGGCCCGCTCGTGTAGACAGGCCTTAAAACTATCCACTTCCTCGTCTCTCTCCCTTAATACTCCCAGTCTGCTGCCACTTTCCCTCCTTACTTTTACCCATATTTATCATCTACACTCTACCTCCACTCCCTTTCTCGCCAATTTTGCACCAAGTATCTAATACTTCCTCCCTTAATACTCCGTCTGCTGCCACTTTTCCCCCTTTTATATCTCGCCTTACTTTTACCCACATTTATCATCAACTTTTGCACACTTTGTAAATACTATTGGAAAATATTTGCTACATCTTGCTCATTTTTTCCTCTGAACCTGACATCTTTGTTTTTAATTGGACCTATCCTATGGGGCACAGGTACTTTATATAAGTTCAATTAGACAAGACAGCACTCTACATGAACACTTCAAATTCATTGAGACACTTCATTCTCCAAGACATACATTGAACAACCTCACCAACCACTCCAATAGTACTGCACCCAATGTCACATTTCACATTTACCCAACCCAAGTTTTGTTAAAATAAAACTACAAAATGGAAACTGTTCTTTATTGCCCCTTGCACATATTCCATGAACAAAATATCCAAGTTTGGGAACATAAGCACAAGGAAAACATGGGCATTGCCAAAAGGCAAACACGTATTTACTACATTTATGGACTATAATTCAAGAGTCAGTGTGGCACATTGAAATCATCCCAATGTAGGGAATTTTTTATCCAAGAACCACCCCACTGTGGGACACCTATTACTGGAGCCATGGGGCAAAAATTATGGGGAAGGCCTACCATGCCCCATACAAGCTTAAGAAAAAGAAAAAAAATTTTTTAGTCTTTTTTAACACCAAGTCTGATCTAACAAATTCAAGGTTACATAATCCGAGTACTGCAATGACCATGCAAGTGTTTGGTTTCACAATTACACCTACTCACACTTCACATGTCAAAACTAGGAATTCAATATTTGTATAGAAAAAATTATAATAAAAATTTCACTGAACCTACACCAGTTAACAGGCCAACAATGGAAGTCCAGATTCAATACTTGAGCCTAATTTTCAAATACTGTTAATCTTACTGAATTGATAAGATTAATTACAACCCATTGTTAATTCATCTGTAATGACAACCCCAACTTGATTAAAGATGAAAAATAAGTCATTAGTATGCAAAAAATCCTGACTTGTGCACAATTTAACAATTTCAGTACTGTATGGATAAAATAAAAACCAACAGTTCAAATCTAACTGTTGACATCAAATCAATGTGAACCTTTGTTTCCTTTTCCAGTCTCTTGCTACTGTTGGCATGAAGAAAAACAGTTGGCAGATGTCAAGTGAAACCCCTAATATTTACTAAATTTTTTGTTAACATGTTTTTAAATTTGCCAACCTGTACTTAAAACTTACAGAAAACTAAAATAGTGTTTTATTAGTTACATAAGCAGAAAAAAGTAAACTATCCTATAATTTCCAACAAATCTATATGCGGAAGAAGTTTCTTTTAGTGCTTCATGGATAACCACCATGCAAAACTAAATCTTCAGTCAAAAAAGTGCTCCACAACACCCTGGCTATTTTTTGGAAGGGTGCAACTTCCAAGATGCTATCAATCTAAAGACTGAATGCTTGACAATGTCCACGAAATACTTGGAGCACTAGCAAACAAAGCTTGTTGCCAGAGGACAGATACAAGTTCACAAATTTCTAAGGTGTTATCCTGAAAAGTCAGGCATTTCACCAATGAATTTATTGTTGTATTTTCAGTCTCTTTAGACCAGTTTCAACCTCCCTCACCAAGAAGAAATCTTGTGATGACAACTCAATCAGTAGATACCTAGAGATGCATTTAGTAGTGGAAACAAGGTATCTAATATCAAGAAGGATACACCTTAAAGAAATATAAAAACTATCTTGGTAGGGACTATGGATGCAACAGGTCCACCCAATGTGTCTGACCACCTTGTTTACCAAATGAAATTGCGAACAAAAAAAATCTAAGCAGTGAATTTTCAGTTATGATGTTCTGCTGTATGACCTATGAAAATGTACAAGCACAGAAACTTAACATTTTGATCCTAATGTTTGGGCATGACATTTGTGAAAAATATAGAGAAGGAATTAAGGAGGGAGAAAGTGAAATTAAACAAGAGAGCAAGCAATAGAGGAACAGTGAAGCACTCTTGGTCTTCTTCACTCACTTCACTGTTTGGGCCACCCCACACCTGAATGAGGACATTTAGCAAAAACTATGGGTTGATGCAGTTCATCACTGTAGGCAAACCCTTCAGTCCAAGGAACATCACTCAACTGAATGAAACTACCATCTACCACTGGCCAAAACAAACTTGGCAAAGCATGTCATCAAGCTGACAGGGTTGCAGGGTATGCATTAGTGTGTGTTGGTGGCCAATATGGTGCATATTTATCAGTGTAAACATTGCTGTGCTTACATGAGATACAAGGTTAAAAAATTGATAAAACTTCACCATGATTATATTGCACACTTAATTCATGTAATACCAAAACTCTACAAGATTCTTTTAATCTTTTTTTTGTATTACTTAATACTTTGTCCACCCTATGCCTGAAAACTAGGACTCAGTCATGTTCTATCTGCAGAATATTACATATGAATCAATAAATGTGATTAAAGATGTACATTCAATTGTGGAAAAAATTTCTGCCTAACATACTGTACTTGGGAACAGACGGCAGTGATATAAGTAACCAATAGTTAAAAGTCACTGTTATGCACCATAGCCACACACAATTTGTTTATATTAAAAACAAACTGCTCCTCCTTTCTTCAGCAGCTTCAATCTATCATTTACTGCATCCACCTTTTCCTACCCCTCTGATCCCTGTGGTGGAAGGCAGCAGAAAGTAGAGGAATGCTACCATCAAGTTCTCATATTTGCCATAGATGGCAACAAGGATCGAATGTGGGGATTTAGAGTCCCCTCTCTGTATTTTTCTCCCGAGAAGATTTATGGCAAAAAGAGTTTGGGAAGAGGAAGACTTCAACCAATATAGATGAGAACAAAAGGGAGTGGTCGTGAGTAGATAAGTTGCAATGGATCAAAGGGATTCTTCCTGTCTTCTCTGTATTTCTCATGAGTTGAGAGGGGAGGGTCACCATGTACTGAAGTAGTTGGAATAACCCAATTTCAGCTGCCAGGCTCTGCTGTGGAAGTGTTGCCTTGATGTACTGCTTCTGACCCTGGCAGTGGGCAGGAAGAGGGACAAGGGCCTTAATCCACAAGCAAAAATAAAAGGGAAAACCTGGATGCTAGATGGACGACAGGTGGGTGCATGCCTTTCCTGGTCAGCTCCCTCATATGGAGGAAAAGGCATTTTGGTATACATATGTATGTAGATAAGTGTGGTACATAAAATTATAGATTGCCGTTGTCCCATTTACATTAGTATGATAGTTTCTGTGATTTAAATTCTGCAGGCTTTGTCTGAACCGTTTTAATAAAGTTATCAGCTATCTCCACACGCTATGTATAATGTGAGACAGAACTTTTTTCTCACAACTGGACATCTACTGTGGATAGATAAAAATGTGCATGAAGGTACCCATTCATAAACATTACAACAACACAACAACTTTAAAAACTATACTCAATCTCAGTTTTATCTGGGTAAATGCATTAACATGTACATGACATCATCATTACTTAGGGTGATGACTGGCTCCTGGCCACTGTCTGACTAACCTCAATGCATGCCTTTATCTAACAGACCCTTAAACAATACATTTGGTAGCTTTTATGCCATACATATTTTCTTCTATGTGGGGATGAAATGGGTGGGAGTGTATTTATGCCTTTGACTTTTGCTACCTCCCT
Organism: Oratosquilla oratoria; assembly: GCF_046742065.1. Classification (NCBI taxonomy): domain Eukaryota; kingdom Metazoa; phylum Arthropoda; class Malacostraca; order Stomatopoda; family Squillidae; genus Oratosquilla; species Oratosquilla oratoria. Next base: position 44,049,281 of record NC_134785.1, read on the forward strand.
TGTAAGGGGGATAAAAGCCAATGGCTGCATGTTATTGTGGGGTTAAAAGCTGCTAAGTAGCATGTAATTGATATTTTTGGGTCTATATGGGGTGATTCTATGGACCAGGTGATGTGTCTAGAGTTGATAGCAAATACAGTGTTTAGGAAGAAAGTCAAGCATAAGTACACATGGAGAGGGTGGTGGATGGAAGGGTGGTAGAGCATTAATGGACTATATTAGTGGTTATCAAGAGAATAGTTAGAAGAGTTAAGGACATACATGTTCTAAGGGGAGAGAGTGGGGGAATCAGATAATTTTTTGGTTGTAGGTAAGTTAAGAGTGGAGGATAAAAGAGGAAAAGGACAGAAGGTAGGGAGGTACTTAAAGTGAACTGGTTAAATGAGAAAGAAAATGAGTAGTACAAGAAGAAGCTGAGAAAGGAGAGAGGAGAACTAGGAGTGGGAGAGGAATGGGAATGTTTCAAAAAGAGTCACAAGGTGTGCAGAGATGATGTGTGGAACAAGGAGGATGGGAAGAAATGGAAGTAAGGGTAGTTTGTGGTGGGATAAGGAAACAAAGAAGGTTGAAGAAAAGCGAGCATTCATAGATTGGTTACAAAATAGGATGAGAATCATAGGAGGAATACAAAGAAAAGAGAAGTAAAGCAAAAGATAAAGGAGGTGAGGAGAGCAGATGTGAAATGGAGTAAGAGTATGAAAATTTTGAAAGTAATAAAAATTGTTTGGCAAGAAATTAAGAGGCGAATCAAGTAGAGAAGGAAAGGTAAAAGATGCAGATTAAAAGATGATAATAGGAGAGATGGCAGTAAGAGGAAGATGGGCAGCGTATTTTAGAGAGTTGCTAAATGTTAAGGAGGATAGGGAGGGAAAGGTGGTTGCAGTGGGAAGCACTAAGTGATGATGAAAATGGAGAAACAAGAAAAGATGAAGTGAAGGCAGTTGTTAAGAAGATGAGAGCAGGTAAGCAACTGGTTTGGATGGGTGTCATGGATAATGTGGAGAGAGAAAAAAAATATATATATATATATATGAAATAATAATAATACAACGGGGTTATTGAGTATATTAGATTTTTATCATTGTAAAGCAAACTGTGCTTCACTTGATTGACCTCAATCTCAGCAGTGTGATGACCCTTAAATCCATGAGGAAATATATTGGAGGTATATTAAATGGTATGTTAGGTATGGAGCTATGTTAAACACATTTGTGTGTGATGTGAATATGCATGTTGACCTGACCACTCTACATAATGAGGCGAGAACCTTTGTGTGCGTGCGTGTGCATGTGTGTGTGTAAATGTGTGTACAGGCATGTGCATTAATGAGCTGAAGGCTTCATACCTACTTAATAGGGTAGCAGACATCCATGCCACATGGCCCCACTACATTAACCCTCCAATATCAGCACCAGCCCACAGCCCCCATCCTATCGATTAAAGATCAAGACAGCCAAAATTTATTTAACCCCACTGGTTCACCATACAGTAAGCCCCACAAGATAAAGATATGTATAAAAATGGCAAGATTAGACAATACAGCCAAAAACCAATTTGCACCCCTTGTTTCGGATATTGCCACATGTTCCTGCCTTTACCAAGATGAACTTTGTATACAGTAATTTTCAAAGTCTGCATCCAGCCAACCTACTGCCACACACACTTGTTGATGATAAATCTCCGTAGATGCATACTGAAAGCAACAACTTCATACAGTCACAATTCACAGAGAAAAGAATAAAAATGTGGTTAGTAAACTCTTGCCATCTTGAATTCAGAGAAGAGTTGTACAGGGAAACCAGAAGGAACATTTGATATAGGGTACAGAACAGGAACATGTTTATGGTGCCGTGAAATCATCTCCCACTTCTTCATCCCAGCCTTCTTCCTTATCTTCAGCCATGCCTTCAACTTCCTCCTCATCTTCCATTTCTTCCTCTTCTTCTCTTGGTTCCTCTTCATCCTCCACCTTGACCAAAAATGATAATGAAGGACATTAGTATGGCAATTAACTTGATGGCAATTCAAGTACAATTTACATATATCCTATATATTTCCCACGGGCTTTTCTCCCCATTAGAAGGGAGATAGCAAAGTCAAAAGACACATACCCACCCTGACCCATTTCACTCCAATCCACCACCCCTTCCCTCCCACTCATCTTAGGTCCTCATGGATGATGGGTCATCCCCATATCCCACCCAGTGCTCTGTGTCATAAGCAATGTAGCAAGACAGTACAATCACAACAGTCACTTCTTTTAATTGGCAACCCCTCCACCTCTATCCCCTCCTGTAGAAAAGAGAAGACAGAGATAAAGCCCTTCAGGCTGTGTCAAAACCTTTTCTCTCTCATATAGGGGGTGGCCAAATTGAAGCAAGGTCTCATCCAGACCCACTGCATGTTAATGTGGTAAAGTAGCATGAAAAAGAACAGCTTTCCCCAGTGTGGTGTATGTATGGAACACAGATGAAAAAAGTGCAAAAACGGTACAAAAATTTATTAGCAAAATGGGTATGGAGATATACAAAGACAGGACATCATGAGCTTAGCTTCCCTTTCCCATAAGATACAACTAGGTAAATAAACTTAAACTTCCTATCTTTATACCAAGGGCTTCTTCCCTCTTATAAGGGAGGTAGGTAGCCAAGTCAAAGGCATGCACCCACTCCCACCCACCCACATCCCCTGTTTCATTCTTATCTTAGCTCCTTGTGGATGAAGGATCATCCAGAAGGATCACCCAGGTTTGTAACCACTGAAAAAATGATCAAGCCTGTACACAGAATAAGAGGGTCACTCAGTTACAACTACATTCATACATATAAATATATACCAAAGGCTCTTTCCCCTTAACAAGGGAGGTAGGAGAGGGAGGGAGAAAAAAAAAAAAAAAAAAAATATATATATATATATATATATATATAATAAATAATAATAATACATACACATAACAAGGCTTTTCCCCCCTTACAAGGGAGGTAGCCAAAAAGGAAAAGGCATAAAATCATTCCCACCCATTCCATCCCTCAATACACTCCACACCCCTCCACCCTCCCTCTCATCTTAGCACCTCCTGGATGAAGGGTCACCCCTGCACCTTGTCCACTGCCCTGGGTCAGAAGCAGTGTCGCAAGACACAGCACATCCACAGCAAGGCCGCTTCATTAAATCGACGACCCGCCCTCTCCGTCCCCCCATGCATAAGGCGAAGACGGGGAGAAATCCCTTCGGGCTGCGTCAATATTTGCTCACACATACTACCTCACTCCCCATCCCCCCACCCATTCCACCTCATGCATCACATCATCATCCATTCACCCCTGTCTTCTGTTTTCTCTCGTCCTTCCTCAACAGACATTCCCCTCTTCCCCAAAGCCCCCTTCACCCCATCCATCCACCTCATCCTAGGACGTCCCTTCATGTTCACTCCCTCCACATCTGCCTTCCATACCTCTTTTACTAGTCTTTCTTCACTCATTCTTTCCATGTGTCCAAACCATTCTAATACTCTTTCATCAACCCTATCTCCTAACCCCCTTTCCACCCCTGTTCTCCTCCTCACCACCTCATTTCTCACTCTATTCAGCCTAGTAACCCCCATCATACTTCTCAGACAACTCATCTCAAACACCATCAAACTCCTTCTCTCTTCCTCTCTTATGTTCCATGTTTCTGCCCCATACTGCTGTTGGCACAATCACTCCTTCATATAGTCTCCTCTTAGCATCCATTCCCAAATGTCTATATTCTTCATTACACTTTTTAATCCACCAAGGCATTTACTCGCTTCTACATTCTACCTCCACCTTTTCCTGCCACATTTGCACCCTAGTATCTAAAACTATCCACTTCCTCCAGTCACTCTCCCTTAAGGGGGCCGTCGCGATAAATTTTCGAAAAAATAGAAATATTCGAGAGAGAGAGAGAAAAAAAAAAAAAAAATTCCCTGTCATCTAGTGGGCTTTGGCAAGGCAGTCCTGAAATATTTCAGCGAAATACCAAAAAATAAAGGAGTTATGGCTATTTTTCTGCCCCCACCCCCACTTTCTAGTACACTTTCGCTGCACAAATGTTTGATTAAGTTATTTCATCGCAATAAAAATGGCACAAATGGGTTGTATTTTGTTATTCACTAATATAGACTACTTGGAAACACATCCTAGACTGCGATCTGTTCACTCGGTACGTAAGCCGAGCGAATCATTGTGGAGAGAAATCGAATTGTCGTTCCTTGGAGATAGATAGATAATTACTTTTATTTGAAGCTATAATCATTTCAAGAATGCCTAAACATTCGAAGAAGAAGCGTGTGTTTCATGAAAGCTAAGAAACTGAATAAAATCATTGAGATACTGGAGACGACTCATAGCAGTGACCTTGAATAGTGCTGCTGATGCGCCAGCCCGGGACGCGCGAAGCCGAGCGCGTGTTAACACCTTCCTCCGCCCCCCTTATCCTCGTTTCTCACATGACGTCACCGCAACCATCGAGCATACATTTCATACATCACGAGACTACAAAATAATGACGCTCCGTGTGCTTTTTTTTTCATCACAAGAGCGACTGTCATTGATCATAACTTTGGAAGGACACAATCTTCTTTCTCACTTGGTTAGAGTCAATTCCATCATTACAAAAGCACTTGAACAAGACAAAAATGTTGATTCATTGCCAAATAAAGTCTATCTATCTATCTATCTCTATCTAACTATCTTTCAGCTCCGATTTCAAGCCGGGAGCTCTCTAGTAAGCGAACCTGGAGACAATGAGAGACGTCACTTCCTGAAACCCTCGCCTTCTGACCTCCTGATACCTCGTAAAACGGGGGATCAGGTACCAGCTACACTTTATAATAACATGTGAATGACATAGAATGCATGAAGATTGGCGCAGAGAAAAAAATAGAAATGAAAAATACAAAAAATGCAAGGAAATGTATTTTGAACTTCAAAGCTCAATATCTCAAAACTACCATTTTCTCTATCTCCTCCGTAACTACTCGGGCGATTTTAATGGGGTTTGGATCATTTGAAAGCTGAATAAATTTGCAAACTTTTTATTGTGGGATTTTTTTTTTTTATGATAGAAGTTGATATATTGTATTTTGAAAAAAAAAAAAAGACGTTAAAAAAAAAAAAAAAAAAAAAAATTCTTTCTCCTAAACTAAGAGGAAATTCCAAAAACGCCACAATGATTTTTTAGGTATTGCTATGGAGCATTTGTGGTATTTTTTTTCAGCATGCTCAGTCAATGGATAAGTGAGGAGATAGAACTTTTGTAATTGGTCAAAAACGTTTTTTTTATTAATAACTTTATTGTTTTTCAACCAAATGATATGAAAATTGGTGGTGAACATCTCTATATGTATATATAACATATTAAAAATTCGCGAAATTCCGATCATAATTGACAGTTTGTTTTCGAGCACGACGGCCCTCTTAATGCTCACTTCCACTCCTTGTACATCTCATCACCTTACTTTTACCCACATATATCTTCAGCTTTTTTCTATCACACACTCTCCCAAACTCTGTCACCAACTTCCTCAATCCCTCCTCCGATCCTGCCACAAGCAGTGTTGTCCGCAAAAAACAGGTGGCTCACCTCCCACTTTTCTCCATTTTCTTTAACCATCTCCAATCCCTGACCCACTACCCTTGCATTTACCTCTAGCACTACCCCATCCATGTACAAGTTGAACAGCCAGGGCGACATAACGCATCCTTGACGAAGTCCCACCTTTACCTCAAACTACTCACTCTCTCCATTTCTAATCCTGACACAAGCTCTACTACTCTCATAAAAACTCTTGACAGCTTCTAGAAGCTTTCCTCCTATCCCGTATATTCGCAAAACCTCCCACAGTGCCTTTCTGTCTACCCTGTCGTAAGCCTTTTCCAGGTCCATAAAGGCCCAAAAAAACATCCTTCCCTTTCCAATAGCTTTCTCACATATCTGTCTAACCAAAAAAATTGGATCTACACAACCTATACCCATCCTAAATCCACACTGTTCCTCACCAATTACTCCCTCTGTTCCTCTCCTAATCCTCTCAATCAAGATCCTCCCATAAGCCTTCCCAACTACACTTAACAAGCTAATCCCTCTGAAACTACTACATTCACACTTGTCCCCTTCTCCCTTGTGAAGTGGAACTATACAGACACTCCTCCAGTCCTCTGGTGCTCTACCCTCTCTCCAGCAAACATTAAATAACCTCACCAGCCAGTCCACCATCACTGTACCTCCTTTTTTTTTTTAGACATTCTGAATGGCATCCATCCAGACCAGGTGCCTTACCTGCTTTCATCATCTTAACTGCCTTCACTTCATCCTTCCTTATTTCTCCTCCATTTTCCTAACTCATCACAGTCATTTTCTTAGCATAATAATAATAATGATGGCATAAAATCCACTCCCACCCTGTCTTGGCTCCTATTGGATGACAGGCTACCCCTGCATCTTGCCCACTGCCCTGGGTCAGGAGCAGTGTCACAAGATACAGCACATCCACAGCAAGGCTGCTTCATTAAATGGGTGACCCCCATCATCCCCTCATGCAAAAAAAAGAGAAGACAGGGAGAAATCCCTTTGGGCTGTATCAGATTATTTTTTCACACATACTCCCTCACCCCCATCCCCCACCCACTCCCCCTCATGCATCACAGCATCATCCAAACAAAACCATTCTCCATTCACCCCTATCTTCTGTCTTCTCCCGTTCCTTCCTTAACAGAAATTTTCCTCTTTCTCAATGCCCCCTTTACCCCATCCATCCTCCATCTCATTCTTGGTCACCCCTTCATGTTCACTCCTCCCCTGCCTTCCACACCTCTTTTACTAATCTTTCTTCACTCATTCTTTCCATGTGTCCAAACCAGCCCAATAATCTTTCATTAACCCCATCTCCCAATTACAAAATAAATATAATCAGGAAGCAGATGCTGCATCCTCATATACTCACTTGCACCTCGTGATGCCTACATAGGTGTCATATTCAAGGGGTTAACAGCTTTTCCCCAATCCCATATATCTGCAATATTTCCCATAGTGCTTTCCTATCTACCCTGTCATACGCCTTCTCCAATTCCACAGAGGCCCAAAAAATATCCTTACCCTTTGTCAAAGTCTTATAAAAAACTTACTTGTTCAGTTTTCTTAGCTTCCTTTTTATCTCCAGTTTCTGCCTCCTGTCCCTCTTCCTCCTCTTCTTCAGCCTCCTCCTCTTCACCTTCGGCCTCTTCTTCCCCCTCACCTTCCTCTTTTGTTGCATCAACAGCTTCACCTTCAGCCTCTGTTGATGAAATAGTGAACAGTTTACATCAGTTCTTAAAAATATAAAGGAAAAAGAGAAATTAATATCACAATTCTGAAAAATAAACTACAGCTGTAGAATACACTAAATCAAAGTTATCAACCCCTTCAATACAAGTCAAATTCTCACATGCAGCATTGGCTGCCTGATGTATGATGATGCATCACAATATGTGCATTGATAATCACAGAAAACATGATCAAATCTGTTCACAGATTAAGGGGGTCACTCAGCTACAACTACAAAATAAACATAATCAAGACACAGATGCCAGTATCCTCATATACCACTTGTGCCTCATGACACCACTCATCATATGGAAGGGGTTAACTGAAATGCCAAAGGCAAACAAAATTTAAATTTAACTTCTCACCTTTCTTGCTATCTTCAGCCTCATGGTCTTCCTCGCCACCACTCTCCTCAGCTTCGCTCTACAAAGATTACACACCATTACTTAACAAAATCTAAATTTCCTTAGATAAGTAAATGACATTCTTTACAAGACCAACAAGATCAAGGCCAACTTTGTCAGTCATTATGTTACCTGTTCTGCAGGATGAAGTTCATTGTAGTGTGAAATATGTGTCACTCCGCGGCAATGCTTCCGTACTGGGCTCACTCCATGTGAGGAATCCCCACGGATAATCCTGTGGCACAATTCGCAGAAATAGGCCTGGACACGGCGAACATAATCTGTGCCTATAAATATAGAAATAATAACAACAATAATAATAATACAAAAAAATTAATCCCTAGATTTAGGATCTGAATATAGAATGGTCTATGAAATGTCCAAATGTCAACAATAGGTTCAAAGTATACCTAGTGGCTGCTGGTCTTCCTCCTCTTCATCATCATCATCACCAAGCTGAAGTTTTTCCCAGGCCAGACTAACATCACCTAGCTTTCTTGTTGTTCCATCTGCCTCTTCCTCACCACCTAAATTATCAGCAATTTCAGCTGCATCTAACCCTCCTGTTATTTCTTCATGTTCAGAGCCGACTTCATCATCTGTAGGCACAAATACATGTGTATGTAAATATATAGTAAATAGGCATCACCAGATCCAAATATTGATAATAGATACTACTTGAAGAGAGATAAATAAAATACAAATACTAACCATCTTCTCCAACTGAGTCAAGGGTCATGAAGTTGTCAAGATCTATGTCATCAAACTCCATGTCATCTCTGTTCTCACCATCTTTACGACTTCCTCTATACTTCTCAAGCATGGATGATCGCATCTACAAAATTACAGTTCATTAATCAATTAATCTGTTGCTTCTGGTGTCTTGCTGAAGACCTGCGGCCTCCAAGAAACCAGCAACACCCACTCGATGGGACCCCAAGTCACTTTGGGAAGGGATACGGTGTTGTTAGGCAAGTGTTAGTGTGAAGCATTGTAGTATGAGGTGCAAGTTACACAATACATTTATATTCCAAAGGCTTTTCCACATTATAAGTTAAGTGGATAAATCAAAATATACAACCACCCTTCACCCAGGAAGAACATAAGAAACATATGGAGACTGCAAGAGACCATAAGGCCTACACTTGGCAGTTCCATGTCCATTACCACCTATCATCCCCATCAATAAAGTTATCTAACCTTCTCTTACACAATACACAACAGAATCACAGTAAATAAAGGCACAGATGCAAAATAAGTATATACTAAAGGCTTCTTTCCCTTTATCTGGGTGGTAGCCAGCCAAGGCACACACACCCTCTAACTGTCCTGGGTAAATTTTAAGATTACGAGTTATAATCATGTTATTACAACTTAATTTTAATGTATGAAATGAAAACCCTCATACAAACAAAGCAAAACCTTTGATGTAACACTCACCCGTAAGTGGTTGATGGAGCACATGTGATGCTCATATACCATGCGAGTCGGAAAAGTGATTCGGCACGTTCCACATCTTGGGTGCAGGTAATGTCTCTGCATCTGAATAATAAAATCAGGGCAGTCTGAAACAGCTCAAATGATAACATTAAACAAGCCAAAGACCTCAAACTTTAAAGATCCTCTAAAATCTAAGACATCTACTAACCCTATGTAGTTTGCTGCGGTTGTGACGGTTGATTCCCTCGTTTGTGTAGCCTAAGTATTTGAAGGCCAATTTGCATGTGTTGCAGAACCTTAAAAATAATTGAACTTTTTAAACATTTATCCAAAAGTATAAACATACACTTGAAATAAAATCTGTATGGGAATGCCCACATAAACAGAATATTTTCATTCACCTAGTCACAGCATTTTGGAACTCTTCAGGCTTCTCTTCCTTCCACTTGGCCTCTATATCCTTCTGCTCCTGCCTCTGCTGAACACGGATTTTCCGAAGCACAAGGGAATGCTTGTGGGCAAGACGACTCAACTGATTTTTATGATCACCACTCCCCAAATGATATTTGTACTCCTGTTATTCAAAAGAAAGAGGATAATTTATTGGCATATACTTTTTCCTGTAATCACAATACTATCAATATAGTTCACTAGTTATCACTGAACTATAAGTTACAGTACCTTGAATGTGATTGAATGCTGGCCTGGGCAGTGTGGGCACCGCAGTTCCACATACAAAAATCCTGCAACACGAGATCGAGCGTGACCCTCACTGTTGACATTCCTTTCCCCATCCGCACAGATGGTCACCTGCACACCACTAGGTCTTCCATCGGTGGCTCCTTCCCCAGCCTCAGCTTTGTCCTTAGACTCTCCCTCTTCAGCAGCAGAAGCCTCCTTGTGTTCATCATCCACCTTTTCCACTTCCCTCCTTGGGGACTCCTTGGCATCAAACTCTTCTTGTCTGATGACACACACACACACACAAATGTCTTCATTATAAAGTGCTTTATCACAAAATGAATTCTGGGAAAGGACTTGGATGCCCTAAGTTACAACTTTCAACTACATTAACTTGTTAAATCAAATATCTTTTCAGGACTATTAATTCAAAGGTTAAAATACCTTCTCCCAGAATGCACCAACCTATAAGCCATGCTTGACCTGTCACTAAACACAAGCAAGCAAGGTTTTAAGTTTGGTTTTAAAGTCAATTTCAAAGTTAGAAAAAAATGTAAAATAATAATAATAAATAATCAAACACATAAATAAGAATAAATAAACAAATTACTAGAAAACTAAAATTCTTTTACAAGTATATAACAGCTAAAGTATATTTCATGGTGGTGTTCCTGTGGGGAATAAATAATAAGAATAGCCTTGGCAGCTTCCAGTACAGGACACAAGTCAGTTGTTGGAGCTTGCACACCAGCCTTGCCATGCTCTCTCCCACTTCCCTTCTGGGAATTGCTTTTTTTTTTTTTTTTCTCTTTTTTCATTCAGCATCAGCTATCTGTCGTTTGGCTCTTGTCAGCTTTTGTCCACAACATATATCATCACTTTGAGTCACATTTGGTCAATTTACATTTGGTCAATTTGCCACTTTTAATTATGCTGTCATTTCTCATAAGTTTTCAGTTTGCATGTCTGCTTTTCTAGGACTCTTCAACACACTTGTACTGTGTGGCATATGTATATATATATATATTTGCACTATTGGGTGTGCACAATAGTTCACCCTGTTAGCTCAAACATCAAACACAAGAACTCCAGCAGCCAAATACATGATGTCAAATCTACTTTGAATAGCCATTGCTTTATAGAGCTTTACCTCTGCCTCTTAATGCTTGATCCAGTGTGGGAGTGAGGCGAAGATCTTCTCTTTGTTGGGCCCACATACTTGTGGTAGTTGATCCTTTCGCGGATGGGTCCCATGGGGGGCTTGCCGTCCCTGTCATAACGGGGGCGCCCTTGTCCCCTTTCTTCATCACGGTAGGACCGCCCCTCGTCATATCGAGGGTGCTGGTGGTACGGTCTGCTGCGATCATCCCCATAATGGCGCCGTTGTTGCTCTCTTGGGTAGTAGTCCTCCTGAGGGGTAATGATAACAACACTGCACCTCCAGCCACCTTTCTACACCTTGGCTTCACTATTTATGTGCTGATGGTGGTAGACAACTTGGGGGAAAAGTTTAGTATGGCTTACTAAGGCTAGAACAATTAGTGATTCAATATGCCAACACAAAGCAAAACAAATTCCTCCATATAATAGAAAAGTGACCCCAAGTCACTGGCTAGTTTCCTCCTCAAACTTCATGATCCCCCTTCTGGGGTCATGGCCTATGTATGGTGATGTAAAACTCGGCAGCCATGCCCTACAAGGCTAAGATAAACAGGGCAACATTGAGCTGCTAATATTTCCTCAGGGTTATGGACCACCTCAATATTTCCCATCAATTATTTGTGACTCAACATTTTCCATTCTCTACTGAGGCCTTGTATTCACCAGATCTATATATGGTGTGCCTCACTAAAACCCTTTTGGCATATGGGCTTAACTGACAGCTCCTACAAGCATACCCAGTAATTTCTTTTGGTGTTCAGAAAGAGTGGCAGGATTTATTGCAAGGCTGAATGGAAAATGCTTTTTAAGCCAATAAAATTCTTTAAGGATATTTTTTTCTCCAAAATATAACTTTGTTCACTGTTAAGCCCATACTTGCTAAATTCACTGCCCCATTATTCAGAAACGTGTCCCTATCATCTTTTATAACCTTTAATGAATAAAAACATTATAAGAATGCAAGTAAAATGGTCAAGAACAAGCGCCAAAACTGATAAATACATCTGTAATCTTTTACACATTCCATTTTCTAAACTTTACTAGATACTAGGAATGCAGAAGCGCTACCCTACACCTCTCCTCTTACCTTATAATTGCCTTTCCCCTTCACTAGGACCTTAACACCAAACCTGCCCTCATCTCGCCTCAGCTCACTGCCTCCAATCATTCCATCTTCCTACTCATTCACTCCACTTTCTACCTATAAGTTCAATGGCCTCCCACAGACAGAACACGTGTAAAAATAAACATATTCAGAAATATTGCAACCAAGGTTGTACAAAGTTACTCTGCATGTGTAATATTTATTTAGGAGAAAAAGTGAGAAAAAAAAAAAAAAAAATTATATATATATATATATATATAACTTAAACCCACTCTCGGAGAAAGATAGGCTGAGATACAGAGTAAACTGTATATTTCGACCACTGACTGTGGTCCTCTTCAGCAGTTACAATTATAGGGTACATAGACAAGGGGTTATATACAGAGGAGGAAGTAACACTGGGGAACTCAGTAAGCCTCAGGTCACTTGCCACGAGTGAGGTCGGATGTTACGTCCTGTAGAGATGAACTTGTCAACTGCCATACTAGTTATGGCATCAGGTGACCATTGACCTTTGGAAGTATTATAATTTGGAAACTTTTTTATTAGTGAGGATTCAATAATTTTTCTTTTGAAACTACAATGTGAATTGTATACTGTAGCTGCATTCTTCCAATCTATTCTGTGATCTAAAAGGCTAGAATGGAGGAATACAGCTGAGTTTTCTTGGCCGTATTTTAAAGAATTTTTATGTTCTTTGATCCTAGTGGGTAGATCACGTCCCGTTTGTCCCCAGTACACTTTATCACAATCGAGACATGGAATAGATTGAAGAATGCAGCTACAGTATACAATTCACATTGTAGTTTCAAAAGAAAAATTGAATCCTCACTAATAAAAAAGTTTCCAAATTATAATACTTCCAAAGGTCAATGGTCACCTGATGCCATAACTAGTACGACAGTTGACAAGTTCATCTCTACAGGACGTAACGTCCGACCTCACTCGGGGCAAGTGACCTGAGGCTTACCGAGTTCCCCAATGTTACTTCCTCCTCTGTATATAACCCCTTGTCTATGTACCCTATAATTGTAACTGCTGAAGAGGACCACAGTCAGTGGCCAAAATATACGGTTTACTCTGTATCTCAGCTTATCTTTCTCCAAGAGTGGGTTTAAGTTTTATTCTATTCGTGTGTTACGACACCTACGTTACTTGATTTGATATATATATATATATATATAATTCCATGAAAAGTAAAAGAGAATATCTGCAGGATATCAGAGGTGCAAGGGATGTAGATGAGTCACATGCAGGGACTTGGGGGGGGGGGGCAGGGGCACCTACTTGTGGAATTATAATTATTACCTATGTTTTACAAACTTAAAACTTAATTTTCCACAATAACTGCCTTGAGATCTAATATATTTCTATATTTCTGTGTTGTATTAGTGAGACTATACATGTCACTGGTTTATAGCATTAATTAATCTATTGCCACAGGCCTCCAGGTAATCAGCAACAGCCTCCAGTTTGACCCGTATGCTTGGAGAGTGAGAGCAGAGTAGTACAAGTGTTCAGGGTCTTTGTGTGATGACTGCATCTGGGGCAGCTTAAGTCTGTGGCCAGGTCTATTGTGTTGGTTCTGCTTTAATACTGGTTGGTGGTTTGAATGCAGTTATGCTCATGTGACCCTTGTTCACTGAGGGAACAATTTCTTAATAGAGCTAACATATGGTTAAGTTTGGTGGATTGTTGGTTTTGAAAATGTGCAGTTTGCTTTCAATCTTTTTGGACCACCACATACAGGTATCCACCATTGGTCCCTGTTTACTAATGATCTTGATATGGTGTCTTATTTGGTTTCACAGTGAAGTAATTGATGCATGGAATGAAGAGCATGTGTGTATTTTGAGTGAGGCCTTGAATTTTTGAGACTGGCCATTCAATTTGACTTGATTTTTTTTTAGTTGTCTAGTGTAGGTATAGGTAATATCATTTACGATTTTTATGGTAAAGCAACATTGTTTTGTCTTGGCCACAGTTCTAGTTTCTCAAGGTACTATTGTGTGTTTTTGGCAGAAGAGACCAAGGACAATGGATTGATTTTTGGCATCTGTTTTGTTGTGGTTGTATGGGGCTATACTGGTTTGGTCATCCACATGTTAGAGCTTTGATGCTATGCTCTGGATTTCAGGTATGGAAGCTCCTCATGAAGAGGTGTAATGTTTGTGATAGTATGTAAAATAGATAAATGAATAAATAAATAATTTTATATGTATACAAAGGGCTTTTTCATACTTATAAGGGAGGTAGTCAAATAAATTATATATATACAAAAAAGAAGTTCAGCAAGCAGATACACAACATTGAGAAACTTACAATTTGTTAAGATCAATAAAGGTGGCTTTTAATTACTTGGAAATGGTAAAGATAATACGAGTCTCAGTGATAAGACCAAGACTGGAGTATGCAGCGATACTATGCCCAGAAAAGAAAAGAAAAGAAAAAGAATATATATATATATATATATATATATATAAATACATACATACATACATACAGTGGCCGCGAAAAGTTTGGGCGCAAAATTATAGGCGCCCCAACTTTCCTCTAAACTCAAAACATTCGAAAAATACATCTTTCCACCCAAACTTTTCGCTATTTTTCAATGCTAGCGTTTGTACCCGTATTTAGCCGCACTCAATGTCACATGGAGTCAGTTTCTAAACATCTCTCACAGAGAGTAGTCTTTTTTTTGCGGTGGTCTCTGTTTTTGTGCCTTGATATCTCCGTAATGGGAAGTGGTAAAGAGCTGGAAAGAGACAGTTGTTACAATCATAACCCTCTATAAGGAGGGTTATAAGTGTAAAGATATTGCTACTCGTGTGGGAATTGTTGTGCGTCAAGTGCAAAAGTGGACCAAGAAATTTCGAGACGAAGGAAGTGACATCATTCGTACTCCAAAGCATCGCTCTGGTCGGCCAAGGAAGATATCAAATAGTACTTCTACGGTTCTAACTGCCTCCTAATAACCGTAGGAGGCAGTTAGAACTGTAGAAGTACGATTTGATATCTTCCTTGGCCGACCAGAGCGATGCTTTGGAGTACGAATGATGTCACTTCCTTCGTCTCGAAATTTCTTGGTCCACTTTTGCACTTGACGCACAACAATTCCCACACGAGTAGCAATATCTTTACACTTATAACCCTCCTTATAGAGGGTTATGATTGTAACAACTGTGTCAATTTCCAGCTCTTTACTACTTCCCATTACGGAGATATCAAGGCACAAAAACAGAGACCACCGCAAAAAAAAGACTACTCTCCGTGAGAGATGTTTAGAAACCGACTCCATGTGACATTGAGTGCGCCTAAACAGAGTTGCCAAATAGTGTGTATTGTCTCGGCTAAATACGGGTACAAACGCTAGCATTGAAAAATAGCGAAAAGTTTGGGTGGAAAGTTGTATTTTTCGCATGTTTTGAGTTTAGGGGAAAGTTGGGGCGCCTATAATTTTGCGCCCAAACTTTTCGCGGCCACTGTATATATATATCCAAAGAGCAACAACAAAGATGGCCACAAAACTTTCAAAATTGACATACGAGCAAAGATTGTCTAAACTGGAATTACCAACCCTGGAACAAAGAGAGAGTTGATCTGTTGGCCATCATAGAATTATGAAAGGCATGGAAGACCTTGATAGAGAATACTTATTAAAGTGGGATAGAAGAAAAACATGGGGACATGAAAAGAAACTCAAAAAGGAGCTAAAGAAGAGATCTGGATAAAGAAAGAGAAAAGAAAGAAATCCACACAGAGCATCTGGAACGAAATGGACAAAACAATAGTGTGTGCAAACACCATACATAAATTCAAGAACAAACTAGATGTTGCGAGATACAAAGACGGGACACCACAAGCATAGCTCCCCTTCCAGTAGAATACAACTAGGTATAGTGTTCCACATAAAAATATTGCTTTGTGGAACAATTTGAATGAAGGAAAAATAGTTTAATAACAAGGAAAATTTTAAGGTGACCTGACCAATGGGAATGTATAGTATCCTGCAACCATATTCTTCCAGTATGGAACTAAGTAAATGCACACAAATTTATACACACTATATACTATTGTTCAAGGACAACATGGCTTGCAGTATGAAAGCTTTTCATACCAGCAGTGCAACATAGTGTGGTGTGTGTATTCACTTGGTCTTTGGATCACGTGTTGGACTCGTGATCGACAGCTATTTCCCTCCTGGAAGAGAGCTCAGAGCTCGTAGGTCCGATCTATGGGTAATGCTATGACCTTGCACACACACACACCCCCAACTCCCCGCCCACGAGAGTTGGAGTAACACCCCTCAGCGCTGCGATACTGATATTATTTCAACCCCGGGCGAGGGTCGAACCCGGACCTCCGTAGTGGCAGGCCAGAGCTCTAACCACAGCGCCATGAGAGGTGTGTGTGTACAGTTGTCTTGTACAGTAGAACCTCATCTCTCAGAAGTCTCACAAGAAGAAGAGGATGAAGAAGAGGAAGAAGAAGAAAGAAAGAGAAAGAGAGAGAAAGGGAGTGGAGTATGTTGGGGATGAAGTGGGTGGGAGTGATTTTTATGCCTTTATGTTTTGGCTACCACCCTTGTAAAGGGGAAAATCCTTTGGTATGCAGATATGCATGTATGTATATATCAACTGTCCCGGTACATACATACATACATACATATACCAAGGCTTTTTCCCCCCTTCCAAGGGAGGTAGCCAAAAAGGGAAAGGCATAAAAACACTCCCACCCACTTCATCCCTAAATACACTCCACACCCCTCCCACCCATCTGAGCACCTCCTGGATGACCCGTCAACCAGGTGGTGGGGGGAAAAGAATACTGCCACCAAGTATCCCACTTGGATCGTAAGAGGCGAGAAGAAAGGGACGGGGAGAGGGACTAGGCATCCTTCTCCCTGTAGCCCCACGGGGCACATATCCTAAAAAGAAAAGTGAACTGTCCCGGTAGTTGACCAAAATATTGGTTGTCAACCAACCCAGAGAAAAATAGAGAAGAGAGAGAGAGAGAGAGAGAGAGAGAGAGAGAGAGAGAAAGTGTGTGTGTGTATTTACCTAGTTGCATTATACAGGAAGGGGAGCTATGCTCGTGGTGACCCGTTTTTGTATCTCGCAAGATCAAGTTTCTTAAATTGTTGTATTGTGTTTGCACATACTATTTCTTCATCCAATTTGTTCCATACATCTATCACTATGTGGGAAGCTGTTCTTTTTCAGGTGTGTGTGTGTGTGTGTGTATTCACCTTGGTCTTTGGATCACATGTTGGACTCGTGATCGACAGCTATTTCCCCCCCGGAAGAGAGCTTAGAGCTCGTATGACTGATCTATGGGTAATGCTATGACCTTTCACACACACACACACACACACCCCAACTCCCCACCCACGAGAGTCAGACTAACGACCCGAAGCGCAGCGATACCGAAACAATTTCGGCCCTGGGCAGGATTCGAACCATGTACTGCGAGCACCACCATACTTCTCAGTCCAGCGCTCTACCAACCGTGTGTGTGTGTGTGTGTGTCTCTCTCTTGTTTTGGTCTTCAACCAAATCAGTTCTGGGACAGCTTTCTAAATGGATTTTGGTTTAGAACAGGTACTACAGTATTTTCTCCTTTGCTCAGTCCTACTCACCCACCAGCACACAAACCCAGAACACCAAAACAAAATACCTAACATTCCAACTGCCCCTACCTAATCACACTAACTTAAAATAACCTTACACAGCTCTAGCTACCTGGAGCCTAACAGGATTCCTATTCATCTCAATGCACAAATCCCAAACTAAGCTTAAAATTACCGAGTTCACTCATGGAGACTCCATTATGGCTAACAGCTCTTTAGACATAATATGAACATGGGAAGCCCTAATTTCTTACGTATGAATTTCAAGGACACACAAACAAGGCAATGAACAATCACCAGATGCACACAGACAACATTTATATTTCACACACACACACAGACAGAACCGAAAATTCTTGGTGTAACATACGATACATCCATGTCTTTCAAACAACACATCACAAACATAAAAAACAAATGCATACCTAGACTTAACGCACTTAAGTCAATCACTGGAACAACATTTGGACAAAACAAAAACTAATACAACAATATACAAACAATGCATACGCTCAGTGATGAATTATGCGAGTCCTGCATGGTCTCCTAATCTCAGCGAGACACACCACAACACCTTTCAAATCATACAAAACAAAGCCCTAAAAACAATTACAGGCTGCACAAATACAACACCTACAGACCATTTACACCATGAAACAAAAGTCCTCAAAGTCAAGGACCACCTCGATATGAGAGGCACACAAACACTTGCCGCAGCCACCACAAACACATCACACCCACTACATTACATAGCAGAACACCCACACACACCAAGAAACATTAACACAACACCCAAAGACCTGTACCACACACAGATACTCTCTTCTCTTCCTCCACAACCACCAAATACCAGCCTCCGGAAACATATTCATAATCATATCACTCACCACTCCATTAACACACTGAAAGACATTACACTGCTGCATGCCAGACCCCCTGATATCCACCCTTCTGAATCCTCTCTCTCCCACAAAAGGACAGAGTCCACCTGGTTAGACTGCAGTGTGGCCACCACCCAGCACTTCTTAGCTACCAGAAGAGGCTGGATGACTGCATTGTGAACAGCTGCCCAGGATGTAACACTTCACCCCATACCATACAACACATAATGGAAGACTGCATTATACACAATCATGCACGCAAACAACACAACATACACTCTATAAAGGATTTGTGGGAAAACCCAGTTTCGGCTGTGGCATTCCTTGGGGAGACGGGACTACTCAGACAGACAGTCTAGGGAACGACAACAAGAACAACCATGTTTTGATTCTGGAAACATGTGACCATGAGACATTACATAGTACCTGCCCAACAAAATCCACTGCACCCATATGATCATCCACCAATAAATTGATGTCACATCTTAGATCACTATACTCGTATGATATTGCACTATCTCACCATTCCTAACCAACCACACCAACACAAACATGTACATACAATACTTGAAGAGCTCTTCCTAGTATGTAGCCAAACAAGATTACTGGCCATCTTCCACTGACCCTATGCATTTCACAGCCACAGATAAAAATGACAGCAGGCAGACCTGTGGTTATCACACCATACTAACATAGGTTAAACAATAATGGATGATACCTACACTGCCAGGGTGATTTGTATGTCATAGCTTGCACAACTTCATAGCACTGGCAACACAGACACAAAGAACCATATTTCATGTGGAGAACTCCTGGCTAAAGTCCAAGAGGGTGACTGGATTCCAGGAACATCAGGGGTAATATTTTCATTTCCATCAATCAATCAACTGTAACCTCGAGTTTCACCAAGTGGAAAACCTGCAACCCATGGTCCTTGGATCCTTCCACAGATCTCTGGGAATAACCTTTAGACTGTTGTCTGTGTTGTAATGGCATGGAACTGTTTCGATGTTATTGATTGACAGTGGTAAGGGAAGGAGTGCTAGCAGTAATCCTTCACACATAATTACATGGTTCAACCCTGTCAGGCTCATATGTTGCCTTGTTCACATACACACCATCTTTCTTCAATGATCTACTTCCATGAAGTGCTATATCACACTGCATTGCCCCTGACCACAATCAAAGTTTCCCTGTCCTTTTTTTTATTTAACATCTGCTGAAACATTTTTATAAAGCAGATGAGAAGAAAATAATTTGGAGCCATGCCATTCATTCACTATTATCATTTGCATTATCTCTACCTTGCTCCAGATTCTTTATGTATCATAATGGTATCCCTGACAAATTACTACAAAGCCAAGGTCCAAGTAATTCAGATCCTATATACCAAAAGTTGACAATACATACCATGTAGCACCCCTATTCCAAAAATCATACATCTATGATGACCTATTAATGCTAGTTTTAGCATGTGAAGGAAATACATTTTTTTTTCTAAACTGACAAATTGAGCACACATTTCAACTGCCTGGTGACCTACCACCAAAACAATTCCACTGCATCGGGTGATAGGCAGTGTGACAGTGGGCATTATCTTGGTCTATTTTCTACCATCCAGTCTAAATTCTGCCACGCAACTAAACATGATAGCCTTGAATGAAAAAAATAGTTGTTCTTTGCATCACCGACCACCCAAAAGATCCTTTTCCCCTACAAGTCATATTCCACATGAAAATTTGCTATAAATGTTCTACATTTGGTCTACCCACTGCATCACTGTATTAGAACATTGAAGCACCTTCAAAGACCCTCTACACAAACATGTTTGTGAAAATCTTCATGCTACCAACAGATGCCACAAAAATGTCAAACATTTTAGTTTTTTCCAAGTTTTAATGAGGTCTGTCAAGATTTTTCTGCAACTTGTTCATAATGCACTAAATGTCACAATTCAATTAACAACCTAAACAGAAATCATAGAAGTATCCATCCAGAATGCTGAAAAAATGTAAAAAAATCAAACATTTGGCATTTTCTTATATCTGTGAGAACATTTTATACAAGGCACCCTGACTATGTAGGCATCTGCCATTCAATTGTGTTGTTTAACTTAAAGAGTTTCCTGAGTAGGTGATGACAACAGCAATATCTGCTTAAATGTATACTATCTGCCCTCCACAGCAGGGACTCTAAGTGGTTTACAGAATGTGGAGAGTAGCTAGGGATCCTGTCTGGCTCCATTTTAGCTACAGCATCAACTGTAAATACTGTAACAATATACATTTGTACATGTTGGTGTAGCTGGTGTAACATGTATGAATATTGCAATTCTATGTATACATATACATAGGCACATTCACACACAATTATACACCTCCACACAGCTGAACCATTAATGTATGTCTATATGTATGTATAAACATACACACATTTTTTTGTGTGTACATATACATACACGAGTATGCATTTATATAAAAAACTATACAGATCCACCTGCACACAGTCCCACCAACTACTATGGTCTATGAAGTAGGTAACTATACTCTGTTGATGGTCATCGCTTGTGTAAAAGCTGTTTAAACAGTACCTTGTATCCGCCTCTCCCTTCTCTACGCATATCTCGATAGCTGCGATGGGAGCCATCTCTATCATCTCGATAGCTTCCACTGCGCCCCTCATGTCCCTCCTGTAATACACACAACAGGAATTAAGGCAGGGTTTCTTCACCTTGGATGCTGAAAGTCTTCCTCATTGAATAATAGCAACCAAAGTCCACGTAACTAAATGTTAATGGTTGATGCACTATGTAAACCTGACTAGGGAGTGCAGAGGTCAATAAAGTTTAAGAAACTCTGCCTTTGTATACGTTACATCAATGCTATCTTTATGAATTCAGTCAGTATGGATGTGATTTTTATATTGTTCCATATGCCATGGCATTTTAGAGCCAAAACATCAAATAAGGATTTATTGCAGCTTAAAAAAAAAGCTACTTGAAAGTTGTAATACACACACAACCCTTATTATGGTCTCATCATAAAATAACAGTTCCCTTTCAGTTTGATCTTTCACTGCATAAATTTATGACACACAGTACAGGTTACATACCTGATTTAAAACAGTGGCAACTAGTGCCTGCGTCAAGGCTAGTTTAGCTTCTGGTCCAAGAGCCGACAGCAAGCGATCAGGATCCTGTCCTTGTCCTGATCCTGGACCTAGCCGTGGCCCTGAATGCATCGGTCGTCCCTGTCCATAGTAGTCACGGCTGCTTCCACCTCTTCCTCCCCCTCTCATAGGTGGTCCACCTCTTGAGAAACCCCTTCCTCCACCTCTTCCTCTGGATCTTGGTATGTTATACCTTGGGGAATCACAAAAAATATAACAAAATAAAATGCTATCCATTAACATATGGTTTGATGTGTACTGGTTTTGCTAATGCAGTACAATACTCCCTCGTTACCGACAGTTTCGATCACCAATGGAAATATTCCTTATATTATCTAATAGTATTTCTAAGGCAAAGTCCAACTTACTCTACCATACCGTATACTTCTATCATGCACACCTAAGCTTGCCTAGTTTGTATTCTTGCCACTATAGTAAATGTCACCCTTTGGCATGGTCTGGGGAAACCCCCATTGTTGACTCATCTAGCAATGACCTATGCATGGTGATCTGTCTTGCTGTAGGTTATCTATTTATGGAATATTATATATATATATATATATGGAGGTGAGGTGGCAAAATGAAACGTTAAGGCTAGAGTATGGAGCTTTATTCAGAACCAGACGTTTCGACCTCTTGGGCCTTCCTCAGTGGACAGGTCGAAACGTCTGGTTCTGAATAAAGCTCCATACTCTAGCCTTAACGTTTCATTTTGCCACCTCACCTCCATATTTGTCTGTCTTTACATATATATATATAACATAGAAACCACTGTTGGAGTAGAAAAGACTGGAAACGGGGAATCTATATATTTCGATTGCAAACTGCAATCCTCTTCAGTAGATACAAATAAGAGAGAGGGCGTGCTGTTTAAGTAGCACCCTTAACAAAAGAAAGGGGAACATGGGAAGATATCTCTACCCTCTTCTCACTCCGTATGTGAGGTCAGGAGGCAAATGAGCTTTCACTAAGTTGGAGATGAAGAGTCCGGACATTATGTCCGGGGACCATTGCCCCTTTGAAATATTCATGTTGGGCTGAAATTCAATGATCGTAGATTCTACCACTTTTCTCCGTTTCCAGTCTTTTCTACTCCAACAGTGGTTTCTACGTTATTGACAAATGTGTGATTACATTTTTCACCTGTAATATATATATATATTTATTCATAACATGATTTGTTAGCAATGGTTTGGGATTTTATGGAAATACAAGATATTACAATTTCCATTTACACATCAAGTGAAATAGAAATTTTAGTCATTGTTTCTCCCTCAAATCCCAAACCATTCTTAACACCAGTTATGTTATCAATATATATATATATATATATATATATATATTGTTGAGACATTCTGACAGGTTGACGTAAGTGGAGTAGGAATTATTATTATTATTGTATTTATTAGTACTATTATCATTATCATTTTTATATATATATTTAAATATTTAAATTTTCATTTTTATTATCAATTATTATTATTGATACAATTACTATTAATAATTTCTTTGTTATTAGTGTTATCATATTTAATTGTAAAAGTTCATCATTGTTACATTAGCCACAATGTAATGTTCACACTCGTCACCAACTATGGTAACACGAGGAGGTAGTGAGGTCCACCCCATGTATATAATGCCCACAGCCAGTTTGTAAACCCATTCCTTTGAAAAAGCATACCTGCGAAACTAGTCAGGAATAAACTCAAGACCTTACTGGCCTACTAAGAATTGTGGACAATAATGATACAGTATACTACACTATCAGGATACTATAGTGTACCGAGGATACTGTCATACTGAACACTCATCAACACTTCACTAATGGAATTGGAAGTTTACCTTTTTTTTTTTTTATACATCATTACTTATACTTTTATATCTATATAATCATTCAGCATACTTTATAAAGAAAAAATTCTTTAATACTTAGAAGTCCATACAACACATTTTGACAAGGGAGCCCCATGCTGGGCTATAGTTACCAGTATGACTGCATTGGTATCAATGGTTTTATTATTGCTGGCACTTTAAGGACCGTAACCCCTGTCGATAATGAGGGAGTACTTTATGCAAACCCACATTTGAATCCATAAGCTACTACAGATTTGTACTTTTCCTGAAAGTCTGAACATAATAACAATTGCTGCCTGAGTTTCACTAACTGGAAACCTAAGCCTGACAATGGGTGGCAACATTACCTGGACCCTACCAAAATTTCTCTGGGAAGAAACTTGGTCTGTTGTTTGTATTGTATTAGTGGGACAATTTCTATATCACCTGCTTACAATAATAGGGATAGAGCATTTGGTAGCTCTTGTTAACTCCCTCCCCAGCAACTTTTTTTTTTTTTTTAGGAAAAGTTTAATTTTCAGACAAAAATTTTATTGGTTCTTTTTATAGTATTTTTTATGCCAATTATGGATATAACTTTCATTTTTATCTATTACAAATATTTTACTCAAAAATTTATTTTGAAGATACCATTTCCAGCAAATACAAGATCTCTCGTCTATTTATTGTATTTTCTCCAACCTTAGAATCGAAAGTAAAGGGAAATTCCATACTTATTTTACTCTTCTTTATATCTTATTTTACAATTGATAATCCAGGATTTCCAGTGAATGGGAAGCATGGTGGTGGAGTGGAGGAGGCATATTTTGTTCTGGCACATGTCAACACCAATGTTGTAAATCCTCCTCTTCACTAGAGAGCAAATAGCCATCATCAGATGAACTTTCACTCATCTGATGTACCTAAGCTTCTAAGTGAAGCTTCATATTCATTCTCATCAGAGAGAGAGAGAGAGAGAGATAGAGATAGAGAGAGAGAGAGAGAGAGAGAGAGAGAGAGAGCAGGAGCCGATTGATTATAGAGAAACCATACCCAACCCACCCCTACCCACTAATGAGACCTTAGTTACTGTGGTGTAGGCATCTAGGGTATATGGTGTCTCACACTTGAGTTGTTATGTTTTCAAAGTTGATGTGTGTGTGTGTGTGTGTGTGTGTGTGTGTGTGTGTGTGTGTGTGTGTGTGAGAGAGAGAGAGAGAGAGAGAGAGAGAGAGAGAGAGAGAGAGAGAGAGAGAGAGAGAGAGAGAGAGAGAGAGAGAGAGAGAGAGAGAGAGAGAGAGAGAGAGAGAGAGAGAGAGAGAGAGAGAGAGAGAGAGAGAGGGAGAGAGAGAGAGAGAGAGAGAGAGAGAGAGAGAGAGAGAGAGAGAGAGAGAGAGAGAGAGAGAGAGAGAGAGAGAGAGAGAGAGAGAGAGAGAGAGAGAGAGAGAGAGAGAGAGAGAGAGAGAGAGAGAGAGACCAGGAGCCGATTGATTATAGAGAAACCATACCCAACCCACCCCTACCCACTAATGAGACCTTAGTTACTGTGGTGTAGGCATCTAGGGTATATGGTGTCTCACACTTGAGTTGTTATGTTTTCAAAGTTGGATGGTGACCACAAGGAAAATTGGTATGACTTAGTGTCCCCCAACGTTTTCCCTTCTGGGTTGCAGGTTGTGGGATGCGTTTCAATTTAGTACCAGTATTCCTTTTGTGACATTTCATGACAAGGATGCTCTTGTGTAAATGGTCAATGGTATGGGTCCATTCTATCATTATATTTTGTTCTGCACCACAGAACAACTAAACATTAACTTGCACTTCAATTCAAATGTCACTACAAAACCTTCTGAGTGAACTGTGAGCCAGCCTATTGATTATGGTAAGATTCCCTGGGACTGTGGACCTCCTCTGAAAAATCAATGGCAATGGATCGATTGATCCAGTTTCAACTTGTTACATATTAATACATTACCTGAAGATGCATCACACTAATATACTTACATTGTAAAGGTCTCTGCTAAGCAAGTCCCTCAATCAGTTCAATATTGTGACCTGTAGAAGACCAAGAAAAAGTATTTGTAATTGTGCTTATTAGTTCCTGTTCCACTACACATGATCTAAAACATTCTGATTGCCAGCCAGCTCAGCCTATCAGCTGCTCTAGGTGCCATCTTTGTTTTCATAGATGTAGAGGTGACAGAAATTAAAGTATGATAAATTCATCTACTACCTAGCCATGATGAGCCAACTTTGTCGAGTAAATGGGCCAAGATGACCCCACACCAACATTACTACTTTCAATACCAATGTACAGAACTCATACCCAACATGAATATAAAATATTTTCTTTAACTTATGTACCACTATCTGCAGTTCTACTGCACTGTAGTTCTTGTGTATAAAATGTAGGAAGTTAATAAAGATTTTTCATATTCAAGGGATGGAGCTACAATATATTACTACAGAACCACAAATTAATTAAACTAAATTGCCAGGAGTCCCTAAATCTACAATCTTGGCAAGCTCTTTCGGATATTCTGGCAACTTAACCAAATCTCCATCAGGAGTCCTTTCAATAACTCCACTCTGCTTTTTTTTTGTTATCAAATACTTTCATTTTGCCATAAATATAGTGACTATTACTATCTGCCTTTATTTTCTATTAAAAATAATAATAATTTTTTTTTAGAAGTGCACACCTGTGGTATAGCATTAGAAAATTAAATATTAATTTTGTAAATTATAATACATCAATATAATAAACATTTTTCTTGGTGGAAATCAATATCAGAAAACATTGCTAAAACCTATACAGAAATGAATGAAGTCGCTTCAACTCCTTTAGATACACCTTTGTTTTGATAGATTAGATATCGGAGATGATGATGATGATGATGACCCCGATGACCTCTAGAATTATAGGTGCATTACTAAATGCAGGTTAGGTTAGGTAGGTTAGAATAGACAAATTCATTACTTTAAATTTAATTTCTTCAGCCTCCACCTATACCAAAACAAAGATAATATCTCAACAAACCAAAGTGGCCACGTTTGTCTGTTTATAGCTTTTAGCAACCTTTTCCATTATTAATTTCCACCAAGAATAACATATATTACATTCATGTATTATAATTTACAAATTTAGTATCTAATTTTCTTTTACTATATTGCATAGGTGTGCACTTCCAAAATTTTACCAAAAATAATCTTAATACGGAAGAAATTCTTATAAAATATATTTTGAACCATGGTCTACATTATATAATAACTTGGGAAGTTGATATTACTAATGTGATACAGCACTATCATGTCAAATATCAGCACCTATTTTCAGTCAATACAACATGATTTTATGATACGAAACCTGAGGACTAGACACTGCTTAAAGCAACAAGAAAAGTAGGGTTGTAAATCTCATACATGTGTGTATAGTTTTTTTTTCCAGATGTTTAACCCATCTACTTTTGATAACTTTTTCACATATTTTTGCTACTGTGCTTGTTAGGGAGACCGGTCTGTACTTGGTTGGATCTTCCTTATTTCCTCCTTTGTATATTGGTACAATATTTGCATTTTTCCAGTCCTGTGGTATCCTTCCTTCTTTGAGCACCGTATTTTTCGGACCATAAGGCGCGGGCAAAATCTGCCAAAATTGGGTGGCGAGCCTTATGTGTGGTTTCATTGCAAAAAAATGCCCCGGACAGTGACATACTATTTTCACACATTTCGTAGCTAGCCTGCCGACGGCGACAGTGCATAGGCCTAGCAAAAGTTACAACCAAGTTATAACCAAGATGCATGTATCTTGACAAGAAAATTGCAAAAACTTCAACAGTTTTTGAGTCCATGCCACCGCATTCATTAACGCTATCATGGCTATGACATGATAGCGTCCACAACAAAGACAGCCATTTTACATTGGTCTAGTCTCGCTCCACTCCGACTGTAGTCATTTGGGTATTTTTTAAGTTTCGACCATGGGCGAAATATAGCAATAGAAAATTAATTATTAATTTTGTAAATTAAAATGTATCAACGTAATATGCAATTATGTGGGCGGAAATGGGAAAGAAGAAGAAGAAGAAGAAGAAGAGAAAAAAAAAAAAAAAAAAAAAAAAAAAAAAAAAAAAAAAAAAAAAAAAAAAAAAAAAAAAGGGCTACATGCAAATATGCTAAAGAACGAAGTCGGTAGCATTGGAACTTTGTATACCCCGCAAGCTGAGAGAGTGGTTGAAAAGCCCACCAACGTCTCTCACGACGACGACAACGAGGACGAGCCGGATGACATTTAATTTGCAGGTAACAATTTATTAAACACAGGTTAGGTTAGACGAATTTATCACCCTTTCATTTCTTCAACATTGGCATCTATCATAACAAACATGGCGTACCATTCGTCCGACAAGACTTCATTACTTACGAAAACTGTTTTAGTACTTTTTTTTTCCGCTCACAAAATTGCATTTTACATTGATACATTACAATTGACAAAATTAATAATTAATCTTCTATTGCTATATTGCGCCCATGGTCGAAACTAAAAATTTACCTTCATTTGTAATCTTGTGTTTTTAAGTGAATAGAGAATTCCTAGAATAAAACTGCTAATGCTGGTTTTATTCCCCACAATTCCTGTAACGTGTCTTTGTTGTTTTTTAGGGGTATTGGTAGGGCAGACCATCCATGGAGGTGGTCCGATTTCACTGACCAAAATAAAAAATATATCATTTATTTTTGTAATTTTGCTAAATCCCAACCGATTTTTCTCATTCAACAATGAAAATGTTCAGTTCTGAATGCACTCACATAAGCATGATTATCCGATGACGACACCAGCTGCACCTTATGTAAGGATGGGGAATAACAAATTACGGGTGAGAGTTATGGTATGAAGCACCTTATGGTCCGAAAAATACGGTATCTAATTATATTTGTCTGTTAACTTCTCTATGCATTCTTTCAGTATCCAATTTGCAATTCTATTTGGACCATGTGATTTTCTGACATCAAGGTTTTTTATTTGGTTGCCAATTTCCTTGTTACAGTTATTTCCTTCATTGGGGGGATTTCTCTCTATTCCCTCACAGTTTGGTGAATATTCAATTGTGAATACAGATTTGAAATGATTGCTCATAATTTCAGCCATTTCTAGTTCTTCTGTATATTCATAATTTTCCTGGCGCAGCTTTTCTATTTCTAGTTTATTTTTAAGTTTACCATTTACAAACCTGTAAAATAGGTTGTTCCTTGGATTTTTCTATTATTTCTTTCATAGTTTCTCTTTTCATCTCTACATATTTTTACATAATTTCTTAGTTTGATGTATATTTGCCATTTGCTCTTTTTTTCCATCTTTTCCAAGCTTTGTCAGTCAATTTATAGTTTCATCCAACCAACGATTTTGATATGTGGCTTATGTGTTTCTGCTGAGAAATGTTGTGATATGAACAATGGTGTACATCATATCCGTCGCAAATGCATACGTTTCAAGTAATTAATTATTGAAGTTTTGCACTTTGCCTACATCTTCCCGATATGGGGAAATTTTGGGAAATCGGGGTTTTTGGGTGGGGAGCACTAATAAATCGAGTAATGCACATTGCAAAACAGGTATAAAATGAACAAGAACACATTAAAAATATAAAAACATAAATTTCACCTTTGAGGTCCGGAGTGTGGTCGGCTAACGTGAGCGGTAGCCATGTTTGTTTACCAACGATTTGAAATATTTGTCGCTATATCCGCTACATTTAGCAAAGGCCACTCCACCTGCGCAGGAGCTGCTAACCGTAAATTAATGTAACCTAACCTTTCCTAACCAAACCTATCCTGAACTAACCAAACCCAACATAACCTAAGCAAACCTAACGTAACCTAACCTAAGCAAACCTAACATAACCTAACCTATGCAAACCTAACGTAATGTAACCTAACCAAACCGAATGGTTAGGTTAGGTTACGTTACGGTTAGCAACTCCTGTGTGGGTGGAGTGGCCTTCGCCAAATGTAGCAGACATAGTGACATTTTCAATCGTTGGTAAACAAACATGGCTACCGCTCGCGTTAGCCAACCACACTCCAGACCTCAAAGGTAAAATTTGTTTTTTTATATATATTTTATGTGTTCTTGTTAATTTTATACCTGTTTTGCAACACGTTTCTCGATTTATTAGTGCTCCCCACCCAAAAACCCTGATTTCCCACAGGTCCCCCCAGATCGTTGGGGACCAGATGTAGGCATAAGTGCATAACTTCAATAATTAATTACTTGAAAAGTACGCATTTGCGATGGATATGATGTAAACCATCATTCATATCACAACATTTCTAACCAGAATCACATAAGCCACATATCAAAATAGTTGGTTGGGTGAAACTATAAATTGTCCACCTTGTCTCTTTTATCCTTAGCCTCACTACATTTTTTGTTTTGATGTGCGAGTGATTCACCATGGTCTTGGATCACGTGTTGGACTTGTGATCAACAGCTATTTTCCTAGAAGAGAGCTAAGAGCTCATATTTGACTGATCTATGGGTAATGGTGTGACCTTACATGCGCATACCCCCAACTCCCTGCCAATGTGAGTGTGTGGGATTCACCGTGGTCTTGGATCATGCATTGGACTCATGATCCACAGCTATTTCCCTCCCAGAAGAGAGCTCAGAGCTAATATTTGACCGATGTCTGGGTAATGCTGTGACCTTACACGCCCAACTCCCCGCCCACAAGAGTTGGAGTAACGACCTGCAGCACAGCGACACTGAAATTATTTCAGCTCTGGGCGGGATTCGAACCCGGACCGCCGTCGTATGTATGTGACTCACCATTATCTTGGACTCATGATCGACAGCTATTTTCCCTCCCGAAATAGAGCTCAGAGATCATATATGATGTGCGCGCGTGTGTGTATCACTTTCGTATTTCTAGCATCTGAAAATTCAAAATAGCCATTTAAGAACCACCTCAAAAATATTCACCTAAAATATGGTTACAATTAACAAATTGTTGCTTGAAAGTAATTCAAAAGTAACCAATCACTAATGAAAACTATCACCGGCGTGAACAAGTCATCCTTCATATAGTACGGGTAAACTACTAGACAAATGCACTTCCTATTGTAGTACGCCCCTTCTTCCTTCCACAATTATTCAATCCCGAATTAAATCAGTGCATTACTTTGATAAAGTAACAATAATTTTACATACTATATAGTTTCTCAAGATTGAAGCACATACCTAAATTCCCGGATAGAGAATTCTTCCTTCAACTAGATTAATTGTTTTCACCAGTATGGCGTCCACAATGGCGCGAAACTCACAACTCACACCAACCACACGGCGCGGCGCGGCGTCGAGTTGCCATCCGCCGCAGCCAATGTTTAGAAAATGAGTCTATGAATGAAAATTTATCTCAGAAAGTATTTATTATATACACCAGCAGTTTCTCTACAAATCTTTGCATTTCACTGCTCCTGACTTTAATATTCTATCAATTTTCCAATCATACGAATATCTGAAAAATAAACCTACACATGACAAGCTAAGAACATCAACATCATTGAGATTTTCAAACTACATTTTCATCACAAACCCTATTTTTTCCATGTCGGGATTCACACTACAAATACTTAGCACGTTTGTGCAATATCAGACGGTGCATGGATGTAAATAGCAATCGACAAATCATCGAACATCCGCAAAATACCATAAGTTCATGGAATTTGAATGGCGCGCGCTACATTGGATTTGATACTGCTTATGTTACATGAATGGAGAATGGACATTTTACAACTTGTATGAGATTTTACACTAAATATAGCTAGAAAGAACATGTTTATTTTGCTAATGTTACTGAACTATGAAAAATGCGAATACAATGTAAAAATGTAATCAATCCATCTGGCGTTAATAGGCACATCATACGAGACCGGCATATTATTGTTTTTCACGTTTCTTACTTACATTTGTAGATTATTTTCCACTCTCCATTCAAGATAACACTATCTCTCTATCAGGATGCAGGTTTAACCTAGAAGTAAATATAAAGAATTTCACTATCCGCGTAAGTTAGATTTCATTGCTGCTTTCCACATTGTTTTTGCTAGTCTTTCTTATATATATATATATATGTATGTATATATATATATATATATATATATATATATATATATATATATACATTTTTTTTTTTTTTTTTTTTCCAACAATCGGTTCACTGTTAGAGGCATTGGCCTATACATCCAAATCATGTTCACCAGTGGCAGTGGTGGGGAAAATTCTCTACATAACTATATTTTCATCTAATGGTAATACTCCTGAAGATGGCCAATTGATGGCCGAAAGATGTCTAGAGAAACCTTACATGGATTTTAGAATACCTTGTACCCATATCAATGTAGGCCGAAACATTGACAGCTGAACTGCTGTCGACTTCAATGGAACACACACATACAAACGGCCCGGGTTAGAATCCCACCCAGGGTTAAAATAGTTTCAGTATCGTTGCGCTGCGAATCGTTACTCCAACTCGTGGGTGGGGAATTGTGTGTATTTACCTAGTTGTACCTAGTTGTATTTTACGGGAAGGGGAGCTATGCTCGTGGGGTCCCGTCTTCATATCTCATTTTATCTAAACTATTTTTAAATTCATGTATTGTTTTTGCACACACCACTTTCTCATCTAACTTGTTCCAACCGTGTGTGTGTGTGTGTGTGTGTGTGTGTGTGTGTGTGTGTGTGTGTGTGTGTGCGTGTAAAGTCACAGCATTACCCAGACATTGGTCATATATGAGTTCTGAGCTCTCTTCCGAGAGGGAAATAGCTGTCGATCACGAGTCCAACACGTGATTCAAGACAATGGTGAATCACACACATACACAGCATTGAGACGAAGGAATTGAAATGCGACCTAGCCCCACCTCCCATGAGGGAAATAACAATAATACAAAAATAAATAATGGATCAATTCACTGGCCTGCGTTTAATTTTTTTTTTTCAAAGGTCGAAGGTTTTTCAAGTGATTTATAGGTTTTTTGGTGCGCTGAATCAAAAAATGCCATCCATTTCCTTGGATCAGGTCTAGTTTTTGAGATATGAGAAGTGCGACTTTTGGGCCTTGTATAGTACTAAGTATAAGGAAAACGAGGCTGCAGGTATAGCCTATTCTTATTTTTTTTGCATAAAAATTATACTGTAGCACCCAGAAACTGATACTGAAACCTAAAGATGTTTTTGTTTACTTTCAGGAAACTGAAACCGAAACTGAAACTGAAACTGCATTGACTACACTGACAAACTGCATTGACAACACTGAAACTGAAAATGGTTTAGAAAAGTGTGATCTCCAATCAATGTGACTCATTTTATAAGAATCTGTGCTTTTTACAAGAATCTGTGCTTCTTGTGTTTCTATTTTGGACACATTAGATTGACAGAAAATGGAACGCAAATGCACAAATCATCCTGATAGGTTCTGCTACATATGTGGTAATGTGATTCTTCCTCGTCGACTAGCAAATATAACTGATTTTGTGAAGAAGGCATATCATGCTTACTTTGGAGTTAAGCTTGGGGACCAGGACAAGCCATTTGCACCCCATGTTAGCTGCAAAACATGTGTCGAGAACTTGCGTGATTGGAGAAATAAAAAAAGGAAGAGTATGCCATTCGCTGTTCCAATGGTTTGGAGAGAGGGTAAAGATCATGTGTCAGACTGCTATTTCTGCATGACTAATCTTAAAGGAGTCAACCGCAAGAACAAGCATTGTATTCAGTATCCTAATGTTCCGTCTGCCATACGACCAGTCCCTCATGGTCCAGGCCTACCCGTTCCCGAGCCAGATGTTGCAATGGAATCTAGCTCTGAATCGGAATCTGATAACGCACTAGACAGGGCAGAGGGTGGAGAATACATGCCAGAAGAGAATGACCGGCCAGTGCCTCTAACACAAGCAGATCTCAATGACCTGACACGGGATCTAAACCTATCAAAGGAATCAGCACAGCTTCTGGGTTCTCGTCTTCGTGAGAAAAATTTGCTAGCACCTGAGACAACATTCTTTTGGTACCGAGAGCGTGAAAGAGAATTTAGACAGTTCTTCACAACCCAGAAGGACTCGTCATTAGTTTACTGCAACAACATTGCTGGTTTGATTCAATCAATGGGGCTGGACTATGTTGCTACTGAATGGAGACTGTTCATCGACTCTTCCAGCAGAAGTCTCAAGGCAGTCCTCCTTCACAACGGAAATAAATACTCTTCAATTCCAATCGGTCATTCGGTGCAAATGAAAGAAACTCATGACAACATGGATCAGCTACTGTCTGCTCTGAACTACAATGACCATGGTTGGTTGATCTGTGGCAAAATCCGTTAAAATATCCAATGCAACTCAAAGTTACTGAAAAAGTGTTCCCCTGTGTAATTCACTGGCCTGCGAAGTTTCAAAGGTAAAGCATCTGATAACTGATTCTAGGATAATTTGCTATGCAGAATCTAAAAATCACACTAATTTTGTTCAATCAGGTCACGTTTTTGAGATACGAGGCGGTAAAAATAATTAAAAACGCCATTTAGTGCTATTTATTCCCTTTAATTTTGGAAAACAATTCTTGACAAAGGAAATAATTTTTTCTTGCATAGTTCAGAAGATAAAGAGGATATATTACAGAAAATCTAATCATGGATGAAGGGCCTTTTCAGTGACTTTCTCCTGTGTTGGGCAGCCACCACGTCTCGTTTCAAACACCAACAGTAGTCCGCAAGAAAGTTCACATCCCACCGGCCTTGGTAGCGTTCTTCCATGACACGAATATCCTGGTGGAAACGTTCTCCCTGTTCCTCACTGAAGTCACCACAGTTCTGAGGGAAATAGTCTGTTCAAGAGCTCATCGACTTCTTTCTCGTATTCTGCACTTCGGTTATTTCCTAGAAAGTTTCTTATCATTGACTTAAGCGACCACCAAACGGACAGCTCAGCTGCATTCAGTGCATCGTCAAACATTGAGTCCTTCATAAGTTCCCTTATCTGAGGCCCATCAAAGATGCCAGCCTTAAGCTTTTCCAGACTGATCCGAGGAAACTTCTGCTGAAGAAAAGTAAATCCCATGCCGTCCTTGTCCATTGCCTTCACAAAGTTCTTCATCAGTCCCAGTTTGATATGTAAAGGTGGGAGTAAGACTCCTCATGTTGTGTGCCACAATTGTGAGGAAATGCTTCGAGACTGGACCAAAGGAAAACGCAAAGGTCTGCCTTTTGGAGTTCCAATGATTTGGCGCGAACCCACCAACCATGTAACTGACTGTTATTTCTGCATGGTAAACACAACGGGTGTTGGGAAGAAAAACCGACATAAGATTACGTATCCGAACATTCCCTCAGCTATTCGGCCTGTTCCGCACTCTGAAGAAGTACCTGTTCCAGTTTTCAAAGGCTTGCCTTCATTGGACGATAAAGACATTGGACATGATACAAGCCAGCAAGACAGTAACTGTTGTGACAGTGAATTGTCAGAAAAGTGTTCACAATCGGAGGACTGTTCTTCAGACACTGAACCTTTCCCCGTCCCTAAGCCTCTTCCCCAGGCTGAACTGAATGATTTAGTGCGGGATTTAGGTCTTTCAAAGAAAGCAGCAGAGCTTTTGGCATCAAGATTACAAGGCAGAAATTTTGTTGATCACTCTGTTAAAGTATCATATTTCAGAAAGCGTGACCAGCTTTTTGTGACCTTCTTTTCAAAAGACAGACAGTTTGTTTACTGCCATGACATCCCAGGGCTTCTCAAAGAACTGGGTGTACCTTACTATAGTCCTGCTGAATGGAGACTCTTTTTAGACAGTTCAAAACGCAGTCTAAAGTGTGTTCTTTTACATAATGGCAATGTTTATGGAGCAGTACCTGTCGGTCACTCAGTGCATTTGCGGGAAGACTATGATGATATGAGAATGGTCATGGACTTATTAAAGTATCATGAGCACAATTGGATAATTTGTGTAGACTTAAAGATGGTCAACTTTCTTCTTGGACAACAGAAAGGTTTCACCAAGTTTCCATGTTTCCTCTGTATGTGGGACAGCCGAGCACGAGACAGACATTGGGTCCAGAGGGACTGGCCTATTCGTGACACCCTTGAAGCAGGCATGCCAAATATCATACAAGACCCAATTGTAAACAGAGATAAGATCATCTTTCCTCCTCTTCACATCAAATTAGGTTTGATGAAACAATTTGTCAAGGCACTGGAAACCGAGGGTGAATGTTTCCAACACATCATCACAGCTTTACCAGGGTTATCATTTGAGAAGACCAAAGCAGGCGTGTTTGATGGCCCACAGATTCGAACCCTAATTCGTGATGATCAGTTTGTTGCTAAGATGAGCGCTTTAGAAAGGGCAGTATGGTTATCCTTTGTGGCAGTCGTTCAGAACTTCCTTGGAAACAATAAGGCGGAGAACTACAGTGAACTTGTGAACAGAATGCTCCTCGCTTTTCGTGATCTCGGGTGCAACATGAGCATCAAGCTTCATTTTTTGAACAGCCACCTTGATCAGTTACCTGACAACCTGGGGGCTGTGAGTGACGAACAAGGAGAACGATTCCACCAAGACCTAAAGATCATGGAAGAACGCTACCAAGGGCGCTGGGACAAAAGTATGATGGCTGACTACTGCTGGAGCATTAAACTAAATTGCCCAGATGAAATGTACAAACGCAAATGTTACAAACGCAAATTCCTGCCTGAAAAAAATACACAAAGAAATTGATAAACTTCCATCAGCTGTGGTGATGTTCTGAAGGATGCTAATCTAACTTTGGGATAGATGTTCTGTTAATGTTCTGTTTCTTTTGCCTTAATAAATGTACAGAAATGGCTTTCATACTGTTTTAAGATTCAAGTGAACAAAAGAATTGTGGCTGATATTGCAATTTCCTATAATAACGAAAATTTGAAAAATAAATAAAAATGTCAAATTGCATAAAATCTGTAGCTTGCAGACAAAACCCGACTTCAGATTTGAAATCAGCACACTCAAGTTGACTATAGAAAAGTCTTTTTTTAAATGCAACAAAATGAGTGTTCCCCAGTGTTATCGAACCTTGATGTCAGGAAATCATACAGACCATACGGAATTGCAAATTTGAAATTGGATACTAAAAGAATGTGAAGAAGAATTAATGGACAAAATATATACCATAATAAGTTGCTCACTCAAAGAAGGAAAAATATATAAAGGAGGAAACAAAAAAGAACCAACAAATTACAGACCGGTCTTCCTTACAAGTACTGTAGCCAAAATTTGTGATTTTTGTCTTCAAAAATAGATGGATGAAATACTCGGAAGAAAACAATTTGGATTCAGACAGGGAAGATCATGTGCTATAAACTTAATTCGTTTCTATTCAAGACTAATAGATATAATACAAGAAAGGGACGGATGTGCTGATTGTATTTTCCTAGATTTACAAAAAGTTTTCGACAAAGTACAAAAAATATATATATATATATATATATATATATATATATATACCTATATATATATATATATATGTGTGTGTGTGTGTCGACAAAGGTGAATGCAAGGGTAGTGGGTCAGGGATTGGAGATGGTTAGAGAAAATGGAGAAAAGTGGGAGGTGAGCCAGCTGTTGTTTGCGGACGACACTGCGCTTGTGGCAGGATCGGAGGAGGGATTGAGGAAGCTGGTGGCAGAGTTTGGGAGAGTATGTGATAGAAGAAAGCTAAAGATAAATGTGGGTAAATGTAAGGTGATGAGATGTACAAGGGGTGAAAGTGGCAGTAGACTGGAAGTGAACATTAAGGGAGAGCGACTGGAGGAAGTGGATAGTTTTAGATACTTGGGTGCAAATGTAGCAGGAAAAGGTGGTGTGAAGGTGGAGGTAGAATGTAGATTGAGAGAAGCGAGTAAATGTCTTGGTGGATTAAAGAGTGTAATGAGGAATAGACATTTAGGAATGGATGCGAAGAGGAGACTGTATGAAGGAGTGATTGTGCCAACAGCACTGTATGGGGCAGAAACGTGGAACATAAGAGAAGAAGAGAGAAGGAGTTTGAATGTGTTTGAGATGAGGTGTCTGAGAAGTATGGTAGGGGTTACTAGGATGGATAGAGTGAGAAATGAGGAGGTGAGGAGGAGAACAGGGGTGAAAAAGGAGCTGGGAGATAGGGTTGATGAAAGAATATTAGGATGGTTTGGACACATGGAAAGAATGAGTGAAGAAAGACTAGTAAAAGAGGTATGGAAGGCAGATGTGGAGGGAATGAACATGAGGGGACGTCCTAGGATGAGGTGGATGGATGGGGTGAAGGGGACTTTGGGGAAGAGGAGAATGTCTGTTGAGGAAGGAAGGGAGAGGACGGAAGACAGCGGTGAGTGGAAAATGGTTGTGTGTGGATGATGATGTGATTGCATGAGGAGGAATGGGCGGGGGGGGGGGTGAGGTAGTATGTGTGAGCAAATTTTGACGCAGCCCGAAGGGATTTCTCCCCGTCCTCTCCTTATATGCAAGGGGGGACGGAGAGGGGGGGGGGTCGCCGATTAAATGAAGCGGCCTTGCTGTGGATGTGCTGTGTCTTGCGACACTGCTTCTGACCCAGGGCGGTGGGCAAGGTGCAGGGATGACCCGTCATCCAGGAGGTGCTCAGATGAGAGGGAGGGTGGGAGAGGTGTGGAGTTATTTAGGGATGAAATGGGTGGGAGTATTTTTATGCCTTTCCCTTTTTGGCTACCTCCCTTGTAAGGGGGAAAAAGCCTTGGTATATGTATGAATATATATATATATATATATATATATATATATATATATATATATATATATATATATATATATATATATATATAAGACTGGAAAACATAAGAGAGATACAAGGTAAATTACTAAACTTGATGGAGGATTTCTTGCATGGCAGAAAAACGAGAGTAGTGCTCAGAGAAAAGAGTTCAGCTTAGGAGTAGGTGATTAGTGGAGTTCCACAGGGATCGGTATTGGGTCCAATAATATTCGCTATTTATGTAAATGGCATGGATGAAGATGTGGATTACTACATGAGCTTCTTTGCAGATTATGCTAAATTGCTGAGGAAAGTGAATAGAGAAACAGATTGTGAATCACTACAGACAGACCTAGACTCCATATGTAACGAAAGTTACATATGGAGAGAACAGGGTGGAGATGATCACAATAAGATTCGTAGATAATGACATGAGAATCAGAAAGTTTGCAGTGATTTATGTGCCCCCCAAAACGCGATCTTGGAGAGAGATTATTCCAAAATGTTAGATGATACGAGACTTTCATTAAACGAGATGCTGAAGGATAGAAGTGACGCGGTACTTATGGGAGTTATTAACTGCAAAGGAATATATTGGGAGGAGATGACAGTGAAAGGTTGAGATCAATGGGGATTTTTTTTTTTACTCGACATGACTGTTGAACATACAATGATACCAGTGGCGGATCCAGGATAAAAATTGGGGGGGGGGGCTAACCTGAATTCCTTCCTCTGAGTAGTCTGATGTATCAGAAGTCTGAGGTATACTTAACTTAATAATGTTTTTCAGATTTTTCTGTATTTTAGACATATATAACAGAATGTATATTCGTTTTATACTGTTACACGCTTGTGCTAGTCAGTGATAAGGCACTGGCACGCGTATACTCTCGCATAGAGAGAAATTATTGCAGGATCCGTGTGTAGTGTTAGTGCACATGGACTCATGGAAGTAATAAAAAATAAAAGTAGCCTTAAAAACAGAAATACAAACAAAAACGTGTATGAACTTCTGAACCTGTTAATAAAAGTATCTAAATTACATTAATAATACACAGCATTGTTCATGGGATCTCACACGAACATCAACCTCCTGTTTTTTTTAGGCAAATACATTGATTACACTGTCTATTTCAATATTGATTTCATTGATAACGCCGAGTAGCGCCAGGCCGTTGAGGCGATCTTGACCCATAGTATTCCTTAGGTAGGTCTTCAGTCGCTTCAGGGTTGAAAATGAACGCTCGGCCTCTGCGTTCGAGACTGGGAGCGTGATCAAAACTCGGAGGAGCTTGGCCAGGTTCGGATACATTCGGGTCTGGGCGTGGGCCAGGGCATCTCCAATGGATTCGAACTTCATTGTTGTTGAATACCAGCGCTCTGCTTCCGCCTTCACGAAGCTCAAGGTCTCGATGTCAGCCTCATAAACCTTTGCCGCTTCCAGTACAGCAGCAGCATCTCCGTCAGCGCTGCTGAGCAGATTCTTGATCTTGAAGCCAACAGGAATAGTATCATTCCCGAACCGGGTCTGCAGCTCAGTCAATACATGGTCGAGGAATGGGACATATACAGATCTTCGGTAATACTCCTCAGCTGTCTGGAAGGGTAAATTCGCTCGCTGCGTTTGGCGCTTGCAAACTCGAGGCACAGGAATGGTGTCGTATGATGAACCGATCTCCTGGAGGAGCCCCTCTGCCTTCTTGAAGATGTCCTGGAAGCTGGTCAGTGCACCTTCCCGGGTCTTGTTTAGATGCGTCACCACATCACCAATCGTAGCGTACGCTGACACTAGATCGACCATAGGGGACTGCAGGGCTCGGCTCGGCTCCACAGTGTGAGCTAGCACAGACTCAGCGACGGCGAGACCAATCAGAAAGCGCGGCTCTCGGATTGCTATTAGTAGTAGTCCCGCCGTCGCGTCCGATTTGCTCTCATTCTCCAGAAAGATGGCAATAACTGGCAGGAATTCCATAAACACAATGACTGAGTCGTGTCGCTCAACCCATCTAGTAGCGCAGAGGCTGACCAGCTTCTTCCGCTTCGTGGACGTGTGGTCTTTTACGAGCTCAGTAAACCTCATCGAGCGCATGTTTGAGGAATAGATGTAGTTATACACCTCGCTGGGAGTCTGGAGAGCGAGCTTTACCTCCTTGGTGTCACAGGCCCTGGTCAAGACGAGGTTGAGACGATGACTGAAACAATGAATCGTCTTTGCGAGCGGGTATTCTCGCACTACCACAGCTGCACACCCGCGAAACTTTCCCATCATGGCACTGGCACCATCAAAACAGAGGCCACGGCAGTTGCCCATGTTGAGGCCGGCTCTCTTTACTGTGCTAAGCAGGGGGTGAGCCAGGCCTTCCCCAGTCAGATCCTTGGCGTGAACAAAGCCAAGGAAGTCCTCCCTTAGCTGACCCCCGCTGAAGTGACGGACGCAAATGGTGGCCTGTTCTTTCCCTGAAACGTCGGTCGTCTCGTCCATCATGATGGCGAAGACTCCAGAAACTGATGATACCACCTTCTCTTGCACCAATCGCCCTGCAAACAAGGATATTTAACCACCGGACCTGGCAAAACATCAGAAAGTACTAAAATCGATTAAATGACATCCTTACAATGATTCATGGAAGAACAAATTGGGGGGGGGGGCTTCAGCCCCCTCAGCCCCCCCCCCTGGATCCGCGCCTGAATGATACAAAGGGTAAAAGAAAACACTAGATTTAGAAATAATAAAGAACCATCGAGGCTAGATTTATTCTTTATGTCAGAACCTGAAATTGTAGACAAAATCGAATACAGATACCAATTGCGAAGAGTGTACTATTTGAGATAGAACTAAAGGAGGAAATATATATAGAAAGAAATGAGAAACACAGAAAAGAAAGACTGATGTATAGTAAAACGGACTTTGAGAAATTAAGGATTTTTCGCAAAGCGAGCTGGGAAAAATTCTACAATGAAGAAACACAAATGGAAGAAAAATGGATGATTCTGATGAAAATCTATAAACAAGGAGTGAATACATATATCCCAAAGCAAAAACAAGAAAAATTATATATCAAATGCTGGTTTAACAGGAAGTTCAGCAAAACGAAAAATAGAAGAGATAAAACTTGGAAAAGATGGAGAAAAGACAAAACACCTGGAAAGTGGCAAATGTATATTAATCAAAGGAATGATTATGTAAAAATACACAGGGAAGGAAAAAGAAACTATGGAAAAAGACATAATAGCAAATGTAAGGATAAACCAAAACTATTCTATAGATGTGTGAATGGTAAACTGGAAAACAAACAGGAAATAGTGAAACTACGCCAAGGAAATATGGAATACACAGAGGATACAGAAATGGCCGAAGTCATGAGTAAGCACTTCAAGTCAGTTTTCACTAGAGAAAATGTAAAACCTCGGGATGAAGGAAGAGAAGTAACCCCCCCCCTCCCCTTTGAGGGAAATAACAGTATCACGGAAAGAAATAATGGACCAAATAATGAACCTTGATGTCAGAAAATCGCACGGCCCGGATGGAATAGTAAACTGCATGGATACTAAAAGAATGTGAAGAACTAATTGACAAAATGTATAATATAATAAGTTGCTCACTCAAAGAAGGATAAATACCAGACGACTGGAAAATTGCTGATATAGTATCAATTCATAAAGGAGAAAATAAGGAAGACCCAACAAATAACAGACCGGTTTCCCTTACAAGCACGGTAGCCAAAAATTTGTGAAAATTTTGATAAAAAGTAGAAGGATAAAACATATGGAGAACAATATACTAAATCCAAGACAATTCGGTTTTAGACAGGGACGATCATGTACCATAATTTTCATCTGTTTTTACTCAAGACTACTAGATATAATACAGGAAAGGAACGGGTGGGCTGATTGCGACTTCCTAGGTCTACAAAAAGCTTTTGACGCAGTCCCTCACAAAGAACTGTTAAGAAAACTGGAAACCATATGAGGAATACAAGGTAAAATCCTGAAATGGATGGAGGACTTTTTGTAGGGAAGAAAAATGAGAGTAGTACTAAGAGAGAAAAGTTCTACTTAGGAAGAGGTGATTAGTGGAGTTCCACAAGGATCAGTATTGGATTTAATAATGTTTGCTATTTCTGTGAATGACATGGACGAGGGTGTAGAATGTTACATGAGCTTTGCAGATGACGCAAAACTGTTCAAGAAAGTGGGTACTGAAACGGATTGTGACTCATTGCAGAGAGATCTGAACAGGGTTTGGGAATGGAGTCAATGGTGGTAAGTGGACTTCAACATTAAGAAATGTAGCATGATGGAATTTGGACAATATAAAATTGGTGCAAAGGAAGTAAAGAAAGTGGGATATGAAAAGACCTGGGAGTAATCATTACAAAGG
The DNA here is from genome assembly GCF_046742065.1 of Oratosquilla oratoria. Classification (NCBI taxonomy): domain Eukaryota; kingdom Metazoa; phylum Arthropoda; class Malacostraca; order Stomatopoda; family Squillidae; genus Oratosquilla; species Oratosquilla oratoria. The sequence goes on from NC_134785.1 coordinate 44,092,082, forward strand.
ATATGTCCCCTGACAAACAGATAAACAAAGTTGTCAGCGAAATTTATAACTTGCTGAGATCAATAATAGTGGCTTTTACTTACTTGAACGAAGAAATGGTAAAGAAAACATTAGTCACACTGATAAGGCCTAAATTGGAGTAAGCAGCGACACTATGGTCACCCAGTACTAAAAAGAATATAAGGAAAATTGAGAGAATCCAGAGAGCAACTACGAAGATGGCCCGAGCACTATTAGATCTGTCATATGGAGACAGCTTTTCAAAACTAGAATTACTGACTCTGAAACAAAGAAGAGAAAGAGGTGACTTGCTGACCATCTACATAATTATGAAAGGTATAGAAGTCCTGGATAGATAAGACTTACTAAATTGGGATAAGAGAAACACAAGAGGACATGGAAACTCAAAAGGGACATTTATAGAAGAGACCTGAAAAAGAACGGCTTTCCCCACAGAATAGTGGATTATGGAACACACTTGACGAAACAATAGTGTGTGCAAAAACAATACACGAATTTAAGGACAAATTAGACAAGGCGAGATACAGACGGGACACTACGAGGATAGCTCCCCTTCCCGTAAAATACAACTAGGTGAATACACGCACATACCCTGTCGTCGATCGTCAGCCTGTCAACACGTCAGAATCAGCTCTCTTGGGGACTACATTAAAAAGCAGGACCTTTCATCAGTGCTACAATATCAGGATACCCAGTTTCTGTTGAATGGGAAGGGGGAGTGCTTCTGGATACCCGCGGTAAGCTAATATAGTGAAAATTAGTGAATATTGAAAGAAAATGGAAGAAAATTAGAATAGGCCAGATGAGACCACTGGTGGCGAGCAGCGAAACGAAATGTATACAAGAGGTCAGACGTCGCTCTTCGCTCCAATTCTCTCAACAGCGCCCATCAATCTTCGCCGGCCGGTCGCGGCGGAGATTTTTCTCCTTTGCTGCTGACTGGTCTGGCACAAACCTGACCTCTTCGTTGACGCTGGCAAGCGGGCTTACAGCAAAGACAAATACACACGTTTCCCGAGTCAAGTAATTCTCTGCTTTCAGAGTTGTGCTCGGAAGGAAAGAGAGACTCACACACACATTCGCTGGCTCAGCAGAGGTCGGTCGTCGCCCTTCACTCGATCTCTCAGCCAACGCCCATAATTCTTCGTCGGTCGGTCGTCGCCCTTCACTCGATCTCTCAGCCAACGCCCATAATTCTTCGTCGGCCGGTCGTGGGGGAGGGGTTTCATCATGTCGACCGGTCCGACACACGCCTGGCTTCTTCGCTGACGCTGGCTAGCGGGTTTACCCTTCTGACATATACACATGTTTCCCGAGTCACGTAGTTCTCTACTTTCAGAGTTGTGCTTGGAAGAAAAGAGATACACAAATCAACACTCACCCCCCACCCCCGAACTGCTATCGGATCCACTCTCTTGACTACGCTTCGGATATCACCCCTTGCCTCGTTAGAGGCCAAACACCCATTACCTTACCTGGGGTTAATCAGGAATGTGCTTTGCCTCATCTTGGGCTAATCAGGAACGTGCTCTGCCTTACCTGGGGTTAATCAGGAACGCGCTTTGCCTAGCTTGGGGTTAATCAGCAACGCCACACGCGGAAAGTAAACCCTAAAGCCCATGGCATAGGAGGAAAAGTGTTAGAATGGATTAGAGCTTGGATCAGTAACAGAAAACTGCGGGTCACCATAAATGGAGTAAACTCCAGGTGGGGCAATGTTACTAGTGGGGTTTCCTAGGGCTCGGTTTTGGGTCCCTTGTTGTTCATTATGTACATAAACGACTTAGACGATGGGATAGATAGTGATGTTAGTAAGTTTGCGGACGACACTAAAATAGGACGCCTAATTAGGTCAGGAGACGACGTAGAGATTCTGCAGGATGATCATAACAAATTGTTCACATGGTCGGTGAAATGGCAAATGAACTTCAATATCTATAAGTGTAGCGTGTTAAACGTAGGGCTACACAACCCCGAAAATAGATACAGCTTAGATAACACGCTTTTAGAGAATACTGAGTGCGGGAGAGATTTGGGAGTTCTAGTAAGTCCGGAACTTAAAACCAGGAAACAGTGCATTAGCACCAGGAATAAAGCTAATAGAGCATTAGGTTTCATTGCTAGGACGGCAACGAATAGAAGGGCAGAGGTAATTATCAAACTCTATCCTTGACTATGCGGTACAGTTTTGGTCGCCGTCCTACAGAATGAACATCAGTTCACTAGAATCAGTACAGAGAAGAATGACCAAAATGATACATGGACTCAGAAATTTGCCTAACAAAGAGAGGCTTAGGCACCTTAACTTACACTCTCTGGAAAGAAGCAGAGTGCGGGGTGATCTAATAGAGGTGTTCAAGTGGATCAAAGGCTTTAGCAAGGGTGATGCAAACAAGGTCATTATATTAAGACAACAGGACAGGACTCACAGTGATGGATTTAAACTGGATAAATTTAGATTTAAGAAGGAAATGGGCAAGAATTGGTTTAATAATAGGGTGGTCAACGAATGGAATAGACTTAGTAACCATGTAGTGAGCGCTGAAACTATCAGTTGTTTTAAGAAACTATTAGACAACTTTATGGATGGGGATGACAGGTGGTGATGGATATGGAGCTGCCTAGTGTAGGCCTTATGGTCTAGCTATCTAATAAATTCGGGAAAAAGATTCCCACGGGCTTTTAAGGTGAGCCCGTTTGGAGGGTGATTCTGTGTATGAGTGTGTGTGGTTTGCCACACACACTCATACAACCACGAGATGTGCATACATATGTGATATACAGTATGTATGCACATCCCAATGAATGCACCCTTTCCTAACAATAATAGTGCATGTAATCAGAAAATAAAATTAACATGATAAATATTTAAAGAGGGGGCTGACACTCCACCAGCCGACGCAGTTCATATTCGCTAAAGCAGGTGGCTGCATAGGCGGCGCACAAGACCCTCAGATGTTGTCGGAGGCCCTCTCCTCAGAAAAGCAGTTGCGGGGCAATGCTGGAGGTAATGCTTAAGGGTGGCTTCAGGGTGGCTGCAATGGTGGCATCTTCTTTCTTCAGGTGTTAGATTTCTTTTTATTTGCCAGAAACAACGGTCCTTCAGCCGCAGACGGAAGAGCAGAATTTCCACTTTTCTAGGTGTGGAGCGAGGAAGTACAAGGGGCTCGTAGTCTGTGACTGCCCTGTACCACCTCGCCCTTTCTGATACCTCTGCCTCCAGTCTGTGTTGAAGGAACCGTTGTACCTGGTTATGAGCCCTCGTGCGTATGCACAACTGATTTCTGCTGAGAGGGACGACAACATCGACTTCGGGTCTTTGGCGCGCCGCTTCTGCTGCGGCATCGGCTAGCTCGTTTCCTGGGACGCCTACATGGCTCGGCACCCAGTTGAGCGTAACACTCCTGCCTTGCTGATGTAGCTTCAGCAGGAGTGCTAGGATGGAGGTCAGTAGGCGTACATTGTCGCTGGGCTGTGTCGTATCTAAGCTGCCTAGCAGAGACTGTGAGTCCGTGTGGATCACCACAGGACTAGTTCTAGATATTAGAGCATGCTCTAACGCTCCTTGAACCGCTATGGCTTCAGCTTGGAGAGTGGACGCATTATCAGATACTCTCCTGCCAAAGGTCAAACCATTAGTCACAAAAGCAGCCCCCGCACTACGAGGCCTGTTGGGGTCCACGGAACCATCCGTATAATAGACCGCCATTCCAGGTGTCGACAGTGCGCGGATGCCTTGTAGGGCCTGCGCTAATATCACAAGTGGACTGGCCAGCTCAAACGCCTTTTCCAAATCCAAAAAGACCACGATGGGCGGTGTGCCACTGACAGCATTGAGGAGTGTTGCTATACTGTTTGCTGTGCCAGTGCCCTTGCAATAAGCATGTATATGCTCATGCATTGGGCCCAGTTCCCACAGCAGCCTGTTTAGCACTATCCTCTCCGCTGTCTTCCCCATGCAGCTTGTCAGGCTGATGGGGCGATAGGCGCCAGGTTCCTTTGACTTTGGAACTGGCGTTATGATTGCCGTCTTCCAGGCTGTTGGTAGCTTGCCAGTCCTCCAAGACGCGTTAATCACCCTTAGAAGTGCCTCATCACCCGCTTAAAGTGGGGCAGCATGGAATAGGTGACGAGGTCCTCTCCAGGTGCCGTGTCTGAGCTGGTCTTGTGTGTGACCCGTTGCTCCTGAAGCGTAAAGCTAGTGTCAGTATCATCCGACCGACTCATCATGTCCTTAACATCATGGCGCATCACTCCTTAGAGGTCCTGCAGTGTGTCTTGAACACACTGCGGGAGTGAGGTGCTGCTGGAACGAGAGACAAACTCCTGCACCAGCCGCTGCGCCTCAGCATCAGGGGCATGATGAGCGCGTCGCGGTTGAGTCCTGCCAGTTGTTCTACGGAGCTTAGATCACAGCTCTGCTAGGGAGGTGTGAGCGTTAAAGCCCTCACACCATTCAAGAAACTTTACTCGTCTGGCATCTGCAGCCGTGACATGTGCGTCATGGACTGCAGCGCGCAAGTTGGCCAAATTGGCTTGAGTTCGGCGCCGTCGGAAAACACGCCTAAGCATGTTCACCCGATGGTTGGCCTCTCTTACCTTGGGGGTATAATACCAACTGTTCTTATGTTCCCTGGGGGACTGGCGAGTCTTTGGGATGGCTCTGTTGGCAGCCACCTGAAGGGCTGCAGAAAAGTCAGCCTCTAACGTTTCCACGTCCTGTGGTGGAACGTAAGAAGCTGCCCATTCTTCAACAGATCTCTCAAAGGCCGGCCAGTTGGCCAGAGCAGTCTTCCACCTGGGAACAGGTAATACAGCTGGTATGGGTGGTGCATCCCGTATGTGCACAGAGACACCGAAGTGATCACTAGTGACACTAGGATGCACCTCCCAGGTTACCCTAGGGAGGAGAGTAGCCGTCGCCAAGGTCAGATCAAGTCGTCCACCTTGCACGTGCGTTGGATTACCATCATTCAACAACGCAATGTCAGGGCATTCATCTATTATGGAACTTAAGTGGCGCCCACCGACCTTGGACCTTTTGGGCGATATCAACATTGTATGGTGGGCGTTGAAGTCCCCTCCTATGATGAGGAGCCTGCCCGCAGCAAGAGCACACACTTCTCCAAGGTCCAGTTCCGCACTATGGCCCCTGTATATGTTACAGATGGTTTACGTTTCGTGGGCTCGATGGAGTCGAACCGCAAAAACTTCTACACCATCTCCACATGATACAGGGTCCATAATTTCACTAGAGGGGATAGATGATTTGACTAAGATCATGCACCCCCTAGTATTGGTTATGCGAGGGAGGGTGAAGATGCGATATCCCGGAAATCGCACCTCATCGCTCACCAATGTCTCTTGGAGAAGTATATCATAATCATACTCTTGCGCAAGCGCAAGGAGATACGAGTTTTTACTGCGGAACCCGTTTATGTTCCACTGTAGCAACCTTAACTGACTATTGAACAGGGCGACTTTCTTCCCTGTCGAGTTCCATTACGTCATCATCTTGTCCTCCTCGGTCAGAAGACAAGATGGGTTGCGACTTTTGAACAGTGGAAACATTTTCCTCCTCATCAGAAGAGGAGTCTTCAAGCCGAAGAGCGCACTGGCGTTGGGACTTAGCAGCAAGCGCTTTCCTCGTCTTCAATGATGCTGTGGGTGTTGCTTTGCCAATGGTAAAAGTGGGTGTGGTTGGCTTGGGGGAAGTGGAAGGGGAGGAGGAGGAGGTAGAGGCGGAGGAGGCAGGGGAGGAGGAGGAGGAGGAGGAGGAGGAGGTGGAAGATGAAGAGGTGGAGAGGGAGGGAGTCCTCTCCTTTCGCCTAGGGTTTTTGGAGGGGGTTTCTTTTCTTTTTTAATAGGTTGAGCACATTCGTGACAGCCTTATTCACCATGTCTAGTGTCTTCTCTGCATCACTTTCCCCTAGGGTACTTGTGATCCCAGCGACGACACCAGTCACAATCAGACTGATATCATCTTCCCGCAGGGGGATGACATCAGACGGATATTGAGGTGGAGGGGGCTGCCGTTCCTGTGCTCGTGGGGTTGGTGCTGGGGGCGTGGGCGTGGGCTTTGGCGTGGGCTTGGGTTTGGGCGTGGGGGCTTTTTTGGGAGCTGGCTGTTTTCGAGTAGGTGTATGTGTAGTATCTGTTTTAAGTGCGGGAAAGTGTTCCTGATTGTTCAGATCAGGAGCTCTGGCTGTAGGTGGCTGTGGTACGGTGGGAGAGTGCTTCCTGCTGCCCCATACAAATGTACCGGGGGGGGGGCAGGTATGAATTCCCGTTGCTTCTCTGTCCTCTCCTTACAGGCAATGGCCTGAGCTTTACGCACTGAACAAGAAGTATTCCAGGCGTGGTGCTTCTTGCCACAATTGGGGCACTTGGCAACAGTCTCCGTGCCAGCCTTAAACTTGTTAAGACAATTCTCGGTGGCATGAGACATGCTGCAAATGCCGCATTTAGGTTGCTTAGCAGTGCACCGCGCCTGGTGATGACCATAACGTTGACACTTTAGCAACGGAGAGGATCAGGGATGTACGTTCGTACATCATAGCTGCCATATATCCCCAGGTCAATTCTACAAAGGATTTACAAAGGATTACAAAGGCGGAGCATGCCGACAGGAGACCTTTTGATCCATATCTAGGTCGGATGCGAAAAAAATCATATTAATAATAAAATAATAAATAAAAACTATGATAATGTAAATAACAAATAAAATACATAAATAAATGCATAGGTACAGTTAAATAATAAACAAACAGGTAAATAGTAAATAATAATAAATTGACATATAACTAATAATAAATGCAAATCAGACAGACAAATGATAACAAAACAAAAACAAATAATATTAGATAAATTATAATCATTACAGCATCTTAGGTATTTATCTAAATGATTCTTAAAGCTTCGAACTGAACTACATTGCACTACCTGTGAAGTTCTATTAAATGGTTCACCTTTAAATGGTGATCAAGATCTGGCGTGTGGGCTTCTTATCTCAGCGGCGCATTCTCGTGGCTCCAATTACCTGACTGTGGTCTTCAATGGCTTCAGTCATGTGCAGGTCGGGTAATCGTGTACCACGAGTCTGTGCCGCTTGTCCTCGGGATTAAGTCGCTCCAGGGTCAGAGGCTTGCCATCCAATGATGTAATTGCCTCCAACTCCTCAATGAGTTGGTAACTGCTTGGTAACAGTGGCAAGTTACCATCGCCAAGGGGCCGGAGGGATACAAGTTTGCCGTGGAGGGGGCCTTTCTCCAAAGCTCTTACCACCTTAAAAGCTGTGTCGTATCCTGCCGAGGGTACGACCTTGAACGTGGGGAGCTTGCCACCCTTGTTACGAGGAGGGACCACCGCCACAGCAGTTTCATCATCAGATGGAGGCTCTGATCCTGGGGCGCAGCGCCGTCTTTTCGGTACGCCAGTCATGGTATCAGTATCCGCCATGGCGGTACTGATAACGCTAAACGTTGTCTCGGTACGGTTATGTGAAAAAACGTAAATCTAGGGGGGAGGGGGGCGGGCGCTCACGAGCGCGTCGGTACTATGTCGCTTAACGCACGAAACCTGTCTATCTCGCAACAATCAACGAATACGAGGCCCGAGTGCGCCTAGATGCGCGAGACCGGGCTATTCTTCACGAAGGGTTCCCCTCTCTTGTCGTATAGGCAAGTTTAAAGACCACACGGGCTATGCCGATCGTACTAAGAGAGTCATGTGGGACATAATCCTGCCAGAGCGAGATTCCACGAGAAGAGGGAATTAACTCGGGTAGCAGTACTTTCGATTCAATTTATGAGGTTTGGCACGTCAAACAGAGCTAGAGACTAGGGTGAATGACGGCACAAAAGGCGTATCTTCAATGGTGAGGCGATCCAGCGTGGATTTTCTCTCCATGGAATCTATCTTATTTCTGCCTTATGGTCTCTTTCAGTCTCCTTCATTCTTATGTTCTTATGTACTCCCTTCTCGTAAGATTTATACGCATACCTCTCACGAACATAACCACGCCCCACGCACAAACATCTACACGTGCTTTTTCTTCGACGAAATTTCGCTTCCTTTTTAATTTTCTCTTATACTACATCTTCTCATTTCAGTTTACTTCCCACTAAAGATGTTTCAGTTTTTCAACCTTTCTCTATTACTACGCCTCCTACCATTTTCTCAACTTTTGGTGATTCTAATAGTAGGTATCGGCACCGCCGTCCAAGTTCCCTGCCCGTTTCTCCCGAACCACTACCATCGATTGCCCCTTAGTTTACCGCCGAGGTAGTCCATAACCCAAGAGCATAGAGACCCCACTAGAAATAAGAAGACAATTAGATAACTACGAAGAAAGACCATTTTCGAGCTTTCTGACCAGAAAAAGAATTGGCTGAGGTAAAACGTGAAAATGAGGATTTGAAAAGCAAAGATACCGCAAATAATGCAACTATAAAAGGTGAATGAACAAATGCCAGAAAAAATGGAGGAAGTATAGACAAGGAAAAAATATTACATCTCACGAAAAAGATATCATTTAAAGAAATTGTTCAGCAACAAATTCAAGAGAAAACTAAGGAAACAGTCGTTCAGGTAATCACAGAAAAGGGACATTTGATGAGAGATATGGTAGACAAAAAGAAGTGTATAGTAGTATTTGGTCTAAAAAAAGATAGATTCGTGAGAGAAAAAGAAGAGAAAGATTTAGCAATAGATGTTTTGGGAGTAAAACAAGATAAAGAGCAAGAATTATAGAAGGAAATAGAGGAAGTGCGTAGTATAGGAAGGTATGTAGAAGGAAATTGACCCATAAAGATCAAGTAAGGTCACAAAGGGCAGCGGAAGAGATACTAGCAAGAAGTTGAGTACTATAAAGATGTATGGATAAAAAGAGAACCTGTTCGTTCCTTCCTTGGACTTGCAGGATACTATCGTGCATTCATTAAAAACTTTGCTTCAGTTGCTTCCCCTCTCACTCGCCTCCTCAAGAGGGACTCTTCCTTCCAGTGGCGTGATGTTCACCAGGAAAGTTTTGATTCCTTGAAGCTTGCACTTACTGATTATAGTCTCCCCTTTACTATTTGTACAGATGCTTCTGGTACAGGCATTGGAGCTGTACTCATGCAACAAGTAGATGGATGTAGACCTCATGTTATTGCATATGCTAGTCGCATTCTTAATAAGCCAGAGTCCCGTTACTCTGTTACTCATTTAGAAGCCCTGGCAGTGGTGTGGGCTTTAAAGCATTTCCGTGATATCATTTTTGGATATCCTATTACAGTCTACACGGACCACACTGCTGTCACTCAGCTTTTCAAGGGCAAAAATCTTTCAGGCCGCCTAGCCAGATGGTTCCTCACGATTGAGGAATTCAATCCAACCCTTAAACATATCCCAGGGCGTGCAAACAACGTTGCTGATGCACTTTCACGTAATATCCCTGTTGCTGCTGTTACAGTAATTGACAACTTCTCCCTGAAGGATCTGGCCAAAGCCCAGCGTGAAGACCCTGTTTGGTCTGCTGTCATATGCTTTGGAGTCTGGTGATGATACCACCTTACCAGCTTTACCGGTACCTCTGTCCCAATTTTCCTTGCAGGACAGGGTTCTCATTCGTAATGTGGAAATGTTTGAGCAGGATGTGGCACAGCTAGTGATCCCTGAGTCTCTAGTTCCCGTTGTTTTGTCCCTTGCTCATGATGCCCCTCAGGGCGGTCACCCAGGTCTTGACAAAACTCTGGCTATGGCGCGTAAGAAGTATTATTGGCCTAAAATGCGACTAGACATTACCTCTCATGTAGCCCGGTGTAGTTCTTGTGCCCAGAACAAAGGTTCTACGCGCACTGCTCTCATCTTGGAGTACCCTACTCCTTCTCGCCCTTTTCAAACAGTGGCTATAGACCTTTTGCAACTGCCTCGTAGCACTCAAGGTTCTGTGTATGTCCTTGTGTGTGTGGACCACTTTAGTCGTTTTGTAATATTAGCTCCCTTACGTAACAAGTCTGCACCAGTTGTAGCCCATGCTTTAGTTTCTCATGTTTTGTGTCCATACACTACTCCTTCGGTGCTCCTAAGTGACAATGGTACTGAATTTAGGAACGAGGTTTTGGCAAGTATTTGTGAACGTTACGGCATCACACAAACATTCGTGACTGCTTACCATCCGGCGTCCAATGGTCTTGTAGAGAGGACGAATAGGAAAATTCTAGATATACTCAGACACGTTGCTAGTAACTTTCATGAATCTTGGGAAGATTGGCTTCCCCATGTCAGTGCTTGTATTAATAGCACCATTAATGTTTCTACGGGCAAAACGCCTCATTATGTCATCTATGGAGTTGAAAAACGGCTCCCTTATGATGTGATTGACAGCCCTGCTCGTCCCCTCTACAATTTTGATGACTATGGTCAATTCCAGAGTCACACGTTGCATGCCATTTATGACTCTGTGGAAGAAAAACGATGTTTCCAAGGCCGAAATGTTGAAACACCAACATATTCGTGCAAAGCCTGTTACCATCGTTGTTGGTGATCATGTTTATAAGAGCATGCCTGACCGCCAATCTAAGTTGAATTGTAAATTTACAGGCCCCTTTTTGGTTACTGAGAAGTTGCATCCCAACAAATTCAGGGTCTTTGATCCTTCACAGGGACTGAGCGAAGTGGTGCATGTGGACAGACTTATGGCCACTCAGGTGCCCATACCGGCGTTTACCCGGCCTCCTTCAAGGCCCACTGTACAAACTATTCCTGTATCAGCCCCTCATAATTATAATCTCCGTTCAAGGGGTTCTGTGTCTTCATAACTGAATATGTACAGTGTTTATGTTGTTACTTATGTTTGCCTTGACCTGTACTTTGTGTTTTTTTCTTTCTGTAAGTGTATTGATTTGTGTACCTCTTGTTTAGCCATTAAGTGTCATGTCCCGGACGTCCGGCAATTGCTCTCTTTTGTATTTTGGTTAACTGGCGCTAGTTCTTATTTAATTTTGTTGTATGTGTTTCTTATGTACCTTCATTATGTTGTATGTGATTCTTATGTATATATTCTTGTATTCTTGTTTATGTATTAGGGTGTGCTAATGTTATTCTTTTCCACACTTTTGTATTCACCTTTGTATGTGTGTGGACTGTGTTATGTTTGCTTTTGTCTTGCCTGGTCATTTCTTTTTGTTTGCTCGGTGGGGTCACCGAGTGGTGGTGGCCAAGCTATGTAATGGTGGTATAGAATATTCTTTGTGTGTTGTACCTACGTATTTGTAATATTGTTTATTTATTATTATTGTGAGATATGACATTATATACATTATATATTATACATTATGTTATATACATTATTGTGAGAACCAAGTGTTCATTTGAGCGTGAATGTTTTCCCGCCAAGTCAGAGCTTAGTCGCGTCGCTTAGCGTCAGTCTTGATTCTGCTTACGAAGCGACAGCACGCTTGTATTTGTAGTGCTTGTAACTAATACAATATTTTGTAAATTGACTGTTTCATTGGCCACCCCGATACATATGGAAAAGAGGATACACGAGGAAAGAGAGAAAAGACATTAAGAAGCGAAGCTAAAAAAGAAAAAAGAAAAAAAAAAAAAAAAAATGGAGCCTGAGGAAAAAAAGTTCATTTGGAGAGTGTTAGACATGAGACTGAAAAAAGGACATCTTCAAGAAAAGGAAATAAAAGGAACAAAGAAAGAGATGGAGAGTGCAGAAAGTTAAAAGTGGTTTAATTTCAGGAATAGTTGAACCTAATGATTACTTGTCAGAAGCAAAACCAGACATAATGGCAATTGTAGAGACAAAAAGAAGGGGTCCATTATCATCTAATAGTGTTAGAAATGGATTATATTATCACTTCTCTTTTTTTGTACCTCTCATATGATTCTCTAGTCCTATCTTGTAACCAATCCGTGAAAGCTCGCTTCTTCTCTTCTACAACCTTCTTTGTTTCCTCATCCCACCACTCACAACCCTTCCTTCCATTTCCTCCCATCCTCCTTGTTCCACACACTATTTTTGCACACCTTGTGACTCCCTACTTGAAAAATCCCAATTCCTCCTCCACTCCTAGTTCTACTCTATCTTTCATTCCCTCCCACTCTTTTCTCAGCTTCTTGTACTCCTCCTTTTCTTTCTCATTTAAGCATTTTACTCTAAGGACCTCTTTACCTTTTGTTCCTTTCCTCTTTCTCCATCTATCCTCCACTCTCAACTTACCTTCCACCAAAAAATGATCTGATATTCTCCCACTCTCTCCCCTTACGAGTAGCACATGTACATCCTTAACTCTTCCTACTATACTCCTAGTTAACACTATATAGTCCATTAACACTCTATCTACCACCCTTCCATCCACCACCCTCTCCCATGTGTACTTATGCTTGACTTTCTTCCTAAACACTGTATATGCTATCTTCAATTCTATTTCTAGACACATCACCATCAACTCTCCACTATGATTTCTTCCTGGAACTCCACAATTCCCAACCACTCCATCTATTAGTTCATTTCCTACCCTAGCATTAAGATCTCCCAATACAACTACATTGACATTTCTCCCTAATCCCTCTATGTACCCATTTAAATCCACCCAAAAAGCCTCCCTTTCCTCTACACTCTTCTTACTACCAGGCCCATATGCACTTACAAAAACCTACATCTTCCTTCCCAGTTTCACCTTCATCCATATTAATTTCGAAGAAACCTCCTTCCACTGAGAAAGGGATCTAGGAGTAAATATCTCTAACGACATGGCACCAGACAAACATGTCAACAAATTAATCGGAGAAACTTTCAACTTATTAAGATCTATGAAAGTGGCCTTTGACTACATGGATGAAGAGATGGTAAAGAAAATACTAGTTACACTGGTAAGACCAAAATTGGAATATGCAGCATCTGTATGGACACCTAGTATAAAAAACAAAACAAAAAAACAAAGAAACTAGAAAGAATTCAAAGAACAACGACAAAGAAGGCACCAACAATTTGCAATTTGACATATGAACCAGGGTTGCGGAGTCGGAGTCGGAGTCGAAGTCGGAGTCGGATTTCTAAGAGTACTACGAGTCGGAGTCGGAGTCGGATTTTTTTTTACCCGACTCCGACTCCTTATTCCATTATTCCAAGTTTAAAAAATCTAAAAAAAAAAAAAAAAAAAAAGATATGTTTTGTGTTGAGAAAATTTAAAAACCATCCAGTATTGAATATTTTTATAGCTAGTTACAGGATATACATTTATAGAAGTTTCCAGAATGTAGTTTGTATTAATGTGTCGTGGGTTTGGTTCGATATGGACAAGCCAGGAAAAATGAGACTCACAATAACACTAAAACTAAGGTTTAATGGTTAATATGCTCGGAGGGAACGGACGTAGTCTCGTTGGGAGAAGGTCCGGAGTGAAGGCCTCATCAAGCGTCGTGGCTGTGGGCGAAGAGCCACAGGAGGGAATGAAAAGACTTGCTGGCGGCTTGCTGGAGCGAACTGGTCCCGAGGCAGCTTGCTGGGGAGAACTGGTCCCAAGGCCTCTTGCTGGAGAGAACTGCTGCTTGGGGTTGAGCCCGGGAAAGAACTCGGTAGAGAAGTCGGGAGAGATCTGAATTCTGAATTCATAGGAAAGACCACCCGCTTGCGCGGGATCGGTTTTTGTGGAAGGGGAAGAATGTCTGTAAGAAAATGAAAAGATAGTAGTGTATAAAAGAGGGCTATTGCCACCGGGCGATTTAGCGAGCGATTAGGGGCTGTTGGTGGTCGTGGCTCGGGAGAAATGGACTGGGAGCTTGGACGGCGGCGCCGTCGCCGGGATTAAAAACAGATTACAATCACCAAAAGTTCAGAAAATGGTAGGAGGCGTAGTAGTAAAGGTGGAAGAACGGAAAAATCTTTAGTGGGAGGTAAACTGAAATGAGAAGATGTAGTATAAGAGAAAGTTCGAAAGGAAGCGAATTTTAGTCGAAGAAAAAGTAAGTGCAGATGTTTGTGCGTGGGTCGTGGCTATGTTCGTGAGAGGTGTGTGTGTGTATCTTACGGGAAGTGAGTAGAGTTCACTTCCCGCGTGTAGAGCGCGTTCCTGATTAGCTCCAGGTAAGGCATGACTCTCCTGCTTTTCCCCAGGTTGGGTTTGAGTTGTTTGTGTATGCTTGTAGCCTGTCAATTAATGGGCTACATGCAATATTATTATAACTATTATTATTATTATTATTATTTCATTATTATTGCTATCACCAGTCAAAGCTGGTGAAGGGGTGTATTATTAATAGGTACGGTTATTCACGTCTTATCGTGTACACCGCAAGTGGGACGGGCGCAGCTGACAGATAGTCTGTACGGTGTGGTCTAGGTGTAATGTGTTGTATCTGGATTCTGGATTCTGGATTCCAAGGAAAGACCACCTCGCTTGCGCGGGATCGGGTTTTGTGGGAGGGGAAGAATGTCTGTTAGAAAATGAAAAGATAGTAGTGTATAAAAGAGGGCTATTGCCACCGGGCGAATTGCGAGCGATTAGGGGCTAGTTTGTTGTCGTGGCTTTAGGAGAACTGGGCTAGGAACTTGGACGGTGGCGCCAATGCCGGGAGGAAGAGCATATTATATCACCAACGAAAGTTTGGAAAATGGTAGGAGACGTAGTAGGAGAGAAAGGGGGAAAAACGGAAAAATCTTTAGTGGGAGGTAAACTGAAATGAGAAGATGTAGTATAAGAGAAAGTGAGAAAGGAAACGAATTTTAGTCGAAGAAAAAGGAAGTGTATATGTTTGTGCGTGGGATGCGGCTATGTTCGTGAGAGGTGTATGTGTGTAATTTACGGTTAGTGAGTAGATTTCACTTCCCGCGTGTAGAGGGCGTTCCTGATTAGCCCCAGGTAAGGCATGAGAATTCCTGTTTTACCCCAGGTCGGGTTTGAATAGCGATATTATTATTATTATCATTATTATTACCATTACTATTATTATTATTACATTATTGCGGTTATCACCAGTCAAGCTGGTGAAGGGGTGTGTTACTTGTAGGTGCGGTTATACACGTTTTATCGTGTACACCGCACGTGGGACGGGCGCAGCTGACAGATAGTCTGTACGGTGTGGTCTAGGTGTAATATGTTGTATCAGATGTTTGTGTTTGGCGTGCAGTTTTTCTAGGTGTCTTGAGTGAAGTTTGTGTTTGTGTTGGTTGAGTGGACGGATGTTGGAAATTTGGTGTAGAGACTCAGTGGTTCTGAAGTCGCTCCATCGCGAGCCCGTGATGAACTGGACAGCGGCATTCTGAACCTTCTGATGCTCGTATTTATTAGTGGCACATGTCAGCTGGCTTAGTCCCGGGGACTGGCACAGAATCGGTCTGACGAGGGCTAGGTACAATCGACGTTTGGTTCTCAGTGTTGCAGTTTTGAAGCGTCTGAGCTTACCCAACACAGCCCTAGCCTTCGCTCCCTGCTTGCGGAAGTGTGGGGTCCAGGTAAGGCCATTATCAAGTGTGCTACCCAGCACACGGGTATGGTCCTTCGCTGGGATGTTTGTGTTGTTTATTTTAAGAGGAGTGTTTGTGATTGTTCTGTTGGTTCGTTTGCAGCGGAAGTGTACAGCATTGCATTTCGACGCGTTGGTCTTAATGCGCCACTGTTGCTCCCACGCGTGTGCCCCGTCTAGGATGTTTTGCATTACGTGTAACGCTCCCTGCAGCGTTTTGTGTCTGCTTATGTGGTTTGTGTCGTCCGCATACGAAAGAGTTAGAGCCTGGTTGCGAGGATAAGCCGGCTCTGGCAGGTCATTCGTATATAGATTGTACAGAGTGGGGGCAAGGACTGACCCTTGCGGTACTCCAGCCTTCGGCACAAAAGGTTGGGACAGACAGCCCCGCCACTTTATTCTAATTGACCTGTCGTCCAGGTAGTTGCAGAGCAACCTTGTGAACGGCAGGGCAAAGTCGAAGTTGTGGTACAATTTGTACTTAAGACCTTCGTGCCAGACAGTATCGAATGCCTTCTCCACATCCTTACAAACCAAAATGGCCTTACCAGGGCGACCGTCTGGCGGTCTTTGAACCCATTGAGTGATTATGGATATTACGTCTTCTGCACCGCGCCCCGGCCGAAAACCAAACTGGCAGTCCCTCAGCACATTCTCCGTCTCTAGGTACACGGTCAGGCGGCGGCTTAAGACGTGCTCGAACACCTTTTCAAAGTACTCCAGAAGGGAGATGGGCCGATATGAAAGGGGGGCGGAGGCGGGTTTCTGGGGTTTAGGAATGAGGATGGTATGGGAGGCCTTGAATAGTTGTGGGTTATGCAGATATACAGGATAGGAGGAAAGCTTCTAGGAGCTGTCAAGAGTTTTTATGAGAGTAGTAGAGCTTGTGTCAGGATTAGAAATGGAGAGAGTGAGTGGTTTGAGGTAAAGGTGGGACTTCGTCAAGGATGCGTTATGTCACCCTGGCTGTTCAACTTATACATGGATGGGGTGGTGCGAGAGGTAAATGCAAGGGTAGTGGGTCAGGGATTGGAGATGGTTAAAGAAAATGGAGAAAAGTGGGAGGTGAGCCAGCTGTTGTTTGCGGACGACACTGCACTTGTGGCAGGATCGGAGGAGGGATTGAGGAAGTTGGTGACAGAGTTTGGGAGAGTGTGTGAAAGAAGAAAATTGAAGATAAATGTGGGTAAAAGTAAGGTGATGAGATGTACAAGGGGTGAAAGTGGCAGTAGACTGGAAGTGAGCATTAAGGGAGAGCGACTGGAGGAAGTGGATAGTTTTAGATACTTGGGTGCAAATGTGGCAGGAAAAGGTGGAGTGAAGGTGGAGGTAGAATGTAGATTGAGAGAAGCGAGTAAATGCCTTGGTGGATTAAAAAGTGTAATGAGGAATAGACATTTGGGAATGGATGCTAAGAGGAGACTGTATGAAGGAGTGATTGTGCCAACAGCACTGTATGGGGCAGAAACATGGAACATAAGAGAAGAAGAGAGAAGTAGTTTGAATGTGTTTGAGATGAGGTGTCTGAGAAGTATGATGGGGGTTACTAGGCTAGATAGAGTGAGAAATGAGGAGGTGAGGAGGAGAACAGGGGTGGAAAGGGAGTTGGGAGATAGGGTTGATGAAAGAATATTAGGATGGTTTGGACACATGGAAAGAATGAGAGAAGAAAGACTAGTAAAAGAAGTATGGAAGGCAGATGTGGAGGGAATGAACATGAGGGGACGTCCTAGGATGAGGTGGATGGATGGGGTGAAGGGGGCTTTGGGGAAGAGGGGAATGTCTGTTGAGGAAGGACGGGAGAGGACAGAAGACAGGGATGAATGGAGAATGGTTGTATATGGATGATGTTGTGATTGCATGAGGTGGAATGGGCAGGGGGATGGGGGGTGAGGTAGTATGTGTGAGCAAAATTTGACGCAGCCCGAAGGGATTTCTCCCTGTCCTCTCCTTTTATGCAATGGGGGGATGGAGAGGGGGGGGGTCGCCGATTTAATGAAGCGGCCTTGCTGTGGATGTGCTGTGTCTTGCGACACTGCTTCTGACCCAGGGCAGTGAACAAGGTGCAGGGATGACCCGTCATCCAGGAGGTGCTAAGATAAGAGGGAGGGTGGAGGGGTGTGGAGTGTATTCAGGGATGGAATGGGTGGGAATGATTTTATGCCTTTTCCTTTTTGGCTACCTCCCTTGTAAGGGGGAAAAAGCCTTGGTATATGTATGTATGTACTTTTGTTAACAGCTTTCTAAATAACTTGTAATTGTACCTACTGTTATTTTGACTTATGTGCATAATCTTGCATTTACTTGTGTTAAATTTCATTGGCGATTTTTCAGACCATTGCTGTAATTTATCTAAATCCTCTTGAATATCCAATTGGTTTAAGTGATAATTTGCCATTCTGCACAGTTTTGTATCATCAGCAAATTTGGAGACAATAGATTTCAGTCCATGGTCTACATCATTTATATATACTATGAATAAAAGTGGCCCAAGAATGGAACCCTGAGGAATTCCACTTGTAACATATTTCTATCTAGAAGTTTTGCAATTTAGAACAACTCTCTGTTTTCAGTAGTTCAACCAATTACTAGTCCAATTTAATAGGTTACCACTTCTTTTGTGTGAAGCTAATTTAATAAGTAGTTTTTAGTGGATGGTATCAAAAGCTTTTGCAAATTTTAGATATATTAAATCTATATTCTTTTGTCATAATTTAAGATGACTGTGTTATAGAATTTGAGTAAGTTTGTCACACAAGAATGTTTCTGTCTGAATCCATGCTGGTTATCATTGATCAAAATGTTACTTTCTTAATAATGTTCAATAACATCTCTGATGATACATACATACATATACCAAGGCTTTTTCCCCCTTACAAGGGAGGTAGCCAAAAAGAAAAAGGCATAAAATCATTCCCACCCATTCCATCCCTGAATACACTCCACACCCCTCCACCCTCCCTCTTATCTTAGCACCTCCTGAATGACGGGTCATCCCTGCACCTTGTCCACTGCCCTGGGTCAGAAGCAGTGTCGCAAGACACAGCACATCCACAGCAAGGCCGCTTCATTAAATCGGCGACCCCCCCTCTCCATCCCCCCATTGCATAAAATGAGAGGACGGAGAGAAATCCCTTTGGGCTGCGTCAAATTTTGCTCACACATACTACCTCACCCCCCATCCCCCTGCCCATTCCACCTCATGCAATCACAACATCATCCATATACAACCACTCTCCATTCACCCCTGTCTTCTGTCCTCTCCCGTCCTTCCTCAACAGACATTCCCCTCTTCCCCAAAGCCCCCTTCACCCCATCCATCCACCTCATCCTAGGATACCCCCTCATGTTCACTCCCTCCACATCTGCCTTCCATACTTCTTTTACTAGTCTTTCTTCACTCATTCTTTCCATGTGTCCAAACCATCCTAATATTCTTTCATCAACCCTATCTCCCAGCTCCCTTTCCACCCCCGTTCTCCTCCTCACCTCCTCATTTCTCACTCTATCTAGCCTAGTAACCCCCATCATACTTCTCAGACACCTCATCTCAAACACATTCAAACTCCTTCTCTCTTCTTCTCTTATGTTCCATGTTTCTGCCCCATACAGTGCTGTTGGCACAATCACTCCTTCATACAGTCTCCTCTTAGCATCCATTCCCAAATGTCTATTCCTCATTACATTTTTTAATCCACCAAGGCATTTACTCACTTCTCTCAATCTACATTCTACCTCCACTTTCACTCCACCTTTCCCTGCCACATTTGCACCCAAGTATCTAAAACTATCCACTTCCTCCAGTCGCTCTCCCTTAATGCTCACTTCCAGTCTACTGCCACTTTCACCCCTTGTACATCTCATCACCTTACTTTTACCCACATTTATCTTCAGCTTTCTTCTATCACATACTCTCCCAAACTCTGCCACCAACTTCCTCAATCCCTCCTCCGATCCTGCTACAAGTGCAGTGTCGTCCGCAAACAACAACTGGCTCACCTCCCACTTTTCTCCATTTTCTTTAACCATCTCCAATCCCTTGCCCACTACCGTTGCATTTACCTCTCGCACCACCCCATCCATGTATAAGTTGAACAGCCAGGGTGACATAACGCATCCTTGACGAAGTCCCACCTTTACCTCGAACCACTCACTCTCTCCATTTCCAATCCTGACACAAGCTCTACTACTCTCATAAAAACTCTTGACAGTTCCCAGAAGCTTTCCTCCTATCCCGTATATCTTCATAACCTCCCACAGTGCCTTTCTGTCTACCCTATCATAAGCCTTTTCCAGATCCATAAAAGCCCAAAAAACATCCTTCCCCTTTCCTATAGCTTTCTCACATATCTGTCTTACCACAAAGATCTGATCTACACAACCTCTACCTGTCCTAAATCCACACTGTTCCTCACCAATTACTCCTGTTCCTCTCCTAATCCTCTCAACCAAGATCCTCCCATAAGCCTTCCCAACTACACTCAACAAGCTAATCCCTCTGAAACTACTACATTCACTCTTGTCCCCTTTTCCCTTGTAAAGAGGAACTATACAGGCACTCCTCCAGTCCTCCGGCACTCTACCCTCTCTCCAGCAAACATTAAATAACCTCACCAACCAGTCCACCATCACTGTACCTCCCTTTTTCAGACATTCCGCATGGCATCCATCCAGACCAGGTGCCTTACCTGCTTTCATCATCTTAACAACTGCCTTCACTTCATCCTTCCTTATTTCTCCTCCATTCTCCTCATTCATCACTCTCATTTTCTTTGCACTTCCCACTGCAGCAATCTTTCCTTCCCTATCCTCCTTCACATTAAGCAACTCCCTAAAATATTCTGCCCATCTTCCCCTTACTGCCTTCTCTTCCATTATCATCTCTCCATCTGCACCTTTTACCTTTTCTTCTCTACTTGATTCGCCTCCTCTTCCTCTCTTAATTTCTTTCCAAAACACCTTTTTATTACTTTCAAAATTTTCTGTCAAACTCTTACCCCATTTCACATCTGCTCTCCTCTTTGCAACCTTTACCCTTTTGCTTTACTTCTCTTTTCTTTTCTTTGTACCTCTCATATGACTCCCTCGTCCTATTTTGTAACCAATCTGTGAAAGCTCGCTTCTTCTCTTCTCTGATGATAATTTCCATAATTTTTCCTACAATTGAAGTCAAGCTTATAGGCTTGCAGTTATTTGGTTTTTCTCACCTTTTTTGAATATGGGAGTAATATTAGCTTCCATTCTCTTGGGACATCTCCAGATATGATGGATTTCTTGAAAATAATTTCCAATGGAACAATAATCTCATTTTTCATTTCCTTTAAGATTCTTGGATGCCAATTATCAAGCCCTGGTGTTTTATTAACTTTGAGTTTTTCTATACACCTTTAAAGTTTTTCTTTTGTTATATTTACTGAAGTAAGTTCACCCTAGACTTTTCACAGGTTTCAGTTTGGAGTTCACTTTGAAGTGTTTCATTTATGAATACTAAGCTAAAATAGTTGTTTAAAATATCATGCATTTCTTCATTTGTATTCAAGTTGACTGTCAGCAGATGGTAGTGGGCCAATGTGATTCCTAATAACCTTTTTATCTCTAATGTAACCATAGAATTCTATGGGATTTTCTTGGGATTTATTAGCAATATTTATTTCGTATTGTTTTCATTATTTTTATTGTCTTTTTTTAAATCTCTCTGTATTATTACATAACTTTGATAGTCATTAGGTGCACCCAAACACTTGTATTTTTTCTTATAAGCCTGTCTCTTTTTAGCAATACTTTTTTCAATTTCTTTGTCAAGCCATTTTGGGCAAGCCTGATTTGGGGGATGTCTGTCTTTAAAAGGGATGTAAATATGAATCCCAGTACCATTTTTTGTCACCTCATATGACTCAAGTGGGAAGACTTGGTGGCAGTATTTTTTCCCCCACAAGGTAAGGCAAAGGAAATGAGTATTTAGAGAAATGGTACAGGACAGTTCAAGGGGTGGGGGACAGCATAACAGAGGGAGAGTCGCAGTATAATAAAGTATGATCATTTCTGTATGAACAGAGATTTCCACTAATGCAGACAAAATGATGTGTAGAACTGGTCTGAAGGGGCACCCCAGATGGACCCTAAAGTATCAGCTGCATGCTACTTAGCCACAATAACATGCAGCCAATACCCCAGATAGGGTGTGTATATAAATATATATATATATATATATATATATATATATATATATATATATATATATATATATATATATATATATATATATATATATATATACATACATACATATATGCCAAAGGCTTTCCCCCTTACAAAGGAGGTAGCCAAAGTAAAAAAGCATATACCCACCTCCACCCATTCTACTACCATCCCTCTCTCTTAGCTCCTCATGGAGGATGGGTAATTCTTGTATCCCACCCACTACCCTGGGTCAGAAGCAATGTACCAAGACACAGTACATCCACAGCAAGGCTGCTTCACTTAATCAGCAACATCCCTCTCTGTCCTCTCATGCAGAAAAAATAGCAGATGGGGAGAAATCCCTTTGGGCTGTGTCAAATTATCATTTACACATCACCATTCCCTAGCCCCCATCCTCCACCCACTCCCTTCTTTGCATCATAGTTTCATCTATACAAATCCATTCTCCACTCACTGCTATCTCCTGCCTTTTCCCTTCCTTGCTCAACAGACATCCCCTTCTTGCTTAATGTCCCTTTTACCCCATCCATGTCTCATCCTCAGTCATCTGCTTATGTTCACTTCATCCATCTCTGCCTCCCACACCTCTTTTACTAATCTTTCTTCACTCATTCTTTTCATGTGTCCCAACCATCTCAAAATTCTTTCATCAACCCTATCTGCCATTTCCTTTTCTACCCTGGCTCTCTTCCACATCTTCTTGGTTCTTACTCTATTCAACCTTGTAACCACTACCATACTTCTCAGACATTTAATCTCAAACACATTTAAAATTTCCTCTCTGCCTCTCCCAAATTCCAGGTCTCTGAGATGAAAAGAGAAACTATGAAAGAGACATAATAGAAAAATGCAAGGAACAACCTAAACTATCTTATAGGTATGTAAATGGTAAACTAAAAAATGACCAAGAAATGGAAAAGCTCCACCAGGGAAATTATGAATATACAGAAGAACTAGAAATGGCTAAAATTATGAGCAATCATTTCAAATTGGTATTCACAATTGAAAATTCAAATAACTGTGAGGGAATAGAGAGAAATCCCCCCAATGAAGGAAATAACTGTAACACAGAAGGAAATCAGTGACCAAATAAAGAAACTTGATTTCAGAAAATCACATGGTCCAGATAGAATTGCAAATTGGATACTGAAAGAATGCATAGAGGAGTTGATGGACAAAATATACAATATAATTAAATACTCACTCAAAGAAGGAAAGATACCACAGGACTGGAAAAATGCAAATATTGTACCAATATATAAAGGAGGAAACAAGGAAGATTCAACCAACTACAGACCGGTCTCCCTAACAAGCACAGTGGCAAAAATATGTGAAAAAATGATGAAAGGGAGATGGGTTAAACATCTGAAAGAAAAAAATATACTGAATCCAAATCAATTTGGATTTAGACAAGGATGATCATGTACAACAAACATGATCTGCTTCTATTCGAGACTAATAGAAATAATACAAGAAAAGGATGGATGGGCAGACTGTGCCTTTCTAGACCTACAAAAAGCATTTGATAAGGTACCACACAATAAACTAATAAGAAAAATAGAATCAATAGGTGGCATCAGAGGAAATTTATTGGAATGGATGGAAGACTTCCTGACTGGGAGAAAAATGAGGGTGGTAATTAGAGACAAATACTCGAATTGGGAAGAAATAATAAGTGGTGTCCCGCATGGTTCGGTACTGGCTCCAATCATGTTTGCCATATATATAAATGACATGGATGAAGGAGTACAGTGTTATATGAATTTCTTTGTAGATGATGCAAAAATACTAAAGAAGGTAAGAACAGAGGAGGATTGTGAATCATTACAGTTAGACCTGGACAAAATCTGGAAATGGACTCAAAAGTGGGAGGTGAACTTCAATATCAAGAAGTGTAGTATAATGGAGTTTGGAAAAAGTAAGAATAGAATATCAAGAAATTATAAAATTGGTGAAGAAGTCAAAAAAGTGAACTAGGAAAGAGACCTTGGAGAAATAATCAGCAAAGGCATGACACCGGACAAACATATCAATACAATAGTTGGAGAAACCTTCAACCTATTAAGGTCAATGAAAGTGGCATTTGACTACTTGGATGAGGAAATGATTAAAAAAATACTAGTTACACTTATAAGATCAAAACTAAATTATGCAGCAACACTATGGACACCCAGTACTGAAAGAATATAAAGAAATTAGAAAGAATACAAAGAGCAATGACAAAGTTGGCACCAACCCCTCTCCAAATTAACATACAAAGATTGTCCAAATTGGAATTACCAACTCCAGAACAAAGAAGAGAAAGAAATCTATTTACAGAATCATGAAAGGAATGGAAATCCTAGATAGAAATTTATTAAAATGGGACAATGGAAAAACAAGAGGACACAAAAATAAAATAAAAAAGGATAACTATATAAGAGATCTGAAAAAAGAAAAGAAAAAAAAACTTCCCACATAGAGTACTGGATACCTAGAATAATTTAGATAAAGAAACAGGGTGTGCAAACATTACCGTATTCAAGATTTTAAGAAAAAACTTGATGCTGAAAGATACAAAGACAGGTCACCATGAGCATAGCTCCCTTCCTGTATAATAGAACTAGGTAAATACATTTAAACTTTTCCTCTCTGCCTCTCCTAAGTTCCAGGTCTCTGTCCCATACAGTGCTGTCAGCACAATCAACCCTTCATATAGTTTCTTTGCATCCATTCCCAAATGCCTATTTCTCATTACACTTTTTAATCCCCCAAGGCATGTAGTTGCTTTTCTCAATCTACACCTCTCCTTTTCCTGCCACATGCAATCCCAAGTACCTAAAGCTATTCACTTCCTCCAGCCTCTCATTTAAGACTTGCTTTCCAATTGCTGCCATTCTCTCCCCTTGTACATCATATCACCTTACTTTTATCTACATTCACCTTCAAGTTTCTACTATTGCATACTTTACCAAACTCTGTCACTAACTTCCTTAAGCCCCCTCTGATGCTGCCAATAGCACAGGGTTGTAAGCAAACAACAACTAGCTCACCTCCCACTTTTCTCTATTTTCTTTAACTATTTCCAATTACCTGCCCATTACCCCTACATTTACCTCCTGCACCACCTCATATATACACATAGAACAGCCATGGTGACATGACACATCCTCCTTCATGCAGCCCAACCTTTACTTCAAACCAATCAGTCTCTCCATTTCTAATTCTAACACAGGCTCAACTAATGTAAAAACTTTTTGTATGTTCAGTTTGGGGCTGATTCATGTATGTATATATAGGGTGTTCAGGATAAATTTTATTTTTTGATCTGTCATTTCAGAACCATTTGAAGGATTTAATAGTGGTAAAGTGCAACAGATAGCTGATTCTGTGTACTATTGGTGGGTGTGAGAGCTAGAGAGCATGAATGACTGGAAAGCACTGAAATATTGGAAGAGAGTGACCTGCATCATGATGATATGCGCTGGATTAAAAAATTCAGAAATCTTAGCTGCAGTTCAGTGCTCCTTGAATACTGTGAAGGCCATGAGATGTGAGCTGGAGAATTATGATGGAGATGTGGAAGCAGTGGCTAGCAGGAAAGATAATAGAAGATGCTCTGACTCTGTCCACACAACAAAATTCGTCGAGAAGCTGCAAAAAAGAAAGGTGCGGCAAGATCCAGGCTAGGCAAAGTGGACTTTGGCGAGAGAGATGGGCATCGTAGTGGCAACTATGAAGAAAGCACTGAACAAGGGTCTTCACTACTCCTCATACAAGAGGTGCAAGGGCCAACTTTTCACCGCCAAGGCCTAAGAGAACCGCCTTATGAAAGCCAAGAAACTCCTCAACAAGGTCAAACACCTAGTTGAGCTGGGGATGCTCTGGTTCTTCTCAGATGAAAAAAACTTCTGCCAGGACCAGTTGCACAACACATGGCTAGCCTACAGTCTGCATGAAGTCCCATGCTTCATGAAGAC
>NC_134785.1:44122721-44205221 GCF_046742065.1 Oratosquilla oratoria
AACTACGAGACAAAACGCTATAACCATAAGCATGCCACATTCCGCCACAACACAAACCCGGAGGCTCCCTAGCACACGTGACATTTCTTCCCTGTCCGTAATACCAGGTGACCTCCCCCAGTGATTAGCAAGTATAGGAACTCTAGTATAAAACTTAGATCTTTACTAGAATCTTCGGATTAATTCTTATCCCTATAGCTACTGAAGAAGGGTCTTGAACCCAAAATTGCGATCTAGCTAACATGACTACATACAGCCAAGTCATAAATTTCCTTCCTAAGGAACACAAATCCATAATAAGGTATATGGAAAATACCTTTAAGAAAATTATTAATGCACAACTAGCCATCACTTTTAATGAAACATGCATTAGAGAAAAACTCCTGCCCAAATACACTGACTATATATATATATATATATATATAATATATATATACATATAATATATATATATACATATATATATATATATATACATATATATATATATATATACATATATATATATATACATATTACAAAGGATTACAAAGGTGGAGCATGCCGACAGGAGACCTTTTGATCCATATCTAGGTCAGATGCGAAAAAAAATCATATTAATAATAAAATAATAAATAAAAACTATAACAATGTAAATAACAAATAAAATACATAAATAAATGCATAGGTATAGTTAAATAATAAACAAACAGGTAAATAGTAAATAATAATAAATTGACATATAACTAATAATAAATGAAAATCAGACAGACCAATGATAACAAAACAAAAACAAATAATATGAGATAAATTATAATCATTACAGCATCTTACTTAGGTATTTATCTAAATGGTTCTTAAAGCTTCGAACCGAACTACATAGCACTACCTGTGCAGGAAGTTTATTCCATTCATTAACTACACGGTTGGCAAAGTTGTTTCTACCTACTTCCAAATTGAATCTATTTCCGGACAGTTTGAGACAATTGTTTCTTGTCTGATTTTCATTCAATGTGAAAATTTTGTCACTTTTGATGTTGTCAATTCCCTTTAAAATCTTAAAGACCTGTATCAAGTCACCTCTGAGTCTACGCTTTTTTGGGGAAAACAGATTCATGTGTTTTAGTCGATTTTCGTATGATTTATCTTTGATATTTGGGATCAGTTTTGTGGCTCGCTGTTGTACTTTTTCCAGTCTGTCAATGTCTTTAATGAGATTCGGTGACCATACGGAAACAGCATATTCCAAATGTGGATGAACTAACGATTTATATAGCTTGTTAATGAGTGATGGACTTTTGAAATCAAAAGATCGTGCAATCAGTCCCAGAATCTTATTTGTTTTCTCAGAGGCTGAAATACACTGCTTGGATGATTTGAGGTCGTTACTGATAATTACGCCGAGATCTTTTTCACTATCCACTTTTGTTAACGAATTTCCAAATAACTTGTAATCGTACTTACTGTTATTTTTACCTATGTGCATTACCTTACATTTACTTGTGTTAAATTTCATTAGCCACTTTTCAGACCATTGCTGTAATTTATCTAAATCCTCTTGAATATCTAATTGGTTTGAGTGATCATTTGCCACTCCGCACAGTTTTGTATCATCAGCAAATTTGGAAACAGTAGATTTTAGTCCATGGTCTATATCATTTATATATACTATGAATAGAAGTGGCCCAAGAACGGAACCCTGAGGAACTCCACTTGCAACACTTTTCCATCCAGAAGTTTTTCCATTTAAAACATCTCTGTTTTCAATCATTCAACCAATTACTAGTCCAACCTAATAGGCTACCACTTATTCCATGCAAAGCTAATTTAGTAAGTAGTCTTTCGTGTGGGACGGCATCAAAAGCTTTTGCAAAGTCTAGATATATTAAATCTGTATCGTTTCTTTTGTCATAATTCGAGATAACTGTGTTGTAGAATTCGAGTAAGTTAGTCACGCAAGAACGTTTCCGTCTGAAACCATGCTGGCTATCATTTATCAAACGGTTACTTTCTAAATGATGTTCGATAGCATCTCTGATGATAGTTTCCATTATTTTTCCTACGATTGAAGTCAAATTTATAGGCCTATAGTTATTTGGTTTCTTTTTGTCACCTTTTTTGAATATGGGAGTAACGTTAGCTAGCTTCCATTCTCTTGGGACATCTCCGGATATGATGGATTTCTTGAAAATAATTTCTAATGGAACAACAATCTCATTTTTCATTTCCTTTAAGATTCTTGGATGCCAACCGTCAGGCCCTGGTGTTTTATTAACTTTGAGTTTGTCTATACACCTTTTAATTTTTTCTTTTGTTATAGTTACACACACACACATATATATATATATATATATATATATATACATATACACACACACATATATATATACACACACACACACACACATATATATATGTGAACATCTGATAAAACATTTTTCTTCTTTGTCCCCTTCCTTGCCTTACATGTATGGATTGATTAAGACCCACAAACCTGGTTATCCAGTTAGACCTATCATCAGTTCCACAGGATCCGTCACTTACAATTTGTCCAAATGGCTTGTTACTATTTTGAGTCCTTTAGTGGGTACTATATCTTCTTCCCACGTCACAAATAATGTTGATTTTATTAATTATTTGAATAATCTAGAAATCTGTTATGATTTTAAACTAGTTAGTTTTGATATAACTTCGCTCTTCACCCGTGTCCCCGTAATTGACTTATTGGTACATCTTGAAGAATGATCAAAACATGACTTGCCACTTCCAGCTAAAACCATAATTGAACTTATTAAGTTGTGTATTGTAAATTGTAAGTTTGTTTTTATGGTGAATTCTATGTACAAAAATTTGGTATGGCAATGGGAAATCCTCTGTCCCCAGTGCTTAGTAACTTGTACATGGAATTCTTTGAGATGAAACTACTACCTAGGATTCTTCCCCAACAAGTTGTGTGGAAAAGATATGTTGATATCTTGTGTCTTTTGCCAGTTAATCGTAACTTAGATTTATTTCTTGGAAAACTAAATTGTATGGTCCCTTCAATCAAATTTACTTTTGAAATAGAAATAGAGAATGAGTTGCTATTTTTGGATATTTTAATTCATCGAAATGGTAAACAATTTAAATATGACGTTTATAGAAAACCTACTAATGTCGCATCATATGTCCACTTTTACTCGGCTCATCAGAAGACAAAACTTTCTGTCTTTAGTTCTATGTTCCTTAGAGCTTACAGGATATGTAGCCTGGAATTTTTGGATGATGAGCTGAGGAAGATATATAGCATAGCTTCTGAATTAAAATATCCAAAGCACTTAGTAAACACTTCTCATAAAATGGCTTACAAAACTTTCCATAACACCTCACACGTAAGAAAAGTATTTGACAAAAAGAACCTTTTGGTTCTTCCTTACAGTGAGAAATTAATTGGTCTGCCTAATATTCTCAAACAATTCAACATCAACTTGGTTTTCAAAAATAATACTATAAAAAGTAAGCTCATTAAAAATTCACCTGAAGCAAACGAGGGTTGTGTTTACTCTATTCCATGCCTTAAATGTAACAAATTTTATATCGGCCAAACTGGTAAAGACTTAAAAACTAGGATAAATCAGCACAAATATAGTGTAAGGAGTGGGCAGTTCCAGTGGCCTTTTTGTCCATGTAAGAGACCACAATCATCCTATTGACTGGGATAATTCGAATGTAATAATTTCTTGTATATCCTTATTAGAAAGAAACATCATCGAATCCAGTCATATTAAACAAACATTTGACAATAATATCAATTTAAGTTTAGGATTATTTAAACTTGATGATTTTGTTATTGATAAAATTGTAAGAACTTCTCCAAGTGCTACTAAGCGGGGGTGACGTAACGTCATGGACCAAACGTCCGTATATGTAAACATCGGCTCTACCTGATTGTGAAGCATCTTGTGTGTACTTCCCATGTTCCTAGCTTGTCTTTTACTTTATGTATATATATATCCACCTTTGTCTCTGTAACTGTGTATTCCTTGATAATGTCTTAAATAGACGAAAACGTTCGGACTAAGCTTCTTATTTCCCAGTGTTTTTTTCTGCATATTATTTTCACGTGTGCCTTGTGAATTACTGCAAAAAATGTATATATATATATATATATATATATATATATATATATATATATATATATATATATATATGTCTATATATATATATAAATATATATATGTATATATATATATGTATATATACATATATATATATATACACATATATATATATATACATATATATATATATATATATACATACATATACCAAGGCTTTTTCCCCCTTACTAGGGAGGTAGCCAAAAAAAGAAAAGGCACAAAATCATTCCCACCCATTCCATCCCCGAAAACACTCCACACCCCTCCACCCTCCCTCCCATCTTAGCACCTCCTAGATGACGGGTCATCCCTGCATCCTGTCCACTGCCCTGGGTCAGAAGCAATGTCGCAAGACGCAGCACATCCACAGCAAGGCCGCTTCATTAAATCTCCGTCCCCCCATATAAAGGAGAGGACGGGGAGAAATCCCTTTGGGCTGCGTCAAAATTTTGCTCACACACACTACCTCATCCCCCCGTCCATTCCACCTCATACATCACAACATCTTCCATGTACAACCATTCTCCATTCATCCCTGTCTTCTGTCCTCTCCCGTCCTTCCTCAACAGACATTCCCCTCTTCCCCAAAGCCCCCTTCACCCCATCCATCCATCTCATCCTAGGACGTCCCCTCATGTTCACTCCCTCCACATCTGCCTTCCATACCTCCTTTACTAGTCTTTCTTCACTCATTCTTTCCATGTGTCCAAACCATCCTAATACTCTTTCATCAACCCTATCTCCCAGCTCCCTTTCCACCCCTGTTCTCCTCCTCATTTCTCACTCTATCTAGCCTAGTAACCCCCATCATACTTCTCAGACACTTCATCTCAAACACATTCAAGCTCCTTCTCTCTTATGTTCCATGTTTCTGCTCCATACAGTGCTGTTGGCACAATCACTCCTTCATACAGTCTCCTCTTATCATCCATTCCCAAATTTCTCTTCCTCATTACACTTTTTAATCCACCAAGGCATTTACTCGTTTCTCTCAATCTACATTCTACCTCCACCTTCACTCCACCTTTTCCTGCCACATTTGCACCCAAGTATCTAAAACTATCCACATCCTCCAGTTGCTCTCCCTTAATGCTCACTTCCAGATTACTGCCACTTTCACCCCTTGTACATCTCATCACCTTACTTTTACCCACATTTATCTTCAGCTTTCTTCTATCACACACTCTCCCAAACTCTGTCACCAACTTCCTCAATCCCTCCTTCGATCCTGCCACAAGAGCAGTGTCGTCTGCAAACAACAGCTGGCTCACCTCCCACTTTTCTCCATTTTCTTTAACCATCTCCAATCCCTGACCTACTACCCTTGCATTTACCTCTCGCACTACCCCATCCATAAGTTGAACAGCGAGGGTGACATAACGCATCCTTGACGAAGTCCCACCTTTACCTCAAACCACTCACTCTCTCCATTTCTAATCCTGACACAAGCTCTACTACTCTCATAAAAACTCTTGACAGCTCCGAGAACTTTCCTCCTATCCTGTATATCCGCATAACCTCCCACAGTGCCTTTCTGTCTACCCTGTTGTAAGCCTTTTCCAGATCCATAAAGGCCCAAAAAACATCCTTCCCCTTTCCTATAGCTTTCTCACATATCTGTCTTACCACAAAAATCTGATCTACACAACCTCTACCTGTCCTAAATCCACACTGTTCCTCACCAATTACTCCCTCTGTTCCTCTCCTAATACTCTCAATCAAGATCCTCCCATAAGCCTTCCCAACTACACTTAACAAGCTAATCCCTCTGAAACTACTGCATTCACACTTGTCCCCCTTTCCCTTGTAAAGTGGAACTATACAAGCACTCCTCCAGTCCTCCGGCACTCTACCTTCTCTCCAGCAAACATTAAATAACCTCACCAACCAGTCCACCATCACTATACCTCCTTTTTTAATACATTCTGAATGGCATCCATCCAGACCAGGTGCCTTACCTGTTTTCATCATCTGAACTGCTGCCTTCACTTCATCCTTCCTTATTTCTCCTCCATTTTCCTCACTCATCACTCTCATTTTCTTAGCATTTCCCTCTGCAGCTATCTTTCCCTCCCTATCCTCCTTCACATTTAGCAACTCCCTAAAATATTCTGCCCATCTTCCCCTTACTGCCTTCTCCTCCATTATCATCTCTCCATCTGCACCTTTTACCTTTTCTTCTCTACTTGATTCGCCTCCTCTTCCTCTCTTAATTTCTTTCCAATACATCTTTTTATTACTTTCAAAATTTTCTGTCATACTCTTACCCCATTTTACATCTGCACTCCTCTTTGCCTCCTTTACCTTTTGATTTACTTCTATTTTCTTTTCTTTGCACGTCTCATATGACTCCATCGTCCTATTTTGTAACCAATCTGTGTAAGCTCGCTTCTTCTCTTCTACAACCTTCTTCATTTCCTCATCCCACCATTCACTACCCTTCCTTCTATTTCCCCCTGTCCTTCTTGTTCCACACACCATCTTTGCACACTTTGTGACTCCCTCCTTGAACCATCCCCATTCCTCCTCCACACCTACCTCTACTCTATCCTTCACTCCCTCCCACTCCTCCTTCAGCTTCTTCTTGTACTCCTTCTCCTTTTCCTCTTCATTTAAAGAGTTCACTCTAAGCACCTCCCTACCTTTTGTCCCTTTCCTCTTTCTCCATCTGTCCTCCACTCTCAACTTACCTTCCACCAGAAAATGATCTGATATTCCCCCACTCTCTCCCCTTAGCACATGTACATCCTTAACTCTTCCTATCATAACCCTATTATTATATATATATATGTATATACATATATATATATATATATATATATATATATATATATATATATTTTGATAAGTATTTTAGACAAATTATTTGGATGATGGAGAACATAAACACAGGGGAAGGCTCGGAACCCTAAACACTCTAATGTTTCGTTCGCGTAGAACTTCTTCAGAGAGTGTATGTAGAACTGCAATTGAAGTTTATGTACTAAATCTAATTACCTTTTCGGACACTTGGGAAAGGTCGTTTTTCTGGCGTCTTATACAAAATCCCGTGCAATAGTTGCTCAATGGCTTATTTTGGCGAATCGTCAAGAAGATTAGAAAAAAGAATTTATGAACATAAAAACGACATAAAAGCACATAGGACATCTAATTCTTTAGTAGTTCATGCGGAAAAATTCGATCATTTACCAAACTGGAGAGCAGCTGAAGTGCTACATAAAGGTTTTGATCAATTCACTAGAAGAATTGTTGAATCAGCATATATTTCAACTAATAATTCATCGAATCATCGAGGAGGGTTTATCAATTTAGCTAAACAAACTAGTATTTTAATTCTAAAACACGCCAGAAAAACGACCTTTCCCAAGTGTCCGAAAAGGTAATTAGATTTAGTACATAAACTTCAATTGCAGTTCTACATACAGTCTCTGAAGAAGTTCTACGCGAACGAAACGTTAGAGTGTTTAGGGTTCCGAGCCTTCCCCTGTGTTTATGTTCTCCATCATCCAAATAATATATAATGTATATACATATATATATATATATAAATATATATATATATGTAGATATATATATACACACACACACACACACAAGGATCTGTACTGGCTCCAATAATGTTTGCTATCTATATGAATGATATGGACAAGGGCGTGAACTGTTACATGAGCTTCTTTGCTGATGACGCCAAACTGTTTAGGAAAATAGAAACTGATAAGGACTGTGAAACACTGCAAGAAGATCTAAATAGGGTATGGAACTGGAGTCAGAAATGGGAAGTGGATTTTAATACTAAGAAGTGTAGCATAATGGAGTTTGGAAAAAGCAAAAACAGAATATCAAGAAATCATACAATTGGAACCAAGGAAGTAAAGAAAGTAGGATCCGAAAAAGACTTGGGAGTTATTATCACAAATGACTTGTCCTATGATACACAGATTAACAAAACTTGCTTACCTGGACGAAGACATGATAAAAAAAATTTTGGTTACATTGATAAGGCCTAGACTAGAGTATGCGGCGACATTGTGGTCCCCCAGTACCAAAAAGAACATAAAGAAAATAGAAAGAATCCAAAGAGCAGCTACAAAAATGGCACCTGCACTTGCAAACCTATCATACGAGGAGAGATTGGCTAAACTGGAGCTACCGACACTGGAGGAAAGAAGAGAGAGGAGACCTACTGACCATCTACAGAATCATGAAAGGCACAGAGATACTTGATAGAGAAGAATTACTAAACTGGGACAAGAGAAACACAAGAGGACATGGAAGGAAATTAAGAAAACATAGCTATAGAAGAGAACTGAAGAAAAACAGTTTTCCACATAGAGTTTTAGACACTTGGAACAAACTGGATAATGAAATAGTAAGCACAAAAACCATTCACGAGTTTAAAAGCAAACTAGACACTGAGAGATACAATGGCGGGACAACACGAGCATAGCTCCCCTTCCCGCAAAATACAACTAGGTAGGTAAATACACACACACACACATATATATATATATATATATATATACATATATTGTGCATGTATATGTCAGTTATTGAAGTGGCATTCTTGGTGATATTTAACATTGACAAGAAGAAAATGTTAAGAAATAGTTAAGAACTTTAAGTACAATGCAAACTGAAGTTTAAAATCTATTTGTTCAGCAACTCAAGTGAAGAAAATCTCTGTCTGGTTGAAATAACAGCACAATGTACTCCATCTTACCAAGCAAGACTGTATGAAGTCAGCAAGTTTGAAGAGCAGTCTATCACATGTCTGCAGTAAGTCATATTTCATTCTTGTCCTTTCTTTTTCATTAAAAATAATAATCTCACACTAGTGATAAATAATCTATTTATTTTCACGTATTCTTTTTTCTGCACAAATTAACATTATTTGATAAATAATACCTACTTACTATTTAAACAGTACAAATCACTTCTGTTTCTCAAAGGAATACACAATAAGAAAAAGAAAAGAAACTAACAAAAATCCATATTCTACCTGAGGTAAAACAAATGTAAAAAATAGTTTAGCTGAGGATCATACATATCTAGTAAAAAAAAATTCATCAGTGGAATGTATTTTGTTTTATAAATGAAAACTTTAACTTCAACATGGAAAGAAGTGTATTTTTCTTTTAAATAAAAAAAAAAAATAAAAGAAAGATACAAGAGCAAATATATATAAAATCAAATAAACCAAAAACTACTTCTAAGGGAAAGAAAAGAAAAAATCACTGGATAATAGAAACAAGATCAAGTCCGCCAGTAATTACCTAGTTGTATTATACGGGAAGGGGAGCTATGCTTGTAGTGACCTGTCTTTGTATCTTGCAATATCTAGTTTGTTCTTAAATTTTTGTATGGTGTTTGCACACACTATTATTTCATCCAATTTGTTCCAGACATCTACCACTCACTGTGGAAAACTTTTTTTTTTTAGATCTCTTCTACAACTATCCTTTTTGAGTTTCTTTTCATGTCCCCTTGTTTTTCTTTTATTTTACTTTAATAAGTCTTCTCTGTGAAGGACTTTCATGCCTTTCATGAATCTGTAAATGGCCAATAGATCGCCTCTTTCTCTTCTTTGTTCCAGGGTTGGTAGTTCCAATTTAGACAATCTTTGTATGTCAATTTTGAAAGTACTGGGGTCATCTTTGTCATTGCTCTTTGGATTCTTTCTATTTTTCTTATATTCTTTTTTGTACTGGGTGTCCATAGTGCTGCAGCATACTCCAATCTTGGTTTTATCAGTATGACTAGTATTTTTTTTTACCATTACTTTATCCAAATAATTAAAAGCCACCTTTATTGACCTTAGTAAATTGTAGGTTTCTCTGACTATTTTGTTTATATGCTTGGGGACATGTCTTTGGTGATAATTACTCCTAGGTCCTTTTCAGAACTTTCTTTACTTCCTTTGTACTGATTTTATATTGTCCCGATATTCTTTTTTTACTTTTTCCAAAGTCCATTATACTATATTAATGTTGAAGTTCACTTCCCACTTTTGAATCCATTCCCAGACTTTGTCCAGGTCTCTCTGTAGTGATTCACAGTATTTTTCTGTACTTTCTTTAGTAGTTTTGCATTGTCTGCAAAGAAGTTCATGTAACATTCTACACCTTCATCTGTGTATATATATAGCAAAAATTATTGGAGTCAATACTGAACCCTGTGGGACTTCACTTATCATATCTTCCCAGGTCAAGTTTTTATCTCTGAGCACCACTCTCAATTTTCTCCCATGCAAGAAATCTTCTATTTCAGTAAATTTCCATGTACACCTGTTGCTTAGAGTTTTCTTAATAGTTTTTTGTGTGGTACTTTATCAAATGCCTTTTGTAAGTCCAGGAAAGCACAGTCTGCCCATCTGTCCCTTTCTTGCATTATATCTATTAACCTTGAATAAAAACAAATCAAGTTTGTGGCACATGATCTTCCCTGTCTAAAACTGAATTGTTTTGGATTTAGTATATTGTTCTCTTCCAGATGTTTAGTCCATCTACTTTTGATGACTTTTTCACAGATTTTAGCTATTGTACTTGTAAGGGAGACTGGTCTATAGTTTGTTGGGTCTTCCTTGTTCCCCCTTTATATATTGGCACGATATTGGCATTTTTCCAGTCTTGCAGTACCTTTCCTTCTTTGAGTGAGCAATTTATTGTCTTATATATTTTGTCCATTAGTTCATCTATATTTTCTTTTAGTATCCAGTTTGCAATTTTGTCTGGGCCGTGTGATTTTCTGACATCAAGGTTTATTATTTGGTCCCTTATTTCTCTTTGTGTCACAATTATTTCTTTCATGGAGGGGGGGGGGTCTTTCTCCCCCTCCTTCATCCCAATTGTGTTTATTTTCTTTTGTGAATAAAGATTTGAAATGTTTGTTCATAATTTCAG
Source organism: Oratosquilla oratoria (assembly GCF_046742065.1). Taxonomy (NCBI): domain Eukaryota; kingdom Metazoa; phylum Arthropoda; class Malacostraca; order Stomatopoda; family Squillidae; genus Oratosquilla; species Oratosquilla oratoria. The sequence continues at coordinate 44,133,739 of NC_134785.1, forward strand.
TCTTTTCTATATCTTCTATATATTTTGTATTCCCTTGACATAGTTTCACTATTTCCTGTTTATTTTTTAATTTACCATTTACATATCTATAGAATAATTTAGGTTGATCCTTACATTTCTCTCGCGTCTTTTTCATAGTTTCTTTTTTCTTCTCTGCATACTTTTACAGATTCATTTCTTAGTTTGATATTTGCCGCTCCTTCATTATAGATTTCTTTTAATATTGTCCATTTCTCTTCCACCTGTGTTTCTTCATTAAAGAAGTTTTCCCAACTTGCTTTTTGAAAGAATTTTCAGTTTCCCAAAATCTGTTTTGTTATACATCAGTCTTCCTTTTTTGTGTTTCTCATTTCTTCCCAGATATATTTCCTCTTTTAGTTCCAACTCAAGTTGTATGTGGTCATTCTTCCTAATTGGTGTCTTCTATTCCATTTTATCCACAATTTCAAGCTCTGACATAAATATTAAGTCTAATGTTGAGGGTTCTTCATTATTTCTATATCTGGTATTCTCTTTTAGTCTTTGTGTATTCAATGGTCATGTGCAGTAGTACATTTCCCTAAAGGTCTTCTCCATCTTTCACTGTCATCTCCCAACATATTTCTTTAGAGTTAGTCACCCATAATTACTAAGTTTCCTCCTTCTTTCAGTATTTCATTTAATGTATGCTTTGTGTCTTCCAACATTTTGGAATGGTCATTCTCTTTCCAAGAATGTTTGTTTTGGGGCCCACATATCACTACAAATGTTCTACTTTTCATGTCACTATTTTCAACTTTTATTATAATCAATTCCAAATCATTATTTCCTCCTGATATCTTTGTCACATTTAAGGCTTTCTTCGTCAAAAACATTACTCCTTCACCCTGTTTTTCTCTCTATTTTTAATCCAGTGATTATATAAACCTTGTCCAACACTATTTGGTGGTAGTGGACCTTTTAATTTCGTCTCCACAATTCCCATTATACATTCAACCCTCGGTTTAGTGGACCTTGAATTTGCGGACTTTTGATTTAGCGGACAAAAAAGTGTGTCCGGTAGTAACAATGAAATTCGGTATGAAGTCCGTAAAATGAAAATTTGTCCGATAGGTGTCCAGTAGTAACATATGTGCACGCCGAAACCTAATGGCGTGGTTCAATTTCTTCTTTATATGTAATGTACATCATTATACATATGTACTGTAGCTTTTTATTGCATATCTAATACGTATGTGCACGCCGAAACCATGACTCCTTCACCCTGTTTTTCTCTCTATTTTTAATCCAGTGATTATATAAACCTTGTCCAACACTATTTGGTGGTAGTGGACCTTTTAATTTTGTCTCCACAATTCCCATTATACATTCAACCCTCGGTTTAGTGGACCTTGAATTTGCGGACTTTTGATTTAGCGGACAAAAAAGTGTGTCCGGTAGTAACAATGAAATTCCGTATGAAGTTCGTAAAATGAACATTTGTCCGATAGGTGTTCGGTAGTAACATATGTGCACGCCGAAACCTAATGGCGTGGTTCAATTTCTTCTTTATATGTAATGTACATCATTATACATATGTACTGTAGCTTTTTATTACATATCTAATACGTATGTGCACGCCGAAACCTAACGGACAATTTTCTACGTAACGGACTTATGTCCAGTATCCAGTATTGGTAACGGACGGACCCGATTTTCAAATAACGGACAAGGGTCTGCACGCATTTGTCCGTTAAATTGAGGGCTAAGTGTATCTAGTTTTTCTTCTGCCAGATAATCATTTAGTTCACTTAATCCTGAAATCATGCCATCTATGTTGGTATAAATAACTTTTAATATTTTAATTTTTCCTCCTTTTTTGTTTCCTGTGTTTAATATATATTTTTTTATATACCATTTTCTCAGCCTCAAGTTCAGCACTCTCCAAAAAAAAGACTCGCACTTTTCGGTCTCTGTTCTTCTCTCGTTTTTTTCATTAGCTTAACATGTTAGTGTCTTTTCTCTCTCTTTTCCTCATTGCTCATTTCCTTTTTTATCCATATATTCTTGTAATTTTCACTTTTTACCAACTTTGCTGCTTTTGTTAGTACTTCTGCCATCACTTGAGATCCGAGTTTAATTATTACACTGGGTAACAGCCAAAAAATCGTCAGGGGTTTCTCAGCTGATTTAGACTAATTTTGGTGTTCTGAGTCCAAATATCACATTGGTTTTGCTCAATCAGGTCAACTTTTTGAGATACAGCCATAGGCCTACCTGATGAGCTATACATATAATAATTTGAAGGGTTTTGAGTTCAATCCTATTTTTCTTGAAGAATATAGCGAATTATTCATATATAAATGGTTGCTTCTGGTGTGTTTCTGTTTGAAATTGACTAATTGACTTATTTCTTTCTTTTCAGGGTATTGATATGGCTTCGGCGCGACGGTCATGCAGGAATAATCCTGACATTTTCTGCTACATTTGCGGAGAATACACGCTGTCAATGCACAGGAAGAGCATCACAAGCTTTGTGAAGCGCGCATACCAGGCTTACTTTCAAGTCAAGCTGGGTGACCAAGATAAGTCCTGGGCACCGCACACGGTGTGCATAACGTGCGTGGAATACCTCCGGCGGTGGACGAAGGGCACGAAAACTTCACTGAAGTTTGGGATTCCGATGGTTTGGAGGGAGCCGTCTGACCATGAATCGGATTGTTACTTCTGCGCCATCAATACTACTGGCATCAACCGGAAGAATTGGAGCAGCCTCCAGTACCCCGACCTTCCATCTGCCCGCCGTCCAGTTGCTCACTGCGAAGAACTTCCTGTACCAGCGTGCAGAGAGCTTCCTGACAGCGACGACGAGGCCACCACTGCATATGAGGGAGGAGATACAGAAGAAGAGTATGAAACACAAGATGGTCCGCAGCCCTTTTCACAATGTGAGCTTAATGATCTGGTTCGGGATCTCAGCTTGTTGAAGACTTCCGCCGAGCTGTTGGCCTCCAGACTCAAAGAGAAAAATCTACTCGGCGAGGATGCGCGTATCACGTTCTTTCGTAGAAGGCATCAGGACTACATGGGCTACTTCTGCCAGGAGGAAGACCTCGTGTACTGCCGAGATGTCGCCGGTCTTCTTGTTAAACTCGGCGCTCCTCAATATGATCCGAGAGATTGGCGACTCTTCATAGACAGTAGCAAGCGCTCTTTGAAGAGTGTGCTCATCCACAACGGGAACGAGTTCGCCTCAATTTCTCTTGCGCACTCCACAACTCTCAAAGAGAAATATGAAGCAGTCAAGTACGTGCTCGACAAAATCCAATATGAGCAGCACCAATGGCTCATCTGCGTCGACCTTAAGATGGTGAACTTTCTACTTGGTCAGCAGTCCGGGTACACAAAGTGCCCATGCTTTATATGTAAGTGGGACAGTCGAGACAGAGCCCAGCACTATGTGAAGAAAGAGTGGCCGGCGCGAGAGCAGTTAGTACCTGGGGCGAGCAACATCATAAACGAACCTCTTGTTGACCGGGAAAAGATTTTGTTCCCACCGCTTCACATCAAGCTTGGGTTAATGAAACAGTTCACGCGCGCTCTGGACAAGGATGGGAGGTGCTTCAACTACCTGTGGCGAGCCTTCCCTGGAGTGACCATTGAGAAGCTGAAGGCCGGCATTTTCGATGGCCCACAGATACGGCAGCTCATCAAGGACACAGAGTTCGAAAACTCCATGAACACGCTAGAGTGCGCCACCTGGAGGTCGTTTGTGCAGGTGGTGAACAACTTCCTGGGGAACAAGAAGGCAGCAAACCACGCCACACTCATCAACAGCATGATAAAGAACTTCCAAAACCTCGGGTGTTTGATGAGTATAAAGATGCATTTCCTGTTCTCACACATGGAGAAGTTTCCTGAAAACCTTGGTGCGGTCAGCGACGAGCGAGAAAGGTTCCATCAGGACATGCATCAAATGGAGGAGAGGTACCAGGGGAGGTGGGACGCAGTCATGCTCGCGGACTACTGCTGGTCGCTGAAGAGAGACAACCCAGCAGCTGCTCACACACGGAATTCGAGGAAACGGCGATTTACGCCGTGAACTCCGAACTTTTGTGTCACGTAACGCTCATGTACATGTATTAAGCTTATCAAATGTAATCGAGTATATAAAAAAATGAATGAATTTGGATACGTTGACTTTTATTTCCCCAGGAAAACGGAAAAACCGAATTTTTATGATCCGCAGAAATTGGGTTTTTGGATGAAAAATCGTTTTTTTCTTAAATGTCTGTAGCGAACAATCCTGACCTGATTGAGAAAAACCAAGGGCATTTTCGGACTCAGAGCATCACAATTAGTTTAATTCCGCTGGAAAACCCTGGACGATTTTTCAAAAAACAAATTTTTGTTACCCAGTGTTATAGGTCTATTTTTTTTCTTTCTTTAGAGTATAGTTCCATTCTATGCACTTCTATTTCCATCTCTTGCCCCTCCTTTTGTATCTTTTTCAGAATTTCTTTGGCTATTTCTCTCTCCTCTTTTTCTCTTAAGTTATATAGCTACATTGTGTTTTTCATTTATACACTTTTTTTTATCAACTGTGTCCCTGATCCAGTTTTCTTTCTCTTTAATTACTTTAATAACTGTTTCCTCTGCATTTTCTTCCACTTGTACAATTTCTTTATAAGCTATTTTTTTGTTTTCCTGATATACTTTCCATCGATTTCTTGAAGATCTGTCTCTTTTATGGTATCTCCAACTTTCTCAGTCACTGCTTGTATTTGTTCTTTTACTCTCTTTTTAAAGCCTCATTTTTGTTCCTTTTCATCCTCTCATTTTCATTTTTAACTAACTTTAATTCTTTTTTTAGGTCATTAAGCTCTCTGTTGGTCTCAGCATTCTATTCAACTCATTCATTTCTCTATACATTGCCCTGTATTCTGCTTTTAAATCTATTTCTTTTATTAGTTCTGTAATCTCTTGATTTCGTAGAATATTTTTATACCTTATCTCCCTTTCTAAATCTATACCTTTACCTAGTATTCTACCTTCTCTTGCAAACCCAGAAAAAGCAATATTCTCATCATACCTTTGGTTACATTGAGGCATTTCCATATTACAATTTTTTTTTGGGGTGACACCTAACAGCAATTCAACCCTACTCACATTTAGTGTTCTTTTAGTTGGTTCACCATATTTTTGTCTGGCTTCACCATCCTCCATTTTAAATTATTTTTCATTCAGTGGATTTACTCTAATAAATCATTTTGGTCACTCGATAAGCAAAGCTTCCCCTTTCCCATACAATACCAGACTAAGTGTTTCCTCCAACTTAGCGAAAAAGCACTGTACTCCAGATCTCATTCTAGACGTCTGTTGCAGATGGTGGTTCGTCAGTGTGTGACTTATCTTCACTACACTATAGAGTGGACTACCATAAAGCATCACTACAAAATACAGAATCATTTAATTTATTGAAAGAGATGAAGGGAAGGAAGGAATGATGGCAAGAGGGTGAGTTAGAGAATGTGGGTAATAGGGAGAAAGGGAAGGAGAGAGAAAAGAATCAGTTTATTTACTGAAAGAGTGGGAGGGACAGAAGCAGTGAGGATAAGGTGGAGAAAGGGAGGGAGGGGAGAGAGAAAGACAGAGGAGTGGGAGATAGAGAGGAATACTAGAAAAAAAAAAGAGTAAAAAGCATATGAATATATCACATTCATATTAAATATACATCTACACATGACTATCATAGATGTGTACATTTTTTGCATTCAATTCATTCAAAAAATGTTTTATGGAATAGTATTCAATTATTGAAAGGTTTGTGGAGAAAATATATATACATTCTTCTGGCCCTATCCATATGGGTTCTCCTTGACCCTGAATAAGATTCTAAAAATTTCAGCATCCAAATATAATCACAAAGAAGATGAAGAATGACCCCGATTATGATCTGTCAAATTACAAAATTTCCACGACCACAGCTCTTCTCAATCTCAACTGTACTATGAAATTATGTCACTTCTAAATGAAGATATAAAACTATAGTTCACTTCAGCTTCCATCAAAGACTTTTAGTTCAATGTTTTAATAACGTCATCCAAATACTGCCATATCAAACATTACATATTCATTACAAAGAGGTTTGTCTATTTCACATCCAATAGATGCAGAGGTTAGTTATAATAAAGGGAATATAAATGATGGAATGAAAAGTGTTATAGTATGTGGGATGAATCCAAGAAGAAGGTTGTATGACGAAGCGATTGTACCCAAGAGGCTGGATAACCGCATCAAAGATAACTGCCCAGGATGTAACACTTCACCACATACTATACAACACATTATGGAAGACTGCATTGTACACAATCATGCATGCCAACAACACAATATACACCCTATAAGGGGTTTATAGGAAAACCCCGTTCCATATGTGGCGGGACTGCTTGACCAGACAGTCTAGGAAACAATAACTCAGCAAAGACTCAGAATACAAATGAAGCAGAAAGGAAGAGAACAATTCTTTGTCCCAGGACTCTTGCAGAAGACCTATAGCTCCTGGGTAACCAGATTGGCCTAGAGGTCATTCAAGGAGGAAATATTGTTTATCTTCTGTCTGGTGATTTCACGTGGCAATTCAATTCTGTGGCCAGGCCTACTCTATGTTAGTTCTGGGTAGTAGCTTGAATACACTCATGGCAGTGTGGTTCTTACTTATTTTGGGGAGTGATTTTTTTTTGTGGTTGTTGTTCCATAGACTCTCTGGCCAAGCAGTTCCATCTCCCAGAGGAATGGAATGGCTGGAATGGGTTTTCCCACAAATTCCTTATAGAGTATATATTGTGTTGTTAGTGTGTGGTCTTCCACAATGTGCTGTATAGTGTGGGGTGAAGTGTTGCATCATAGACATATATATGTGATGCAGTCATCCAGCCTCTTCTGGTAGCTTAGAAAGGCTGAATGGTGGCTGCATCGCAGTCTGGCCAGGTGGACTGTCCTTTTGGGGAAAGAGAGGATTCCGAGGGATGGATATCAGGAGATCTGGCATACAGCAATGTATTGTCTTTCAGTTTGTTATATAATTATGGATATGCTTCTGGAGGCTAGTGTCTGGTGGTTGTGGAGGAAGAGAGTATTTGCATGTTGTTTTGATGTTTCTTGGTGATGATTTTTTGGTTGGGCTCATGTCTGGGGGAATTAGGTGGAATATGGAATTTAGGGGTTGATATTGGAGTGCTTATTAAATACTGTATGTGTATGTAGTGAAGGTGTTCTTCCCTATCTTAGGGGTGACCAAGTCAAAAGTTACATGAAAATTAATAAAGCATGACAATTAGAAGTTCCACATTGTTTCATTACATCTTATGTGAGAATATTTTCATTACAAGTTCCATCGCATTCTAATATCTACACTTTTTTTTTAAAGACCTAAATATATAGACCAACCCAATTCTAATATTGAAGGAACCATCTCATTTATAAAGGACATATTGCAAAAAATTTACCTCAACAAAATACAACCCCAAATCAATAAACTGAAAGACCCTAATGTATTGGAGGGAAAAAAAAAAAAAAAAAAAAAAATGTGTAAAACTTGTATCTCAGAGAAAGATAAGAGATAGAGAGAAAAAATATTCTTATTTTATTTATCTATTTATTTTTTCTTTATGGATATCCAACATATTTAATCTAAGAACCCTTCTTGGATCACTAAATTACATACATCAACTATCCTATAGCAACTAGGTATTCAAAAATGGTACTTAAACTATTGATATAGTTGCTACACAGCTGTGAAAAAGCACATAATCCATTTCCCACAGAAATCCACATTATAAAAGTTGCTCTGGCAAACACTAAAAGAAGTTTATTCAACTAAAGATTAGATCTTAGTTATAACAAAATCTCTCGACCAAGCCCCGCACCTATTAGAGCCATAACCTTTGCTGAATAAAACTGCCATATGTTTGGTACAGCAACATCTATAAAGTGGATCACTGCACTGAAGCACTTAATATGGTTTGGCAACATGGAAGAAGACACTAATGAGTACAAAGATATACAAGCCCTACAAGGCACTGTGGGTCCATTGGCTTTACAAAACATGTGCCTAAGAAGACGTACCATTGCAAAGGAATTGACACATTTGGTGATAACAAGGGCTGTACAGGTGCTTTACATACAACCTTGCTATGTTGGAATACAGCAGTGTGATTACCTTTTTTTTTTTTTTTTTTTTTTTTTTACTCACTGACGAAATGAGACTGTTCATGCCCTTTTTCTGATGAGAACACTAGATTATGTTTATTTTTCACAGATTTCTTAAAGAGATCAATCTATTAACTGCCTCTGTTCTCTAGTGGAGGAGACTCATGGCCCCAATATATGTAGAAAAAGCCCCCCAGGTTGAATGAGGAAACCACTTAAGAAATTCTGTATAGATGCCTGTTCTGCATTATGTGTTGGGAAATAAAAGATTAGAGCAGTGATTCTCAACTGGACCCCCCAGGGTTCATAGTTTCATAATTGCAGCCACAACCCATAAACTAGATATAGTTACTTTAGTTAGTCAATGCCTGATGACTATATTCAGTGTTGGTGTGGTCTCCCGGAGGTTAAAGAAAAGCAATACATAAGTACATGTTACATGAGAAAATAGGATGAGAACCCCTGGATTAGAGGTTGTGCCTTTTGTATAGTTTGTGGCTCTTGGGCAGATGGTGTCCATTACCAGTCTAATTCTTTGATGATACTGTTTCAGTGCTTGGTGGTGACCTGATCAATCATTCAGCCACCCAATCAGTCTGTTGCCTCAGGTTTCTCTTGGAGGAGATTCATGGCTGCCAGATAACTGTGACCTGAACAGATATGACCTAAGAAGATAATAAAATAGAAGGGATTCTCTCTGAGCCACACTCTGGATGGAGGTAAAGGTGCTGGTGGATGTTTGACAGAAAGATGCATGAGCTTCATCCTTCTAGTGATATCCTACTCATCTCCAAGTGAAACTGTTCACATACAAGCCAATCCTTAGTTCCAAGTCTGTAACTACATTGTCAACCATATGTAACTCGTATTTGACGAACAAAATTCCTGCAATCTGTAAAAATGTACATACAATCTCTGTTATGAAACTTGACCAACAAATAAACCAAGTGACTGAAAAAAACCCCACAAACATAAACTAGGAAGAAAAGACAACAAGACACCCCACAAGTCCCACTGCAAAACTAGGATGATGATGATGATGATGAAGAGAGAGAAAAAAAAAAAAAAAAAAAAAAAAAATTAATACCCACTCTCTCCCATTCCAGTCACCATCAACACTAAAACAGTACCAGTGGGAAATTAATATGGTTCAAAATGCCACATAAGTTAAAGTTCACACCACCACGAAGACACTGTTCTACAGGCACACAATAACCAGCAATATAATACTTCTCTAAGAGATTTATGAGCAAACTTGGGCCATTGCTAAATATTTTGTGGCGGTTGATTTCCTACATGAGAAAACCTGAGGCTACAGATTGTAACATGGAAGCCTATTCATTATTTCTTTTGTGCTAAAAACATTTTCTTCTTAATTAAATAATTTCTGCTTTGTGCCCTACAGATATAAGAGAAAGAGCATTGGTCAAAAAGATAAACAAATAAAAAATATCATAACTCATCACTGCTGCATGACTTTAATAAAAACCTCAGCAACTAGTACTAGTGCACTGCTGAAATAACATCATATTCAGGGTCAAAAAGAATCATAAAAATAACAACATTAAAAACTAATTAGGTGCAGTCTTCTTCATTACAATACTTGCCCTAGTGTTTGGGTACTTGTGTATCTTTAACATGATTTTCCTACTCCATTCACTACTGAATAACTTGTGTTTCTTTATCGGCACAAGTTTTTGAGATGAAAATATTTTACAAATCACTTAATTGGAATTTCAGGAAATCACATACAAGAACAAATCAATCAACCCAATTACATAATAAGTAAGAATGTAAGAGCATATCACAAACAATAGTTTAAGCTAGTAAACTTGGATTACATCCTAGTTCTCTCTATTTTGCAGTTCATCTTAAGTAGCAGGAATACCTAGAATATTCGTAAGTAACATTTCATTCATCTCCACACACGTGACAGCTACAGTATGGTTTTGATGCTATTAAGGCTGTATGTATATACCTGCATATTTTGTGTAAAGGCAGGATGAGAAAGTATCACTGCAAGAATAAGTATTCTATGCTACATTAACTAAATCACCTTAGTGTTAAATAAATATCTCCAAAGAATAACATCAATGACTAGATATTTGTTCTGTAAATAAAGGTAACAGAGAAAATCACTTGGCAAAAATGGAGCTTGTCCAGTCATAAACTGCTGTAACCTGATGGTGATTGGCTCACTAGAATAGCTATCCATCTTGCTTTGCCCCAGTGTCAGCTGGGTTTCACTTGTGCTTTCCTTTTGCATCTCTCATTCCAGTAACCTATGAGAAAAAGAAAACAGTATGTCAACTAACAGGATTTCTAATGTACGAGCAAACACAATTTCCTACATGACCAATACACGTATTAAAGAATCAGAAGTCAGGATGGAGTAGCTGGTAGTGTGTCAGTAGTGACACCTGTTGTGTTCTTCTATTTATATAACAAGAGGCTTCTTTCTCCTTATGAGGGAGGTAGCCAGCTCAACCTACCCTACTCCTATCTATCACCCATTTTCTTTTATCTTAGCTTCTTGTGGATGAAGATCCCTGTACTTTACCCATTGCCTGGGTCAGAACCAATGCAGCTAGACACAGCACACCTACAGTAGGGCCTGTGCTTCATTTCCATGGTGACCCTCCCTCCTTGTCCCCTTATGTTATATTCTTGATTCATTTAACAGCTAATAAAACTGAATTACTGTGAGAGCAGCATGAATTAAATTCATACATTTATATACCATAAATCCACCCTACATCCATCCAATAACCCATTCACTGTCCCTCCCATCTTAGAACCTCGTGGATGAAGGGTCATCCCTGTCCCCCCACCACAATGTACAGGTCAAAGGCATACATACATATACCAAAGGCTTTTCCCCCTTACAATGGGGGGGTGGAGGTAGCCAAAAAGAAAAAGGCATGGAAACCACTCCCACCCATTCCATTCCCTACATATTCCAATCCCGTCCACCCTCCTCCTTTCCTTTTATCTTGGCACCTCCTAGATGATGGGTCATCCCTGCATCCTGTCCACTGCCCTGAGTCAAAAGCAGAGTTGTATGACACAGCACATCCACAGCAAGGCCGCTTCATAAATTTGGCGACCCCCTCTCCGTCCCCTCATGCAGAAAAGGAGAAGACAGGGAGAATTCCCTTCGGGCTGTGTCAATTTTTTTCCCATACATACTTCCTCACACCCCCCACCCACTCCCCCTCATGCATCACAGCATCATCCATACACAACCCTTCTCCATTCACCCCTATCTTCTGTCCTCTCCTGTCCTTCCTCAACAGACATTCCTCTCTTTTGTAATGCCTCTTTCACCCCCATCCATCCATCTCATCCTAGGACGCCCCCTCATATTCACTCCTTCCACACCTCTTTTAGTAATCTTTCTTCACTCATTCTTTCCATGTGTCCAAACCATCCTAATACTATTTCATCAACCCTATCTTCCAGCTCCCTTTCCACCCCTGTTCTCCTCCTCACCTTCTCATTTCTCACTCTATCTACCCTAGTAACCCCTATCATACTTCACAGACATTTCATCTCAAACACATTCAAACTCCTTCTCTCTTCCTCTCTTATGTTCCATGTTTCTGCTCCATACAGTGCTGTTGGCACAATCACTCCTTCATATAATCTCTTAGCACCCATTCCCAGATGTCTATTTCTCATTACATTTTTTAATCCACCACGGCATTCACTCTTCTCTCAATCTATATTCTACCTCCACCACAATTCCACCCTTTCCTGCTACATTTGCACCCAAGTATCTAAAACTATCCACTTCTTCCAGTCTCTCACCCTTAACCCCTTCCATACGGTGCCGCACACGTAGGCGTCATGGGGAGCGAGTGTATTCGCGAGGCTGCCATATCGGCGTCTTGATTATATTTATTGTAGTCGCCCCTCCATAATGACATTCTTTCTAATTCTTTTGTAATCGCATTTTCTATGGTTATCAAAATTCACAGGTGAAGAGAGAACGATCGATATAAGCGGTGACTATATTTTATGATGCGAGTATTATTACGACACGTCGTACGGCTGGCATCGGCTGCTGCCACTGAGATCTAAGTCCATGACGCCTACGTGTGCGGCACCATATGGAAGGGGTTAATGCTCACTTTCATCCTGCTGTCACTCTCTCCCCTTGTAGATCTCATCACCTTACTTTGGCCCACATTTATCTTCAGCTTCCTTCTTTCACATACCTTCTCAAACTCTGTCACTAACTTCCTCAGTCCCTCCTCTGATCCTGCTACAAGTGCAGTGTCGTCAGCAAACAACAACTGGCTTATTTCCCACTTTCCTCCATTTTCTTTAACTACCTCCAACCCCTGACCCACTACCCTTGCATTCACCTCTCGCACCACCCCATCCATGTATAGATTGAACAGTCAGGGTGACATAACACATACCTGACGAAGTCTCACCTTTACCTCAAACAATTCACTCTCTCCATTTCTGATCCTAAAACAAACTCTATTACTCTCATGAAAACTCTTGACTGCTCTTAAAAGCTTTCCTCCTATCCCATATATCTGCAGTACCTTCCACAGTGCCTTCCTGTCTACCCTGTCATAAGCCTTTTCCAGATCCATAAAAGCCTATAAAACATCCTTACCTTTTCCTATAGCTTTCTCACATATCTGTCTTACCACAAAAATCTGATCTACACAACCCCTACCTGTCCTAAAACCACACTGTTCCTCACCAATTACTCCCTCTGTTCCTCTCCTAATCCTCCCAATTAAGACCCTCCCATAAGCCTTTCCATCTACACTCAGCAAGCTGATCCCTCTGAAACTACTACACTCACACTTGTCCCCCTTTCCCTCGTAAAGCGAAACTATATAGGCACTCCTCCAGCACTCTATCCTCTCTTAACCATTTCCATACGGTGACGCCTACGTAGGCGTCATGAGGAGCAAGTGGGTACACGATGATGCTGACGTCAGCGTCTTGATTATATTTATTCTAGTCGTCCCTACGTAACCTCCATTCTCTCTAAACTGGCTTCATCATATTTTCAATGGTTTTCAAAATTCATGGGTGAAAGAGAACGAACGATTGAGCACTGACTATTTTTTATAATGCGATTATTATGACGCAACATTGCACGTAGGGCAGCTAATGCTGCCAGACGTGCGATATGCCCCAGAGTGAAGAGGTTAAACAAACATTCAATAACCTCACCAGCCAGTCCACCATCACTGTACCTCCTTTCTTCAGACATTCTTCATGGCATCCATCCAACCCAGGTGCCTTACCTGCTCTCATCATTTTAAAAGCTGCTTTCACTTCATCTTTCCCTATTTCTCCATTTTTCTCACTCATCTCTCTCATTTTCTTAGCACTTCCCACTGCAACTACCTTTCCCTCCCTATCCTCATTCACATTTAGCAACTCCCAAAAATACTCTGCCTACCTTCCTCTTACTGCCTTCTTATACTCATTCTCCTTTTCTTTCTAATTCAAGCAGTTCACTCTAAGTACCTCCCTACCTTCTGCCCTTTTCCTCTTTCTCCACCTATTCTCCACTCTCAATTTACCTTCCACCAGAAAATGATCTGATATTCCCCCACTCTCTCCCCTTAGAACATGTATATCCTTAACTCTTCCTACCATACTCCTGGTCACCACTATATAATCCATTAATGCTAAAGGTCAAAGGCAATACAGTTAAATTCAAGAGATTAATTTTAAGAAGATGGCATTAGAAAATACATAGGTATGTCTAGGAAGTCCAGAGAAAACTGAATTACTTGCTCCACTAACATCATAATTTAGAATATAATAATGGCAAGACATATCTACACATACACACATGTGATTGCTTTGACAGAAGAGATCTGATTAAAGATAGGACTTTAAGAAGTCATGGAAGGAAATCAAGACCACGTGTCTAAAGGATGTGAAGAAATAGTTATCCATATAAAGGCATAAATACTTGGAATATGATAATTGGAAATCAAGGATATAGATTAAGTTAGAGCTACATGAATTTAAGGCTTAACCCTGTGGTAGGGGAGACAGAAGACTCCCAAGTGTTCCCACTTGAATTGTAAAAGGTGACAAAAACGGGACAGGGAGCGGGCTAGGTATCCTTCTTTCTGTTGCTCAAAAAAAAAAAAAAAAAAAAAAAAAAAAAAAAAAAAAAAAAAAAAAAAAAAAAAAAAAAAAAAAAAAAAAAAAAAAAAAAAAAAAGGAGCACTGGCATAAGAGGGTCTGGGAGGAGTTTTCCAACCAGCATCCTAAGATTTGGATCTTTTAATGTGCATGGATGTGGTACAGATGAGTGTGAAAGGGAAGAGATAGGCAGTATGTTCGCAAGAAGAAGGATGTATTGGCACTGAGTGAAACTAAGTTGAAAGGGAGGGGTGAGTTTGAGTTTGGGAGGGAGGACCTCAGGAGTGAAGAGAGGACAAGGGAAAGAAGGGATGGCTATACTAGTAAGTGAAGAGATAGGTAAGCATGTGGGGTGGAAGGAGGTTTCTTCACGGTTAATGTGGATGAAGGTGAAACTGGAAAGGGAGATATGGATTTTTGTAAGTGCATATGGGCCTGGTAGTGAGAAGAGTGTGGAGGAAAGGGAGGCTTTTTGGATTGATTTAAATAAGTGTATAGAGGGTTTAGGGAGAAATGTCAATGTAGTGGTATTGGAAGATCTCAATGCTTGGGTAGGAGATGAACCAATAGATGGAGTGGTTGGGAAATGTGGAGTTCCAGGAAAAAAATGGAGAGGTGCTGATGGAGATGTGTCTAGAGAACTGATTAGTAAATACAGTGTTTAGGAAGACAGTCAAGCATGAGTACACATGGGAGAGGGTGGTGGATGGAAGGGTGGTAGACAGGGCTTTAATGGACTATATAGAGGTATCCAGAAGAGTAGGAAGAGTTAAGGATGTACATGTTCAAAGGGGAGAGAGTGGGGGAATATCAGTTCACTTTTTGTGGAAGGTGAGTGGAGGATAGATGGAGGAAGAGGAAAAGGACAGAAGGTAGGGAGGTGCTTAAAGTGAACTGCTTAAATGAGAAATAAAAATGAGTACAAGAAGCTGAGAGAAGAGTGGGAGGGAGTGAAGGATAGAGTAGAACTGGGAGTCGAGGAATAGGAATGTTTCAAGGAGGAAGTCACAAGGTGTGCAAAGATGGTGTGGGGAACAAGGAGAATGGGAAGAAATAGAAGGATGGGTAATGAGTAGTGGTACATACATATGCGAAAGGTTTTTTCCTCCTTACAAGGGAGGGAGGGGAAAAAAAAAAAAAAAAAAAAAAAAAAAAAAAAAAAAAAAAAAAAAAAAAAAAAAAAAAACCACTCCCACCCTTTCCATCCCCAATATACTCCACGCTCTTATCTTGGGAACTCCTAGATGACAGGTCATCCCTGCATCTTTCCCACTGCCCGGGGTTAGAAGCTATGCCACAAGACACAACAAGGCCACTTCGTTAAATTGGTGACCCCCCTCTCCATCCCCTAATGCAGAAAAGGAGAAGACGGGGAGAAATCCCTTTGGGCAGCTTCAATTTATTTCTCACCCATACTCCTTCACCCCCCACCCACTCACCCTCATGCATCACAGCATTGTCCATACACAACCATTCTCCATTCACCCCTATCTTCTATCACCCCTTTCCCAATGCCCCTTTTGCTCCATCCATCCATCTTATCCTAGGTCAACCCCTCGTGTTCACTCCTTCCACATCTGCTTTCCATACCTCTTTTACTAATCTTTCTTCACTCATTCTTTCCACGTGTCTAAACCATTCCAATATTCTTTCATCAACCTTATCTCCCAGCTCCCTTTCCACCCCCGTTCTCCTCCTCACCTTCTCATTTCTCACTCTATCCAGCCTAGTAACCCCTATCATACTTCTCAGACACTTCATCTCAAACACATTCAAACTCCTCCTCTCTTCCTTTTTTATGTTCCATGTTTCTGCCCTGTACAGTGCTGTTGGCACAAGCAATTCTTCATACAATCTACTCTTAGCATCCATTCCCAAATGTCTATTTATTACACTTTTTAATCCCCCAAGGCATTTACTTGCTTCTCTCAATCTACATTCTCCACTTCTCGCTTTCCCGCCACATTCATACCCAAGTATCTAAAGCTATCCACTTCCTTCTGTATCTCTTGCTTAATGCTCACTTCCAGTCTGCTGCCACTTTCTCCCCTTGTACATCTCATCACCTTACTTTTACCAACATTTATCTTCAACTTCCTTGTTTCGAATACCTTCCCAAACTCTGTCACTAACTTCCTTAATCCCTCCTCTGATCCTGCTACAAGTGTAGTGTCGTCAACAAAAAACAACTGGCTCATCTCCCACTTTTCTCCATTTTCTTTAACTATCTCCAATCCCTGACCCATTATCCTTGCATTTACCTCTTGCACCACCCCACCACCCATGTATAAATTGAACAGCCAGGGTGACATAACACATACCTGAAATCCCTTTACTTCAAACCACTCGTTCTCTCTATTTCTAATCCTAACACAAGCTCTACTACTCTTGTAAAAACTCGATTGCTCTTAACAGCTTTCCTCCTATCCCATATATCTGCAATACCACCTACAGGGCCTTCCTGTCTACCCTGTCATAAGCCTTTTCCAGATCCTTAAAAGCCCAAAAAACATCCTTACCTTTTCTACAGCTTTCTCACGTATCTGTCTTACCACAAAAATCTGATCTAAGCAACCCCTACCTGTCCTAAACCCACACTGTTCCTCACCAATTACTCCCTCTGTTCCTCTCCTAATCCTCTCAATTAAGACCCTCCCATAAGGCTTCCCAACTACACTTAACAAACTGATTCCTCTGAAACTACTACATTCACACTAGTCCCCTTTTCCTTTGTAAAGTGGAACTATACAGGCACTCCTCCAGTCCTCCGGCACTCTACCCTCTCTTAAACACACATCAAATAACTGTACCTCCTTTTTTTCAGACATTGTGCATGACATCCATCCAACCCAGGTCCCTTACCTACTCTCATCATCTTAACAGCTGCCTTCACTTCATCTTTCCTTATTTCTCCTCCATTTTCCTCGCTCATCATGGTAATTTTCTTAGCACTTCTCACTGTATACCTTTCCCTCCCTATCCTCCTTGACGTTTAACAACTCCCTAAAATACTCTGCCCATCTTCCTCTTACTGCCTTCTCTTCCATTATCATCTCTCCATCTGCCACCTTTTACCTTTTCTTCTCTACTTGATTTGCCTTCTATTCCTTTCTTAATTTCTTTCCAAAACATCTTTTTATTACTTTCAAAATTTTCTGTCATACTCTTACCCCACTTCACATCTGATCTCCTCTGTCTCCTTTATCTTATGCTTTACTTATCTTTTATTTTCCTTGTATCTCCCATATGATTCCCTTGTCCTATTTTGTAACCAATCTGTGAAAGCTTGCTTCTTCTCTACTACACCCTTCTTTGTTTCCTCATCCCACCACTCACTACCCTTCCTTCTATTTCCTCCCATCCTTCTTGTTCCACACACCATCTTTGCACACCTTATGACTCCCTCCTTGAACCATCCCCATTCCTTCTCCACTCCTAGTTCTAATTTATCCTTCACTCCCTCCCACTCCTCCCTCAGCTTCTTGTACTCCTCCTTTTCTTTCTCATTTAAGCAGTTCACTCTAAGCACCTCCCTACCTTCTGTCCTTTTCATCTTTCTCCATCTATCCTCCACTCTCAATTTACTTTCCACCAAAAAATTATCTGATATTCCCCCACTCTCTCCCCTTAGAACATGTACATCCTTAACTCTTCCTACTATACTCCTGGTTACCACTATATAGTCCAATAATGCTCTATCTACCACCCTTCCATCCACCACCCTCTCCCATGTGTACTTATGCTTGACTTTCTTCCTAAACACTATTTGATTTCATCAACTCTCTTTCAAGACACATCACCACCATTAACTCTCTATTATGATTTTTTCTGGAACTCCACTCTTCCCAACCACTCCATCTATTGGTTCATTTTCTACCCTAGCATTAAGGTCTTCCAATACAACTACATTGACATTTCTCCCTAATCCCTCTATGCACCCATTTAAATCCATCCAAAAAGCCTCCCTTTCCTCCACACTCTTCTTACTACCAGGCCCATATGCACTTACAAAACCCACATCTCCCTTCCCAGTTTTGTCTTCATCCACATTAACTATCTCTTCACTTACTAGTGTAGCCACCCCTTCTCTCCCTTGTCCTCTCTTCACTCCTGAGAACCTCCCAACTACACTCCCAAACTCACACTCACCCCTCCCCCCTCCCTCTCAACTTAGTTTCACTCAATGCCAACATATCAATCTTTCTTCTCACTAACATACTTCCTATCTCTTCCCTTTTACTCTCATCTGTACCACATCCATGCACATTAAAAGATCCAAATCTTAGGGTTGGAAAACTCCTAGACCCTCTTATGCCTTTACTTTTTTTAGGAATGTCCCCTTTGGGGTTACAGGGAGAAGAGTGCCTAATCCTAATCCCTGTCCTGTTTTTTGTCACCTTGTACGACTCAAGTGGGAAGACATGGTGGCAGTATTCTCCTCCCCCACCAGAGGGCTAGGCAAAAAAAGGAATTGAATATTCAGAGAAATGGTACAGGACAGTAACAAGTGGTGGGGGGGACAGCATAATGGAGGAACAGTCGCAATATAGTAAAGTATCATCATTTCTATATGAACAGAGGTTTCCTCTGTCACGGACAAAATGATGTGTGACTCTGGTCCATAGGAGCATCCCATATAGACCCTAAAGTATCAACTGCATGCTACTTAGCCACAATAACATGTAGCCAATACCCCAGATGGTGGTGGGATGAGGAAATAAAGAAGGCTGTAGAACAGAAGAAACAAGCATTCACATATTGGTTACAAATAGGACAAGAGAATCATACGAGTGGTTAAAAAAAAAAAAAAAAAAAAAAAGTGAAGCATAAGATAAAGGAGGCAAAGAGAACTGATGTGAAATGGGGTAAGAAGAGTATGACAGAAAATTTTGAAAGTAATAAACAAGATGTTTTGGAAGGAAATAGCGAGGAAGGGAAGATGCATCAAGTAGAGAAGAAAAGGTAAAAGGTGCACAAGGAGAGAAGGCTGTAAGAGGAAGAAGAACAGAGTATTTTGGGGAGTTGAAAAATGTGAAGGAGAATGGGGAGGGAAATGTAGTTGCGAAGGGAAGCGCTAAGAAAATGACAGTGATGAATGAGGAAAATGAAGGAGAAATATGGAAAGATGAAGTGAAAGTTATCAAAATGATGAAAGCAGGAAAAGCACCCGGGTTAGATGGGTGTCATACAGTGTCTAAAAAAGGGAGGTACAGTGATGGTGGACTGGTTGATGATGTTGTTTAATGCTTGTCTTTTTAAAAGAGGGTACAGTGCTGGAGGACTGAAGGAGTGCCTGTATAGCTCCACTTTACAAGGGAAAAGAGGACAAGTGTGAGTGTAGTAGTTTCAGAGGGATGAGTTTGTTGAATGTAGTTAGGAAGGCTTATGGGAGGGTTTTGATTGAGCAGATTAGGAGAGGAACAGAGGGAGTAATTGGTGAGGAACAGTTTAGGTTTAGGACAGGTAGGGGTTGCATGGATTAGATTTTTGTGGTAAGGCAGGAGGTGCTAAGATGAGAGGGAGGGTGGAGGGGTGTGGAGTGTATTCAGGGATGGAATGGGTGGGAATGATTTTATGCCTTTTCCTTTTTGGCTACCTCCCTTGTAAGGGGGAAAAAGCCTTGGTATATGTATGTATGGTTAAGGCTTATGACAGGGTAGACAGGAAGGCCCTGTGGGAGGTATTGCAGATATATGGAGTAGGAGGAAAGCTGGTAAGAGTAGTCATAAGTTTTTATGAGAGTAGCAGAGCCTGTGTTAGAATTAGAAATAGAGAGATTGAGTGGTCTGAGGTTAAGGTGGGACTTCATCAGGGATGCGTCATGTTACCTTGGCTTTTCAATTTATACATGGATGGGGTGTTGTGAGAGGTAAACACAAGGGAAGTGGGCCAGGGATTGGAGATAGTTAAAGAAAATGGAGAAAAGTGGGAGATAGGCCAGTTGTTGTTTGCTGACAAAACTGCACTTGTGACAGGACCAGAGGAGGGATTAAGGAAGTCAGTAATGGAGTTTGGGAACATGTATGATAGAAGGAAGTTGAAGGTAAATGTTGGTAAAAGTAAGGTGATGAGATGTACAAGGGGAGTGGATGGCAGCAAATTAGAAGCGAGTATTAAAGGAGAGAGACTGGAGGAAGTGGATAGCTATAGATATTTGAGTGTGAGTGGCAGGGAAGGGAGGAGTGGAGGTGGAGATAGAATGTAGATTGCGTGAAGCACGTATATGGCTTGGGGGATTAACCCCTTCGATACGATGACGCCTACATAGGCGTCATGAGGAGCAAGTGGGTACGCGAGGATGCCGATGTAGGCGTCTTGATTATATATATTGTAGTTGTACCTGCGTGACCCCCATACTCTGTAAATTGGCTTCATCATATTTTCTATGGTTATCAAAATTCACGGGTGAAAGAGAACGAGCAATATAGCACTAACTTTATTTTTTATAATGCGAGTATTATGACGCAACATCGCATGTCTGGCAGCTAATGCTGCCTGCGAGATTTTGGCCCGTATTGAAGGGGTTAAAAAGTGTAATGAGAAAAAGACACTTGGTAATGGTTAAGAGGAGATTGTATGAAGGAGTTATTTTGCTGACAGCATTGTATGGGGCAGAAACATAGAACATAAAAGAGGAAGAGTTTACATGTGTTTGAGATGAAATGCCTGAGAAGTATGGTAGGGGTAACTAGGCTGGATAGAGTGAGAAATGAGAAGGTGAGGCGGAGAATGGGGATGGAAAGGGAGTTGGGAGATAGGGTTGATGAAAGAATATTGTGATGGTTTGGACACATGGAAAGAATGAGTGAAGAAAGATTAGTGAAAGAGGTGTGGGAGGCAAAGGTGGAGGCAGTGAACATGAGGGGGTGACCTAGGATGAGATGGATTGGGTAAAAGGGGCATTGGGAAAGAGAGAAATGTCTATTGAAGAAGGGAGAAGACAGAAGATAAGGTGAGTGGAGAATGGTTATGTATGGATGATACTGTGATGCATGGAAGGGAGAGGGTACGGGATTGGGGGGTATGTGTGAATGATATTTTGATGCAGCTTGAAGGGATCAATTAAATGAAGTGGCCTTGCTGTGGATATGCTGTATTTTGCTACATTGCTTCTGACCCAGGGCAGTCAGTGAGATGCAGGGATGACCTGTCATCCATGAGGACCAAAGAAAAGAGGGAGGGAGGGAGGGGTGGTGAATGGGAGTGGAAATACGTGGGGATGAAATGGGTGGGAATGGATATATGACTGGCTACCTCCCTTGTAAGGAGGAAAAAGCTGTTGGTATATGTATGTATGCATGCTTGATAAAAAATTAGAGAATAAGAAATGGGACCCAACGAGTGTTGCTCCTTTCCTACAATTAGGTATATACACACACACACAAACACAAATATATATATATATATATATATATATACATATATACACACATATATATATATATATATATATATATATATATGATACAATATGTGCAAGTGTAAGACTGACTAACCTTGTAACATGTCATTCACACATGGTTGGTACTAGTGATGTTATTTATATCGAGTTCATCTTCATCTTCACAAAGCCCATGACTGGAGTCGCTCACAATTAAACTTTCTCTCTCAATACCATCTGTTGACACCAAGCTGAAAGATATTGCTTAATTAGTAATTCCTCTTATGTCCATGGGGAAGAAAAGAAAAAAGGAAAAAAAATACACACACACACATATATATATATACATATGATGCTTTGATTTAATGTCCCAAACTCCCACCTATCGAGAGGCTAGGACAGTGCCCCTTATAGTGTACTTTACAACAAGGAGCAATCCAACTCCATCAACAACACCATCAAGCTGAAATTGATCAGGAGACCATCGTCAATAATACCAGGGTAGTTACACAATGCAACAAATTAAAGGAATTGAAAATGGTGGAAGCTATCCTCATAAAGGAACAAGCCCCTACCATCAATATTCAATCCAATATGATTTCCAGTATACCTTTTTTTCAATGGTTGTTCTACGATAAAATCCCATCTTCCTTCCCCTCTGCATGTCACCAATGAGGTGACCCGAATTGTACCCATACCCCCTCTCTCTCCTTCCTCCTGAACACCCTCCTCCCTTTCCGTGGTCAACCAGTATATAATCCCCCTCTCTCTCCTTCCTCCTGAACACCCTCCTCCCTTTCCGTGGTCAACCAGTATATAATCCCAAGCTCTCTGTACTTTTCTGCAATTTTTTAGCATGTAACTGTGTAAACTGTGTTAGACTTATTTGTAACTTTCTGAAGATGACTCCAAGTAGTCAAAACATCAATTAAAATGGAAGACTATGGCTGGCTTGTATTTGCCCATCCTCTGGAAACGAGACAAATTATTAGAAAATTCAAAACATTAGAAAGAAAATTAAAAACTGTGAGAATGCTGTTGTATTTAACAAAGTGTGTATCAGTGAAAACCTGCATCCTAATTATACAAATATATATATATATATATATATATATATATATATATATATACCCTGTATATATACAAATATATACATATATATATATATATATATATATATACATACATATACCAAGGCTTTTTCCCCCTTACAAGGGAGGTAGCCAAAAAGGAAAAGGCATAAAATCACTCCCACCCATTCCATCCCTGAATACACTCCACACCCCTCCACCCTCCCTCTTATCTTAGCACCTCCTGGATGACAGGTCATCCCTGCACCTTGTCCACTGCCCTGGGTCAGAAGCAGTGTCGCAAGATGCAGCACATCCACAGCAAGGCCACTTCATTAAATCGGCGACCCCCCCTCTCCGTCCCCCCATGCATAAAAGGAGAAGACGGGGAGAAATCCCTTCAGGCTGCGTCAAATTTTTCTCACACATGCTACCTCACCCCCCATCCATTCCACCTCATGGAATCACAACATCATCCATATACAACCATTCTCCATTCACCCGTCTTCTGTCCTCTCCCGTCCTTCCTCAACAGACATTCCCCTCTTCCCCAAAGCCCCCTTCACCCCATCCATCCACCTCATCCTAGGACGTCCCCTCATGTTCACTCCCTCCACATCTGCCTTCCATACCTCTTTTACTAGTCTTTCTTCACTCATTCTTTCCATGTGTCCAAACCATCCTAATACTCTCTCATCAACCCTATCTCCCAACTCCCTTTCCACCCCGTTCTTCTCCTCACCTCCTCATTTCTCACTCTATCTAGCCTAGTAACCCCCATCATACTTCTCAGACACCTCATCTCAAACACATTCAAACTCCTCTCTTCCTCTCTTATGTTCCATGTTTCTGCCCCATACAGTGCTGTTGGCACAATCACTTCTTCATACAGTCTCCTCTTAGCATCCATTCCCAAATGTCTATTCTTCATTACACTCTTCAATCCACCAAGGCATTTACTCGCTTCTCTCAATCTACATTCTACCTCCACCTTCACTCCACCTTTTCCTCCCACATTTGCATCCAAGTATCTAAAACTATCCACTTCCTCCAGTCACTCTCCCTTAATGCTCACTTCCAGTCTACTGCCACTTTCACCCCTTGTACATCTCATCACCTTACTTTTACCCACATTTATCTTCAGCTTTCTTCTATCACACACTACCCCCAAACTCTGTCACCAACTTCCTCAATCCCTCCTCCGATCCTGCCACAAGCGCAGTGTCGTCCGCAAACAGCAGCTGGCTCACCTCCCACTTTTCTCAATTTTCTTTAACCATATATATATATATATATATATATATATATATATATATATATATGTATATATATCAACAACCACAATGCACTTTAATTCTAAGCCATCAAAGGCCGACATACAGAAATTGAAATGTGGTACTGCCAAGGACTCGAACCCGGCATCCTCATGACAAGTGTGGCAGTGACCTACCAACTAGGCTATGTTGATAGCCTAGTTGGTAAGTCACATCCTCATGACAAGTGCGGCAGTGACTTACTAACTAGGCTACCTTGATAGCCTAGTCGGTAAGTCATTGCCGCACTTGTCATGAGGATGCCGGGTTCGAGTCCTTGGCAGTACCACATTTCAATTTCTGCATGTCGGCCTTTGATGGCTTAGAATTTAAGTGCATTGTGGTTGTTAAAATGTATCTCTAATCACTGGGACCCATTCCGTGTTGTACACACACACACACACATATATATATATATATATACATATATATATGTATCTATATACATATATATGTATACATGTATATACATACCAAAAATTGGCAGTTTACCTAGATGTAAACAGATCAAAGGGGGGCAATGACGAGTGGAACTGTGATGTAGCAAAGTGATTTAAGTTTAACAAGAATAAAAAAATAAAAAATAAAAAGATGGGAAATGGATAAAATGGATGACAAACCGACATACGAAGACAAAAGAAGATTAGATATGAGCAAGTATGAAATGCCTTTAGGATTAGAAAAAATTGTAATATTGACATATGAAGACGAGTCATTCCAATTCAGAACAGAAAGAGGTATCAACCTCAAAAGCATACTAATAAACCAAGAAATATTTGAAATGAAAAGGGATATTGTTGAATGGAAAAGGGAACATAACCAATTATACAAAGAAGTGAGTGAATTGAGGAAGGAAAATGCACTATTAATTAGGGAAATGGAAGAAATGAAAAAGGAACTGGCTAAAGTAAAAAATGATAATGAAAAGATGAAAAGTGAAGACACAAATATAAATGAAACTTTGTTGAGGGAAGTTAATGAAAAGATACTAATAGAGGCAGGCAAAGTTAGTGAGAATATAAAAAAAATCAAACATGATGGAAATTAAAAACCAAATGAAAGACAAAGAAAACAAAAAAATACTATTTACAGAAATAGTCAAAGAACAAATGAACGAAAGTACAAAGGCCACGGTGATAGAAGTAATAAAAGAAAAAAGATATTGGGTAAGAGAGACAATATAAAAAAAAAAAAAAAAAGATATTGTAATCTATGGTATCAAAGAGAAACATGGACTAATAAGGCTCCAAAGGGAAAAAGAGAAGAATATATTGACAGAAATACTAAAAGAAATACAGGAGGAGCCACAAGGACTTGACATGGGAATAGAAGAAATCTACAGAATGGGGAAATATGCTGAAGAGAAGAATAAACCTCTCAAAGTAAAACTTAATTCACAGAGGATAGCAGAAGAACTATTAACAAATGTAGGAAAACTAGCAAAAAGTAAAAACTACAAAAATTTATGGATAAAAAAGGAATTGAGTGATGAGAAAAAACATACATACATATACCAAGGCTTTTTCCCCCTTACAAGGGAGGTAGCCAAAAAGGGAAAGGCATAAAATCATTTCCACCCATTCCATCCCAGAATACACTCCACACCCCTCCACCCTCCTTCATATCTTAGCACCTCCTGGATGACGGGTCTTCCCTGCACCTTGTCCACTGCCCTGGGTCAGAAGCAGTATTGCAAGACACAGCACATCCACATCAAGGCCACTTCATTAAATGGCGACCACCCTCTCCGTCCCCCCAATGCATAAAAGGAGAAGACAGGGAGAAATCCCTTCGGGCTGTGTCAAATTTTGCTCACACATACTACCTCACCCCCCATTCCACCTCATGGAATCACAACATCATCCATATACAACCATTCTCTATTCACCCCTGTCTTCTGTCCTCTCCCGTCCTTCCTCAACAGACATTCCCCTCTTCCCCAAAGCCCCCTTCACTCCATCCATCCACCTCATCCTAGGACGTCCCCTCATGTTCACTCCCTCCACATCTGCCTTCCATACCTCTTTTACTAGTCTTTCTTCACTCATTCTTTCCATGTGTCCAAACCATCCTAATATTCTTTCATCAACCCTATCTCCCAGCTCCCTTTCCACCCCCGTTCTTCTCCTCACCTCCTCATTTCTCACTCTATCTAGCCTAGTAACCCCCATCATACTTCTCAGACACCTCATCTCAAACACATTCAAACTCCTTCTCTCTTCCTCTCTTATGTTCCATGTTTCCGACCCATACAGTGCTGTTGGCACAATCACTCCTTCATAGTCTCCTCTTAGCATCCATTCTCAAATGTCTATTCCTCATTACACTTTTTAATTCACCAAGGTATTTACTTGCTTCTCTCAATCTACATTTTACCTCCACCTTCACTCCACCTTTTCCTGCCACATTTGCACCAAGTATCTAAAACTATCCACTTCCTCCAGTCGCTCTCCCTTAACCACTTCACTACGGGCCAAAATCTCGCGGGCAGCATTAGCTACAAGACGTACGATGTTTCGTCATAATACTCGCATCATAAAAAATAGTCACCGCTTATATCGATCGTTCTCTCTTTAACCCGTGAATTTTGATAACCATAGAAAATGTGATGAATACAGTTTAGAGAGTATGTCATTATGCAGGGGCAACTATAATAAATATAATAAAGACGCCGATATGGCAGCCTCGCGTATCCACTTGCTCCTCATGCCGCCTACGTAGGCGGCACCGTATGGAAGGGGTTAATGCTCACTTCCAGTCTACTGCCACTTTCACCCCTTGTACATCTCATCACCTTATTTTTACCCACATTTATCTTTAGCTTTCTTCTATCACATACTCTCCCAAACTCTGTCACCAACTTCTTCAGTCCCTCCTCCGATCCTGCCACAAGCGCAGTGTCGTCAGCAAACAACAGCTGGCTCACCTCCCACTTTTCTCCATTTTCTTTAACCATCTCCAATCCCTGACCCACTACCCTTGCATTTACCTCTCGCACTACCCCATCCATGTATAAGTTGAACAGCCAGGGCGACATAACGCATCCTTGACGAAGTCCCACCTTTACCTCGAACCACTCACTCTCTCCATTTCTAATCCTGACACAAGCTCTACTACTCTCATGAAAACATGGTACATAAAAAAAAAATGGAAACTTTAACCAAAAAAGAAAAGAAAATAAGAAACTAAAAGTGGCATATACAAATATCGATGGCATGATCTATGGAATCAATGAACTAAATGACTTTCTAGAAACAGAAAAACCTGATATTATGGGAATAGTTGAGACAATATTGAAAGGACCTCTATCAACAAGCATAGTGGGACATGGTCTGTACAACCACTGGGGGAATAATAGAACAGAAAAGCAGTGAGGTGTCATGATATTCACCAAAAAGGGTCTAAATGTGACAAAGATTATTGAAGGCAATGTAGAATTAATTATGATCAAAATTGCTAACAAAAAGATGAAAAGTAGAAAATTTATAGCAGTGTACGTACCACCAAAAACACATGTGGTCGGACAGGGAATATTCCAAATTATTGGAAGACACAATGATTGTGCTAAATGAGTTACTGAAAGAGGGTGGAAACATAGTAATCATGGGTGATTTTAATGCAAAAGACATAATCTGGGAAGAAATGATAGTTAAAGGGGGAGATGAACTTTGGAGCAACATTCTACTAGATATGACCATCGAATACACCCTAACACAATGGGTTAAGAAAAATACTAGATACAGAAACAATGAGGAACTGTCAAAACTAGACTTAATATTAACTTCTGAACCAGATATTGTGAACAAAATAGAGTATAAAACACCAACTGGAAAGAGTGACCATATACTAATAGAGTTTGAATTAAAAGAACAGAACAATGTAGACAGGAATGACAAACACAGAGAGGGAAGATTAATGTACAACAAAACAGATTTTGTTAAACTAAGAAAAAAATTCAAATACACAAACTGGGATAAATTCTCTAAAGAGGAAACAAAGAAGGAAGACAAATGGAACATATTCAAAGAAAAGTGCAAGGAAGGAATTAACAATTATGTACCAAAAAAGAAACAAAAAGAGATTTACATAAAGTGTTGGTTTAACGAAAGGTGTAGTGAGGTTGAGACAGGAGGGACAAAGCCTGGAAAAAATGGAAAAAAGATAAAAAAAAAAACCATCCAAATGGAAAACTTATATATAACTTAGGAACGAATATGTGAATATATGCAGGAAAGAAAAAAGAAATTATGAAAAAGATATTATAGACAAATGTAATGACCAACCTACACTCTTTTACGGATATATAAATGAAAAACTAAAGGATAAACATGAAATAGTGAAACTACATGAAGGAGATAAAGAATATATAGATGACACAGAGATGGCAGAAGTTATGATCAGACATTTTAGATCTGTTTTTACAATCGAGAGCTCACAACCTTGGGAAGATGGACAACAAGAAAGATCACCCAAGATGAAAGAAATAAAGGCAACACAAAAAGAAATAAGAGACCAGATAAAAAACCTAGATGTCAGGAAATCACATGGACCAGATGGAATTGCAAATTGGATACTGAAAGAGTGTATAGATGAACTGACAGATAAACTGAACAGGATATTTGACTTCTCACTCAAAGAGGGAAAGGTGCTACAAGATTGGAAAGATGCAAGCATAGTACATACATATACCAAGGCTTTTTCCCCCTTACTAGGGAGGTAGCCAAAAAGAAAAAGGCATAAAATCATTCCCACCCATACCATCCCTAAATACACTCCACTACCCTCCACCCTCCCTCTCATCTTAGCACCTCCTGGATGACGGGTCATCCCTGCACCTTGTCCACTGCCCTGGGTCAGAAGCAGTGTTGCAAGACACAGCACATCCACAGCAAGGCCGCTTCATTAAATCAGCGACCCCCCCTCTCCATCCCCCCATGCATAAAAGGAGAAGATGGGGAGAAATCCCTTTGGGCTGCATCAAATTTTGCTCACACATACTATCTCACCCCCATCCCCCCACCCATTCCACTTCATGCATCACATCATCATCCATATACAACCATTCTCTATTCACCCCTGTCTTCTATCCTCTCCCGTCCTTCCTCTTCCCCAACCAAAGCCCCCTTCACCCCATCCATCCACCTCATTCTAGGACGTTCCCTCAAACATAGAACTAATACATAAAGGAGGAAATAGGGACAATCCCACAAACTTACAAGCACAGTAGCAAAAATATGCGAAAAGGTCATTAGAAACAAATGGACCAAACACTTGGAAGAAAATAAAAAAAATAAACCCCAAACAATTTGGCTTTAGAAGTGGAAGATCATGCACCACAAACCTAATCTGCTTATACTCAAGATTAATTGAGATAATACAAGAAAGAGATGGCTGGGCAGATTGCATATTTTTGGATTTGCAAAAGGCATTCAGCGAAGTACCACATAAAAAATTAATAAGAAAAATTTAAATAATAGGAGGAATACAAGGTAAACTGCTGGAATGGATGAAGGATTACTTATCTGGAAGAAAAATGAGTGTGGTACTTAAGAGACAAAAATTCGAACAGGGAAGATGTGAAAAGTGGCATCCCACAAGGCTCTGTACTGGCTCCTTTAATGTTTACCATATATATAAATGATATGGATGAGGGAGTAAACTGTTATATGAACTTCTTTGCTGACGATGCCAAATTACTTAAGAGAGTAAGAACAGAAGAAGATTGCATGTTGCTACAAGAAGACCTAGACAAAATATGGGAATGGAGTTGGAAAAGCGAGATGAATTTCAACATTAAAAAATGTAGCATAATGGAATTTGGAAAAAGTAGAAATAGAGTATCGGGACAGTACAAAATTGGAAACAAAGAAGTCAAAAAAGTTGATTCAGAAAGGGACCCGGGAGTAATCATCTCAAGTGACTTGATACCTGATAAACATGTCAATAAATTATTTGGAGAGACTTATAACTTATTGAGGTCGATGAAAGTGGCCTTCGACTAAATAGATGAAGAGATGGTTAAAAAATAGTTGTTACACTGATAAGACCTAAACTAGAATATGCTGCAACACTATGGGCACCTAGCACAAAGAAGAACATAAGAAAGTTAGAAAGAGTATAAAGAGCATCGACAAAGATGGTGCCTACACTGACAAACCTGACATACGAACAAAGATTGGAAAAATTACATCTGTCATCACTGGAACAGAGAAGAGAAAGAGGCGATTTGTTGACCATTTTCAGAATTATAAAAGTGATGGAAATTCTCGACAGAGACAACTTATCAAAGTGGAACTGAAGAGAAATAAGAGGACACGAAAAGAAACTAAAGAAAGACAGCTACAGAAGAGAACTGAAAAAGAATAGCTTCCCACATAGAGTGATTGATGTGTGGAACAAACTGAACGGAGAAACAGTGAATGCCAAAACTATACACGATTTTAAAAATAAACTAGACATGGAGAGATACAAAAACGGGTCACTACGAGCATAGCTCTCGTCCCGTAAAATACAACTAGGTAAATACCAAGGGCTTCTTCCCCTTTATAAGGGAGATAGTCATGTCAAGGCACAAACTCACTCCCATCCAGAATCCTTGTTTTCCTGTTATCTTAACTCGTTGTAGATGAAGGATTATCCCTATCTCTTGCCCATTGTCCTGGTTCAGAGGCAATGGAGCAAAACACAGCACAACCACATCAGGGCTGCTTCACTTACATGGTGACCCTCCCTCCTTGTCCCCTCATGCAAACTAAAACTAGTTTAGGGTGGATAAAGAAGACATGGGTTGAGGTAGAAGTTTAATCAGGACTAGTTCTGTACTAAGCATATTGTAGGAAAAAACTTAGATGAAGACCCATGTCTTTTTTATCAACCTTCCTCAACTAGTCACAAGGTCTCAATAAAGCATAATACTACTTGATGTACAGTCTTTTCTGAATCCAATATTGTGCACATAAAAAACCTGACTCAAGAAATCATAATCATCCCTAATTTTCCTACCTTTATTGCACATGGAGTCGTATGCATAACATGGACATGTCCTTCTAAGCTCTACAACATCTTACCTGTATATCCTATTTCTCCTCCAGCATCGTTTGTAAACAGCCAACACAAGGGTTGCCAGAGGATCCCAATCCTCATAATGTGTTAGGAGGGTTACAACGATGAAAGAGAGCATCATTGGACCGACTCCTGCATAAAATGACCACGAGTACTGGACGCCTTTGACCCACGTGTCCACGACCATGGTTAGTGGAATTGTCAGACTCAGGGATAGTGTGGCCATCAATGAGGAGGTCAAAAAACATCCCCTGGGAAAGAGAGCAATCAGTCACTAAAATTTGAATTTTAAACTCAAAATAATGGTTCTATGAAGAAACACCGTAACGCATATTTCTATCTACATACCAAAAGGCTTCTTCCTCCTCACTATGGATGTAGCCAGCAAAGACATGCAACCACTCTCCACCCACTCAGCACCCATTTGTTTCCCTCTAAAAAATCTATTAGCTTCTTGTGGATGAAGGGTCATCCCTGTCACCCACCTGGGTCAGAAGCGATGAAACATACTTCACACATTTAAGATAGTTTCTCTTTCAATGCTGCTGGACAGCTGGCTTATATTTCTCAGATTTTGTTAAAAGTACAAATATTTATAATCTATTTTTCTCTTCATAACAATGTGTACACTTTTCTAAAGAACCTACTTTTATCTAAAGTGACTTTCTGTACCTACTAAATCTCCTTAATTACTGTCAACATGGTACTCACAGTGGGTACCTTCCAGCTTAGAAAGTCCTCCTATTCAGATTCAAACTATCTTTCCTTTGAACTGAGGTCTATTTCTATGTATGTCAACTTTGATTATAGGGAAACAAGTGAGCTTATACAGCATCTTCAGTTTTGCATTCATAATCCCTCTCTTACGTATGTGAACTTTGAACTTACTTGATGCTTAATGTATACAAATAATTCTTCAGTCAAATGCTGGCAGTATTTTAACTAAAATTTTCTATTTAACTTTTTGTCCTAAATTAATGCTAAAAAAGTAATATTTCATCAATTACATCTCAATAATATTACACTTCAACAAACCCCTGCTATGTATTTTCTATTAAAATTAACAACTATAAGACTATTCTCTGGAGGGTTATACACCCAAAGACTTATAAGTATATTGATAAAAACCTTCCTAAAGTACATTATTCCTTACCAGAGCCATAACAATTCAGAGAGCACAGTGCCAATTATTCCATTGACAGATAAGTAGAGAAACTGTTCTTGATTCGGTAACTCAAAGGGTTCAACTCCAGTCCAATGAAGTATAAGAAATCCAGGCCACAGGATAATGGTATTGAACAAGCCTACAAAACCTGGATGCCATGCAGGAGAGGAATGCTCATCTTAGCTAAGTCTTTGTTATATCAACAATGTCCAACTACTGCCATTTGTGAGATATCAATCACTTCATCACAACAAAATAAATCAAGTGAGTCTTACTGATTTATACTAACCTAACAGTTTAATTTATCTGATATAAAAAAGAACTTTATTACACTAATTTTTGTATACTTTGGGAGAAAAAAAGCAAATTTTAATATATACATTGCTACTAACAATAATACCATGAACTTGAGTACACTACAACTCATCTTGGCAATTCTTTTAAGTTACAACAGCAATTGCAAAAAGAATTCCTACTAACTCTTGATCACCAGATACCATATACCTGTGCACTTACCAAAGAACATGGTGAAATCCATTCTGTCTTCAGAGGGTACCTTCCTCCTTAAGAAAACCATATAGCACGCATATAAAAGTGAACTCAGAAGTGCCCACACTACACCTAGGGGTAACGAATCCCCTTCAATTTTTATATCCTCCAAACTAACCAAGGTCTGTAATGAGACAAAAGATAAATATATACATCCCAAAAGGGTCTTCTATAAACAGTATCCTAATTCTGGATGAATTACATGTATATGGATTCTCTTTATCCATTTTATACATACCACTCCACTCATCATGCTGATCACAGTAAACAATTTGGAGAGAGTGAATCTGTCACTTAGTGCAGAAGGAAAAACAGCAGCTAGGATAAGAGTAAACAATCCTGACGTGGATGACAAGACACTGACCACTCCAGCTTCTGTGTCACTCAAGGAAATCTGGTAGGTGTAGTTGCCAATGAACCACTGAAAAAAAAAAAAAAAAAAAAAAAAAAATAAATAAATAAAATAAAATGAAATAAGAATAAATAAAATAAAATAAATAAATAAAATGTGTATATATATATATATATATATATATGTAAAAAAAAAAAAAAAAAAAAATCTCTTATCTATATACCCAAAGCTTTCCCCCTTACAAGGGAAGTAGCCAAAAAAACAAAGGCATAAAAACCACTCTCACCCATTCCATCCCCAACTGACTCCACTCCCACTTATCTTGGTACCTCCTGGATGATGGGTCATCACTGCATCTTGCCTACTGCTCTTGTCTTGACCAGAAGCAGTGTTGCATGACACAGCACATCCACAGCAAAGCCACTTCATTAAATCAGCAACCCCCCCCTCCATCCCCAATGAATATAATAAATTCAAAATATTTACTACAATTACACAGCAGATTTACCAAGGATTGTGAAGATAGGTTTTTGATTTGTCACAATTGTGTAGTGGGGGACTCAGAAAATTTATTCTGAGTCATTGGTTTTTGTTTTTTGTCTCCAAAATCCATTAAATGGAGGCCTGTGTACATTCTTCTCTAACTTTCTAACACACACATTTTCACTTGTTTCACATCCTGACTATCAGCTTTTACAACTTCATTCACATCAACCACCCACATTTTCTTAGCTTCCCTTGCTCTCACTCCTGATAGCACTGATAAATGCATCCTCTGTGGGTACCTACCTCTATCCATATATACTTACCAAAATACAAAATATGAGGGCCACTTTCATGACTTCTCTAACAGATAGTTTATTGGCTGCTTCTTTTGCCAACTCTTCAGCCCTCACAGATGCTGAAAAGGAGAGCCTCGACAACATTGCTTCCACTGCTTCTGAATCAGACATCTGCCTAACCTGTAAATATATATATTAATGAATCAAGTACCGTAAATACTTAAGTGCTCAAACACATGATTAACAAGGATTTTTAGAACTGTTCTATAAATATATATAGATACATACAGTGAGACCTCTCATTAACGGACTTTAATTAGCTGCGTTTGCCGTGTTTTCACTGTGTTTTTGGTGTTTTGGAGTGGTTTTTGGGTGGCTTAGTGATTGCACGCACTAAACAACAGCACCAAAAGCACTGAAAAAACAGCAAAAACACTGCAAACACAGCTAATTAACGTCCGTTAATGAGAGGTTTCACTGTATACCAATGGCTATGTCCCCCTAACAAGGGAGGTAGCCAAAACACAAAGGTATAAAATCCACTCCTACCCATTCCATCCCCACATACTCCACTCCCATTCATCCCCTCCCTCCCTCTTATCTTGCCTCCTCCTGGATGATGGGTCATCCCTCCACCTCATCCACTGCCCTGGGTCAGAAGCAGTGAAGCAAGACACAGCACATCCACAGCAAGGCCACTTCACTTAATCAGCAACCCCCTCTCCACGTCCCCTTATGCAGAAAAAGAGAAGACGGGGAGAAATCCCTTCAGGGTGTGTCAAAATATTATTCACTCATACTCTCTCCACTCCCCATCCCCCACCCAGTCCCTTCCATGCACCACAGCATCATTTATACACAACCATTCTCCATTCACCCCATATCTTCTGTTTTCTCCCTTCCTTGACAGACATTCCCTTCTTTCCCAATGCCCCTTTTACCCCATCCATCCATCTCCTCCTTGGTCACCCCCTCATGTTCCCTCCTTCCACTTCTGCCTTCCACACACCTTTTACCATTCTTTCTTCACTTTTTAATCCCCCAAGGCATTTACTTGGTTCTCTCAATCTACATTTTACCTGCACTCTTCCCTTTCCCATCACATTCACACCCGAGTATCTAAAACTATCCACTTCTTCCAGTCTCTTTCCCTTAATACTCACTTCCAATTTGGTGCCATCCTCTCCCCTTGTACATCTCATCACCTTACTTTTACCCACATTTATCTTAAACTTCCTTCTTTTGCATGCCTTCCCAAACTTTGTCACACACTTCTTTAATCCTTCCTCTGATCCTACTACAAGTGCAGTTTCGTCAGCAAACAACAACTGGCTTATCTCCCATTTTTTTCCATTTTCTTTAAATATCTCCAATCCCTGGCCCATTACCCTTGTGTTTACCTCTCACACCAACCCCATCCATGTCTAATTTGAACAGCCAAAGCGACATAACACATCCCTGGCAAAGTCCCTCCCATACCTCAAACCACCCACTCTCTCCACTTCTGATTCTGACACAGGCTCTACTGCTCTCATAAAAACTCTTGACTGCTCTTAACAGCTTTCCTCTTATCCCATATATCTGCAATACCTCCCACAGTGCATACCTGTCTACCCTGCAATAAACCTTTTCCAAATCCATAAACAACCTCACCAGCTAGTCCACCATGAATGTACCTCCATTTTTCAGACATTCTGCATGACACCCATCCAACCCAGGTGCCTTACCTGCTCTCATCATTGTTACAACTGCCTTCACTTCATCTTTCCTTATTTCTCCTCCATTTTCCTCACTCATCATGGTAATTTTCTTAGTGCTTCTCACTGCAACTACCTTTCCCTCCCTGTTCTCCTTCACATTTAGCAACTCCCTAAAATACTCTGCCCATCTTCCTCTTACTGCCTTCTTTTCCATTATCATCTCTCCATCTGCACCTTTTACCTTATCTTCTCTAATTGATTCGCCTCCTTTTCCTCTTTTAATTTCTTTCCAATTTTTTTTTTTATTACTTCAAAATTTTCTGTCATACTCCTACCCCACTTCACATATGCTCTCCTCTTTGCCTCCCTTATCTTATGCTTTACTTCTCTTTTCTTTTCTTTGTACCTCTCATATCATTCCCTCATCCTATTTTGTACCCAATCTATGAAAGCTTGCTTCTTCTCTTGTACAACCTTCTTTGTTTCCTCATCCCACCACTCACTACCCTTCCTTCTATTTCCTCCCATCCTCCTTGTTCCACACAGATTCTTTGTACACCTTGTGACTTCCTCCTTGAACCATCCCCATTCCTAGTTGTTGTTGTTGTTGTTGTCGTTCCCTAGACTGTCTGTCCGAGCAGTCCCGTCTCCCCAAGGAAGGCCACAGCCGAAACTGGGTTTTCCCACAAATCCTTTATAGAGTGTATGTTGTGTTGTTTGCGTGCATGATTGTGTATAATGCAGTCTTCCATTATGTGTTGTATGGTATGGGGTGAAGTGTTACATCCTGGGCAGCTGTTCACAACACGGTCGTCCAGCCTCTACTTTATCCTTCACTCCCTCCCATTCCTCTCTCAGCTACTTCTTGGACTCCTCCTTTTCTTTCTCATTTAAGCAGTTCACTCTAAGCACCTCCTTACCTTCTGTCCTTTTCCTCTTTCTCCATCTATCCTTCACTCTCAACATACCTTCCACCAAAAAATTATCTGAATTCCCCCACTCTCTCCTCTTAGAACATGTACATTCTTAACTCTTCCTACTATACTCCTGGTTACCACTATATAGTCCATTAATGCTCTATCTACCACCCTTCCATCCACCACCCTCTCCCATGTGTACTTATGCTTGACTTTCTTCCTAAACACTGTATTTGCTACCATCAACTCTCTAGACACATCTCCACCATCAACTCTCCACTATGATTTTTTCCTGGAACTCCACACTTCCCAACCACTCCATCTATTGGTTCATTTCCTACCCTAGCATTAAGGTCTCCCAATACAACTACATTGACATTTTTCCCTAATCTCTCTATGCACTCATTTAAATCCGTCCAAAAAAGCTTCCCTTTCCTCTACACTCATCTCACTACCAGGCCCATATGCACTTACAAAAACCCACATCTCCCTTCCCAGTTTCACCTTCATCCACATTAACCTTGAAGAAACCTCTTCTCCTTCCACTCCACTACACACTTACCTATATTTTCTCATTTGTCCTCTCTTCACTCCTGAGAACCTTCCAACTACATTCCCATACTCACACTCGGCCCTCCCTCTCAACTTGGTTTCACTCAGTGCCAACATCCATCTTATTTCTCACAAACATACTGCCTATCTCTTCCCTTTTACTCTGATCTGTACCACCTCCATGCACATTAAAAGACCCAAACCTTAGGGTATTGGTTGGTAAACTCCTAGACCTTCCTATGCCTTTACTTTTTTAGGAATGTCCCCTTTGGGGCTACAAGGAGAAGGATGCCTAGTCCTAATCTCTGTCCCGTTTTTTTTTTTTTTTTTGCCTTGTATGACTCAAGTGGGAAGACTTGGTGGCAGTATTCTTTTCCCCCAGCACAGGGTTAGGTGAAAAAAGGAAATGAATATTCAGAGAAATGGTACAAGACAATAACAAGGGGTGGGGGACAGCATAATGGAGGGACAGTCGCAGTATAATAAAGTATGATAATTTCTCTATGAATAGAGATTTCTTTGACCACTGACAAAATGATGTGTGGCTCTAGTCTATAGGGGTGCCCCATATAGACCCTAAAGTATCAGCTGCATGCTACTGAGCCACTTTAACATGCAGCCAATATGAAACATGTAATACTCATACAAAAAAAGTACCTCAGTTAGCGAGCTGAAGCGTACTGAGCGGATAGAGCTGTCATCGGATTCTGCATCAGAACTCTTCTCATGATCTGGAGACTTAAGGGGCACATACCGTGGCTCACTCTGTATCAAATAAGTAAAATGATCCACCTAAAAGTACCACATATTAAGAAACACAAGAACTTATAAAATAATATAGTAAAAGAAAATGCTACAAGAACTTTGTGGAATGATAATAATAATTGTTGCCTCTAGTTCCACCAACTGGATACCTGTAGCCCCACAACAGCATGCAATGGTCTTGTGACTCTACCTCAGATCTATTTGGAAAGAAATGCTGGACTGTTGCCTGTGCTGCATTAGTCTGGGTTTGTTTTTATCTTAACAACTGATGTACAGAAGATGAGGGGAGCAGTTGCTGGTTGTCAGCTCTCCTTGGGCACAAAAAATGGGGGAAAATAATCAAAGTACAAAAGAGATGTTGGAGCTGGTCTATTGACTGAGAACTAGCTTTTCAGGGCTGCACCTCCAGATGGAGGTATAGGCATTGATGGGACTTGAAGACGAGTGGTGGGAAGACAATTCTCTTTCATATTCATCTCGTAGGACCACTACTTGTAAGCACCTATCACTAATCTCATCAATGTGGAAGTAAATAGTGAATATAATCTTAATCACTTATTTCAGCTTACAATGTTCCTATGACAGACCAAACCATTGCCATTATTCATTTCATGTATGACAAATCTAACTTTCTCCATTGCTTACTTCAGGTAGAAAATTTGCATAGAGGTCATCCACAAAAAAATTAAGTCAACCAATTAGTTGTTATATGACCAGCAAGTGGTGGACCTGCAAGATGGATGTCAGAGAGAACTATCTCCATGGTGCCCATCTTTAAAACTTGTCTACACCTCTATCTGGAGGTGCAGTCCAAGGGGGGGGGGAGGTTGACCCTTGGTCTCTGAACTAAACTGAAGATCTCTATACCAACTTTGATTACATTTCCTTCAGTTTTCATGTTCAGACAGCTGACAGCTGATCACTGCTCCTCAGCTCCTATACACCAGTGACAGACAAGCAGTCCTACAATTGCACAACATAGACAACAGTCCAAAGTTTCTTCCCAGAGAGATCTATGAGAAGGTCCATGGGCAATCACCAGCCTGTGAGGCTATAGGTTTTCAGTCAGTGAAACTTGAGCCAACAATTCTCATTATTATCCACTACCTAAAAAGCAAAGTGGCGAAGCATGAGAAAGGAAACAAATTTGTGATAATAAAACTAAATATAATAAACCTCAGCAGGATAAGACGTTGCTGTGGCTCCCTCAGGTGGATTTATTGAGGACCTCAGGGAAGAACTATTGTCCTGAGCTGTGTCTGTAACCTTCCTGCTACATTCCTCCACCACCACCACCATGCCTGTCCTACTTTGGTTGTGAACTGGCAAAATGTGCCACTGCACTGAGCGAGTAAGGACAATTCCTGGTGAGGAGTCAAAAGCCAGATGATTGGAAACTTGATCAATTGTGAAGATGGGATGACCCGCAACACTGCTACCTTCCCCATCCTGAAACACCCAAGGCAGTGTTCAAAAGTTTACACTTCTTTCCACTATTTTTTCATTTATATTCAATAAGTGAATACAACAATTTTCTAATAAAGTTTAAACATTCATTTGTCTAGTATCACATAACTCACTATCGAGATTATATATGAAGACTAAAACAATGGTTACATACAGTCAAGTAAAAACAAGTAAGTGTTCAGGATGTCCCACATGGTAGTACAGTCAAACACATAAGTGAATCCCCATTTTTTGTCTGATGTTATATAATCTGGCTGTTCAAAGTGAATTTACTTTTGATTTCTTCAACCTAGTGATGTAATAAAGATTTTGTTCTCATGCTAGACAATTTTACTCAACTGAGTAACACCGAGTCTTAATCAATCAAGGTTCAATTTTGTCAAATCTTTTAGATAAACAAATTTGTCTAGTGTTGACCAACACAAAACCTACAGAGACATCTACAAAGCTAAAAGGATTAAAGTTCTGGAAACTGCTTGAACAACTGCCATTTCAAGTGATTCATGTTGAAGAAGCAGTTTTATGTATCTGGGGTCACAAGATGCAGTGAATTACAGAGTAAAGAAAATGAGTAAATGTCTGGGTGGAATGAAAAGGATGAGGATAGTAGATGTTTGGGAATGAAAACAATAAGAAAGCTATACAAAGGAGTGACTGTACTCATGGTGCTATGGAGCTGATAATTGGAATGTATGAGAGGCCAAAATGAGGAGACAGGATGCTTTAGCAATGAAAGGTTTGAGAAGTATGACAAATGTTTTGAGAATGGTTTGAGACAGAAATGTGGCAGAGGCAGAGAACAGGTGTTGGAAGAAAACTTTTTCATGGGATGGGCCAAAGTGTTGGTCCAGTCTATGTGCTCCAGCAGGCCGCTGTCCGACTTCGAAACTGAAGTGCTCAGCTTGGGACTTAAATTCGCATCCCGAAACCTAACCAGAACATCGACCTCGTCACGAAGAACTACAGGTACAAAGACAGCGAATTCCAGCAGGGCTACATACAAGGACTACTAACCTCGGCACTTTGCGACCCTCCCAATCCTACTTTACCCAAGAGATACTTTCGAGCGTTGGAGGCACTCGCCAAGGACCCCGCCGTCAGGATCACCACCGCGGACAAAGGTGGAGGAGTGGTGGTGATGGACGCATCGTCCTACCTACATAAGATGACTGACCTCCTCAGCGATGAAAATACTTACACCAAAGTCACCCAGGCGAAAGTGGACGTCGAGACAAGTAACTTCCTTAAGGCAGCCAGGAGGATTCTTAGGAAATCAGAAACGCCCAATATACCCATGAGACCAATTATCAGGGATCGGGAGTGCGCCACACAAACTGGCAGGTGCGCTGGCCAAACATTTGTCTCGGACCCTTAAAGCGATTGACCTCCTTAGGGCTAAAATCACTAGTTCCCACACTGACCTCCCTATTCCCCCCAATGACTTTGTGGATTTAGTACAGCTTTGTGTCCAATTTAATTACTTCAAATTCCAGGACCAGTATTTTCACCAAAGTTTTGGCATGGCCATGGGCTCTCCTTTGAGCGCTGTCCTTGCCAACCTGTTCATGGAATTTTTAGAAGCAGGGCCTTTCTCAGATATCGTTCCTGGCAACGTAGTATGGCTTCGCTATGTGGATGACATACTATTAATTTCCCCCAGACGGTTTGACATCCCCAAACTCCAAGCGGCCCTGAACGAGGTTGAGTCATCCATCCAGTTCACCTTGGAGGAAGAAATTAACGATTCCCTTCCATTTTTGGATACCCTTATTATCAAACATGATAATTTTTTAAAATTTACAGTCTACAGGAAACCAACCAATAAGGACGATTTGACTCACTTCCTATCCCACCATGACCTCAGTATTAAAAAAGGTGTAGTCATAGGTTTCTACCTCAGAGCTCTCAGAATTTGTAGCCCTGAATTCTTAGAGGACGAGTTTAGGCACATAAAGGAGGTTTTTCATAAATTAAAATATATGGATTGGGATAACGCAGAACTTCTTCGAAGCGGCCGCCATTCAAAGCTTCAAAACCATTGAGCAGAACAGAGGCATGTTTAACATCGCCCCTCCTATAATCCATCTGTTACCCGCATTAAATAAATGTATGAAATGTCCCCCTTAGTCCACTTCAACAAACTGTCCTCCCTGATAACCTCTCCCAGTTCCTTCCCTGTTGGCTTATATGTGCTCAGAGTGTGTGTCATGTCTGTACTTGAAAAAGCTGTAACAAGCGAAACGTAGTACTAATAAAGGTTTCGATCTCACAAGGTGTTTATTCTCACAATCTTGAAGATGAATAAAGAACGACTTCCAAAGACAGTGGACAACAGAACTAAATGAAGTGAGCCTGAGAGGATCTGGAATAAGGTGGATGAATGGGGTGACAAGAACATGCACATGATATGTCAATAGATCAGGGAAGAGAAAGCATAAGATAAGATGTTAGAGAGAGAAAGAAAGAAAAAGAGAAATACAGAGAGAGAGGGGGGGAAAGAGAGGGAGAGAGAGAGAGGGAGGGAGAGGGAGAGAGAGAGAGAGGGGAGAGACAGAGAGAGGGAGGGAGGGAGAGGAGAGAGAGAGATAGAGAGAGATAGAGAGAGAGGGAGAGAGAATAAGAAATAGAGAGAAAAAGAGAAAGTCAGTGTGAGAAAACAAGAGGGAGAAAACAAGAGAAAGAGTAAGAAAGAGAAAGAGAGAGAGAGAGAAAGAGGAATTTTTTTTCTTTTTCTATATTAATGGTAAAGCACTGGATAAGAGCTATGTTGGAGATGTAAACTCAAAAGAGAGAGAGAGAGAAAAAAAGGTAGTACATTAATTGTAATGTACAAGATAGGAGTTACATTTGTGGGGTCCCATCTCTGTGTCTATCCACTTACCAAAGTTTGCTTTAAATTCATTTATCAGTAAATTATCTAATTGGGAATGTTTCTTCTAATCTATTCC
Source organism: Oratosquilla oratoria (assembly GCF_046742065.1). Lineage (NCBI taxonomy): Eukaryota > Metazoa > Arthropoda > Malacostraca > Stomatopoda > Squillidae > Oratosquilla > Oratosquilla oratoria. The sequence continues at coordinate 44,176,069 of NC_134785.1, forward strand.
ACAAATATTGTATTTCTTAATGTCCTTCAAACATTTAATTTTCTTAGGTTCCTTGGTGTATTTTCTCCCATACTTATTGATCTTTGTCAATCTGTCCACATCATTCATAGTTCCAAGACTACAGTCACAATACCTCTTCTCTTCCAGTATGGATAATAATCTTTCCTTTTTTGATTTGTTGGCTAGGTTAAAATAATTTTAGTTGCCATCCTTTGTATTCCATTTTCTATATCTTCCCTGTCTTCTTTCCACAAAACAACTACTTCAAGACCAGTCACTAAACTTCCTACTCCACTAAAGTCCTCCAGACAGCAGCATTACAGAAAAATCCCTTACACATTAAGCAAAAACCACACTGGCTATATTTCTTGACATCCTTTAGACATGTATTATGTATTTGTGTGCATGTTAAGAATCTGACGCTGTTTTGATATCTGTACAAAAATCTATATTTCTGGAAAACATTTGGATAAAAATATGTTGTCAAGAGAGATCACAGGGTATATGAAATTCTTTGGGTAGTAAAGATCACTATTCTAGCCATTTACAAAAATTCATTCATGTCAATAACCAAGTACAATTATGTCATTCAAAATATGGATAAGTTTAGTTTCTTTTGTTAATAAATACTAGTGTAGATATCATGCAATAAAATGACAATTTCAAAGATTGAATCTTATATACTTGTAATAAGAGTGTTTAAGAATCTTTAGAATGAATATGCACTATACATACTCCTGAGATATTGAAGATTTATAATTTTATTAAGAAAAATATCCAAGTGAGAAATAAATGACTTAGGCCCCACAATCTTCAAAATAAAGACATGTTTACTAGCACATCACATAAAACACAAGTCCACACTACAGAACAAATTGCCAGTGGACAACAAATAGCAATGATCATATTCATATATGCTTACCAATTTTCTATCTCTTTTCTAAAACATAAGCAACATTACAGAAGTGATGGCTGATAAAATTACACTATTTGAAACATGCAAGGATTAAATCACAAACAGAAAACCCAAGCCACAGTTAATACATCTTTAAAACAGAAAACTTGGCTTCTATTTGGCTTACCAATCTTCTTTCCCCTTGTTCACCCTCTTCAGGACCAATATTAACAGCCTGACAAAACAAAGAATAAATTAATAGTAAAATTACATAACTTCCTAGAAAGATCACTGAAAGTAGTTTTGATACTATGAAAAAGTAAGATACTTTATTCAATAATTCTCTAGCTTTTATGCATAGTACTATGTACAAATCTTCACTTTTTAAGCTAAAGATACTGCACTATGATAAGTGTACAGCATTATTTCTATTCAAAATAGTTATATAAGCGCAAATATAAATTTCTGTTGATTGTACATACCTGATATAAATTTGGGGGAGAGTGAATACACTGCCGCCTCCATGGTGCCCAAAATAAAAACCTCAAAAGATATAGGGAGAACATACTTGTCTTTAAATATGTACTGAAGAAAGGCTTGTCAAATCCACAATTTTCAAAGATGTACTGCAATACAGAATAAAATAATACGAATAAAAAACATGCAGTGACCAGTGATTATCATGTTGCCAATAACTTTAACACCATAATACCATACAAAATGTTATACACCTTACTTTTGTGAGTTCTGAAGAGGCAACCCATATCACATCCACCAACAAGAGCACAATGACTCCTATGGCAAGGCGCCTAGAGTCACCCATTGCCAATCATCACCTGTGCAATGTAAACACCAATCAATAACATAAACAGTGATACTCCAAGACCAGCTTCTAGAGCTTCGCTTACACGTATATACACAATGCTTAGTACTCAAGTGTTTATGGGAGTCTTTAAAGAGTACTACTGATTAGCATTCCTTATCAGCAAACGAAGATATACAAGATAATCATGGGGATACAGGAATTGTTTCGGAATGGTAACATGCAATTATTTCAAACCGACCGACTTCTAATACATTTACAGGGCATTTCATTTCCTACATCTTATTCTAAACAGAAAATCTACAGTATCAGTGAGTCCAGAAAAAAAATCACAGAACATCATGCTCATTTGTGTTCCACAACAATTGGTATCAACTTGCCTCCTTATGCATCTCTTTTTTAAATGCTGCAAAACTATCAGGAAAATCTTGTAGCTCTTTATAAAGCTAATGCATATATTACACTTTCCCATTCTTTTCTAAGATATTTCATACACTAAACCTTCCTGTTCTGAACTCTTTGAAGAGTGCAAAAGCAATCAATTCTGAAAGGGAGACATGCGACTTAAGGTATCTTGAAACAAGTCAGTGTATTTATTTGAATATCCCCTTTAATCTAAAGCAAATTGCTGTAGATCCCACGTAAAATATATATGCCACAAATTTTCAGTGAAATTAAGAAATCAAATATTACTTACACATTTTCCCTTCCAATGCATGGAATTATCCTAATCTTTCATAAATAAAAGCTGTCTGAATAGTAATTAGCCTATTCATAGTTAAGAAGGCTGCTACCATATTTAATGTAAATACTGACAACTGTTCTACCGTCTTTATACAAGGGCTTCCCACTAACATGCTGGAAATAAAATTAAGTCACTTATATGAATTAGAATAAATCCTAATTTATGAATAAAAATAATATATTTTATACATTTCTTTTTTAGCTGTATATACAGAATTTAAAATGGTATTTGTCTACACATAAAAAACAGAATTATGCATTGGGAAAAGGCATTATGCACTAACTCAGCATACCTATTAAGATCTACACAGGCTACCAACATTTATTGAAACTAAAAGAAAATATTATAACATTAGCAACCTAACTAAATAACTCCTTTCTAACTTGCTATTACAACTAGGAATATCAATATTACAACAAATATCACAAATCTGAGCACAATTTTTGTTTAAATTACAACAATTCCATTACATGAATTTACCTACTATTCCTTGGACCACTGACTATTATTACATAAAGCACCTTTCTCAAGTTTTCCCACTTGGATCGTAAGAGGCGAGAAGAAAGGGACGGGGAGAGGGACTAGGCATCCTTCTCCCTGTAGCCCCACGGGGCACACATCCTAAAGACAAAAGTGAAGACATAAGGGGTGCTGGCGGGCCTCGGGCCAGCACCCTAAGGTTTGGGTCTTTTAATGTGCGTGGATGTGGTACAGATGAGAGTAAAAGGGAAGAGATAGGTAGTATGTTTGTGAGAAGAAAGTTGGATGTGTTGGCTTTGAGTGAAACTAAGTTGAAAGGGAAGGGTGAGTGTATGTTTGGGAGTGTAAGTGGGAGGTTATCAGGAGTGAAGAGAGGGCGAGGGAGGGAAGGGGTGGCTATTCTTGTAAGTGAGGAGATAGGTAAAGGGGTAGTGGAGTGGAAGGAGGTTTCCTCAAGGATAATGTGGATGAAGGTGAAACTGGGAAAGGAGATGTGGGTCTTTGTAAGTGCATATGGGCCGGGCAGTGAGAAGAGCATGGAAGAAAGGGAGGCCTTTTGGATAGATTTAAATGAGTGCATAGAGGGTTTAGGAAGAAATGTCAATGTAATAGTACTGGGAGACCTTAATGCTAGAGTGGGAAATGGTCCAATCGATGGAGTGGTTGGGAAGTGTGGAGTTCCAGGAAAGAATCGTAGTGGAGAGTTGATGGTGGAAATGTGTCTAGAAAGAGAGTTGATGATAGCAAATACAGTGTTTCGGAAGAAAGTCAAGCATAAGTACACATGGGAGAGGGTGGTGGAGGGAAGGGTGGTAGATAGAGCGCTAATGGATTATGTAGTGGTAAATAGGATTATGATAGGAAGAGTTAAGGATGTACATGTGCTAAGGGGAGAAGGTGGGGGAATATCAGATCATTTTTTGGTGGAAGGTAAGTTGAGAGTGGAGGATAGATGGAGAAGGAGGAAAGGGACAAAAGGTAGGGAGGTTCTTAGAGTGAACTCCTTGAATGAAAAGGAAAAGGAGAAGGAGTACGAAAAGAAGCTGAAGGAGGAGTGGGAGGGAGTAAAGGATGGAGCAGAGATGGGTGTGGAGGAGGAATGGGGATGGTTCAAGGAGGGAGTCTTAAAGTGTGCAAGGATGGTGTGTGGAACAAGAAGGACAGGGGGAAATAGAAGAAAGGGTAGTGAATGGTGGGATGAGGAAACAAAGAAGGTTGTAGAAGAGAAGAAGCGAGCATTCACAGATTGGTTACAAAAGAGGACAGGGGAGTCATATGAGACGTACAAAGAAAAGAAAAGAGAAGTAAAGCAAAAGGTAAAGGAGGCAAAGAGGAGAGCAGATGTGAAATGGGGTAGGAGTATGACAGAAAATTTTGAAAGTAATAAAAAGATGTTTTGGAAAGAAATTAAGAGAGGAAGAGGAGGCGAATCAAGTAGGGAAGAAAAGGTAAAAGGTACAGATGGAGAGTTGATAATGGAAGAGATGGCAGTGAGGGGAAGATGGGCAGAATATTTTAGGGAGTTGCTAAATGTGAAGGAGGATAGGGAAGGAAAGATAGCTGCAGTGGGAAATACGAAGAAAATGAGAGTGATGAGTGAGGAGAACGGAGGAGAAATAAGGAAGGATGAGGTGAAGGCAGTTGTAAAGATGATGAAAGCAGGTAAGGCACCTGGTCTGGATGGATGTCATGCAGAATGTCTGAAAAAGGGAGGTTCAGTGATGGTGGACTGGTTGGTGAGATTATTTAATGTTTGCTGGAGAGAGGGTAAAGTACCGGAGGACTGGAGTAGTGCCTGTATAGTTCCTCTTTACAAGGGAAAAGGGGACAAGTGTGAATGTAGTAATTTCAGAGGGATTAGCCTGTTGAGTGTAGTAGGGAAGGCTTATGGGAGAATCATAATTGAGAGGATTAGGAGAGGAACAGAAGGAGTAATTGGTGAGGAACAGTGTGGATTTAGGACGGGTAGAGGTTGTGTAGATCAGATCTTTGTGGTAAGACAGATATGTGAGAAAGCTATAGGAAAGGGGAAGGATGTTTTTTGGGCTTTTATGGATCTGGAAAAGGCTTATGATAGGGTAGACAGAAAGGCACTGTGGGAGGTTTTGCAGATTTATGGGATAGGAGGAAAGCTTTTGGGAGCTGTCAAGAGTTTTTATGTGAGTAGTAGAGCATGTGTTAGGATTGGAAATGGAGAGAGTGAGTGGTTTGAAGTAAAGGTGGGACTTCGTCAAGGATGCGTTATGTCGCCCTGGCTGTTCAACTTATACATGGATGGGGTGGTGCGAGAGGTGAATGCTAGGGTAGTGAGTCAGGGATTGGAGATGGTTAAAGAAAATGGAGAAAAGTGGGAGGTGAGCCAGCTGTTGTTTGCGGACGACACTGCGCTTGTGGCAGGGTCAGAGGAGGGATTGAGGAAGCTGGTGGCAGAGTTTGGGAGAGTATGTGATAGAAGAAAGCTAAAGATAAATGTGGGTAAAAGTAAGGTGATGAGATGTACAAGGGGTGAAAGTGGCAGTAGACTGGAAGTGAACATTAAGGGAGAGCGACTGGAGGAAGTGGATAGTTTTAGATACTTGGGTGCAAGTGTAGCAGGAAAAGGTGGAGTGAAGGTGGAGGTAGAATGTAGATTGAGAGAAGCGAGTAAATGCCTTGGTGGTTTAAAGAGTGTAATGAGAAATAGACATTTGGGAATGGATGCGAAGAGGAGACTGTATGAAGGAGTGATTGTGCCAACAGCACTGTATGGGGCAGAAACGTGGAACATAAGAGAAGAAGAGAGAAGGAGTTTGAATGTGTTTGAGATGAGGTGTCTGAGAAGTATGATGGGGGTTACTAGGCTAGATAGAGTGAGAAATGAGGAGGTGAGGAGGAGAACAGGGGTGAAAAAGGATTTGGGAGAGAGGGTTGATGAAAGAATATTAGGATGGTTTGGACACATGGAAAGAATGAGTGAAGAAAGACTAGTAAAAGAGGTATGGAAGGCAGATGTGGAGGGAGTGAACATGAGGGGACGTCCTAGGATGAGGTGGATGGATGGGGTGAAGGGGGCTTTGGGGAAGAGGGGAATGTCTGTTGAGGAAGGAAGGGAGAGGACGGAAGACAGAGGTGAGTGGAGAATGGTTGTATATGGATGATGTTGTGACTGCATGAGGAGGAATAGGCGGGGGGGTGGGGGACGGGATAGTATGTGTGAGTAAATTTTGACGCAGCCCGAAGGGATTTCTCCCCGTCCTCTCCTTATATGCAAAGGGGGACGGAGAGGGGGGGTCGCCGATTAAATGAAGCGGCCTTGCTGTGGATGTACTGTGTCTTGCAACACTGCTTCTGACCCAGGGCGGTGGGCAGGGTGCAGGGATGACCCGTCATCCAGGAGGTGCTCAGATGAGAGGAAGGGTGGGAGGGGTGTGGAGTGTATTTAGGGATGAAATGGGTGGGAGTGTTTTTATGCCTTTCCTTTTGTGGCTACCTCCCTTGGAAGGGGGAAAAAGCCTTGGTATTTGTATGTATGTATACCTTTCTTCATCCTTCAGAAGCTATACAAAACCAAAGTTCTCACTTCATGCTAGCTCCAGACAGAACAGATTTTTCCCACATAAAAAAAATCTGCCAAAATTTATTTTTGTGAAAAATCTTGAGGATTATGGGGAGGTAAAGGAAGATGCAGACATTTAAACAACTGGGAATCTTATTCAAATAAATGTGTGCTGTAATGCATCATGTGATAAACCAATGTTGTTAGCACTAATGCCCATTCAACAAAGTTGAGAGCTACAGATTTCATTATACACCTTGCATTTTTGTCCCACTTTTAATGTTCAGCTGAATAAAATTGTCTGGTGTCACACCAACATCAACACTTCCTTGCCTCAGTCCTAGGCCAACCACTGACCCATGCAGACTACATGTCTCTCACTGTTGATTTCTCAATGTAAGGTCTGGAAGTTTGTCCCTTCTTTGAAGCCATTATTAATGCCATTTCAGTCCAAACAGAAATTCCTATCATTATCAACTTTATTTACATGTACATGTTCTACCTCAAGTGTTTTCTCTCATCCTCTTTCCCATGCTCTTCTTCACTATATTTTCACATAATGAAAGGTGCTGGTATTCCAAAGTTTTACTAGAGCTACTCAACCTGCAGTTCCTCACATTGACTTCATGTTTCTATATTCTTTTCATTATATCACAACCTGTTTCTCCTACTTGTTGCATTATTGACATGGTATGCTGTACATAATGCTACCCTCATTCATGATCTCCTTTATTTTCTCTTCTGTTATGTCCAAATCTTTATTTACCTAAAGAGATAATCTTGAATCAGGAGCAGTTAAATATTTCTTGTCTGTCCTGTTACCTTCCTCCTCATTAACTGAATAGTTTTTCTTACTAATTTCATCAGTAGGTACATACATACATATACCAAGGCTTTTTCCCCCTTACTAGGGAGGTAGCCAAAAAGGGAAAGGCATAAAATCATTTCCACCCATTCCATCCCTCAATACACTCCACACCCCTCCCCCTCCCTCTTATCTGAGCACCTCCTGGATGACGGGTCATCCCTGCACCTTGTCCACTGCCCTGGGTCAGAAGCAGTGTCGCAAGACACAGCACATCCACAGCAAGACCACTTCATTAAATCGGCGACCCCCCCCCTCTCTGTCCCCCCATTGCATAAAAGGAGAGGACGGGGAGAAATCCCTTCGGGCTGCGTCAAATTTTGCTCACACATACTACCTCACCCCCCATCCCCCCACCCATTCTGCCTCATGCAATCACAACATCATCCATATACAACCATTCTCCATTCACCCCTGTCTTCTGTCCTCTCCCGTCCTTCCTCACCAGACATTCCCCTCTTCCCCAAATCCCCCTTCACCCCATCCTTCCACCTCATCCTAGGACGTCCCCTCATGTTCACTCCCTCCACATCTGCCTTCCATACCTCTTTTACTAGTCTTTCTTCACTCATTCTTTCCATGTGTCCAAACCATCCCAATACTCTTTCATCAACCCTATCTCCCAGCTCCTTTTCCACCCCTGTTCTCCTCCTCATTTCTCACTCTATCTAGCCTAGTAACCCCCCATCATACTTCTCAGACACCTCATCTCCAACACATTCAAACTCCTTCTCTCTTCTTCTCTTATGTTCCATGTTTCTGCCCCATACAGTGCTGTTGGCACAATCACTCCTTCATACAGTCTCCTCTTAGCATCCATTCCCAAATGTCTATTCCTCATTACACTTTTTAATCCACCAAGGCATTTACTCGTTTCTCTCAATCTACATTCTACCTCCACCTTCACTCCACCTTTTCCTCCTACATTTGCGCCCAAGTATCTAAAACTATCCACTTCCTCCAGTCGCTCTCCCTTAATGCTCACTTCCAGTCTACTGCCACTTTCACCCCTTGTACATCTCATCACCTTACTTTTACCCACATTTATCTTTAGCTTTCTTCTATCACATACTCTCCCAAACTCTGCCACCAACTTCCTCAATCCCTCCTCCGATCCTGCCACAAGCGCAGTGTCATCTGCAAACAACAGCTGGCTCACCTACCACTTTTCTCCATTTTCTTTAACCATCTCCAATCCCTGACCCACTACCCTTGCATTTACCTCTCGCACCACCCCATCCATGTATAAGTTGAACAGCCAGGGCGACATAACGCATCCTTGACAAAGTCCCACCTTTACCTCGAACCACTCACTCTCTCCATTTCCAATCCTGACACAAGCTCTACTACTCTCATAAAAACTCTTGACAGCTCCCAGAAGCTTTTCTCCTATCCCATATATCTGCATAACCTCCCACAGTGCCTTTCTGTCTACCCTATTGTAAGCCTTTTCCAGATCCATAAAAGCCCAAAAAACATCCTTCCCCTTTCCTATAGCTTTCTCACATATCTGTCTTACCACAAAGATCTGATCTACACAACCTTTACCTGTTAAAATCCACACTGTTCCTCACCAATTCTCCCTCTGTTCCTCTCCTAATCCTCTCAATCAAGAACCTCCCATAAGTCTTCCCAACTACACTTAACAAGCTAATCCCTCTGAAACTACTACATTCACACTTGTCCCCCTTTCCCTTGTAAAGAGGAATTATACAGGCACTCCTCCAGTCCTCCAGCACTCTACCCTCTCTCCAGCAAACATTAAATAACCTCACCAGCCAGTCCACCATCACTGTACCTCCCTTTTTCAGACATTCTGCATGGCATCCATCCAGACCAGGTGCCTTACCTGCTTTCATCATCTTAACAACTGCCTTCACTTCATCCTTCCTTATTTCTCCTCCATTCTCCTCACTCATCACTCTCATTTTCTTCGCATTTCCCACTGCAATTATCTTTCCCTCCCTATACTCCTTCACATTTAGCAACTCCCTAAAATATTCCGCCCATCTTCCTCTTACTGCCTTCTCTTCCATTATCATCTCTCCATCTGCATCTTTTACCTTTTCTTCTCTTCTCTACTTGATTTGCCTCCTCTTCCTCTCTTAATTTCTTTCCAAAACATCTTTTTATTACTTTCAAAATTTTCTGTCCTACTCTTACCCCATTTCACATCTGCTCTCCTCTTTGCCTCCTTTACCTTTTGCTTTACTTCTCTTTTCTTTTCTTTGTACCTCTCATATGACTCCCTCATCCTATTTTGTAACCAATCTGTGAAATCTCGCTTCTTCTCTTCTACAACCTTCTTTGTTTCCTCATCCCACCATTCACTACCCTTTCTTCTATTTCCCCCTGTCCTTCTTGTTCCACACACCATCCTTGCACACTTTATGACTCCCTCCTTGAACCATCCCCATTCCTCCTCCACACCCAGCTCCACTCTATCCTTTACTCCCTCCCACTCCTCCTTCAGCTTCTTTTTGTACTCCTTCTCCTTTCCCTTTTCATTCAAAGAGTTCACTCTAAGAACCTCCCTAAATTTTGTCCCTTTCCTCTTTCTCCATCTATCCTCCACTCTCAACTTACCTTCCACCAAAAAATCATCTGATATTCCCCCACCCTCTCCCCTTAGCACATGTACATCCTTAACTCTTCCTATCATAATCCTATTTACCACTACATAATCCATTAGCGCTCTATCTACCACCCTTCCCTCCACCACCCTCTCCCATGTGTACTTATGCTTGACTCTCTTCCGAAACACTGTATTTGCTATCATCAACTCTCTTTCTAGACACATTTCCACCATCAATTCTCCACTATGATTCTTTCCTGGAACTCCACATTTCCCAACCACTCCATTGATTGGACCATTTCCTACCCTAGCATTAAGGTCTCCCAGTACTATTACATTTACATTTCTTCCTAAATCCTCTATGCACTCATTTAAATCTATCCAAATCTATCCAATGGGAAATATAGTCTACTGAATGTATTATGATACATTTGAATTTCTCTTCCATAAACTCCTTACTATAAATTCTAAAGGCTCTCATGAAAAAATTACCACTAACATGCTTTCAGTTTTTTGTTGTATGCTAACAAGTAATTGAGTCTTGTTTATTGTTTTCTTGTACAATGAAATATTTACCTTATTGTCTGATTTCCATACCAATACAAAAAAGAAAGGTAATTAATTATCCTATCCTTTCTCCTTTGTGAACTATAAGTCTGGACACATTACCCATGATGTTCAAATTTTTGGGGCAGTACTACTATCATTTTGTTATGTGTAGTGGGGAAAGCTTATGGGAGGGTTTTAGTTGAGAGGATTAGGAGAGAAACAGAGGGAGTGATTGGTGAGGAACAGTGTGGGTTTAGGAAAGGTAAAGAGTTGCGTGGATCATATTTCTGCAGTAATACAGATACATGAGAAAGCTTTAGCAAAAGGTAAGGATATTTTTGGGCCTTTATGGATTGGGGAAAGACTTATGATAGGGTGGACAGGAAGGCACTGAGGGAGGTTTTGTACATATATAGGATTGGGGGAAAGCTGATAAGGGCAGTCAAGAGTTTTTATGAGAATAATAAAGCCAGTGTTAGGATTAGAAATGGAGAAAGCAAACTGTCTCAGGTAAAGGGAGGACTGCATCAGGGATGTGTCATGTTGCCGTGGCTGTTCAATGTGTACATGGATGGGGTGGTGAGGAAGGTAAATGCAAGGGTAATGGGCAGGGGATTGGAGATGGTTAGAAAATGGAGAAAAGTTTGAGGTGAGTCAATTGTCGTTTGCTGAGGACATTGCACTTGTGGCTGGGTCAGAAGGGGGATTAAGGGAGTTTAGTGAAGGAGTTTGGGAAGGTATGTGACAAAAGAAAGTTGAAGGTAAATGTGGGTAAAAGTAAGGTGATGAGATGTACATGGGGAGAGGATGGCAGCAATGTGGAAGTAAGTTTTAAAGGAGAGAAGCTGGAGAAAGTAGATAGTTTTAGGTACTTGGGATCGCATGTGGCAGGAAAGGGGGGAGTGGAGGTAAATTGTAGATTGAGAGAAGCAATTAAATGCTTTGAGGGATTAAAAGTGTATTGAGAAACAGGCATTTGGGAATAGATGCAAAAAGGAGATTATATGAAGTGGTGATTGTACTAACAGCACTGTATGGGGCAGTGACATGGAATTTAAGAGAGACAGAGGAAAAATTTAAATGTGTTTGAGATGAAATGTCTGAGAAGTATGGTAGGGGTTACAAGGTTGGACAGAGTGAGAAATGAGGTGTGGAGGAGAGCAGGGGTGGAAAAGGAGATGGCAGATAGGGTTGATGAAACAGTACTGGGATGGTTTGGATATATGGGAAGAATGAGTGAAGAAAGATTAGTAAAAGAAGTGTGGAAGGCAAAGGTGGATGGAGTGAACATGAGAGGGTGATTGAGGACAAGTTGGATGGATGGGATGAAAGGAGATTTGAGCAGGATGGGGATGTTTGTTGATAAGGGAAGGAAGAAAGTAGGAGATAGGGGTGAGCATAGAATGGCTGTGATGCAAGGAAGGGAGTGGGTGGGGAATGAGGGGTTAGGGAGTGGTTATGTGTGAATGATATTTTGATGCAGCCCAAAGGGATTTCTCCCCACCTTCAATGTTTCTGTATGACAGGTGGGGGGTCACCAAATATGTGAAGCAGTCTTGTTGTGGATGTGCTGTGTCTTGCTTAATTGCTTCTGACCCAGGACAGTGGATGGGATACATGGATGACCTGTCATCCATGAGGAGCTAAGATGAGAGGGAAGAAAGGGTGGTGGATGGGAGTGGAATGGGTGGGGATGAAATGGTTGGGGGTGGGTATATGTCTTTTGACTTTGGCTACCTCCCTGGTAAGGGAAAAAAGCCCTTAGCATACAGATAGACTACTATCATGTCATCCATGTACTTGTATCAATCAATATCATTACCCACTATCTCAGGTTGAGGTATAATGAAAAGGATATGGAAACAGAAGGCTGATGTGAGGATTAACAGTGTGAGCAACTCTAATTACAGCTAGAACAATTTCAACGCCCTCCATGTTTATGCTGGGTGAATATACATATAGTCAAGAAAAGCATGGGAAAAACAAAGAGGAGAAAACCTTACAGGCAGCACACATGTATAAATGAACCTAATAATAATTTCTGTGTTAGGTTAAAATGGCATTAATGGCTGCTATAGAAGGAGGTACAAACATCTAGACTTTTAACTAAAAAGTCAATGGTATAACAATCACAGACATGAGATATGATGGAAGGGATATGATCTGAATGGAATGAAGATCTCCAAGATCTAAATAAGGAGTGTGGACACTTGTATGTTTATTCTAACTAATCTCTTAAGGACTTTGGTCTGCAATTTTACAAGAATAAACTCACACAAGCTCACTACTGTTTCTTCAACTTCTGTCAATACTTGTTATCATGTGTATGTGTGGTTTATAAATTTTATAACTGTAAGGATGTGGCTGTCAAGACATTTCAATATTCTATTCCTATTATCAAGCAACTTTCAATTCTTATCTTTCTGAAAAAAAAAAGTCTCAATATAATACATTTCTAAATTTGAAATAAATCTATCTATAATCCAAGGGTTCCCCCTCCTTACAAGGGAAGTAGCCAAGTCAAAAGGCATATACCCACTCCTACCCATTTCACTCCTATTCACAATCCATAAAAAAAAAAAGGCAGTGCTATTTTCATAATACAGTGATATCAAACACTGCTATTTCTTACTGTCAAGCAATCTAGACAGTGCCACTGACACCTATAGTATACTCGTTCTACCTGGAAACACAATTTGGTCCCCCACCCCTGCACTAAATACAGCAAACACCAACCATCCCTTGTATGTTCAATCTTCTGACAAAATTTATACTTTTGGTGATAAAATTAATCATTGATTTATTTTGTTGTCTATGGCACAGGAAGGATGGAGGACTGATTCATGTTACCATACGGGACCAGTTTACACCAAGAGTCATGTGGACAACTTTTTCTTTTTCTTGAAAAGATTGGGTGGATCAGAATTATATTGATTGATTTCAGACAGAACTGGAGGTGATGATCCACTTGGTAGGGACTGACTGTTCATGATGAGTACCAGCCACCTCACAGGGAATATAAATATTGATTGTTCTAGATATAAGTCACTTCACCATGGATCTAGCATGATCATCACACTTGCAATTGCCATTTTCATGTAGAGTGCTACTGGTATGCAAACTGTACCTATGACTGGTGCAATTCTTCCATGGAATATTGCATGAAGGGACTACTTTAATATTCTTACAGCATGCAAATGAAAAAATTTAACTCTGTCTTCCACTTCCTTTCATCTCTTCAGGATAAGGGCACACTAAAGTGCAACCTCATTTAAGTGCAGCAATGTTGCCATGGGTCTTCTGCACTGGGCTATAGCATCAAAACCTTTCATTCCCTCCCACAAGTGATTGGAGACCCACCCCAGACCCTCCTGGTTCTGCAGTCTTGTGGCCAATTTAAGCAGTGATTACATGTGAGCTCCAGGAAGGTTCCTTCCCAAAGACCTGGGAGTCCAATTAGTGGGTATGTGGGGGCAGTGTTCATCATCTATGCCTTAGTGCCCCTTGAGTTACACAACTACAGATGATATCGCTATGTAATTTCTGGTGGAAAACTTCATAATCACTAACCCAAGTTTTTTTTTTTTTTGCCAACATCATAGGACAGCACATATATTGGATATCAAAATGCTATACATAAAAATATATAAAACTGAATTCTAGCTAAATCTATGCCATTTCTAGTTTGAAAATCCTAACCATTATTTGACAACACTTATTCTACTCGCACTCCAACTTTAAATGACCAGTAAATTTCTACTTCCCAGCGTCCAAAGTATGCAAGTCCTGTATATTTCTACAGAGCCACAAATTGAAAATGTGTTTATAAATATGTCTGAAACTACAACATTCTTGGCAATTTCTTAATTATCAGGTAGGCATGACTTCATCTTCAAATCCAGCACCCTTTAAATGCCTTCACTCTACATCAAATGGTTTATCATACTGTAAATACCAAGATTTTATAAATTGCTTGTAACAACTTTCTATTAAAAGTAATATAGTATTATTAGCAAAAATAGATCTATGTAGAAAAAGGGGAAAAATTAAGATTATTTAATGAAAGATGTAAAAATAATTTCAAATGGTCTAACCTACCCTAAAATATTTGAAAACCTTGGGAAATTATGTCAGAATTGACATTGTTATCATACTTTGTCCCAAACAAGACATATTCATTATTTTACTGGTCAGGACATAACAGTATCCTCCAGCATATAGCTTATACCAGTGCTGTTATAGCTACCCAAGAAAGAAACTGGGTGAGCTTGTAAACATTATGATTATTTGAAGTTGTCTGATCATCTGATGCTGCAATGAGGATAAGTCATCTGTACATCTTACTTCCTTTCAAGATTATCAAGGAAACTGAACTGTCACTTACAAATACCTGTCTCCTCATAAGAAATACATGGTGCTCCTTGAAATTTACCATTCCTATACTAAGTTAATACTAGTACATAATCAAGATGCTTAAACATAAACACTTTTGCTACAGTACACCATGACTTAATGTATATGAGGATCACCTGCATTATATATTCCAAGTAAAGCCCAATATTTAACCTTAGTGCAAATATAAACCTATACCAAATATTCTAATTCATATTATTATCGAACTTGAGAAACATGGCTCATACTTATACTCCAGACTCTTCCTAATTATATTCATTCTATAAAACCAACCTTTTACTAGCCTTCAGTAAACAGCAGAGATGTTCAGTGTATGGATGATAACCAGAATTGATTTCATGTTTCAAGTGCTTTATACATATTTGGGCCTTCCAGGGATTGTTTTGACTTCTTCCAGCACTGATTACGTCTACGTCTGAATCTTGAAAATGACAGTACTGAACTGTTATTTTAACAATGTTATACAAACGTCTTTCATCTTGATTTATTTATGTTTATGGTGGCGAAATCTTTTAGAAGGAGGTCTGGTGCTCATTTTATATAATAAGAAATCATGTATTACTCAAATTTAGCGATATGAGTAGCTTAATTTCGTATCGATTGGACATGGTGACAATAATTGACAGTTCAATATATACACTTGTCTATTGTAACATAAATAATTTGTATTTGTGCCATATATCTAATAAATTCATTAAAGCTGTAAGATTATTTTTTCAGGTAATTGCTTTCGCAGTTAGGTGATAATCACTAATTTCAAACTGGTATGAATTTTATGTAAACAAATTTATAAGTTTGCATGTTCTCTACATGATAAGAGAGCGTAGGGCCAATGGAGAAGTTGCAATGTGTGTTTTTATAGATATTAGTATAACCGACAGTACTAGCGTGAAACTGATTTTATGTTAAAACATATTGCACATTAATGCATTCCGCTATGGCATCTGTAGTATGTTGTACATTATGTTTGTTCTGGAGTTTTGTGTTCACAAATGAGAACCGTGGCAGGTGACACTCAATTATTATACGTAAGTTCATGAAGTTAATATATTGCACAATAGAAATTGAATTGTACACAAAATTATATGGTCTGGTAGAAATGTCTGGAATTAATAATTTAATAATGTCTGGCATTAAACAATAAAGACATACAAATGTGAGGGTCACGAGAGAAAAAAAAATGAATAGAATGATGTCAGAAAACAGGCAATCTTTAAAGTAGCCGTAGAATAAGTTGTTTCGTTAGCCTACAGAATAATAGCTCATGATGGTGCCATGTCAATATTTGGTAACCCGTTTAGGGTAAAATATATCCCTAAAATACTTGACCTGTGTCACAACTTCGGCGCTGCGACGCACGACCTGGTGTTTTCCCATTTTCTTTTAGGCTTCAGCCTCTCCTTTATATGCAAACTAATAAGCACCCCTTTCTTTTCGGCCCCGGAAGGTGGTCCTTCAGCTATTACTTTTTCCTTCGCTCAGTAAAGACATTGAAAGTCTTAAAGCATCCAGTGATTACTTCTTTACATTTTTGCTACACCTTCTCAGGCAAGTTAAATTTACTCGAGTCCCATTTCCCCGCAGTATTTTGTTGTGAGAATTTGGCGCCGATTCCTTTTCTCACATTTTACGTATTATATCACTCCCTCTTTGAGAAGTATTACTTCTCTGGTCCTTCGAAACTACATGTTCGTATTGAAGGGGTGTTCACGGTCCCGGCTTGTTCCCGAAATTTCCTCGACTTCACCTCCCAACTGTAGCTATCTCCCTTCTCTAATTCTTCATGTGAGAATTTCTCAAACTGATTGACACCTTTTTTTCTTCCACTGTCTAGGGATTTTGGGATACCATGTCTTGAGTAACCAGTATTGAGGGCATTCCCAACATGTACTATTGTAAATAGCTGAACCTTACCTATGGGATATGAAATTTTTCAAGTACGTTTTCATTGGTAATTATTTAGTTCGTATGTCATTCCAATAAAATAAAATGGAGTGTAAATATTCCAGGTATGAAAAATATATTTGTCACATGTTGAATTTGATTATCCAACACGTGATCCAAAGACCATGTGAATACACACGCACGCACACACACACTCACAAACACACACACACATACACACACACACACACACACACACACACACACACACACACACACACACACACACACACACACACACACACACACATATTATATATATATATATATATATATATATATATATATATATATATATATATACATGTATATTATTCACTAAGGTGTACCCGTTGCCTATAATCCCACATATTGCAACAACAACCATGGAAAATTACATCGCAACATACATACGGCTATATTATGTACTAATATCCAAAACTAGTATCACCAGAATAAAATGTAAATTATTTGTGAGATTGCCAACTCCTCTCGCGAAAGGTAAACGCAAGGGTAGTGGGTCAGGGATTGGAGATGGTTAAAGAAAATGGCTTGTGGCAGGATCGGAGGAGGGATTGGAGGAAGTTGGTGACAGAGTCTGGGAGTGTATGTGATAGAAGAAAGCTAAAGATAAATGCGGGTAAAAGTAAGGTGATGAGATGTACAAGGGGTGAAAGTGGCAGTAGACTGGAAGTGAGCATTAAGGGAGAGCGACTGGAGGAAGTGGATAGGTTTAGATACTTGGGTGCAAATGTGGGAGGAAAAGGTGGAGGTAGAATGTAGATTGAGAGAAGCGAGTAAATGCCTTGGTGGATTAAAAAGTGTAATGAGGAATAGACATTTGGGAATGGATGCTAAGAGGAGACTGTATGAAGGAGTGATTGTGCCAACAGCACTGTATGTGGCAGAAACATGGAACATAAGAGAAGAAGAGAGAAGGAGTTTGAATGTGTTTGAGATGAGGTGTCTGAGAAGTATGATGGAGGTTACTAGGCTAGATAGAGTGAGAAATGAGGAGGTGAGGAGGAGAACAGGGGTGGAAAGGGAGTTGGAAGATAGGGTTGATGAAAAAGTATTAGGATGGTTTGGACACATGGAAAGAATGAGTGAAGAAAGACTAGTAAAAGAGGTATGGAAGGCAGATGTGGAGGGAGTGAACATGAGGGGACGACCTAGGATGAGGTGGATGGATGGGGTGAAGGGGGCTTTGGGGAAGAGGGGAATGTCTGTTGAGGAAGGACGGGAGAGGACAGAAGACAGGGGTGAATGGAGAATGGTTGTATATGGATGATGTGATGCATGAGGTGGAATGGGCAGGGGATGGGGGTTGTGGTAAATTGAGATTAATTGTATTGTTGCATTATTCTTATTTTGCATTAGACTTTGTGTTGATGTATAAGAATTGTGTACTTGTGCTGTAGGTTCCTTACATACCATGTGATTCTTATATGTTTAATACCCTGAAATATGTTTCGATGCTATATAGCATCTGTTGGTATTGTTTATATGTTTAGATCCTATGTAGACGTCTTTTGTTTTTGTTCAGGTACTTATACTATGACGTCAATCTTGGCTTGTTTACGTTCTCGCTTGAGGCTCTCAATAAAAGAGCAAACTTGGTTCCTGTTTTTATCTCAGCCATCCCAGCCAAACGGTAACAGGGGTGAGGTAGTATGTGTGAGAAAAATTTGACGCAGCCCGAAGGGATTTCTCCCCATCCTCTCCTTTTATGCAATGGGGGGGACGGAGAGGGGGGTCGCCGATTTAATGAAGCGGCCTTGCTGTGGATGTGCTGTGTCTTGCGACACTGCTTCTGACCCAGGGCAGTGGACAAGGTGCAGGGATGACCCGTCATCCAGGAGGTGCTAAGATAAGAGGGAGGGTGGAGGGGAGTGATGTGTATTCAGGGATGGAATGGGTGGGAATGATTTTATGCCTTTTCCTCTTTGGCTACCTCCCTTGTAAGGGGGAAAAAGCCTTGGTATATGTATGTATGTATGGCAACTCCTCAAAATGCCCTGTCAGCATTTTTATCATACAAAAACAGGGAACACCAGGGAGTTGGTAGTCATTAAATGGAATGCAGACCGGGAAGGTCTACTGCTGTAATCAAAGGTTAATAGACTTTATTAAGAGGTCCTCACTCTTTGATTTCACCCACCTTAACAAGAGACATATGATGGCAGCGGTACGCCACCCACCTTCGAAATAATTGACACTTATAAAATGAATCCCAGTGCTCAGTGAGAGTAAACCTAAAGTTACTACGTATAGCCATACTGCTTAGTGGGCAACACGCAGAATACTACAAGACCACTCGAGTGCTTGGGAGTTGAAGGAACGAGTGACTTTGTGTACTCGAATGCATTGTGTGGACATAACATCCCCCCCCCAAAAAAAAAAAAAAAATCTTTCGTTCAGCCAAGTGTACCAGTTCTTTCAATTCAGCCACCTCAGCAAAATTCCGAGAGCTGTCATAATCAACCCCGCTACTACGAACATTTTTGAATCCCGGTGTGTGTAACCGGCTCTTCACAATTTTATTTCCCCTTGTGCAACCAAGACAATTACTATTCCTCAACAACAACGATACCCGCTGTGTATCCAAGAGCCTCCCCCACTCCTCCCAGAAAAGGAACCCACGGTGGTGTCGGATTTACTGAGCTGCAAACAAATCCTGACAGTGGATTTGCATCGACTCAGGGTCACCCGCTTAGGTGACACATCGTTTACTCTTACGACGCCCTGCTCCTAAAACCCCGGCGGCCCCTCAGCTAACGTGACTAGCTAGTCACCTGGCCCTCTACAACATCCCAAGATCACCCACCAAAGAAGACATATGGTCTGCAGCTCAAATAGACCCCCACCAATAGCAGCCATCAACAGTCTGCCCCTTTGCCCTATAGGAACCACCATCGCAGCGATGAATAAGTTATACAATTCCCTTTTTCACTTTTTGTGCATATTTGTCTTTATAATTATATATATATATATATATATATATATATATATATATATATATATATATATATATATATATATATATATATATATATATATATTTAGCAGTGACTCATATTTGTTATTTGCAATGTCACAAAATACCTGATCACGTTCTGCGGCTAGGAACCTAGTCGAATCAGTTGATCATAGCTTTATGAACATCAGAAACACAAATGGAGCACAGGACGACGTAACTCATCCCCCCTCCCCCGATACCCCCCCCAAACTACCAACACCGTTCCATCTTCAAATCAAATCCATATAAACCCAACCACAACCCAGTTCACTAGCCAACCCAGTACCCCACAGGCGCCCCTCGTCCTCCAAGACCAACACCCCTTCCAAAACCCCTACCCAAATCCATAACCACTATACCCTCTCAACCACAAATCCTGATATTCCCACTTTTTCAAAAGCAAATTGCATTACCATCACAGACTACATCGCAGCATGTAATGTCCACTTCGCTAACAATAATATAACCCAGGACAAACACAAAATGACAATCATAAATAACTGTTTTGAGCCAAAGGATGATTATAAGCTGCTCGCGCGTCTCTTAGAATCAAAACTAGAATCTGGTCTCT
Source organism: Oratosquilla oratoria (assembly GCF_046742065.1). Taxonomy (NCBI): domain Eukaryota; kingdom Metazoa; phylum Arthropoda; class Malacostraca; order Stomatopoda; family Squillidae; genus Oratosquilla; species Oratosquilla oratoria. The sequence goes on from NC_134785.1 coordinate 44,196,462, forward strand.
CATACACAGAATATTGTTCAGAACTTAAGAAACTATTCAGTGACAGACCTCAGAATAATTTTCATTTCCTATTCAAATTCCTGGAGTTCATGCGCAACCCCCCTCCTCCTCCTTCCACTCCATCGTGGCACAGGTAGCCGAAGTCTCAAAAACAATCAGAGCTTCACTCAATGGTCCCTCCCAATGGGTCTCACAGAATAACCACGGTGTGAACTATGTCAAGGGAGAAGACGTAGCAAATCTCTTTGAGCTTGCCATGTTTTTCATGGCCCTCCCCATCAAGTGTGAGAGAAAGGCCCAGCGAGTTGACATTGACATGACACCTCCCCATCTAAATACATCCTCGACATAACAGACAGATGTGGAATTGATAGAGTCAGCAATGCTCAACCAGCCAGAATAAACACACTATCTTCCATAAACAACACCTATAATAATTTAAATAGAGACTGTAATGCGTCTTTTTATTTCATTATCATGATCTTTCGTCACTTTCACCATCTGCTCTAAATAATTATATTCTTCAACTTCTTCAAGACTCTCACAATCAATTACAATTTCTTTACTTTGAACTTTCGTGTTGAAAATGACTTTGGATTTACTCTTATTCATTTTTAAACCTACTTTGAGACTTTCCTTGTTTAGATCACTCAGCATATCTTGCAAGTCTTCTGCTCTTTCTGAAATAAGAATAATGTCATCCTCAAATCTTAGGTGGTTCAAATATTCGCCATTAATATTTAAACCTTCCTTTTCCCAAATCAATCCTCTGAAAATATCTTCCAAGCAAGCTTTAAATAGTTTTAATGAAATTGTATCACCTTACCGTACTCCTTTCTCGATCTTGATGTTTTCTGTATCTTTATGTAGTACATCAGTGAATAGGCCAGTGTCAAGGGCCCCGAATCGTGATAGTGTACTTATGTTTTGTAGTGGTAACCCCACTATCAGTGGATTCGCTTCTACCTACTCTCTCATTGGGCTAAGACCGTTTTTCGACGGTCAGCGGCAACAAATGTGCTGCTACCATCTCTTCTACGGCAGTCGAGCTAAGTCGTGTAAAAGTTGTTGTGTGTTGTTTTCCACTTGCAGTAATATCTTGCCTGATTCACGCCCCAATTCACGTCCCTCGTCTCCAGGCCCTATGCTTAAGACGTCGGGGAACTCGATGGGCAGTCTGTAGAAGTAGCTCTTGCAACCGCCAGAGTGCCACTTATCATAAGTGCCTCAGTAAGTTGCAAGAACTACAAATTCCTCATCGATACCGGTTCACAAGTATCCCTGTTATCTTATGACTCAAATTTGTCTCCTCATCTCAGACCGACGGTAGTTTTTCTTACAAACACTTCAGGGGCACGCATACGTACGTACGGCGAGGTCGACGTGGAACTTGGAATTCAACGTATCAGACGTTCTTTTCCATGGTCCTTTGTCGTTGCTGATGTCGTACGTCCTATCCTTGGAACAGATTTCTTCACTGCTCAATCATTGATTATAGATTGTAAGAACCGGTATCTACTTGATCAGTCCACCGGATGTGCCTTTCCCCTAAAGACTTCTGATGTCCCTACCTCTTCACACGCGGTGCGTTATGGGGATATTGATTCAAGAGCCATTGCTCTTCTTTCGGAATTCCCTGTACTCACCGCACCAATGGAAGGAACTATATACCATCGTATAGATACGGGTGATTCAGCTCCAGTTTAATTTGAGGCGAGACCATTGACGGGTGAGAAGCTCAAGGCTGCTAAAGATGAATTCCAATTTTTGCTTAATGCTGGGACTATTCGACGTTCCAACTCACCTTGGGCGTCTCCAGTTCATTTGGTTCCTGGAGACCTTGCGGAGATTATCGAGGTTTAAATAACGTAACTGTCAATGACAAATATCCCATACCGCACTCTCACCATGCCACTTAACAATAAACATATTTTTACTACGTTAGACTTACAACGCGCATATCTGGAAATTCTTGTCGCTGAACAGGATATTCATAAGACTGCGATATGCACACCATTTAGATTATTTGTTCATATACATGCCATTTTGTTTAAAGAATGCCGGCGTTACCGTTCAGCGGTTCATTGACACAATACTGGTTAATGTGAACAACATCTTTACGTACCTCGATGACGTATTGGTTGCTAGTGAGTCTTGAGGAGCATATTTCCGATGTTCAAACTGTTCTTTCAATTTTGGCTAAGAACGACAAATGTAAATTCTTCAAGTCAGAACTTACTTTTCTTGGTTATGAGATTAGTTCAAAAGGGATTAGGCCACCTAAAGAGGGTGTCACAACCATTTCAAACTTCCCTTTGCCCCAGACTTCACATGCTTTGCGTCGTTGCATGGGCATAATTAATTTCTTTCGGTCCATGATCTCAGACTTTGCAACCGTGGCCTATTCCTTAAATGAGCTTCTTAAGCAGTATACATCTTCAAAGTGTCTCACTTGGACAGACGCAGCAAAGGACTCCTTCAATAATTTGAAGCAAGCCTTACTGGACTGTCCAACCTTAGCTTACCCCTCACTCAAACTGATAGGCTATCAACTCATGACTAACCTAGCCATTGGTATCGCCCTCTATCAAGTCATAGACAGCGAGCCAACGCCCCTGGGTTTTTACTCAAAGACAAGCCCACCGGCTGCGCCGGCCCGGCTACGCCGGGGGCCTTGGCCTGCGGCGCTGCGCGCCCTGGGCTACGCCCCTTTTTTGGAAAATAAAATATCAAAATCATATTGCTTTTTATTTCTTGTCAACATCTAGCTGTTCTCGCAAGTCCTTCGAGTTCTTCTTCTTCGAGTTCTTCTTCTTCTTCTTCTTCTTCTTCTTCTTCTTCTTCGAGTTCTTCTTCGAGTTCTTCGAGTTCTTCTTCGAGTTCTTCGAGTTCTTCTTCGAGTTCTTCGAGTTCTTCTTCGAGTTCTTCGAGTTCTTTTTTGAGTTCTTCGAGTTCTTCTTCGAGTTCTTCGAGTTCTTCTTCGAGTTCTTCTTCGAGTTCTTCTTCGAGTTCTTCGAGTTCTTCTTCGAGTTCTTCGAGTTCTTCTTCGAGTTCTTCTTCTTCGAGTTCTCCTTCTTCTTCGAGTTCTTCTTCTTCGAGTTCTTCTTCGAGTTCTTCTTTTTCGAGTTCTTCGAGTTCTTCTTTTTCGAGTTCTTCGAGTTCTTCTTTTTCGAGTTCTTCGAGTTCTTCTTTTTCGAGTTCTTCGAGTTCTTCGAGTTCTTCTTCGAGTTTTTCGATTTCTTCTTCGAGTTCTACTTCTTCTTCTTCTTCTTCTTCTTCGAGTTCTTCTTCTTCCTCTTCTTCGAGTTCTTCGAGTTCTTCTTCTTCGAGTTCTTCTTCTTCTTCGAGTTCTTCTTCTTCTTCTTCTCTTCGAGTTCTTCCTCTTCTTCTTCTTCGATTTCCTTCGAGTTCTTCTTCTTCTTCTTCGAGTTCTTCTTCTTCACCGTAGTTGGCGGTGTTACCGATTTACCACCAAACGCGAAGGGTCAGTTTATTTTTTACTTATATAGAAACTCTCGGACACACAACGTACTTACTCTACATACGACCGCGAACTATTGGCTGCTTATCTCGCAGTTTTGCATTTTAAGTCCTTCATTGATGGCCATTCAGCTACCCTATTCCTTGACCATAAACCACTAGTGGCAGCTTTTCACTCCAAGTCTCTTGCTAAATCTGATAGACAACAATGACAACTCGCTGTCATCTCTGAATATATTTCCTCAACTGAGTACATCCGCAGTGACAACAATGTCGTTGCCGATTGCGTATCGCGCCCAACATGCGCTGTGTCATTCGATGTTTTTGACTTGAGTGGTATCGCTCAAAGATAGGAAACAGATGGAGAATTGGAGACTTTCAAGCCTAGATTCTCGAAGTTCACCTTACAATCTAACTTGATATTTTGGTGTGATACCTCTACTAAGACTTCTCGACCTTTTGTTCCGTTATCCTTACGAGATAACGTAGTCTCTTCTTTGCATAACCTTTCCAATGCTGGTGTTCAGTCCACCTCTAATTGAAACAACGCTACTTCTGGCCATGCATTGACAAAGATGTGAAAAAAATTGTCAGAGAATGTCTTAAATGTCAACAGATTAAGGCTACGCGCCACACCTCCTCACCTGTTTCACCTATATCTACTCCTACTGACTGTTTCCAATCAGTGCACATTGATATCGTTGGACCACTGCCTTCTGCTACCTTTCCTAACTATCCTTATCTTCTTCCATACAAATACTTGTTGACTTGCATTGATCCCCCTCATCGACACCACTGCCACTTCAGTAGTAATTTCTTCCATGAATGGATGGATATATCGTTTCGGTATCCCACTTCATGTCATCATAGATAGAGCTTCCCAGTTCGAAAGCGAACTATTCTCTGAGCTTTCATCTATCATTGGTTTCCACCATATGTGTACTACTTGTTATCACCCTCAAGCTAACGGAATGATTGAACGTTTTCACCTCTCTCTGAAATCTACTCTCCCTACTTGGCAGGATAACTGGTTCTATTCCTTACCCATAGTCTTCCTTGGCCAACGCTTGGCGCCTCACGTCACTAAAAAATTCCCATTTATCTCGGTTACCGGCACTCATATGTTGTGTAAGAACATAAGAACATAAGAATGAAGGAGACTACAAGAGACCATAAGGCCTACACTAGGCAGCTCCGTATCCATCACCACCTGTCATCCTCATCCATAAAGTTGTCTAATCGTTTCTTAAAACAACTGATAGTTTCGGCGCTTACTACATGGTTACTAAGTCTATTCCATTCATCGACCACCCTATTAGTAAACCAATTCTTGCCTATTTCCTTTTTAAATATAAAATTGTCCAGTTTATAACCATTACTGCGAGTCCTGCCCTGTTGTTTTAATATGATCCCATCGTCTAAGTCGTTTATGTACATAATTAACAACAAGGGACCCAAAACCGAGCCCTTAGGGACCCCACTAATAACATTGTCCCACCTAGATTTTACTCCATTATTGGTGACCCGCTGTTTTCTGTTACTAATCGAAGCTCTAATCAATTCTAACACTTTATTTAATAGTCTCTGGTGTGGCACCTTGTCGAACGCTTTGCTAAAGTCAAGGTAAATAACATTGTAATTATCATTGTTATCTGACGCCTTTTATGCTATAGTGTAAAAAGATAGAATTTTAGTCACACATGACTTACCCTTGGAGAAACCATGCTGTGAATCACGAGTTAAATTATGTCTTTCGAAGTGTTCATTGAGTTTATTTACTATTACTGATTCAAACATTATTCCTATAACCGATGTCAAACTGATTGGCCTGTAGTTGCATGTAGACGATCTATCTCCCTTCTTAAAAATAGGAACAACGTTTGCTTCCCTCCAAGCAATAGGCACAAAACCAGCGTCTACTGATTTATTCAATATTTCAGTTAACTGGTGGCAAAATTTAAATTTACACTCCTTAAGCATTCTCGGAAAAAATTCGTCAGTACCCGGGGATTTTGTAGCTTTAAGTCTTTCAATCTGCTTGACTACTTCTACTTTACTAATGCTGATATTAGATAGACTACTTTCTTCATCCCCTCAGAAAATCGGATCGCAGTCAAGTACTTTATCTAACCTCTTATTAGTAAACACCGATAGAAAATAATTATTAAACTCTTCTCTCGTTTTTCCTCCGATTCTATCATGACATTTTCATCGTTTTTAATTGGTCCTATTCTTCCTTTATTTTTTGTTCTATAGAGATGAAAGAAACCATTTGGGTTGGATCTTACTTGACTAGCAACCTTAATTTCATAATTACGTTTCGCTCTACGTGTATTCTTTTTAACCAACTTTGCCATTTTGTTATATCTTGATCTAAGGTGTGTTTCCCGGTTTTTATTTCTTATTTCTACGTAAAGTCCTCTTTTCACTCCGATCTCATGTTTCAATCTGTCCGTCATCCATTTAGGAGTATTACTATTTTTCCGTATTGACTTCAGGGGGATAAATGTATTTTGTGCATTAACAATTAAATCAGTTGAGCCCTCGCCCCCAAATGACCTGACCTAAAGTATGCATATTACCCTCCGTGACCCGACACCTGGTCATGACCTGACCACTGGTCACGCACCGAGACTCGACAATGTCCGAAACGTCCGCAACGTCCGCATGACATTTCATATTGAAATTCATATAGGTTTTTTATTGTCAAAGTTTGCTCTCCTGAAGTCTGGTACTTGGACGTTATTCGTACTTTTTAATTCTTCCCAAATAACATTAAATCTTATTTCTTGATGATCGCTAGAGCTATCACTAAGGAACACACCGCCAAGTCAAATGACGCAACCATCCTCCACCTTGTCAAGGAGATGCAGTCCATCAATGTTCATGACCTTGCGTCCAGTGACTGTCACACACTACCTCAACCATTCGGGCCTCATGACCTTCACTCTTGTTCTAAAATTTAGGTGAGAGTTGACAGAATTCGTAAGAGTTTGGAGGCTCCGTATTCTGGCCTTTATGACGTTCTCCGCCGTGAACCTAAGTACTTCATCCTTAGTCTCCCTCAGGGCGAAACCTCGGTTTCCATGGATTGATTAAAACCGGCTTTTCTTCCTATCACTAGTTGGTCTCAGTCTCGCATAAATGACGTCCCAGTATCCAGCTCACCTCCCATGACCGACGTCACTGACTTAGCCCCTTCGAGCACGAATGACCCTCCTTTCCTTCCTTCTCCCGTCCTTCCCTGCGCGACCCGTTAGGGCAGGACCGTCCACTTTTGTGATCATTCTGACTTTTTCTACTAATGAGCCTTTTCCTTTTCCATACGCTCCGCTCTTACCAGACTTTGATAATTGGTTGTCCACAATATTTAAGAAATATGTTACAAGTGCTGCAACCAGTGGAGAATATAAATATTTGTCAAACTATTAACGGTGGAACGTTGTCTGAACCAAAATGTTCTTCGAGTGTTGGATATATAACAGTTTGCCATTGCACATAGCAGAAGATAGATATGTCAAAGTTTAAAAATATATATTTTTTGAAGTGTTATACTTGTAATCTCAATTATTTAATTGTTAACGAAGAATATGCGCTATCATTTGCTGTAATATGTCGTCTTTTTCGGCTGTCCTGTTTTTGGGGGTAGGGTATTTTTTCTGTCAATTTTGGCTGGTTGTTTTTAAAGGCGATTTTTTTTTTTGTAATTTCTTCGTTAATTCTTATACATTTTATATACTTTATATGATGTGTTTATAATATAAACTTTGTACTATGTATGTATTATGGGTGCTACTATGGCGTGAGGTCTACCACACTACAGCGTGAGGTCTACCTCCCGTTAGCACTATAGCGTGAAGTCTACCATTTCCATACATTTATTTTAGCGATAAACACATATTTTGTACATACCCTAAGAATGACTTTGATAGATAATTGGATTTATTATTACATTAATATTAAAGGAAGAAGTGTAAAAATAAACATGTTATTGTACATCTTCTAAGAATGACACATATAGGTTAGGTTAGGTCAGGTCACGTGGACAGGTCACATTTTTTATGTATTTGGGCAGGACACATGTTTGATGGGCAGGTGCGGGGAGCGTCCCGGGGGAACGTGGGTCACGCGGTAGACTTCAGGCTGCACCATGGTAAGCGACATATGGCAGTAGACCTCACGCTATAGTAGCACCGTATTATGTATCAGGTTAGAAGAATATTGTCGGTCCTATAGAGCGCTTTGGCGGACTAGGATCAGGTAAACAATAAGAACAATAAATATGTCAACGGCATTCCTAGAGGCTTCTGAGAGCAAGCTCCCATGCAGCCATCCTTCTCATTCCAAGCAGCTCTCAGTGGGTTTTATCGACTTGCCCCAGGCATGAGTTCTGTTGATCCTTTTGTCTCATCCATCGAGTGTTATCTCTTAAAGAGATAACCTTGAGATTAAGGTCAACATCGGAGAAGCGTGCCGTGTATCCATATAGTCGGAGTTGACGTTCACGAATTATGCTGATGACAGGCCTTGACTGAGTCTCGTTTCAGTCTCTGGTTTGATACAGTCATTATAGTGATACCTCATGATTCTCCGAAGGTATTTCATGCCAAAAATATAGAAATTTTCTTTAAGTCGGCATTCAGCGTACATGCCTCTCACAACTGTACAAGACAAGGAGCACAAGCGACTTGAATATTTGGATTTTATTCCTTCTGCATATACAATGACAACACCATATACTGTGGTTGAGCGAGTCCACAGTGCTATGGTCCATGCAAATCCTTCGAGAGACTCCCTGACTTGACTCACTATTGTTATGTACTACGCGCCCAAGAAAACGTGAAGCTTTCCAGGACTTCATTGTCTTCGCCATATACACGAACAGACTAAACTGTGCCATTCACTAATTCCTCGAACTCCTGGACCATGTTTTTGATCTAGGAGACCAGGAAATCCATCGGTCTCGCCTCCATGTGTAGTAACTCAATGGCTCCAACCTGAACTCCCAACAACTCCACGAGAAGTCAGCAAAAATAAGGTCAATGATCTTCGTGGATGGTTTGTAATGACTTCAACAACAAAAGAGACGACCATCCTTTTTTCCAGTCAGATGGAATGGTGCCAGGCTGCCAAACGGAGGACAGCGTCTCATAAAACCACTGTTCTTGATCTCATGCTTTCAGAAAGTACGCGTTGACGGTGCAGATGCCAGTCGTCATTTCACCCTTCAATCTCTTTAAACTCACTCAGAGAGGGCGAAATTCCATCTGTCTGGCCACT
>NC_134785.1:44212721-44220221 GCF_046742065.1 Oratosquilla oratoria
CCGGATAAGAGAGTTTGGTGAAAATGTTGAAAATGTAATCCATTTCATCTTTAATAAATTCTTCACTACAAATGCGGTATGCTCTCAGGAAGAATCCTATTACCACTCCACTCTTTATTCTCTCGTTGTGGCCGGAGTAGTAGTGAATGATGTCGTCTTTATTTGTACTTTTTCTATGAACCGAGAATGCGGTCTTGTTCTCTTTCCTCCAGATGACGGTGTCGAGGAAGGCCAATTTGTTATCTGTCTCGTGTTCAACAGTGAACTGGATGTTTCGTTCGACATTATTTAACCTCCTCAATTTGTTGTCCAAATTGGTGTTCTTGGGGGCCACGACTAAGACATCATCCACATATCGAAACCAGGAGGTGTTTCGACCCATTATTTTTACAAAATGATCTCTCTCTAAAACTTCTATATAGAGGGAAGCTAAAACAGCACTGAGGGGGATCCCCATCGCAAGGCCTCTACATTGGCTGTATTCCTCTCCGTTGAAAATGAAGGGACCAAATCTCACACATAGCGATATAAGTTTTAAGAAATCTGCCTTCCCTATGGGTAGAGCCTCGTCATCCATATCTCTAACTACCTCTCCTGCTGCTTTTAACGCCTCTTCCACGGAAACATTTGTGAATAAGGAAACATTTGTGAATAAGGCTCTCCAGTGAAGTTCCCCTCTTGTGCAGGGCCTGCTGGATATTTGTTCTCCATCTCATTCTTGGGCGTCCCACAGGTCTTCTTCCTTCTGGTTTCCATAAGTAGTACTTCTTTGTATATCTTTGCTCTTTCATCCGTATAACATGTCCGTACCATCTCAGCTGTCCTCTCTCCACATAGTCCAGTACATTCTCAACCCCCAATGCTTCTCATATAACTTGATTCCTTATTCGGTCCACCCTTGTACATCTGTAGATAACCCTTAGTGTTCTCATTTCTGCGGCCTGTATTTTACTCCTTGTCCTACTGGTTAATTTCCAGTTCTCACACGCGTAACACAGTACTGGTCTTAATATAGTTATATAGATAGTTTTCTTCACTTTCCTTGGTGAATTTATGATAAATGATTTTAGAAGCTACTGAAGATTTGCAGTTTCTGTCTACATTATTAGGGTACTGGTGTTTGCAAAAGCAAAGTCTAAGCGTGCTCTTTACTGCTGCAGTGTTCTCTCTGATTTATATATACAATGCAATCTCCGTAGAAACCTCGGGGGGGGGGGGCTGCCAAATTCTACATACATTATATATATATATATATATATATATATATATATATGTGTGTGTGTATATATGTATATAAGGGTTGCCATATTCACATTGGAAAAAAGAAGATTCGTCGCGTCGGATTGAGCGACGATGACAGGAACCAGACAGGCGCCGCTTCTATTGTAGTCGAGGAGCGCGGTCTCTTTTGTCCGACGCAGGTGTCCTGGGCGTTTTACCCGAAACGCTGGCGGCTCCCATTGTCCGAGCAGGTGGTTCTGGGTGTTGGCTGGAAGCCTAGTCCTCGGGTCACTAGGAACAATTGAACGTCCCCTGTCGTCAGATCCCAAGGAACAATAGAGGGTCCCTCGAGAGTTGTCTTGAAGACGTTAGAGTACTTCTCGCTCCATATACGTGTGTGCGCGCGTGTGCACGCTGGACATCGAAATGGTTGACAACAGATGCTCGGTCAGCTATCCTCACTGTCCTCATTGAGATTGGTATTCATGAAAGATAAGAGATAATACAAAGCCTTTTGCAGAACCTTGGCATGAAGATACACATAATGTTAGAATAATAGTGGTATTGGGAAATACTCATGAATAAAATGAAACAGACTTAATTGGATGAGCATACGGAAGTAGATATTTCCGTTCACCTAGGCAAAAATATACATTTATGAAGGTTTTTGCTCGATTGCGAAGATTATAGTGGGGGAGGGGAACTGGAGGTTTTGGTGGAGAGGGTTGGTGATGGTCTTCTATTGTAGGGGTAGTGCGAGTTTGTGAAGAGACAGTCTCTATGTCGAGGCCACGAGGGACTCTTTTGACATGATCCTTGTGCAAGACGGTCTCTGTAAGATCGTGTAACCTGAGTGTATTGACTTTGTTGTTTGACTCATGTCCAATGATACGATAGGGTCCAGAGAATTTAGGGAAGAGCTTCGAGGTGGGTGTGTCGTTAAGGGCGTAAACAATGTATCCAATTTCAAAGGTACAAGCTCTGGCTGATTTGTTATGCAAACGGACCATTTCGTACTTCAACCTTGACATAATAATTGAAATTGTAAATGGGATGTAATTCTGAAAGATGATCATATGGGAGTCTTTTGTCCGAACCAAAGAGGACAAAATGGAGATTCTGATATTGACCTGTTGATGGAACTATTTATAGAAACTTGAATCATGGGGACATGTTCATTCCAAGAAGGTTGAAGATCAGAAGCTAGATGTCTAAAAACATTGAGAGTCGTTATATTCTGGCGTTCAATTAAGCCATTTGAACTAGGGTGATAAGCAGTAGTGTTGCATTTTTTGATTTGAAAATAATTACAAATGTGAGAAAGAATCTCATTGTTGAATTTTGTCCCGTAGTCAGAAACCAGAGTTTTGGGTGCAGTAAAGGGGCATATGAGTTTGTCAATAAGGGTCTTTGCTACGTGTTGTGCTGTCTTGTCTGGTAGGGGGAAATAATACAGAATCGTGAAAAATGGTCGACACAAAGAGGTATTGGTTTCCGGTATGTGTAAGTGGTGACTTAAGAAGATCAACAGCTACTGTGTCGAATGGTTTAGAAGGGGTAGGGTAAGTTAGAATGGGAACATGGCCGCTGATATGACTTTTGTGAATCGCGCAAAGGTGACAAGGATCAATATAGGCGTGTTTATCCTTCCTCATGGTTAACCAGAAGTAGTGGAATCTGGCTTGTGTAACACATTTCTCCTTGCCAGGGTGTGCAGCAATGTGGGAATCGCGTATAAGCTTTAAAACTTCTGGAATGAGGCCTGTGGGGAATACAAGTTGATACACTGAGCTGTTGGGTTCATGAGTGTTCGTTAGTGTTTTTTGTGATACAGAATGTCACCAACTAACGTGTGATTGTCGAGATCGGGAGGAAAGTTTTCTGTGTCAGTTGTGTCTGCAGATTCGAGGAAGTATATGGCACGTTTTCAAAGAGGGTTTGATCTCTGCGCTGTGGCAACGAGCGCTTGAGTAAGAGTTACTGAACTCTGATTCTGAGTGATGGTCGCAATATGGCGACTGAGAGCGTCTGCAACTAGGTTCGCTTTTCCTTGAACAAAATGAAAGGTTGGCATGAACTCTTGTATGATAAGGAACCAGCGGGCAAGTTTTCCTGAAAGATTCTTTCCTTTGAAGAGGTGTAAGATTGGTTGATGGTCTGTATATATGTGTATTTCGTAACCAAGGATGATCTCTTTGAAATGTTTGAGTGCGTATATAACTGCTAAAGCTTCTATGTCTGTGACTGAGTAATTTTGCTCGTGTTTGTTGAGTGTGCGACTCGCATAGGCAATTGGTCTGAGTTTTGTGCCGTGTTGTTGGATGAGGACTGCGCCAAATCCTTTGTAGGACGCATCAGTGTAGATTGTGAAAGGAAGCTTGTGACTTGGGAAAGCAAGGACCGGTGACGTGGTTAAGATTTTCTTTAAGTCATTAAAGGCTTTCTCTTGGTCAGGTGTCCAAATGAAAGGTGTGTCCTTCTTAAGTTAATGGTGCTGCTATACTAGCGTAACCTTGAATGTAATGTCTATAAAAGCCTGACAGACCAACGAATGAACGTACGTGTTCTACAGAAGTAGGGCGTGGAAAATCAATGACTACCTTGACCTTGTCCTGTGAGGTTAAAATTCCTTGTGAAATAAAAACATAGGAAGCGTATTTCTTTCCGAAGAAGGAACAGTTCTTAAGCTTCAGTTTTATACCTGCTTTTGCTAGTCGTGAGAAGACAGTGTGTAGAGTGTGTAGATGTTCGCTAACGGATTTGGAAGCGATGATCACGTCATCGAAGTATATGAACACTGAATGACATATGAGACCTGCAAGTACTGTATGCATAAGTCAAGTGAACACTGAAGAAGCTGAAACGAAACCCATGGCTAGTAGTTTGAAGTTATAATGACCTGCGAGCGTGCTAAAGGCTGTCAGAGGCGCAGACTCTGAAGCAAGGAGGATCTGAAAATATCCCGACATAAGGTCCAAGGTCGTGAACACTACGTTGTTTTCACCGACGGAGTGGAATATATCTTGTAATACAGGGATAGGGTGTCTATCTGGTATGGTTAACTTATTTAACTCTCTAAAGTCTACTACAGTGCGGAAGGAACCATCGTGTGTAAGCACAACAAAAAAGGGGAAGTTCCATCCGATGATAAATGGTTCAATCATGTATTGAGCAATCATGTCTTGGGTAAGGTTATGTACAGTCATGCGTTTGCTATGTGGTAATCTGTATGCGGAAATGTAACGTGGTTTAGAGTTCTCACGAAGGGGTATATGATACTGAATAAGATTAGTGACTCCAAGTGGTTCACCTGGAGTGGCAATGGTATGTTTGAACTTGTTGCAAAATGCAAGCAAGTCTGTTTGTGCATCAAGGAAATATATGGGGTTGAAAGGTGATACATCAATTAGTTTCCGTGCTGTGGGCACGTGGGAAATTGTGGTACAAATTTGAGAAGTGGGGAATTTGTTATCCATGACTTTGATGCGTGAAGGATATACTTCGAAATCACAAATGTTTGCACCAAGTGTGAGATAGAGGGGTGCATTTGTATCATTGGCAATTAAAATTCAAGTATGACATTTCTTTGACGTAGAGCTTATGGTTGAAAGGAAGGAAATGCTATTGACACGACAAGTTTCTGGCATGCAGAGTAGATCGGTGTCTTGTGCTTGAATAACTCGTATGTGTATCTTTGTATACTCATGAGGGAACAGCGTCTTTGGGCTGAGAAGCACTGCGTGAGTGTATTTGAATGTAGTTAACACTTCCGAAACTGGGGTGGATTTGTTGTTGAGTTCCTTTAACTTTAAGAGGGGCAAGAAGGTGTCCTCAGGCGGTGAAAGATCAACGGTATTTACTAGGTGTTTTGTCCTGAGTTTTGCTGATTTGGACATGCGGGAGGAGTTAGTGCGTCTGTTTCGTTTGGAACGTAAGTCCACAGCTCTCAGTAAAGTAGCAGAGTTAGAGTCGTGGGAAAGTGATTGGGTGGAGGTGCCATTTGTGCTAGCAGCTGGTGCATCCTCGTGTAATGAAGCAGGTTGAATTTGAATGGGAGGGTAGAATCAACTGCGTGTAATCATGTTCTGCCTGCTCGGTCACGTTGATGTGGTTGACTTTGTGGGAAGTTGCTGATGGCAATGCAGGGAGGAAATTATTTGCATAAATGATGCCATTTTGAGCAGGGTAAATGATTATGTTATGTTGCTTCATCAATGTTAAGCCTATGAGGATATCAGCAGGAAAGTAAACATCAGCTACGTAGGTGGTAACTGGAATGCCTGGGCACTCATCTTTGAAGTTAATGTCTAGGGAGAATTTACTGATGATCGGGAATGGTACACCATCTACATTGCAAAAGTTTACATGGGGGGTGGGGTTTCCAAAATGGTGACATGTTTAGTTTTAGTGCGGAATTTGTGGAAACTGTGTACTGACATTATGTTAACTGGGGAACCCGTGACGAGAAAGATTGTCACTTTGGTGTTGCTAGACGTAGTCACAGAGGAGATGTGTTACGTGAATGCCTTGTAGGATACGTGTTACGTGAATGTCTAGCCTAAGAGCGATCTAGGGATTCTGGTCTGTGTTGCCTCCGTGGAAGCCTAGTCCTCGGATCACTAGGAACAATTGAGTGTCCCTTGACGTCAGATCCCAAGGAATAACAGAGGGTCCCTCGAGAGTTGATTTGAAGACGTTGGAGTACTTCTCGCTCCATATGCGTGTGTGCGCGCGTGTGCACGCTGGACATCGATGGGGTTGACAACAGTACTCCACTTAGACTCGGGGAATTGGCAAATTTCTTATGTACGATGGTCATGGCCTAGCGGTTAGTGTACTTGCCTCGTGGTAATGATTAACACAGCTAAAGATTCAAGTCCCCTAGCTTCTAAATCTATCTATCTATCTATTTATCTATCTATCCATCTATCTATACACACACACACACACACACACACACACACACACACACACACACACACACACACACACACACACACACACACACACACACACACACACACACACACACACACACACACACACACACACACACACACACACACACACACACACACACACACACACCAAGGGATTTTTCCCCTATACCAGGGAGGTAGCCGAGACAAAAGGCATATACCCATTCCCACTCATTTCATTTCTACCCATTTCACTCTCATCCACCACCCTATTCCCCTCTCATTTCAGCTCCTCATGGATGGCGGATTATCCCTGTATCTCGCCCACTACCTTGGGTTAAAAGTAATGTAGTAGGACACAGCGCATTCACAGCAAGGCCGCTTCACTTAATCGGCGACCCTCACTCTCCGTCCCATCATGCATAAAAAGAGAAGACGGAGAGAAAGCCTCTCGGCTGCGTCAAAATATCATTCACATGTAACCACCCCCTAACCCTCCCCACCTCCTACCCCTACCTTCCATGCATTACGGAATCATCTATACACAGCCATTCTCCATTCACCTCAATATCCTGTCTTCTCCCTTCCTTGCTCGACAGATATTCCTCTCTTGCTCAACGCCCTTTTCGCCCCATCCATCCATCTCATCCTCGGTCGTCCTCTCACTTCCACACCCCCACCCCCATCTCTGCCTTCCACACCTCTTTTACTAACCTTCCTTCACTCATTCTTTCCATGTGTCCAAAGCATCCAGTACTCTTTCATAAACCCTACCTGCCACCTCCTTTTCCACCCCTGCTCTCCTCCTCACCTCATTTCTCACTGTCCAACCTTGTAATCCCTACAATACTTCTTAGACATTTCTCTCTTAAACACATTTAAACTTTTCCTCTCTGCATCTCTCAGATTCCAAGTCTGCCCCACACAGTGCTGTGGGCACAATCATCCCCTCATATAATCTCTTTGCGTCCATTCCCAAATGCCTCTTTCCCATTACACTTTTATTTTAGATGGAAGTGTTTTGCATATATATGTATATATACATACATACATACATACATATATATATATATATATATATATATATATATATATATATATATATATATATATACAGTATATGCGCACACAACATTTTTACCAAGACATTGAATGGTGCACAGGTGGTTTGAAAAGAGACTAGAACCCACGTCGGAGACATCCCCCTGGTCCAGTAACCTTTTCCAAAGCCTATCACCTTCCCACAGACACTAACATATTTACTGCACGAATTTACACTACTTCCTATAAACACTAATACACAATTTACACTTCAAAAAACAAACAAATCTTCCTTATATATGAGTGATATGGTATTTTC
>NC_134785.1:44227721-44242721 GCF_046742065.1 Oratosquilla oratoria
AATGATAGAGGCTGATTCAGGTTTCCTGAATAAGGTAGTGACTTGCGACGAGAGTTGGGTGTTCACCTACGACCCTGAGAGCAAACGTCAGAGTGCTCAGTGGAAGCACGCGACCTCCCCCAGACCCAAAAAGGCAAAGATGAGCAGGTCGCAAGAGAAGGCCATGGTCATTCCTTTCTTTGACTCCCAGGGGCTCATTCACGTTGAATGGGTTCCTCAGGGTCAAACCGTCAATAAGGAATATTACCTTACTGTTCTGAAAAGGTTCAGGGAGATGAGGAAGAAGAGGCCTCAGCAGTGGAGGAGTGGTCAGTGGTGGTTCCACCAGGACAATGCCCCATGCCACAAGTCAACGCTGGTGACCACCTGGATGGCCGACAGGGGAATGAAAGTGGTACAACACCCACCCTACAGCCCTGACCTAGCCCCTTGCGACTTCTTCCTGTTCCCACGCATGAAAGACAGCCTCAGGGGAACCAGATTCCAGTCAACAGAGGAGCTGAAAGAGGCATCGGAAAGTTACCTGAAGGGACTACTGAAAAAGGACTTTGAGGAGGTCTTCCAGGATTGGGAGAGACGCAATTTTTCCGAGAATGCTCAAGGAGTGTAGATTTGAAATCTGCGACCAGTTAACTGAAATATTTAATAAATCAGTAGACACTGGTTTTGTGCCTATTGCTTGGAGGCAGACAAACGTTGTTGCTGTTTTTAAGAAGGGAGATAGATCGTCTATACACAACTACAGGCCAATCAGTTTGACATCGGTTATAGGAAAAATGCTTGAATCAGTAATAGTAAATGAACTCAGAGAACACATCGAAAGACATAATCTAATTCACGATTCACAGCATGGTTTCTCCAAGGGTAAGTCATGTGTGACTAATCTTTTATTCTTTTATACTAAAGTATATAAGGCATCAGATAACATCGATAATTACGATGTTATTTACCTTGAAATTAGCAAAGCGTTCGACAAGGTGCCACACCAAAGATTACTAAATAGAATCAAAGCGCATGGCATACGACGAAAAGTGTTAGAATGGATTAGAGCTTGGATTAGTAACAGAAAACAGCGGGTCACCATAAATGGAGTAAAATCTAGGTTAGGTGGGGAAATGTTTCTAGTGGGGTCCCCCATGGCTCAGTTTTGGTTCCCTTATTGTTCATTATGTACATGAACGACTTGGACAATAAGATTTATGGTGATGTTAGTAAGCTTGCGGACGACACTAAAATAAAATGCCTAATTAAGTTAAAAAACGACGCCGAGATTCTGCAGGATGAGCTTAATAATTTTTTCACATGGTGGGTGAAAAAGCAAATTAACTTCAATATCTCTAAGTGTAGCGTGTTAAACGTAGGGCCACACAATCCCGAATATAGATACAGCTTAGATAACACGCTATTAGAGAAAACTGAGTGCGAGAGAGACTTGGGAGTTCTAGTGAGTCCGGACTTTAAAACCAGGAAACAGTGCATTAGCGCCAGGAATAAAGCTAACAGAGCATTAGGTTTTATTGCTAGGACGGTAACGAATAGAAGTGCAGAGGTAATTATTAAACTCTATCTAGCGATAGTTAGACCCATCCTTGACTATGCGGTACAGTTTTGGTCTCCGTCCTACAGAATGGACATCAATTCACTAAAATCGGTACAGAGAAGAATGACCAAAATGATACATGGACTCAGAAATTTGTCTTACGAAGAGAGGCTTAGGCACCTTAACTTACACTCTCTGGAAAGACGCAGAGTGCGGGTTGATCTAATAGAGGTGTTCAAGTGGATCAAAGGCTTTAACAAGGGTGATGCAAACAAGGTCATCATATTAAAACAACAGGGCAGGACTCGCAGTAATGGTTATAAACTGGACAATTTTATATTTAAAAAGGAAATAGGCAAGAATTGGTTTACTAATAGGGTGGTCGATGTATGGAATAAACTTAGTAACCATGTAGTAAGTGCTGAAACTATTAGTTGTTTTAAGAAACGATTAGTCATCTTTATTGTTGGGGATGACAGGTGGTGATTGATTATGAGCTGCCTATTGTAGTCCTTATGGTCTCTTGCAGTCTCCTTCTTTCTTATGTTCTTATGTTCAAAACTATTTTATAGATTTGTAAACAACAAACTGAAAAACAAACAAGATTTAGAATACTACGACATGGAGGAGTTGAATACACAGAGGAAATAGAAATGTCAGAAATTATGAACAATCAATATAAATCAGTGTTTACGAGGAAGAACATACAACTTAGAGATGTCGAGTGGGAGGAGAAGGTCCCCACTATGAAAGAGATAGAAGTAACAAGGAAAGAAATAATGAATCACTTGAGTAATCTCGAGGTCAGAAAATCACATGGCCCAGATGAAATGGCAAACTGGATTTTGAGAGAATGCAGGTACGAACTAATAGGCATAATACATAGTCTAATAAGCAGTTCATTGAAAGAAGGAAAAGTTCCAGAAGATTGGAAAAGAGCAAATATAGTACCAATATATAAAGAGGGAAACAAGGAAGACCCTACTAACTATAGACCGGTCTCTCTTACAAGTACGATAGCAAAAATTTGTGAAAGGATTATCAAATTTAGATGGGTAAGGCATTTGAAAAAAAAAAAGTTCTAAACCCAAGGCAGTTTGGATTTAGACAAGGATGATCATGCGTCACAAACTTAATGTGCTTCTATTCAAGGCTAATATATGTAATACAAGGAAGATATGGATGGGCCGATTGTGCATTTCTAGACTTGAAAAAAGATTTTGAGGTGCCACATAAGAAATTGCTAAAGAAATTAGAAACTGCAAGAGGAATACAGGGCAAACTGCTGAAGTGGATGGAAGACTTCTTGCATGAAAGAAAAATGAGAGTGGTGATAAGAGACAAACATTCTAATTGGGATGAAGTGATTAGTGGAGTTCCATAAGGAACATTTCTGGTCCCAATAATGTTTGCTATATATATATATATATATATATATATATATATATATATATATATATATATATATATTAATGATATGGATGAAGGAATTGAAAGTTATATGAGCTTCTTTGCGGACAATACAAATTTGTTGAAAAAAGTGAACACTGTAGAAGATTGTGAGTCACTGTAGAGTGATCTCAATAAAGTATGGGAATGGAGTAGAAAGTGGGAGATGGAATTCAATATTAAGAAGTGTAGTATAATGGAATTTGGAGGAAGCACAAAAAAAAAAAAATAGTGGGGTCATATAAATTGGGAGAGGAAGAAATTAGAAAAGTAGAAAATGAGAAGGACCTGGGAGTCATTATTATGAATAATATGTCCCATGAGAAACTTATGAAAAAGATTTTTGAAGAAACTTTTAATTTAATAAGAACAATCTAAGTAGCATTTACATACCTGGACGAAGAAATGGGGAAGAAAATACTAGTCACTTTGATAAGACCAAGATTGGAGTATGCACCGATGAAGTGCAAAAAAATGTATAACACAACTTGAAAGAATACAAACAGCAATTACGAAATTGGCACCAACACTCTCAGAATTATCATATGAAGAGAGACAAGCAAAACTTGAGACATGAGAAAAAATAAGAGATAGAGGAGACTTGACAACTATTTATAGAATCATGAAAGGCATAGGAATCATTGATAGGCTCTAATAAAACGGAATAGTAGAGATACAAGAGGACACGGAAATTATAGAAGAAATCTGAAAAAGAACAGCTTTCCCCACAGGATGATAGACGTTTGGAACAAGTTAGATGAAAATATGGTGTGCAAAAACGATACACGAATTTAAAAACAGTCTAGATAAAACGAGATATGAAGACGGGACACCACGAGCATAGTTCCCCTTCCCGTAAAATAAAACTAGGTAAATATATCTAGGTAAACGCACACACACACACACACACACACACACACACACACACACACACACACACACACACACACACACACACACACACACACACACACACACACACACACACACACACACACACACACACACACACACACACACACACACACACACACACACACACACACACACACACACACACACACACACACATATATTGAGACATTCTGACAGGTTGACGTAAGCGGAGTAGGAAGCACAGGAGTCTTAGTCTGAGTTTATTTCTGACTAGTTTCGCAGCTATGCTTTTGAAAGGAATTCCTTTGAAAAAGCATACCTGCGAACTTAGTCAGGATTAAACGCAAGACTAAGACTCCTGTGTCTCCTACTCCGCTCACGTCATATATATATATGTATATATATACATATACATATACATTTATATATATGTGTGTGCATGCATACATATGTCTATTTGTGTTTATACTCCGGTGGGTTTTCCCCCCATATAAGTGTGTGTAAACTAAGGTAAAGAGGATGATGGGGTGAACACTTAACTAGATATAGAACGTGGAGAAAGTTAGGTCAGTCTAAGTTAGGTTAAGTTAGCTTAGGTTAATTTATATTTAGTGAGGTTTGGCTAAATGTTACATTACATTTGGCTGGGCTTTGTTAGGCTAGGTTTGGTTATGCAAGAGGCTGGAAGATAAAGGTAGACAAGTAGATAGATAGAGGGGTAGGTGGCGAGAATTTAATTTTTACGAGTTAGATATTTGGTAAACACAAGCAGCGAAGGAGTTGCATAATATCGCTCACCGTCTTAAAGTTTATAAACAACCATTAGGGTACAGATTTTAATGCTGATGTGACAATATGTAAACTAAGCAATTCCGCTTCGATGTTGAGATTGTTTGTGTGAGCAGCATTGCTTAAGACATTGTAACAGTCTTTCTGATTGGAGAACGGTGGAGGAGGAGAAAAAAAAATTATTAGTACATGGGAGAAAAGCCACGCCCTTGGGGGAGGTACTTATTTGTAACAATCAAGATTATTGAATGAACTAAGTAGTGACGTCGGAACAGAGGTGGATTAGTGATTGGATTGGGGATCCCAGGCGGGAATCCTGTGGTGTACATAAGACAATAACATTGGCGAAGAAAAGAAGAAAAGCTATACCTCCATTTAATTCAGCCCATCAAGAAACAAGCAAGTTATGGACATACTTAACAAAGAAAGAAAAGGAAAGTGAATGAGGAAATATAATATCATAGGAGGGAACAGTTAAACTGAATTAAACCAGTAATTACGGAGAGACGGGAACTGAAAATGATGGGGTCGACAGTGGTGGCAGGGGTGGGATTCGAACCCACGCCTCCAAAGAGACTACAAGACTACGACTACAAATGTACAGGTACACCATTCTACAGTGAACGCAACCACAACTACCACCGCAACCACAACCACGCGTATGCTGCCTCCAAGGGACGATAAGACAAAGAACGAGGTGTCTATAACACTACGAGCTACTACTACGAGTAAACGAGGTACAACGAGCTACGAGGAACGAGGGGACGAGCTACAACTACAGCGAATTAAGGAGTCCATAACCACTACGAGGCAGTGAACAAAGACTGACGAGGGACGACGAAGTTGACGTATGTGGAGGCAGTCGATTCAGATCGACTTTAAAAGCACTGAAGGTATGACCATTAACACAAATGTATTAAGACACGAGGTTCATGCCTCAAATGTCAACATTCCCAAATTCACAGGTGATGAAAACACCTTGGGAGTTAATAGGTTTCTTAGTTTCGTTGATACATTAATTGTAAGCAAAAATATTGTAGATGAAAAAAAGAAAATAGAAAATTTAAAAGAGAATGTAGATCCTGAGAAGAGTAGAAATAGACTTATAATATATTTCCAGCAAATGGAAGATATCAACCCATATGAAGCTTATAAGAAGGCATTCATTAAACATTTCATGTCAAAGTGTGATTAGGATCCTATCAGGTCTTTGGTTAATATGATAAAGAAAGTAAAAGCAAGTGAACCAGACACAGAATACTTAGCAAGACTAGACAGATGGTCAAAGGACATGAATTCTATCTTAAAACATTCAGATTGGATAGAAAGATCTAGTGACAAAATGAAAGTTTCTCAGGTAATTAAATAAATCACATTTGCATTGTTAACAAACAGCTCAGATGAATTAACGGCATAAAAGCTGCCTAAAGATTTCAAGGCACCTATGAATTTAGGAGAGGTAGATTATCTTTTTCAAGGGTAAAGTGAATCCAAAGCAATTAGTCCATATGTGATGACAGTGGGACAACAGAAAGAAACTAGGAACTCTAGAAGTGATTATAGAAATAGAGGATCTGAACATACAATTAGAAACACTTCAAGGGATGCTAGAATAGAATGTTACAATTGTAATACCGGGGGGCATAAAGCACAAGAATGTTATTATGGAACTATTTGTAGAAATTGCAAATATGAGGGTCTTGATGAATATCATTGTAGAAATCCACCTTTCTGCATGTATCATAAAAGGATAGGCCATGGAACACATGAATGTAGAATTTTTCGTATGCACCCCGAAGCAAGAGGAAAACCCCCAGGTACAGAATAAAACAATACTACAGAACTCCCCATAGAAATACACATAGACAGTATTGTGTTAGGGATAAGAGTGATAGAAGGGCGAAAGAAAACTGCAACAACAACAAAGATAGTTATAAACTGACCATAACAATTGAAAGGACTTCTGTAGGACCTCTCATTGCTGGTAGAGTGTTCAATAAACCTATTCAAATATTTATTGATATAGGATTTGTAGTTAATGTTATAACTAGTAGAGTTTTAAACCAATTGAAACCAGGAGCGAAAATCTTGGAATCAATCCATTACTCATTCCAAGGAGTAACTGGAAATCAGTTCAAAACATTAGGTAAGGTTGAATTAGAAGTCATCTTATATAAAAATGAACATTTGCACATTCCAGTGATAGTTGTAGAATAATTTGTTTTCCCAGGAGATTTACTGATAGAATTTGCAACTTTGAGAAAAGAGAACATGGTCATATGTCCTGCTGAGTTAGGGATCTTAGTGAAATCACAGTTAATCCCATTTTTAAATCAACCAGACTTAAAGCCAGTGACAGGAATTAAAGAATCCCTAGAATTAGATAGAAAAGATAACAATTTTACTTTAGACAACGATGCCAAGCGGTCCAGACCAACAGAAATTATAATCACATATAGTGAATCAAACTCAGATGTTAAAGAAATCCCAGAAATTACTAATTCATCAACTACAAATAAAGCCTTGCAAATTGTGGATGATAGCGTAATAAAGTCGACATTGTTACACTCCAGAGCAATTAACAGGGTAGCCGTGCAGTTGAAAGGAGTCACTGTAGATTCTGAAAATATAACCATCCCAGAATCAATTAGATTAAAAGGTTTGAAATCGAACATGGTAGAAATATTAGTAATTAGTACTTTGAATAAAGACATGGTCTTGAGAAAAGTTACACAAATAGGGTGTTTTCAGGTTGTGTACAAAACCCATTAAGGGTTTAAATGAGAGTACTGAGGAGGTGGGATTACCAATTTCATCAATCTGTTCAGTTCAGGAAGAAACAGAGTTGGGAAAGAAACACAAGAAACATCTAGAACCTACTAGTTGCCCTGAGTTGGATGAAAGCTTAGTTGTTTGCTCTTGAAGCACAATAAAGCAATTGCTTTGCCGGGGGACACCTTAGGCAAAACAACTGTTTTAAAACATCACATCAAATTAAAACCAAGGACTCAACCTATCTATATAGCTGCCTACATAGTACCACATTCTAAATTATCCCTTGTCGATAAACTGATCACTGAAATGTTACCGTAGGATATTATTAAAAATAGTAAAAGTGAGTGGAACTTTCCTCTTATTCTAGTGCCAAAATCAGATGGTACCATGCGCCCAGTTATTCATTAAAAGGAATTGAATAAGCATACCATACGTGACCGATTACTATTACCAGTGATAGGGGACATTCTTAGAAGTTTGGGAACTGAGAATAGAAATTTTAGCACTATAGATACCAAATCTGCTTTTTGGCAAATAGAGTTGCATGAAGACTCACGAAAATTCACAGTATTTTCTACTCCAACAGGACAATATGAGTTCAAACGAATGTCATTTGGGTTATGTAATAGTCCATTAACTTACATGAGATTAATGAATACAGTTTTAGATGGGTTGTCAGGAAACATTGCCAGTGTATTTCTAGATGATATTTTAATAGTTTCCCAAACAGCGGCTGAACACTTTAAGAAATTAGATTTGATATTCTCAAGGCTAGTTAAAGCAGGATTGAAAGTGAAACTAAAAAAAATGTAAGTTTTTGCAGGACAGTGTTGTTTATTTGGGACATAAGATAGACAGGCATGGACCTAGTACAGTAAACTCAAAGGTTGAAGCAGTAAAGAATTTTCCAGTTCCAAACAATGTAGAAAAAGTTAGAAGTTTTTTGGGATTGACAGGATATTATAGGAAATTTGTCCAAGGATATGCGGACATTGCTAATCCATTAAATTCTTTGTTAAGGAAAGACTCAAAGTTCACGTGGGGACCTGCACAACAGCAAGCTTTTGACAAGTTGAAAAATAAACTTACGAGTTATCCAGAGAAATGAAAATTTGAAACCAATAGCTTACACATCTAGACTTTGTAATAGTGCAGAGAGAAACTACTCTATGACTGAAAGAGAAATTTTAGCATTGATATATTCATTAGAAAGATTTAGAGATATGATACTGGGATATCCAATCATAGTGTGGACTGGTCATTCAGCTATTCATAACTTATCTAAGCATAAGAATCTTAGGGACAAGCTAGCAAGATGGTTTGAGATTAGGTTTGAATATATTCCGGGTAGAAAGAATGTTGCAGCAGATGCACTTTCTAGAAACATTAGGCAACCAACGACAGGGTTGATCAATTTTGTTTGTAGTTTGGATGAGTTAGTAACCTTAGATGAGGAAATGCTAATAAGAGAACAGAGGAATAAGACATGTGACTCATTAGCCTAGTATTTGATGAACCCAAGAAGAAATCTTCCAAAACTACCAAAAGGGTATAAGACAGAGGAATTTCATTTGAATGATGGACTTTTGTATAGAAAAACATTTGTAAGTGGGAAAGATATTTCTAGAGGCCCAGTGAATCAGTTGGTAATACCATAAACTCTTGTAAAAGAAATATTGAAGTTACTTCATGATAGTGATTGTAGTTCACATCCAGGAAAGGATAAAACTTATAGACAAGTACAGCTTAAATACTTTTGGCCAGGTATGAAGAAAGATATATATGATTGTATAGAAAATTGTTTGACATAAATACCTGGAGCCTGGTCAATCATGAAGACTTGGACCCTTGCCAGTACATAAGGACAATACCAACAAGTATTGAACTATTTTATTTTGTAAAGTATTGAAAAATTTTATGCAGTGTGTGTCCTAGACAAAAAGTGAAATAAGTGTGTATGAAACAATGTGAAATTAAGCAGAAACACTCTACAATGCTGTGTATATAACTTTCATAACATATTGCCTATTTCAACATCTTTGAAAAGATGAAAACATTCTCCATTGAAATATAATGTTGGTGTTCTTAATCAAAGTAGTGAGTTTTGCAAATCTATTTAACAGTGAATTTATAGCTGTATTACAAAATCATTTGTCTTTAGTTTTTTGTTGTTGTTTCAGCATGTATCTTCTTGAATTGTCTTTTTTCTATGCTATTGACATTTATGCATTTTGGAAGGGTTATTTATTTCTTTGCTTATGTGAAGGATATGTTTTGATGATACCATCCATTTTGCCAGTTTATACAGAATTAGTAAACATTTAGCTTCTTGTATATAAAATTTTCAAGTATATATTTTAGTGAACCCTGTAAGAGTGTAGAAAATAATTGGTCGGGACGACCAAGGGTAGCTGCCGAGCCCTGTAAGAGGCTGGTAGATAAAGGTAGACAAGTAGGTAGATAGAGGGGTAGGTGGCGAGAATTTAGTTTTTACGAGTTAGATATTTGGTAAACACAAGCATCGAAGGAGTTGCATAATATCGCTCACCGTCTTAAAGTTTATAAACAACCGCTGGGGTACAGATTTTAATGCTGATGTGACAATATGTAAACTAAGCAATTCCGCTTCGATGTTGAGATTGCTTGTGTAAGCAGTATTGCTTAAGACGTAACAGTCTTTCTGATTGGAGAAGGGTGGAGGAGGGGAAAAAATTATTGGTACATGGGAGAAAAGCCATGCCCTTGGGGGAGGCATTTACTTGTAACAATCAAGATTATTGAATGAATTAAGTAGTGACGTCGGAACAGAGGTGGATTAGTGAGTGGATTGGGGATCCCAGGCGGGAATCCTGTGGTGTACATAAGACAATAACGTTGTAGAGAATTAGCGAAGAAAAGAAGAAAAACTATACCTCCATTTAATTCAGCCCATCAAGAAACATTACTTACTTTCTAAGCAAGTTATGAACATACTTAACAAAGAAGGAAAAGGAAAGTGAATGAGGAAATATAATATCATAGGAGGGAACTGTTAAACTGAATTAAACCAGTAATTACGGAGAGACGGGAACTGAAAGTGATGTGGTCGACAGGTTAGGTTAGATTAGATTAGCTAAGGTAAGGTTAGATTAGTTAAGGTTAGGTTAGGCTAAGTTGAGTTGTTTAATATTTGGTTGGTTTAGCTCAGTTTATCTTGGTTTAGCTTATCTTAGCTTAGGCTGAGTCAGATTATCTTAGGCTAGGTTAAGTAACTTAGCTTATGTTAGTTTAGGTTAAGTTAGCTTAGCTTAGGCTAGGTCATGTTAACTTAGCTCAGATTAGATTATGTTCACTTGGCTTAGTTTAAGTTAGGCTAGTTTAGGTTAGGTTAGATTATATCAGGTTAGGTTAGATTAGATTAGGTTGCGTTAGATTAAGCTAGTTTTGGCTAGGTCAGATTAGGGTAGGCTAGGTTAGGTTAAGTCAGATTAGGTTAGGCTAGGTTAGGTTAAGTCAGATTAGGCTAGGCTAGGTAAGGATAGGTTAGCTAGGTAAGGTCAGATTAAGTTAAGTTAGATTATGATAGGTTAGGATAGGTCAGATAAGGTTAGGCTAGTTAAATTTGGTCAAATTAGTTTACGTTAGATTAGGTTAGGTCGGATTAGGTTAAGTTAGTATAGGCTAGGTTAGGTTTGATCTAGCTACAACGGGAACACAGAAAAGTCGAGCGAGGAGCAGGTCGATCTGGTAGGAGCAGGTGGAGGCGGTCCACACCCGCAGAGACGCCCATTAAGTTCTTCCCGTCACACAATTGCCACTTAGGGGCAATGACGCCACAGGGACACTGTGACACAGGGACACAGCATCTACGGTGCACTCTGCAACCCCCCACTCCCTCCGGGCCTCTGCTATCCCTGGAACAACTAAAGATGGATGGTGTCACACGAGGCTTTTCTTGCTAGCATGCTACTTGCTTTTGCTACTTCGACTTGGGCTACGATTTTTTGTTTTTCAAATTTCCAAATGTTGAATTACTCTTGCGTCATATAGTGGGAAGCTGAATGACGAACTAAGAGAAGATAAACCTAAAATGCGAATGTTAGACACATTGTCGAGATGGTCTTACGGAAGTGTAGGATATTATAATCGAAGTCGTTTGTACTTAAAGTAGCAAAAGCAAGTAGCATGCTAGCCTAGTGTGCTGCCACCCTATCCAGAAGATGATCAGTGGGTTCATTGTTTCTGTTGTGTTTTGGACATTTGATATCCTGGAATTAGTCTGGAAGTGTTCTGTGGTCACTGAAGGTTCTGTGGCTATGTACATTCACCAGCAAACGTTTTGACGCTCCCAGAATTCTTCATGATACAAATTTCAAATGTTTTGCACAATCACGAGCAAAATTTATGACCCAGCCAGAGTATTTTTATGATACAAAATTCAAATTCTTTGTCTGACAATTTTCTTTTTCATATATTTTCAAAGAAATTGCCTAAGTTAATACTACATGGGAAATATATAATGTTGATCTATATACTAAGAGTATTTTCCCCCATATATGGGAGATAGCCAAGTCAAAGTCACGTACCTACTCCCACCTATTCCACTCCCATCCACCTTTTCCCCCTCTCATCTTAGCTCCTCATTGATGACGGGTCATCCCTGTATCCCGCCCACTGCCCTAGGTCAGAAGCAATGCAGCAAGACACAGTTGATTCTACATGGGGAAATATATCATGTATTAGACAAAAAAACCCACTCATATTGACGTTGTGAGAGCTGTGGGTCAAAACTTTTGCTTGAGACTGTACAATGATGATAGGTACACAAATCATTTTTACTATTCCTGAATGTACTATGATCCGTACACAAAAGTGGTCGATGCTGGAAAGTAAAGTGGGGTCTACACGATCAACATTATTGCGCAATGTTCCATATTGTACAATATCATTGACGGTGTAGAAAGGATATTTAAAAGACATACGTTTTTGCCTGTATATTTGATGTCTTCACTATACTGTGTCATTCCTCAGTACCATCCCTACACCGTCAACAATATTGTACAATTCGGAATATTGCACAATATTATTGAACGTGTAGGGCCCGCTCAAATCACAGGGAACACCGTGTAAAGACCCCGCATCAGGTGAAAAAGTAGATAAAAAAGTAAATAAACAAAAATAAAAGAAAGTAAAATAAAATAAAATAAGAATAAAGTACATAAAAATTCGATAAAATAAAACAAAATAAAATAGAATAAATATCACAACTCTGCTTAGGTGTTTATCCTGATTTTTTTTTTAATCGAACATAAATGAAAACAGCTCTTGACTTCCTAGCATTCTGAACCTTTAAATAAAGGTTCCAAAAAGTATTTAATAGCATTGGATGCAGACATGTCGATGCTGTTTTGTTTTGATACTTGCGAGATTTTAGTTGTCCAATAACGAATTGATTTTTCGTATCTTTGCAAACAGTACGTAGAGATTGTATTCGTATGTCAGATATATATATGTATACACACACACACACACACACACACACACACACACACACACACACACACACACACACACACACACACACACACACACACACACACACACACACACACACACACACACACACACACACACACACACACATATATATATATATATATATACATATATATGAGACCTATTAACCCACTGTCGGAGAATGAGATAAGATGGACAGAAAATCTGTATATTTCGACCACTATCTGTGGTTCTCTTCAGCAGAATGATAGTGTGGAGTGTGAGAATAGATATAGGGACAGGGAAAAGGGGGGACTCAGGTTATATGTCCTTGATGAGGTCGGGGCGAAGGTTGACTGATGGTGAGGTCAAGTCCGGCTGCTTTTGAGATGGATTTCTTTGCAGCCATCCAAGTTATGCAGTCTGGGGACCACTGACCTTTGGAGGTATTAAAATTTGGAATATGTTTAATCAGGGAGGATTCAATAATTTTTCTTCGAAAACTGCAGTGGGATTTGTAGACGATGGCGGTATTATTCTTTCAAAGATTCTTATTTTAGACAAAGATATGGATGCATTATGGGTTCCAATCTTTCCCCAGTTCTTGCCAATTTATATATGGAATATTTTGAATGCGAACTATTACCAGACATCAAGCCAGCTGATATGTTTTGGTACAGATATGTCAATGATATTTTTACTGTTTGGGATAAGAAATGGGGCTCTTTCAATGTCTTCTTTGAAAAATTAAACAAACTAACAAACAATATAAAGTTCAAGGTGGAATGGGAAGAAGGAGGTAAATACCCTTTTTGAACATATTGGTTATCAGGTGTCCGGACCAATTGTCCTTTTCTGTGTACAGGAAGCCCACCCACTCCGGCAACTATTTACATTTTTTCAGCCACCACCCTGATAACATTAAACGCAGTGTAGCTTCGGGTCTATATCTAAGAGCTTTAAGGATATGCAGCCCACAACACCTAGACAAAGAATTAGAACTAGTGAGTTCACAATTTTCAAATTTAGGATATCCGGGGTGGTTTTTATTCAAAGCTCTGAGCAAGGCTAAAAGTAACTTTCATAAGACACCCAACCCCAAAAACAAGTACATTTGGATTGATAACAACATATTACCATACAATGAATCAATTAACGCCTTTCCCAAATCGCTACCACTCAACATGATATTCAATTATCCTAACAATATTTTTAGGAAAGTAGTGATTGTATACCGTAGGCGAATGTGCATACCATCCCCGGGGTTTACAAACTTCTTTGTAAAGACCGCGAAGAAGTGTACAGGAGTCAAACAGGAAGAGAGTTGGCAACAAGAATTAAGGAACTCCATCAAATATGATCAAGAGAATTCCGCAATGTCCCTACATACTAGCAAAGAAAATCATCGCATGGACTGGGATAATGTCGCCATCGTCTACAAATCCCACTGCAGTTTTCGAAGAAAAATGATTGAATCCTCCCTGATTAAACATATTCCAAATTTTAATACCTCCAAAGGTCAGTGGTCCCCAGACTGCATAACTTGGATGGCTGCAAAGAAATCCATCTCAAAAGCAGCCGGACTTGACCTCACCATCAGTCAACCTTCGCCCCGACCTCATCAAGGACATATAACCTGAGTCCCCCCTTTTCCCTGTCCCCAAATGTACCCCTCTTAGCTATATTTATTCTCACACTCCACACTATGTATCATTCTGCTGAAGAGGACCACAGATAGTGGTCGAAATATACAGATTTTTGTCCACCTTATCTCATTCTCCGACAAGAAATGAAATAAGATAATGTAAGATAAAATATAATGAAATGAAACAAGACAAAATAAAACTAACCCCCCCCCAAAAAAAAAAAAAAAAAAAAAAAAAAAATATATATATATATATATATATATATATATATATACATACATACATATACTAAGGCTTTTTCCCCCTTACAAGGGAGGTAGCCAAAAAGAAAAAGGCATAAAATCATTCCCACCCATTCCATCCCTGAATACACTCCACACCCCTCCACCCTCCCTCTTATCTTAGCACCTCCTGAATGACGGGTCATCCCTGCACCTTGTCCACTGCCCT
>NC_134785.1:44247721-44255221 GCF_046742065.1 Oratosquilla oratoria
ATAGCCAGCATGGTTTCAGACGGAAACGTTCTTGCGAGACTAACTTACTCGAATTCTACAACACAGTTATCTCGAATTATGACAAAAGAAACAATATAGATTTAATATATCTAGACTTTGCAAAAGCTTTTGATACCGTCCCACATGAAAGACTACTTACTAAATTAGCTTTGCATGGAATAAGTGGTAGCCTATTAGGTTGGACTAGTAATTGGTTGAATGGTCGAAAACAGAGAGTTGTTTTAAATGGAAAAACTTCTAGATGGAAAAGTGTTGCAAGTGGAGTTCCTCAGGGTTCTGTTCTTGGGCCACTTCTATTCATAGTATATATAAATGATATAGACCATGGACTAAAATCTACTGTTTTCAAATTTGCTGATGATACAAAACTGTGGGGAGTGGCAAATGATCACTGAAACCAATTAGATATTCAAGAAGATTTAGATAAATTACAGCAATGGTCTGATAAGTGGCTAATGAAATTTAACACAAGTAAATGCAAGGTAATGCACATAGGTAAAAATAACAGTAAGTACGATTACAAGTTATTTGGAAATTCGTTAACAAAAGTGGATAGTGAAAAAGATCTCGGCGTAATCATCAGTAACGACCTCAAATCATCCAAGCAGTGTATTTCAGCCTCTGAGAAAGCAAATAAGATTCTGGGACTGATTGCGCGATCTTTTGATTTCAAAAGTCCATCACTCATTAACAAGCTATATAAATCGTTAGTTCGTCCACATCTGGAATATGCTGTTTCCGTATGGTCACCGAATCTCATTAAAGACATTGACAGATTGGAAAAAGTACAACGGCGAGCCACAAAACTGATTCCAAATATCAAAAATAAATCATACGAAAATCGACTAAAACATATGAATCTGTTTTCCCTAAAAAAGCGTAGACTCAGAGGTGACTTGATACAGGTCTTTAAGATGTTAAAGGGAATTGACAACATCAAAAGTGACAAAATATTCACATTGAATGAGAATCAGACAAGAAACAATGGTCTCAAACTGTCCGGTAATAGATTCAATTTGGAAGTAGGTAGAAACAACTTTGCCAACCGTGTAGTTAATGAATGGAATAAACTTCCTGTACAGGTAGTGCAATGTAGTTCAGTTCGAAGCTTTAAGAACCATTTAGATAAATACCTAAGTAAGATGCTGTAATGATTATAATTTATGTTATATTATTTGTTTTTGTTTTGTTATCATTTGTCTGTCTGATTTTCATTTATTATTAGTTATATGTCAATTTATTATTATTTACTATTTACCTGTTTGTTTATTATTTAACTATACCTATGCATTTATTTATGTATTTTATTTGTTATTTACATTATCATAGTTTTTATTTATTATTTTATTATTAATATGATTTTTTTCTTTCGCATCCGACCTAGATATGGATCAAAAGGTCTCCTGTCGGCATGCTCCGCCTTTGTAATCCTTTGAGTGTAGAGGAAAGGGAGGCTTTTTGGATATATATAAGTGAGTGCATGAAGAGATTAGGGAGAAACGTCAATGTAGTGGTATTGGGAGACCTTAATGCTAGGGTAGGAAATGAACCAATAGACGGAGTGGTTGGGAAGTATGGAGTTCCAGGAAAAAATCGTAGTGGAGAGTTGATGGTGGAGATGTGTCTCGAAAGAGAGTTGATGATAGCAAATACAGTGTTTAGGGAGAAAGTCAAACATGAATACACATGGGAGAGGGTGGTAGATAGAGTGTTAATGGACTATAAAGTGGTAACCAGGAATATAGTAGGAAGAGTTAAGGATGTACATGTTCTAAGGAGAGAGAGTGGGGGAATATTAGATAATTTTTTAGTGGAAGGTAAATTGAGAGTGGAATATAAATGGAGAAAGAGGAAAAGGACATAAGGTAGGGAGGTGCTCAAAATGAACTGCTTAAATGAGAAAGAAAAGGAGAAGGAGTACAAGAAGAAGATGAGAGAGGAGTGGGATGGAGTGAAGGATAGAGTAGAACTAGGAGTGGAGGAAGAATGGTGGATGTTTCAAGGAGGGAGTCATAAGGTGTGCATAAATGGTGTGTGGAACAAGGAGGACGGGAAAAAGGGTAGTGAGTGGTGAGATGAGGAAGCAAAGAAGGTTGTAGAAGAAAAAAAGCGAGCTTTCACAAATTGGTTACAAAATAGGACGAGGGAATCATGTGAGAGGTACAAAGAAAAGAGAAAAGAAACAAAACATAAGATAAAGGAGGCAAAGAGGAGAGCAGATGTGAAATGGAGTAAGAGTATGACAGAATTTTTTGAAAATACGAGGGTCGTTCCAAAAGTACTGCCTCCTATTTTTAAATAAAAAAGATGAAGAGCTACGAAGACGGGAGTAGCACTATTAAAACGAGCGACCTTTTGTGCTCCAGAATTTATTTTTCTACGTGGTCACCACCATTCTTAATGCACTTTTGCCAGCGATGAACGAGAGCCTTGATGCCTCGGTCGTAAAAGTCAGCGCCTGCCGAGGCTGTCTATTTTTTCACGGCTGCGATTACGGCGTTGTTGTCGAGGAAACGCTGCCCACGTAATGCGTCCTTCAGAGGTCCGAACAAGGGGAAATCTGACGGTGCCAGGTCGGGACTATACGGTGGGTAAGACAGCACCGTCCAGCCAAACTTTGTCACATATTCCGTGGTCTTCAAACTTGTGTGTGGCCTGGCGTTGTGGTGTTGCAAACGGAATGTTTCCCTTTTCTCTGGCCTTACACGGGCAATCCGGGCCTTCAGCTTGGTCAACGTTTCAACGTAACGGTCAGATTTGACAGTCGCCCCTGGTTCCAATAAATCCAGGAGAATGACGCATTTCCTGTCCCAGAAGACGATGCACATAACTTTGCCTGCAGATGTCTGCCTCTTGAAATTCTTTGCTAGGAAGTGTGAGTGGCGCCATTCCATCGACTGCCGTTTGGACTCCGGCTCGTAGTGGTGACACCACGTTTCGTCACCACTGATGATGCGGTCCAAGAATCCGTCACCTTCGGCTTCATACCGATCCAACAAGTCCTGACAGACATCCCGTCGGTGGTCCTTTTGGTCCTGCGTGAGCATTCGTGGAACCCACCTAGCACACACTTTGCTGTATCCTAGGGATGACAACATTGTTTCTAGTGCACTGGCACCCAAATCAAACTTTACACGCATTTCATTCACCGTTATACGCCGATCAGCGCGGATGAGTTGATCGAGGCGCACTTTGTTTTCCGGGGTGTTGGCTGTGCATGGGCGTCCGGAGCGCACTTTGTCACTCACATCTCTGTCGCCACTCTGAAATCGACGAACCCATCTCCTAATTGTGCTGACATCAACTACATTGGCTTCGTAAACGTTCACCAGGCGCCGGTGAATGTTGATTGGTTCAATTTTTTCTGCATGGAGGAGTTCAATGACGCATCTCTGCTTCTGACGCACGTCCATGACAGGGATTGCTTTCTTAGTGTCACATCATCAATATCTGCAACAGAGAGATGAAAATTTCAGGTCATGAGTGCATAAGTTAAGTCATTATAACAATGCAATTTGCAATCCCCTCGGATCCCTTCGGGCGAAAAAAACAAAAAAACAAAAACAAACAAACAAACAAATAGGAGACATTACTTTTGGAACGACCCTCGTAATATATATATATTTTTTTAAAGAAATTAAAAGAGGAAGTGGAGGAAGGAAGAGGAAGATGGACAGATTATTTTAGGGGGCTACTAAATATGAAGGAGGATAGGGAGGGAAAGGTAGCTGTAGTGGGAAGCGCCAAGAAAATGACCGTGATGAGTGAGAAAAATGGCAGTTGTTAAGATGATAAGAGCAGGTAAGGCACCTGGTCTGGATGGATGTCATGCAGAATGTCTGAAAAAAGGAGGTACGGTGATGGTGGACTGGTTGGTAAGGTTATTTAATGTTTGTTCAAGAGAGAGTAGAGTGCCGAAGGACTGGAGAAGTGCCCGTATAGTTCCACTTTACAAGCGAAAAGGGAACAAGTGTGAGTGTAGTAGTTTCAGAGGAATCATCTTGTTAAGTGTAGTTGGGAAGGCTTATGGGAGGGTCTTGATTGAAAGGATTAGGAGAGGAACAGAGGGAGTAATTGGTGAGGAACAGTGTGGGTTTAGGACAGGTAGGGGTTGCGTAGATCAGATTTTTGTGGTAAGACAGATATGTGAAAAAGCTATAGGAAAAGGTAAGAATGTATTTTGGGCTTTTATGGATTTAGAAAAGGCTTATGACAAGATAGCCAGGAAAGCAATGTGGGAGGTATTACATACATATGAGATAGGAGGAAAGCTTTTAAGAGCAGTCAAGAGTTTTTACAAGAGTAGTAGATCTTGTGTTAGGATTAGAAATGGAGAGAGTGAGTGGTTTGAGGTAAAGGTTGGGCTTCGTCAGGGATATGTTATGTCGCCCTGGCTGTTTAATTTAGACATGGATTGGGTGGTGCGAGAGGTAAATGCAAGGGTAGTAGTGGGTTAGGGATTGGAGATAGTTAAAGGAAATAGAGAAAAGTGGAAGATAAGCCAGTTTTTGTTAGCTGACGACACTGCGCTCGTACTAGGATCAGAGGAGGGATTGAGGAAGTTAGTGACAGAGTTCGAGGAGGTATGCGAAAGAAGGAAGGAAGTATGATAGGGGTTACTAGGATGGATAGAGTGAAAAATGAGTAGGTGAGGAGGAGAATGGGGGTGGAAAGGGAGTTGGGAGATAGGGTTGATGAAAGAGTATTGGGATGGTTTGGACACATGGAAGGAATGAGTGAAGAAAGAGTAGTAAAAGAGGTGTGGAAGGCAGAGGTGGAAGTAGTGAAAATGAGAGGTCAACCTAGTTTGAGATGGATGGATGGGGTTAAAGGGGTACTGGGAAAGAGGGGGACGTTTATTGAGGAAGGACGGGAGAGGACAGAAGATAGGGGTGAATGGAGAATGGTTGTGTATGGATGATGCTGTGATGCATGAGGTGGAGTGGGTAGGGGATGGGGGGTGAGGGAGTATGTGTGAGAAATAAATTGACACATCCCAAAGGGATTTCTCCCCGTCTTCTCCTTTTCTGCATGAGGGGACGGAGAGGGGGGTCGCCGATTTAATGAAGTGGCCTTGCTGTGGATGTGCTGTGTCTTGCAACATTGCTTCTGACCCAGGGCAGTGGACAAGATACAGGGATGACCAGTTATCTAGAAGGTGCCAAGATAAGAGGGAGGGAAGAGGATAGAGGGTGGTTGAGTATGTTGGGGATGGAATGGGTGGGAGTGGTTTTTATGCCTTTTTTTTATACCTCCCTTGTAAAGGGGAAAAAACCTTTGGTAAATATAACAAAAGAAAAAATTAAAAGGTGTATAGAAAACTCAAAGTTAATAAAACACCAGGGGCTGACGGTTGGCATCTAAGAATCTTAAAGGAAATAAAAAATGAGATTGTTGTACCATTAGAAATTATTTTCAAGAAATCCATCATATCCGGAGATGTTCCAAGAGAATGGAAGCTAGCTAATCTTACTCCCATATTCAAAAAAGGTGACAAAAAGAAACCAAATAACTACAAGCCTATAAGCTTGACTTCAGTCGTAGGAAAAATGATGAAAACTTTCATCAGAGATGCTATTGAACATCATTTAGAAAGTAACTGTTTGATAAATGATAGCCAGCATGAATTCAGACGGAAACGTTCTTGCGCGACTAATTTGAATTCTACAACACAGACATCTCGAATTATGACAAAAGAAACAATATAGATTTAATATATCTAGACTTTGCAAAAACTTTTGATACCGTCCTCCACGAGAGACTACTTACTCAATTAGTTTCACACGGAATAAGTGGTATGTCGGACTAGTAATTGGTAGAACGATCCAAAACAGAGTTGTTTTAAATGTCAAAACTTCTAGATGGAAAAATGTTACGAGTGGAGATCCTCAGGGTTTCGTTCTTGGGCCATTTCTAAATATAGATTATATAGACCACGGACTGAAATCTATTGTCTCCAAATTTGCTGATGATACAAAACTGTGCGGAATGGCGAATGATCACTTAAATCAATTAGATATTCAAGAGGATTTAGATAAATTACAGCAATGGTCTGAAAAGTGGCTAATGAAATTTAACACAAGTAAATGCAAGGTTATGCACATAGGTAAAAATAACAGTAAGTATGATTACAAGTTATTTGGAAATTCGTTAACAAAAGAAGATCGTGAAAAAGATTTCTGCGTAATTATCAGTTACGATCTCAAATCATGTAATCAGTGTATTTCAGCCTCTGAGAAAGCAAATAAGGATCTGGGACTGATTGTGCGATCTTTTGATTTCAAAAGTCCATCACTCATATATAAATCGTTAGTTCGTTCACATTTGGAATATGCTGTTTCCGTATGGTCACCAAATCTCATTAAAGACATTGACAGATTGGAAAAAGTACAACGGCGAGCCACAAAACTGATTCCAAATATCAAAAATAAATCATACGAAAATCGACTAAAACATATGAATATTTTTTTCCCTAAAAAAACGTAGATTCAGAGGTGACTTGATACATGTTTTCAAGATTATAAAGGGAATTGACAACATCAAAAGTGACAAAATTTTTACACCGAATGAGAATCCTAAAAGAAATAATGGTCTCAAACTGTCAGGAAATAGATTTGATTTGGAAGTAGGTAGAAACAACTTTGTCACCGTGTAGTTAATGAATGGAATAAACTTCCTGCAGATGCAGTGCACTGCAGTTCAGTTCGAAGCTTCAAGATTCGTTTAGATAAACACCTAAGCAAGATGGTGTAATGCCTGCCATTTATCTTATATTTTTAGTTATTTGTTTATTACTATTTGTCTGCTTGTTTATTATAATTTCCTTGATTATCATTCATTATTATTCATCTGACAATTTATTAATATTTACTATTTACCTGTGTTTATTATGTAACTTTACCTACTTATTTGTTTACTTATTTTATTTATTATTATTCATATTATTATAATTTTATTTATTTATTCATTTATTTGTCATTATTATATTTTTTGCGTCCGACCTAGTTATGGACCAAACGGTCTCCTGTCGGCATGCCCCTCCTTGGTAATCCTCCTTTATATGTATGTATAAATGTATGTATATATGTATATATATAATATATATATATATATATATATATATGTATGTATGTATATATATATATATATATATATATATATATATACATATATATATATATATATATATATATATGCAGTAAAAACACTAGTAAACAAAGCGCGCTTTCGTACATCTTCAGTGTATCTGGACTGAAGATGTAATTATACGAAAGCGCTCTGCTTCGTTAGTTTTCTTTTCCTAATGATTACTTACGCATTTGTGAACACACGCTCCTGGTGTTTTTATTGCATATATGTATATATATATATATATGTATAAATATATATATATAAATATGTATATATATATATATACCAATTGTTTAAATTCTATAACACTAATTCTAGAGAGACGTCTTGAGAGACGTTGTGGTTTGT
>NC_134785.1:44265221-44267721 GCF_046742065.1 Oratosquilla oratoria
CCGAAATTTTCATTACTATCGCTATCACTTGTGTTATCACTATTACTGATGTCTCATTGTTATTAATTACCTCTTACATTTATCTTGTTATATTCTATTTTCTTTATTTTATACTATTTAATTTTCATCTTATTTAATTCAATATAATTTTATTTCATTTCATCATATTTTGTTTTATTAAATTTTGTTTTATTTTATTTGGAGTTTATTGTATATTGTTTCATCTTCTTTGTTTTGTCTTATTTTGTTTTATTTTATTCAATTCTATTTAATTTTTGTTTATCTTATTCTGTCATGTGTTTTCTTTATATTCTCCTATTTGATTTTGGTTATTCTAATTTCCAT
This sequence comes from Oratosquilla oratoria, assembly GCF_046742065.1. Lineage (NCBI taxonomy): Eukaryota > Metazoa > Arthropoda > Malacostraca > Stomatopoda > Squillidae > Oratosquilla > Oratosquilla oratoria. The sequence continues at coordinate 44,265,567 of NC_134785.1, forward strand.
CTAACCATACTCTATCCTAATTTTATAGTTTTTATAATTATCATTATTATTGTTGCTCTTATTATTATATTATTATTCCTAAAAGAAGTAAAGGCATAAGAGGGTCTAGGAGTGTTCCAACCAGTACCCTAAGGTTTGGGTCTTTTAATGTGCGTGGATGTAGTACAGATGAGAGTAAAAGGGAAGAGATAGGTAGTATGTTTATGAGATGAAAGATGGATGTGTTGCCCTTGAGTGAAACTGAGTTGAGAGGGAGGGGCGAGTGTGAGTTTGGGAGTGTAGTTGGGAGGTTCTCAGGAGTGAAGAGAGGACAAGGGAGAGAAGGGGGGGCTATACTAGTAAGTGAAGAGATAGGTAAGCAAGTAGTGGAGTGGAAGAAGGTTTCTTCAAGGTTAATGTGGATGAAGGTGAAACTGGGTAAGGAGATGTGGGTTTTTGTAAGTGCATATGGGCCTAGTAGTGAGATGAGTGTAGAAGAAAGGGAGGCTTTTTGGAAAGATATAGATGAGTGCATAAAGGGAATAGGGAGAAACATCAATATAATAGTATTGGAAGACCTTAATGCTAGGGTAGAAAATGAACACATTGACGGAGTGGTTGGGAAATGTGGAGCTCCAGGAAAGAATCATAGTGGAGAGTTGATGGTGGAGATGTGTCTCCAAAGAGAGTTGATCATAGCAAATACAGTGATTCGGAAGAAAGTCAAGCATAAGTACACATGGGAGAGGGTGGTGGATGGAGGGGTGATAGATAGAGCGTTAATGGACTATGTAATGGTAAATAGGAGTATAATAGGAAGAGTTAAGGATGTACATGTTCTAAGGGGAGAGAGTGGTGGAATATCAGATAATTTTTTGGTGGAAGGTAAATTGAGAGTGGAGAATAGGTGGATAAAGAGGAAAAGGACAAAAGCTAGGGAGGTACTTAGAGTGAACTGCTTAAATGAGAAAGAAAAGGAGCATAAGAAGAAGTTGAGAGAGGAGTGGGAGGGAGTGAGGGATAGTGTAGAACTAGGAGTGGAGGAGGAATGGGGATAGTTCAAGGAGGGAGTCACAAGGTGTGCAAAGATGGTGTGTGGAACAAGAAGGATGGGAGGAAATAGAAAGAAAGGTAGTGGATGGTGGGATGAGGAAACAAAGAAGGTTGTACAAGAGAAGAAGCGAGCTTTCACAGATTGGTTACAAAATAAGACGAGGGAGTCATATGAGAGGTACAAAGGAAAGAGAAGAGAAGTAAAGCATAAGATAAAGAAAGCAAAGAGGAGAGCAGGTGTGAGGTGGGGTAAGAGTATGACAGAAATTTTGGAAGTAATAAAAAATGTTTTGGTAAGAAATTAAAAGAGGAAGAGGAGGCGAATCAAGTAGAGAAGAAAAGGTAAAAGGTGCAGATGGAGAGATGATAATGGAAGAGAAGGCAGTGAGAGGAAGGTGGGCAGAGTATTTTAGGGAGTTGCTAAACATGAAGGAGAATTGGGAGGTAAAAGTAGTTGCAGTGGGAAATGCTAAGAAAATTACCATGATGAGTGAGGAAAATGGAGGAGAAATAAGGAAGAATAAAGCGAAGGTATTTGTTAAGATTATGAGAGCAGGGAAGGCACCTGGGTTGGATGGATGTCATGCAGAATGTCTGAAAAAAGGAGGTACAGTGATGGTGGACTGGCTGGTGTGGTTAGTTAATGTTTGTTTAAGAGAGGGTAGAGTACCGGAGGACTGGAGGAGTGCTTGTATAGTTCTACTTTACAAGATAAAAGGGGACAAGTGTGAGTGTAGTTGTTTCAGAGGAATTAGCTAGTTGAGTGTAGTTGGGAAGGCTTATGGGAGGGTCTTGATTGAGAGGATTAAGAGAGGAACAGAGGATGAGGAACAGTGTGGGTTTAGGACAGGTAGAGGTTGCGTACATCATATTTTTGTGATAAGATAGAGATGTGAGAAAGCTATAGGAAAAGGTAAGGATGTATTTTGGGCTTTTATGGATCTGGAAAAGGCTTATGACAGGATAGACATGAAGGCTCTGTGGGAGGTTTTGCAGATATATGGGATAGAAGAAAAGCTTTTAAAAGCTGTCGAGAGTTTTTACGAGAGTAGTAGAGCGTGTGTCAGGATTAGAAACGGAGAGAGTGAATGGTTCGAGGTAAAGGTGGGACTTCGTCAAGGAT
>NC_134785.1:44277721-44280221 GCF_046742065.1 Oratosquilla oratoria
CAAGCAGCGGCTCACGAGATATGCTGCCGTAAACCTCCAGTCCATCGATGTCCACCCTGTGTCGAAGGAACATACCTGCTTGGGGACTGCAATTGACCTAGAGGATGCAGCCTCTATTGAGAGGTGCACCACAGATGTGACACTGACTGTGAATGAAGAGTGCAGTGCGGCCTCTGTGGCAGGGTGGCTTGAAACGAAGTGCGCGGACGATGTGGTCTTCAGCGCCGAGGAACCTCTTGTGACCAGTGACGTTAAGGACTTTATCGAGACAGTGTCCAGAGGTTCCCTGACAACTCCACATGTGTGCACTTTTGATCTTGTCAGATGTGGACTGTGTTTCATCAAGGAAGCCCGTCACCGTTCCTGCTGCCAGAAAAGACTGATGGAGATCTTGTCGACACTGGCCAGCTTCAGTGGGATTGACATTGACTGTCCCAAGATGTTCCGTCGTCTGGCAAATGTTTTTCTGAATGGACTCCACAACCTAGAGAAAGACCAGCAGAAGAATGCAGTCCTTCTCCAGACCTCTGTAAAGAAGGCCCAGCTCGCTGATTAATCGCTGCAGTCTGGTAAGCTTTTGCTTCTATGTCTGTTTATTTGTGTGAATGTTTGTTTGCAACCACAAAGGTTTAACTATAATCCATTTTGTAAAATGTAAAACAACAGCAACTTGGGTTCCTTTAAAGTATCTACTGACCTCATACAATAATACATGTTAAGTCTGGCTAAAATTGGTATTTCAAAGCATAACAGTGCCTTAAAAATAATTTCTCATTTCACTATAAAATTTTATATTAACTTATACTGCATATATATATATATATATATATATATATATATATATATATATATACATATATGTTGAAGTATGGAAGACAAATGAGTGGAAGGGCGGTGAGCTAAACACAGAGAACAGTTGGAGTTTTATTCACTGACGTTTCGTCCTTACCAGGACATTCTCAAAGTACATACAGTCTCAGAAAATTAACAGCTTATATAATCCATCCTTACCGTGTTCCTCTCCCTCCATACTCTCCCACCTCTGCATCAACCATAGGGAAGGGTTTATAAAATTAGCAGGAGCGGTAGGTACTCTAATTATCAAGGAGGTAAAAAGGACAATTGAGAGCGGAGGGAAAAGTGGCATGGTCGGAGTCACATGAGAAGGGTTGAGGACGGATGAAAGTACGGAGGGAGAGGAACACGGCAAGGATGGATTATATAAGCTGTTAATTTTCTGAGACTGTATGTACTTTGAGAATGTCCTGGTTAGGACGAAACGCCAGTGAATAAAACTCCAACTGTTCTCTGTGTTTAGCTCACCGCCCTTCCACTCATATATATACTGTATATGTATATATATATATATATATATATATATATATATATACATATATATATATATATACATATATATGTATATACATATATATGTATATACATACATATATATATATATATACATATACATATATAATACACACACACACACACACACACACACACACACACACACACACACACACACACACACACACACACACACACACACACACACACACACACACACACACACACACACACACACACACACCCGGTGGCGGATTGGTAAGGCACTGGCCTCACAAGCCGGAGAACCGGGTTTCGATTCCCCGGCCGGGCGGAGACAAGTTGGGTTTGTCTCCTTTCACGTGTAGCCCCTGTTCACCTAGCAGCGAGTAGGTACGGGACGTTAGTCAAGGAGTTGTGACCTTGCATTCCCGGTGTGTGGAGTGTGAGTGGTCTCAGACCTACCCAGAGATCTGCTAATAATGAGCTCTGAGCTCACTGCCGTAGGGTGGTGTCTGGCTGTCTCGAAAAGAGGCTGCAGCAGATCCGAGGTGAACACACACACACACACACACACACACACACACACACACACACACACACACACACACACACACACACACACACACACACACACACACACACACACACACACACACACACACACACACACACACACACACACACACACACACACAAACATATATACATATATATATATATATATATATATATATATATATATATATATATATATATATATGTATATACATACATACATATACCAAGGCTTTTTCCCCCTTCCAAGGGAGGTAGCCAAAAAGGGAAAGGCATAAAAACACTCCCACCCATTTCATCCCTAAATACACTCCACACCCCTCCCACCCTCCCTCTCATCTGAGCACCTCCTGGATGACGGGTCATCCCTGCACCCTGCCCACCGCCCTGGGTCAGAAGCAGTGTCGCAAGACACAGTACATCCACAGCAAGGCCGCTTCGTTTAATCGGCGACCCCCCCTCTCCGTCCCCCTTTGCATATAAGGCGAGGACGGGGAGAAATCACTTCGGGCTGCGTCAAAATTTACTCACACATACTACCCCACCCCCCACCCACCCGCCCATTCCTCCTCATGCAGTCACAACATCATCCATATACAACCATTCTCCACTC
>NC_134785.1:44285221-44290221 GCF_046742065.1 Oratosquilla oratoria
CCAGTGTTCTGTTAAGGCAGAGGAATGCCGCAACGCCCTGGCTATGATGATCACACTAACTCGCTCGGCATAACAATGAATTAAGCTCCTTTTGAGGGGAAGGGGAGGGAGGGGCGGACCGTATAGCGACTCAGCGCTTCCTGGGGTAAGTACCTCGATTCTATTTTTACAAAACATATCGTGTTTTGGGGTTAAAGTATATTTACATTTGTTTTTTGTTTTCTTATTTTCTGTACTATTTATTGATCTATTTACTTTTTTTTTGTTTTTTTACTTATTAATTAGTTAATTAATTAATTAATTAATTAATTAATTAATTAATTAATTAATTAATTAATCCATCTTTAATTAACTGATTAATCTATTTAATAATATATCTATCTATTTATTTATTTTCATGAATTCATTTCGTACATACTGTAGTCCAGGCAATATAGCACATTTTAGGGCCCAACTTGGAACAAATTGCAACAGAATTCTTTTCACCATAGGGCATGCCCATGAGGTGGCTAGAACATCATACTAAAAGTCCTAAGAAATCCACGTTGAGGAAATATGTCTAATTTGCATAAATCCAAGATGGCCGCCAATTTTCGATAATTTGCCATATCTCCGCATTCAGATGTAATAATTGAGTAATTTAAAGTGCTAAAATGGGGTTTTTGAACACAAGAATTCACGTGGAATAGGTTACATTTTTAGTGGATAAAAGGTTTATAGCCAAAAATCCAATATTTTTCGGTGCATTTTTTAACCTAGGGCCTACTGAAATGTAGGAAAACACAATTGTAGCCATAGATAAGTTTATTATCATACTCATGAACAACAGTAAGCCTATGTTTCAACAACAGATCATCAACATTAATTTCAAGAGTGTCAATTCCAGTTGTGCCACTTTGCGGTATCCGGCTTAAGCGTCGTCGTCTACATTATCTGATAAATCTGGCACCTGTGAGTTAGAACAACTTGTACCACGACATTCTCTACACACGGCAGTGCAATGGAGACCATATTTTTGGCATGTGCACCACCTTGTTTTGCAGTTTTTCTTGCAGCTACAACAGATGACATCCAGTATCTCCGGTGGTGCTGCGGGCTGATCTGTCTGAATAGGCATGTACCTCACAATGTGTTTTCCATTACCTGGTAATAGACACGGAGGCTATGGAATCTTGCAGCTGCTGATGTTGGGGGTAGAGTTTGTGGTTCCACGGAAGATGCGCTCTTGGAAATCTTGTCACAGAACCGTTTGTATCTTAAGCTGTCCAGTCCTTCCTCTCTGGTACCACCGTACAGTGATACCAGAGCTTTCTCTCCTGCAGCAGTTATGTCCTCCGGTGTTTGCTCTGATTTGTGGAACATCTCTGATTGCTCACGAAACAGGGAATCAGTCTTCACCTTCTTCACTTGCCCTTGGTCGTATGGCTTGCATTATGGCTTGCCCAATCGAAGCAAGTTTTACACCAACATTTTTACCAGCAAACATAGTCCTAAGCAGTAATTGCAATGAGTTTGGAATGTAGCTAGCAGAATCAGCAATGTCTCCCGTGTCTGGATAGAAATCCTTTGGGTTTTCCATGGACTACATCACTGGCAATGAGTTTTGCAGCAGCTTCAATAATATTCAACTTGTCATCTTCAATATTTTCAGCTTTCTATTGCTTGTGAAATGCACAGAGGATTGAGCTTGCTGAATCTCGCAGTGTGACCACATTCTTTGGTGCTCAGCACAGTCATTATAACCCTCTCGCCAAAGTGCTCCTTTATTTTAGTTTTCATGTATTTAGCACTGTAAGGTTCATGCTCTGTGTTTTGAAGAAACTCTGACATTTTGAGAACAAGGTCATGTATGGTGGTTTGCTCCTCGTCATTTTCTTCTAAGAACTGAGCCACTTCCAGGAACGCTGACGTTCTCTCGTCTATCTCAGGCCTTCCGAGTTTGAGCCTCTTTGATTTGTCTCCAGTACTACTGGTGTCTAAAGAGTGCTTAGTAGGAATGCTTTTCCCTGTCCTAAAGTTGCTACTGCACTGCTGGTGATACATTGCATCCGCTGCGTGTAGGTCATTCACCGATGCTATTCTGCCTAATACTGTTGCAGACCATTCGTCATTTCTAGAATGACAAACTTGAAGGATACTCTTCTGAAAGTCTTCTGTTCTAACTGGGAAAACACCCAGTTCTCTTTGCTTCCTACCAGTTTTAGCTGACTCTCCACAAAACAAGCAGTGTTCTTGAAAACTGAAGTGTAGTTCAGAACGGAGCTCACAGCCGGGTTTTGGTGGTTGTTGCTGCCTTGCTAGGTCACGTGCAATGTTATATGCTTTGCAATAGTTGCGGCGACATTCCACGTGTAGTGTCTCTCCTGGATTCACTACCAAATCGCTACCACGTTGACTACTTGCACGATTCACGCCATCGCTGCCTTTTGTTCGAAGAACAACTGTCGCCTTTCCGTCAGAGATTGATTCATTACAGATGCGACACTTCTCCATTGTCAATCTTTGCTGAATCTCAGATTAATTACCCTGGAATAGAAACAAAAACACAGTTAGTCAAGAGTTAGTCACATGAGGCAGCATAACAGTCACATTTTATTTATTATTGGAGTTATATTTATTTTTTTCTTATGTTTCGGATACCACGTATATGAAAATTTTCGATATTTTTTGCCCATATTGGACTTTTGGCTATAAATCCTTTATCCAATAAAAATGTAACCTATTCCACGTGAATTCTTGTGTTCAAAAACCCCATTTTAGCATTTTCAATTACTCAATTATTACATCTAAATGTGGAGATATAGCAAATTATCGAAAATTGGCGGCCATCTTGGATTTATGCAAATTAGTCATATGTCCTCAACGTGGATTTCTTAGGACTTTTAGTATGATGTTCTAGACACCTCATGGGCATGCCCTGTGGTGAAAACAATTCTGTTGCAATTTGTTCCAAGTCGAACCTTACTTTCCCTGGACTACTGTACCGTAGCAGGAGGAAGGTTGAATCAATATTGACATATATATTATTTATCAAAAAGGGTAATACAAAGATTCATAAGTTCTCCTGGCACCAGCTAGAATGAAGTAAAACGTACCACCCAGTATAGAATGGATTGTGGTTTCTAGTTCATTGAAACCCCTAAATAAAATAGTCCGTTCTTAATCTGAATAAAATATGTAAAGTAGCTTGCCAGGGGTCCAGGACCACGAGCATTATTTCGGCACTAAGTTCCCGTTATCTCGGCAGTTTTTTATTTCCTGCTTTGCTGGACCACTGCGCTCTCGTTGTTCACATGATATTGGAGTTTGTTCCTGCGAGCGGCAGCGCACCTTGCGGCCAGTCTGAGTCTTGAATTCCGGGGCTGTTTCGGCTTGGGGTAGTCAGTATCTCTCGGGGTCCAGAGGTTGTTCTGCCAGCAAAGGATTACAAAGGCGGAGCATGCCGACAGGAGACCTTTTGGTCCATATCAAGGTCGGATACAAAAAAAAAAAAAAAAAATGATAATGATAAATAAACAAATAAACAAAAATATAATAATGTAAATGATAATAAATAAAATAAATGCATAGGTATAGTTGAATGATAAACAAACGGGTAAATAGTAAATAATAATAAATTGATATATAACTAATAATACATGAGAATCAAGCAAATAATAATAAACAAACAGATAAATAATAGCAAAACAAATAGATAATAAAAGATAAATGACAGTCATTACAGCATCTTGCTTAGGTGCTTATCTAAATGATTCTTAAACTTCGAACTGAACTACATTGCATTGCCTATGCAGGAAGTTTATTCCATTCATTAACTACACGGTTGGCGAAGTTGTTTCTACCCATTTCCAAATTAAATCTATTCCCTGACAGTTTAAGACCCTTGTTTCTTGTCTGATTCTTATTCAGTGTGAAAATGTTGTCATTTTTGATGTTATCAATTCCATTTAGAATTTTAGCGACCTGTATCAAGTGACCTCTGAGTCTATGCTTTTTTAAGGAAAACAGATTCATATGTTTTAGTCGATTTTCGTATGATTTATTTTTGATATATGGTGGCTCCCCGTTGTACTTTTTCCAGTCTATCAATGTCTTTAATGAGATTCGGTGACAATACGGAAACAGCATATTCCAAATGCGGACGAACTAACGATTTATATAGCTTGTTAATGAATGATGGACTTTTAAAGTCAAAAGATCGCGCGATCAGTCCTAGAATCTTATTTGTTTTCTCAGAGGCTGAAATACACTGTTTAGATTATTTGAGATCGTTACTGATAATTACACCGAGATCCTTTTCACTATCCACTTTTGTTAACGAATTTCCAAATAACTTGTAATCGTACTTACTGTTATTTTTACCTATGTGCATTACCTTGCATTTACTTGTGTTAAATTTCATTAGCCACTTTTCAGACCATTGCTGTAATCTATCTAAATCCTCTTGAATATCTAACTGATAGTGATCATTTGCCATTCTGCACAGTTTTGTATCATCAGCAAATTTGGAAACAATAGATTTTAGTCCGTGGTCTATATCATTTATATATATACTATGAATAGAAGTGGCCTGAGGAACTCCACTCGTGACATTTTTCCATCTACAAGTTTTTCCATTTAGAACAACTTTGTTTTCGATCATTTAACCAATTACTAGTCCAACTTAATAGGCTACCACTTATTCGGTGTGAAGCTAATTTAGTAAGTAGTCTTTCGTGGGGGATGGTATCAAAAGCTTTTGCAAAGTCTAGATATATTAAATCTATATTGTTTCTTTTGTCATAATTCGAAATGAATGTGTTGTAAAATTCTAGTAAGTTAGTCACGCAAGAACGTTTCCGTCTGAAACCATGCTGGCTATCATTTATCAAATAGTTACTTTCTAAATGATGTTCGATAGCATCTCTGGTGATAGTTTCCATCGTTTTTCCTACGACTGAAGTCAAACTTATAGGTCTGTAGTTATTTAGTTTCTTTTTGTCACCTTTTTTGAATATGGG
>NC_134785.1:44300221-44315221 GCF_046742065.1 Oratosquilla oratoria
ACACACACACACACACACACACACACACACACACACACACACATATATATATATATATATATATATATATATATATATATATATATATATATATATATATATATATACATATATATATATACTGCAACACAATTCATAATTCACTAAAATGCGTGAATGTAAGATTTCGCAGAAATCCACTCGGGAAATAAGACACTATGATCCAAACGTTTGCGTCTTTTCAGACATCTTCAGGGAATACAGAATGACAATGGGTAAGAACGTATATACAGAAAAGTAATAGACAAGACAGGAACATGTGAGGTCACACAAGACAATAACGGGATAATGAATTACACATTACGAAAGCAGATAAAAGCAATTGTATTGTAATTTTAAACAAAGTGGATTATATTGAGAAGATGGAAATATTGTTGGGTGATAGTTTCACTTACACAAAACTTAGTAATAACCCGTTAAAGGCAGTAAACAGTGAATTCAACTTAAAACTAAAAATAAGTATTTGAAAGGACATGACCATCTTATTAAACTTGTTTCCACCGTGTCACCTTCCCTGCCTTACATGTACGGGTTGATTAAAACCCACAAAAAGAGCATCCTGTCAGACCCATTATTTGTTCCACCGGGTCAGCTTTATACAAGTTATCAAAATGGTTTGTATTCATTTTGAGTCCCCTTGTGGGTTCAATTTCTAATTCCCACATAAGAAACAACGTTGATCTTATTGATAAGTTGAGTGGTTTTGACATTGAATTTGACTTTAAGTTAGTTATGATGTTACGTCTCTTTTCCCCCGGGTTCCATTAAATGACTTATTGTTATACCTGGAAGAAGAATTGTTGAAACATGACTTGCCTCTCCCTGTTATGTGTAGTAGATTCAAAGATCGTTTTTAATGGTGATTTTTATGTGCAAAAAATTGGTATGGCCTTGGGTAACCCGTTGTCTCCAGTATTAAGGAACTTATGCATGGAATTTATTTAAAGGGATTTATTACCCCATATACTTCCCCATAACGTCATATGGCAAAGATATGTTGATGACATTTTGTGCATTTGGCCTGTTGACCTCAATGTAGACTCCTTTCTATTAATTTGAATAATTTAGTTCCTTCTATCAAATTCATTACTGAGATAGAACAAGATAACAGGTTACTCTTTTTGGATATTTTGATACACAGAAGTGGAATATGTTTCAAATACGATGTATTCAGGAAAAGCACAAATGTCCTGTCGTATGTCCACTTTTACTCAGCTCATCATGAAAAAAACTAAAATTCCGGTCTTTTCTCGTATGATTCTTAGTTCTTACAGAATTTGTAGCCTTGATTTCTTGGATGATGAGATGAAGAAAATTTGTGACATTGCATCGGACTTGAGATGTCCAAAATATTTAATTGATAAGGCTCATAAAATGGCTAAAAGGTCCTACCATGACATTTCTTGGTAAAGGAATAACTTTTGTAACAAAAACCTTTTAGTTCTTCATTTCCATGAGAACTTGATAAATCTTCATAAGATTCTTAGACAGTTTGACATCAATGTGATATTTAAGAATTCAAGTTTCATTAAAAACATCCTTGTTAAAAATTCCCCAGGTGATGGGATAGGCTGTGTTTACAGCATTCCTCGTCTTAAATTTGATAAAAGCTATATTTGTCAAATAGGAAAAGAATTAGTTACTAGAATTATTCAACACAGGTATAGTGTGAGATCGGGTCAATTGTCCAGTGGGATTTTTGTACACATAAGAGACCATAACCTTGCCATGCCATGCCATGCCATCCAGTCTTATTAAGCATTCTTTTGATAACATGAACGTAAGTTTAGGCTTATATAAACTTGATAATTTCATTGTAAAGAAAATTGTTGATTATGTAGCAGCTCACGGTGTGTCCCCGTCCTGATACGCTTTGTTGAAAAATTGTCTTGTGTGACCTCACATGTTCCTGTCTTGCCTATTACTTGTCTGTTTATACGTATTTTAATGTGCGTGGATGTGGTACGGATGAGAGTAAAAGGGAAGAGATAGGCAGTATGCTTGTGAGAAGAAAGATGGGTATGTTGGCATTGAGTGAAACTAAGTTGAAAAGGAGGGGCGAGTGTGAGTTTGGGAGTGTAGTTGGGAGGTTCTCAGGAGTGAAGGGAGGACGAGGGAGAGAAGGGGTGGTTATACTAGTAAGTGAAGAGATAGGTAAGCCGGTAGTGGAGTGGAAGGAGGTTTCTTCAAGGTTAATGTGGATGAAGATGAAGCTGGGAAGGGAGGTGTGGGTTTTTGTAAGTGCATATGGGCCTGGTACTGACAAGAGTGAAGAGGAAAGGGAGGCTTTTTGGATGGATTTAAATGCGTGTGTAGAGGGATTAGGGAGAAATGTCAATGTAGTGGTACTGGGAGACCTTAATGCTAGGGTAGGAAATGAACCAATAGACGGAGTGGTTGGGAAATGTGGAGTTCTAGGCAAAATTTGTAGTGGAAAGTTGATGGTGGAGATGTGTTTCGAAAGAGAACTGATGATAGCAAATACGATGTTTCGGAAAAAAGACAAGCATAAGTACACATGGGAGAGGATGGTGGATGGAAAGGTGGTAGATGCAGCGTTAATGGACTATATAGTGCTAACCAGGAGTACAGTAGGAAGAATTAAGGATGTACATGTTCTAAGGGGAGAGGGTGTGGGAATATCAGATCATTTTCTGTTGGAAGGTAAATTGAGAGTGAAGGATAGGTGGAGAAAGAGGAAAAGGACAAAAGGTCGGGAGGTACTTAGATTGAACTGTTTAAATGAGAAAGAAAAGGAGAAGAAGTATAAGAAGAAGCTGAGAGAGGAGTATGAGAGAGTGATGGATAGAGTAGAACTAGGAGTGGAGGAGGAATGGGGATGGTTCAAGGAGGGAGTCATAAAGTGTGCAAAGATGGTGTGTGGAACAAGGAGGATGGGAGGAAATAGAAGGAAGGGTAATGAGTGGTGTGATGAGGAAGCAAAGAAGGCTGTAGAAGAGAAGAAACAAGGTTTTATAGACTGGTTACAAAATAGGACGAGGGAATCATATGAGAGGTGCAAAATAAAGAGAAGAGTAAAACATAAGATAAAGGAGGTAAAGAGGAGAGCTGATGTGAAATGGGGTAAGAGTATGACAGAAAAATTTGAAAGTAATAAAAAATGTTTTAGAAAGAAATTAAGAGAGGAAGAGGAGGCAAATCAAGTAGAGAAGAAAAGGTAAGATGGAGAGATGATAACGGAAGAGAAGGCAGTAAGTGGAAGATGGGTAGAGTATTTTAGAGAGTTGCCAAATGTGAAAGAGGATAGGGAGGGAAAGGTAGTTTCATTGGGAAGCTCAAAGAAAATGAGAGTGATGAGTGAGGAAAATGGGGAAGAAATAAAGAAGAAGTGAAGGCAGCTGTTAAGATGATGAGAGCAGGTAAGGCACCTGCGTTGGAAGGATACCATGCAGAATGTCTGAAAAAAGAGGTACAGTGATGGTGGACTGGCTGGTGAGGTTATTTAATGTTTGTTTAAGAGAGGGTAGAGTGCCGGAGGACTGGAGGAGTGCCTGTATAGTTCCACTTTACAAGGGAAAAGGGGACAAATGTGAGTGTAGTAGTTTCAGAGGGATCAACTTGTTAAGTGTAGTTGGGAAGGCTTATGGGAGGGTCTTGATTGAGAGGATTAAGAGAGGAACAGAAGGAGTAATTGGTGAGGAACAGTGTGGGTTTAGGACAGGTAGAGGTTGTGTAGATCAGATTTTTGTGGTAAGACAGATGTGTGAGAAAGCTATAGGAAAAGGTAAGGATGTATTTTGGGCATTTAGAAATTTGGAAAAGGCTTATGACAAGGTAGAAAGGAAGGCACTGTGAGAGGTATTGCAGATATATGGGTGTCACGTGGGTCACGTGACGAAGCTTGGGGCTGTCGGCGCGGACGTTTCGTCCCCCGCTGACCACGTGATTCGGGCCGAGACGAAGCTTGGAGCTGGTCAGCGAGCACACCTGACCCAGGCCGGACGAACGTGAGGTCATGCTTAGCCTCCAGGCCTGCCAACTAAGCTCAACTATACGAGGTCACTACTACTGCTGTGCGCATGCGCAGATCGCCACCACCCACTCTCCCTCACCCTCCCGGATGTACAAGAGGGAAGGGCATGGAGATGGACGAGGAGACTTCACGGCCGTCTGCCGTTGAGGGCGGACCCCCCCCCCTCCCCTCCCAGTTCCACGGAGGGAGGGCACCAGGACGCAGGAGATCACGAGGAGACGTGCGCCCGTCCAAGGAGGACACAAAGGACTCGTCGGGAAGGAGACCAAGGAAGAGATGTGCGCCCGTCCGCCAAGGAGAAGGATATAGGGGACTCGCCGGGAAGGAGATCACGAGGAGACGTGCGCCCGTCCGCCAAGGAGAAGGACACAGGGGACTCGTCTGAAGAAGAAATCGACGCTCGAGGAGAATTCATCCTCGCGCTCGTAGAGCCGAGGAGTGGTTTGTGTATCCATTTGTTCTTCATATATATATTGCATAATTGGTAGATAGTAACGGTATATATCACACTGGTGATATTTCTATTATATGTGATTTGAGAGGTAGATAGGATAGTGCTCTGTGTTGATCCACAATAAAAACACGTGTTAGTGTTACCTTGGTGTTTCTTTTCTCTCATGCCCATTTCTCAATAATACCGAGTGCAAAGATACTTTATTTTTCCCCCCCTGACAATGGGATAGGAGGAAAACTGTTAAGAGCAGTCAAGAATTTTTACGATTGTAGTAGAGCTTGTGTTAGGATTAGAAATGGAGAGAGTGAGTGGTTTGAGGTAAAGGTGAGACTTCGTCAGGGATGTGTTATGTCACCCTGGATGCGAGAGGTGAGTGCAAGGGTAGTGGGTCAGGGATTGGAGATGGTTAAAGGAAATGGAGAAAAGTGGGAGATAAGCCACTTGTTTGCTGACGACACTATTGTAGCAGGATCAGAGGAGGGATTGAGGAAGGTAGTGACAGAGTTGATAAGATGTGCGAAAGAAGGAAGCTGAAGATAAATATGGGTAAAAGTAAGGTGATGAGATGTGCAAGGGGAGAGAGTGGCAGCAGACTGGAAGTGATTATCAAAGGAGGGATATTGGAGGAAGTGGATAGTTTTAGATAGTTGGGTGCGAATGTGGCAGGAAAAGGAGGAGTGGAGGTGGATGTAGAATGTAGATTGAGAGAAGCGAGTAAATGCTTTGGTGGATTAAAAAGTGTAATAAGAAATAGACATTTGGGAATAGATGCTAAGAGGAGATTTTATGAAGGAGTGATTGTGCCAACAGCACTGTATGGGGCAGAAACATGGAACATAAGAGAGGAAGAGAGAAGGAGTTTGAATGTGTTTGAGATGAGGTGTCTGAGAAGTATGACGGGTTACTAGGCTAGATAGAGTGAAAAATGAGGAGGTAAGGAGGAGAACAGGGGTGGGATGGGAGTTGGGAGATAGGGTTGATGAAAGAGTATTGATATGGTTTGGACACATGTAAAGAACGAGTGAAGAAAAACTAGTAAGGGAGGTGTGAAAGGCAGATGTGGAAGAAGTGAACATGAGGGTCGACCTAGGATGAGATGGATGGATGGGGTGAAGCGGGCTTTGGGAAAGAGGGGGATGTCTATTGAGGAAGGACGGGAGAGGACAGAAGATAGGGGGGGATGGAGAATGGTTGTGTATGGATGATGCTGTGATGCATGAGGGGAGTGGGTGGGGGATGGGGGGTGAGGGAGTATGTATGAGAAATAAATTGACGCAGCCCGAAGGGCAGTGGACAAGATGTAGGGATGACCCGACATTCAGGAGGTGCCAAGATAAGAAAAGGTAGGAGGGTAGAGGGAAGTGGAATATGTTGGGGATGGAATGGATGGGAATGGTTTCTATGCCTTTGTTTTTTGGCTACCCCCCTTGTAAGGGAAAAAAAGAATTTGGTATATGTATGTACATGTAGCGAGGCTATTATTGGTGAATAGAAAGAGGTTTTGGTGAGTTCGTCTTCCTTTATTGTAAGGTTCGAGCGAACTGACTTGCGACTTGCGACTTGCGACTTGCTAGGTAAGACCACCTGCTTGCGCGGGATCGGTTTTTGTGGGAGGGGAAGAATGTCTGTAAGAAAATGAAAAGATAGTAGTGTATAAAAGAGGGCTTTTGCCACCGGGCGATTGAGCGAGCGATTAGGGGCGGTTGGTGGTCGTGGCTTAGGAGAAATGGGCAGGGAACTCGGACGGCGGCGCCGACGGCCGGGATTAGAATCACCAAAAGTTGAGAAAATGGTAGGAGGCGTAGTAGTAGGGAAAGGTGGAAAAACGGAAAAATCTTTAGTGGGAGGTAGACTGAGATGAGAAGATGAAGTATAAGAGAAAGTTAGAAAGGAAGCGAATTTTAGTAAAAAAAAAAAAAAAAAAAAAGTACGTGTAGATGTTTGTGCGTGGGGTGTGGTTATGTTCGCGAGAGGTGTGTGTATGTATCTTACGGGAAGTGAGTAGAGTTCACTACCCGTGAGTAGAGAACGTGTTCCTGATTAGCCCCAGGTTAAGGCATAAGCGTCCCTGTTTAGCCCCAGGTTAAGGCATAAGCGTCCCTGTTTAGCCCCAGGTTAAGGCATAAGCGTCTCTGTTTAGCCCCAGGTCGGGCTTAAGCGATGAGCGAGCGATGTCTGAAGCGTAGTCAGGAGAGTGGATCCAATGGCGGTGCGAGGGTGGGTGGGTGGGCATGCGGGCAAGTTTTGATTTATCTTTCTCCTTCTAAGCACAACTCTGAAAGCAGAGAATTACGTGACTTGGGAATTGTGTGTAAATGTCAGAGGCCAGCGTCAGCGTCAGCGAAGAGGCCAGGGCGTGGGTGCGGGCCGGACGACAAGAGAGGCTCCCCAATTCCTCTCCCGCGATCAGCCGGTAAAGAGTTAAGGGCTCTGAATCAGAGTTGGGTTGTGGGCCTCTACTAAGCGAGCGAGCAGGTGTGCATGTATCTCTTTTCATCCAAGCACAACTCTGAAAACAGAGGATTACGTGACTTGGGAAATGTGTGTATTTGTCTTTGGTGTAAACCCGCCTGCCGTCGCCAACGAAGAGGTCAGCCTTGGGCCAGACCGGCAGCAGCAAAGGAGACAAGTCTCCTCGCCACCACCGGCCGGCGAAGATCGCTGGACGCTTGTTGAGAGAGCTGAAGTGGGGAGCGGCGTCCGACCTCTAGGAGCGCTGTGTTGATTCTCCGGTGAAATCAGTGAACTGATTTTACATGCGGCGGAAGCCGCTATATATACCGCGTGGGTAAGTTAGCCGTGCTCCGTAATTAGATAATTGCACTGGGTTTGGTTAGGTCGGGTTAAGCAGGGTCGCATAGGCAGAGAAGCGTCAGGTCGTGGACTACATCACTCACATTCCATGCCACGTGACTGTCGCGACTGTACAATACTCCCCTCTTAAATTTGCCTTGGCTTAAGGGGGCGTCCTGCACATGAGAATTTGGTGGGTGGATTGTCGAGGTGTGCTGGTTTTAGGCGGTCGATGGAAACCCATTCTGGCTTGCCGGAGATGGAGATGGAGAAGGTCTTGTCCTTACGTTCAAGGACAAGATAGGGGCCAATGTAGGGACGGGTGAGTGGTGGGGTGTGAGCGTCCGTCCTCAGGAAAACGTGCGTCGAGGTGTGGAGGTGTTTTTGGAGGTATTCCTTGAACTCCCGGTGATGTGTCGGTACGCATGAGCAAATTTGCCGACAGTGCGTCGCGGCTGCTGCATGCTCTCGGGAGAATCCTGTGGAGGGAAGAATTCTGCGGGCAAGACGAGGGTTTGGCCGAGGACCATCTCTGCTGGAGACACGTTGAGGTCGTCCTTGATGGCTGTCCGAAGGCCAAGGAGTATCCGTGGTAGTTGGGGTAGCCAGGAGCCGTTGTTGCAGCGTGCCATAAGAGATGCTTTGAGTGAGCGGTGGGTTCGCTCGACCATGCCGTTGGCTGCAGGGTTGTAGGAGGTAGTGTGGTGGACTGTAGTACCCAGGAGTTCAGCGAGAGAGTGGCAAAGCCGCGACGTGAAACAAGTTCCTCGGTCGGAGGTGACATGTTCCGGGAGTCCAAATCTGTCAATCTATCCACTGAGAAATGCTGTAGTGCAGGATGAGGCGGTACTATCCTTCATGGGGGTGACCTCCAGCCAGCGGGTCGATCTATTAATGGCGGTAAAGAGGTAACGATGGCCTTCCGACGGGGGGAGTGGGCCGACGACGTCGACATGAATATGTGCGAAGCGTCGTCGGGGCTGATGGAATGATCCGATGCCTGAATCAGCGTGGCGATGAATTTTGCTTTGCTGGCAGGCAATGCAAGATCTGGCCCACTCCTTTGCGTCCTTGGAGATGCTGTACCAGATGAATTTCTGCTTCGGGGGCTTTGTAGTGATGCGCCATGAAGGGTGAGACAAGCCGTGTATTAAATTGAACAATTGGCGTCGGAAGGCAGCTGGGATGAGGGATCGTGGGCGGCCGGTACTGATGTCGCAGAGGATGGTGTGGTTGTCGTGAAAAGGAACGTCTTGCCACTTAAGGGATGTGATGGATGTCCTGTAGGCAAGTGTTTTAGGATCCTCCCGTTGCTCTCTGGCGATAGCTGCGTAGTCGAGACCGAGTTGAACTGCGGCGATGGCTATTCGGGAGAGGGCGTCTGCGACGGGGTTGTTTGTACCGGGGACGTGCCTGATGGTGCAATTGAACTCGGCGATGGCGGAGAGGTGGCGGCGCTGTCTGGCAGACCAAGCGCCCTGTTGTTTCGTGAAGGCGTGCACCAGAGGTTGATGATAAATGAGGAGCCCTCGAGGAAATGGAGAAAGTGACGGACGGCGTGAACATAAGAATATAAGAATAAAGGAGACTGCAAAAGACCATAAGGCCTACACTAGGCAGCTCCGTATCCATCACCACCTGTCATCCCCATCCATAAAGTTGTCTAATAGTTTTTTAAAACAACTGATAGTTTCAGCGCTTACTACATGGTTACTAAGTTTATTCCATTCATCGACCACCCTATTAGTAAACCAATTCTTGCCTAATTCCTTCTTAAATCTAAATTTGTCCAGTTTATAACCATTACTGCGAGTCCTGCCCTGTTGTTTTATTATGATGACCTTGTTTGCATCACCCTTGTTATAGCCTTTGATCCATTTGAACACTTCTATTAGATCACCCCGCACTCTGCGTCTTTCCAGAGAGTGTAAGTTTAGGTGCCTAAGCCTCTCTTCGCAAGGCAAATTTCCGAGTCGATGTATCATTTTGGTCATTCTTCTCTGTACTGATTCTAGTGAATTTATGTTCATTCTGTAGGACGGAGACCAAAACTGTACCGCATAGTCAAGGATGGGTCTAACTGTCGCTAGATAGAGTTTAATAATTACCTATGCACTTCTATTCGTTACTGTTCTAGCAATGAAGCCTAATGCTCTGTTAGCTTTATTTCTGGCGCTAATGTACTGCTTCCTGGTTTTAAGGTCCGGACTCACTCGAACTCCTAAGTCCCTTTCGCACTCAGATTTTTCTAAAAACGTGTTATCTAAGTTGTACCTATTTTTGGGGTTGTGTAGCCCTACGAACACGCTACACTTAGAGATATTGAAGTTCATTTGCCATTTCACCGACCATGTTAACAATTTATTAAGATCATCCTGCAGAATCTGGGCGTCGTCTCCTGACCTAATTAGGCGTCCTATTTTAGTGTCGTCCGCAAACTTACTAACATCACTATTGATCTCATCGTCTAAGTTGTTTATATACATAATGAACAACAAGGGACCCAAAACCGAGCCCTGGGGGACCCCACTAGTAACATTGCCCCACCTAGATTTTATTCCATTTATGGTGACCCGCTGTTTTCTGTTACTAATCCAAGCTCTAATCCGTTCTAACACTTTTCCTCCTATGCCATGGGCTTTGATTTTTTTTAATAGTCGTGGTGGATGGTGAGGAGCTCTCTGTCGAAGGTGCTGTAGTAGAGCTAGGCCTTGGAGAGTTTCCTGCTGAAGAAACCGAGGGGTGTAGGTCTGCCACGGAGAATTTGTTCGAGCACATCCCCTATGGCGACATTGATGGTGTCCGTTGACAGTTGTAGCTGGGCACCTGGTGCAGGGAAGGAGAGGGTGGTGGCACGGGCAAGGGCTTTTTTTGGCGTTGACGAAGGCAGCTTCCATGGCGGGGTTCCACAGGAGGTCCTTCGGTTTTCCATGAAGGGCGTTATAGAGTGGAGGAGCGTTTGAATGATGTTAGGGAGGAAACGGTGATAGAAATTGACCATCCCAATAAATTCCTGCAGGGATTTGATGGTAGTAGGTTTGGGAAATTTATCGACTGCGGCAACGTTATCCTGCAGGGGACGTACGCCGTCAGGAGAGATGAGGTGTCACAAAAATAGGGCAGACTTTTTCCCGAAGCTGCATTTATCAAAGCGGACAACGAGGCCGCTGTCCTGGAGACGCTCGAGGGTGGTCCGCAGGTGTTGGAGGTGCTGGCCAGGCGAGTTGGAGAAGACCAGAATATCGTCGACGTAGCAGACGCAGAAGTCGAGGTCGCCAAGGATGCCGTCCATAAGGCGCTGGAAGATCGCACCTGAGTTTTGTAAGCCGAAGCAGGAGTAATTAAAGGTGTACGTCCCGAAGGGGGTGGTGTTGGCGGTCTTAGAGATGTCGTTTGTATGTACCGGAACTTGGTAGTAGCCCTTCAGGAGGTCCAGTGTCGAAAAGATCTTGGCGCCGTTGAGGTATGTGGTGACGTCGGCGATATTTGAGGGTGGGTAGTGGTCAGGTTCCGTCATCATGTTCACCCACCGGTAGTCTCCACAGGGGAGCCAGGAACCATCGTTCTTCTTGACGAGGTGGAGAGGGGAGGACCAAGGGCTGGAGGCATTTTGGCAGAGGTCTAGTCTCTCCATCTCTTGGAAGGTTTTCTTGGCGACGGCGAGTTTCTCGGGCGGCAGGCGGCGGTATTTGGCAAATACCGGGGGCCCAGATGTCTTGACGTAGTGGTATAGTGGTACACGCCATGTTTAGCTGGTGTCTGTGGTGTCTGTCGCAGCTCAGGCTTGAAAACGCCAGAGAATTTCGTGAGCAGGTGCGCGTAGGGCATTCTAGCGTCGATGGCAGCGACCGTGGTTGGCTGTGGCGCGATTTGCAGGGCGTCGAGGCGAATGCGGTTGAGCAGACTAGGCGGCTGTTGGCGACGTCGACCATTAACCTATAATGAGCGAGGAAATCAGCACCAAGAAGAGGCATCTTGACGTTTGCCAGGATGAAGTTCCATGAGTAATGGCAACTCCCAAAGATGAGGTGCAGGCGTTTCCACCCGTAGGTGGCTATGGTAATGCCGTTAACTGCGACGAGTCTAACGCCAACAGGAAATATGGACCTGCAAGCACTAGTGTCAGCAAGGAAGCGACGTTTAGAGGCCTTGTCGTTGATGTAGAGGCCCGTTGCGCCTGTAGAGGCCACCGTGATGGACGGTGGCCCTTTTAGGCGTTTTTTTTTTGTCCAGGTACATCCTGGTTGGCATTTCTTGGCGAAGGCACCGAATCTTGTGTGGTAGTAGCACAGGTGCAGAGGGGCGGTGGTCCGGCGTCGCTGCCTTTGCTGGTGTTGTTGGCGCCTGTTGGCTGGGGATGCTGCTGCGGCGGAGATTTCGTCCATGATGTTGGTAGCACAGACATCCCGACTCCTTGCTGCGGCGGCGTGGGCACCGGCGAGATGGTCCGCCTTCCGTGAAACTTCGTCGGTGGTCATTTCCTCGGCGTTGCCAAGGGCGGATTGGACGGGCGTTGGGAGGCGCATGAGCCACAATGGACGAAGCATATCGACGTTCCTGCTGGTTCCGTTGGCTGGGGGTGGGAGACGGGCGATGGACATCATCTCGAGGTATGCTGTACTTGGTTTAATGTCCCCCAGTGGCCGTTGGGAGAGTTGGAGGATTTTTGCGGCTCTGGAGGCTGCTGACGGCGTGAATTCCTGAAGCAGGTACTGTTTCAGAACGTCATACTGGATAACGCCGTCGTGTTGATCGAGCCATTGGGAGATGAGTGGGAACACATTCTCGGGGATCGCCTCGAGAACATAATTTGCCTTCGTTCGGGACGCGCTGATATTCCGCAGGCGGAACTGGAACTCGGTCCTTCGAAACCAAGAGGGAGCGTCGACCGTAGAAAAAGCTGGCAGCTTCAGGGAGATGGCGTTGACGGTGTTGGTAGCGGGCAGCGTGGGGTCGGGGTTGGCAGCGGTAGATGGGTCCATGGTCACTCCGGTGTCACCAATGGAGCGAGGCTACTATTGGTGAATAGAAAGAGGTTTTGGTGAGTTCGTCTTCCTTTATTGTAAGGTACGAGTGAACTGATTTTACATACGGCGGAAGTCGCTATATACGTATGTACGTTCCTAACCACAGTCATTCTGTATTCCCTGAAGATATATGAATATACGTAAACGTTTGGGTCATTGAGTCTTATTTCCCGAGTGGTTTTCTGCGATATATATATACATATATTATATATATGTATATATATTTATATATATACATATATATATATATATATATATACCTATATACATATATATATATATATATACATTATATATATATATATATATATATATATATATATATATATATGCACAAATTTAAACGTCACACGTGAATCACAGATATACAGTCTCCACTAGGAAGAGGAAAAAACACATGGAGTCCGAGTGCTTTCGTGATATATTCACGAAAGCGCTCGGACTCCGTGTGGTTTTTCCTCTTCCTAGTGGATTTTATATTATTATTATCATTGTCTGGGGTATTGGCTGCTTGTTATTGTGGCAAAGTAGCATGCAGTCGATACTTTAGGGTCTATATGGGGCGCCCCTACGGACCAGAGCCACACATCATTTTGTCTATGATAGAAGAAATTCTGTTCATAGAGAAATGATGACACTTTTATACTACGACTGTCCCTCCGTTATGCTGTCCCCCAACCCCTTGTTGCTGTCCTGTACCATTTCTCTGAGTATTCTCTTTCTGATTGGGGGAATTCCCTGTGGTGGGGGAAAAGAATACTGCCACCAAGTTTTCCCACTTGGATCGTAAGAGGCGAGAAGAAAGGGACGGGGAGAGGGACTAGGCATCCTTCTCCCTGTAGCCCCAAGGGGCAATTACCTAAAATGAAAAGAAAAGGCATAAGGGGTGCTGGCGGGCCTCGGGCCAGCACCCTAAGGTTTGGGTCTTTTAATGTGCGTGGATGTGGTACAGATGAGAGTAAAAGGGAAGAGATAGGTAGTATGTTTGTGAGAAGAAAGTTGGATGTGTTGGCTTTGAGTGAAACTAAGTTGAAAGGGAAGGGTGAGTGTATGTTTGGGAGTGTAAGTGGGAGGTTATCAGGAGTGAAGAGAGGGAGAGGGAGGGAAGGGGTGGCTATTCTAGTAAGTGAGGAGATAGGTAAAGGGGTAGTGGAGTGGAAGGAGGTTTCCTCAAGGATAATGTGGATGAAGGTGAAACTGGGAAAGGAGATGTGGGTCTTTGTAAGTGCATATGGGCCGGGCAGTGAGAAGAGTATAGAAGAAAGGGAGGCCTTTTGGATAGATTTAAATGAGTGCATAGAGGGTTTAGGAAGAAATGTCAATGTAATAGTACTGGGAGACCTTAATGCTAGAGTGGGAAATGGTCCAATCGATGGAGTGGTTGGGAAGTGTGGAGTTCCAGGAAAGAATCGTAGTGGAGAGTTGATGGTGGAAATGTGTCTAGAAAGAGAGCTGATGATAGCAAATACAGTGTTTCGGAAGAAAGTCAAGCATAAGTACACATGGGAGAGGGTGGTGGAGGGAAGGGTGGTAGATAGAGCGCTAATGGATTATGTAGTGGTAAATAGGATTATGATAGGAAGAGTTAAGGATGTACATGTGCTAAGGGGAGAGGGTGGGGGAATATCAGATCATTTTTTGGTGGAAGGTAAGTTGAGAGTGGAGGATAGATGGAGAAGGAGGAAAGGGACAAAAGGTAGGGAGGTTCTTAGAGTGAACTCCTTGAATGAAAAGGAAAAGGAGAAGGAGTACGAAAAGAAGCTGAAGGAGGAGTGGGAGGGAGTTAAGGATAGAGCAGAGATGGGTGTGGAGGAGGAATGGGGATGGTTCAAGGAGGGAGTCTTAAAGTGTGCAAGGATGGTGTGTGGAACAAGAAGGACAGGAGGAAATAGAAGAAAGGGTAGTGAATGGTGGGATGAGGAAACAAAGAAGGTTGTAGAAGAGAAGAAGCGAGCATTCACAGATTGGTTACAAAAGAGGACAGGGGAGTCATATGAGACGTACAAAGAAAAGAAAAGAGAAGTAAAGCAAAAGGTAAAGGAGGCAAAGAGGAGAGCAGATGTGAAATGGGGTAGGAGTATGACAGAAAATTTTGAAAGTAATAAAAAGATGTTTTGGAAAGAAATTAAGAGAGGAAGAGGAGGTGAATCAAGTAGGGAAGAAAAGGTAAAAGGTACAGATGGAGAGTTGATAATGGAAGAGATGGCAGTGAGGGGAAGATGGGCAGAATATTTTAGGGAGTTGCTGAATGTGAAGGAGGATAGGGAGGGAAAGATAGCTGCAGTGGGAAATACGAAGAAAATGAGAGTGATGAGTGAGGAGAATGGAGGAGAAATAAGGAAGGATGAGGTGAAGGCAGTTGTAAAGATGATGAAAGCAGGTAAGGCACCTGGTCTGGATGGATGTCATGCAGAATGTCTGAAAAAGGGAGGTTCAGTGATGGTGGACTGGTTGGTGAGATTATTTAATGTTTGCTGGAGAGAGGGTAGAGTACCGGAGGACTGGAGTAGTGCCTGTATAGTTCCTCTTTACAAGGGAAAAGGGGACAAGTGTGAATGTAGTAATTTCAGAGGGATTAGCCTGTTGAGTGTAGTAGGGAAGGCTTATGGGAGAATCTTAATTGAGAGGATTAGGAGAGGAACAGAAGGAGTAATTGGTGAGGAACAGTGTGGATTTAGGACGGGTAGAGGTTG
>NC_134785.1:44320221-44335221 GCF_046742065.1 Oratosquilla oratoria
TAGTTGGGAAGGGTTATGGGAGGATCTTGATTGAGAGGATTAGGAGAGGAACAGATGGAGTAATTGGTGAGGAACAGTGTGGATTTAGGATGGGTAGAGGTTGTGTAGATCAGATCTTTGTGGTAAGACAGATATGTGAGAAAGCTATAGGAAAGGGGAAGGATGTTTTTTGGGCTTTTATGGATCTCGAAAAGGCTTACGATAGGGTAGACAGAAAGGCACTGTGGGAGGTTATACAGATATATGGGATAGGAGGAAAGCTTCTGGGAGCTGTCAAGAGTTTTTATGAGAGTATTAGAGCTTGTGTCAGGATTAGAAATGGAGAGAGTGAGTGGTTCGAGGTAAATGTGGGACTTCGTCAAGGATGTGTTTTGTCACCCTGGCTGTTCAACTTATACATGGATGGGGTAGTGCGAGAGGTAAATGCAAGGGTAGTGGGTCAGGGATTGGAGAGGGTTAAAGAAAATGGAGAAAAGTGGGAGGTGAGCCAGCTGTTGTTTGCTGACGACACTGCGCTTGTGGCAGGATCGGAGGAGGGACTGAGGAAGTTGGTGACAGAGTTTGGGAGAGTATGTGATAGAAGAAAGCTAAAGATAAATTTTGGTAAAAGTAAGTTGAGGAGATGTACACGGGGTGAAAGTGGCAGTAGACTGGAAGTGAGCATTAAGGGAGAGCGACTGGAGGAAGTGGATAGTTTTAGATACTTGGGTGCAAATGTGGCAGGAAGAGGTGGAGTGAAGGTGGAGGTAGAATGTAGATTGAGAGAAGCGAGTAAATGCCTTGGTGGATTGAAGAGTGTAATGAGGAATAGACATTTGGGAATGGATGCTAAGAGGAGACTGTATGAAGGAGTGATTGTGCCAACAGCACTGTATGGGGCAGAAACATGGAACATAAGAGAGGAAGAGAGAAGGAGTTTGAATGTGTTTGAGATGAGGTGTCTGAGAAGTATGATGGGGGTTACTAGGCTAGATAGAGTGAGAAATGAGGAGGTGAGGAGAAGAACAGGGGTGGAAAGGGAGTTGGGAGATAGGGTTGATGAAAGAGTATTAGGATGGTTTGGACACATGGAAAGAATGAGTGAAGAAAGACTAGTAAAAGAGGTATGGAAGGCAGATGTGGAGGGAGTGAACATGAGGGGACGTCCTAGGATGAGGTGGATGGATGGGGTGAAGGGGGCTTTGGGGAAGAGGGGAATGCCTGTTGAGGAAGGACGGGAGAGGACAGAAGGCAGGGGTGAATGGAGAATGGTTGTATATAGATGATACTGTGATGCATGAGGTGGAATGGGCGGGGGGGATGGGGGTGGGGTAGTATGTGTGAGCAAAATTTGACGCAGCCCGAAGGAATTTCTCCCCGTCTTCTCCTTTTATGCATGGGGGGACGGAGAGGGGGGTCGCCGATTTAATGAAGCGGCCTTGCTGTGGATGTGCTGTGTCCTGCGACACTGCTTCTGACCCAGGGCAGTGGACAAGGTGCAGGGATGACCCGTCATCCAGGAGGTGCTAAGATAAGAGGGAGGGTGGAGGGGTGTGGAGTGTATTCAGGGATGGAATGGGTGGGAATGATTTTATGCCTTTTCCTTTTTGACTACCTCCCTTGTAAGGGGAAAAAAGCCTTGGTATATGTATGTATGTATGTATGTATGTAAGTATGTACGTATGTATATATTATTATTATTATTATTATTATTATTATTATTATTATTATTATTATTATTATTATTATTATTATTATTATTATTATTATTATTATTATTATTATTATATTATTATTATTATTATTATTATTATTATTATTATTATTATTATTATTATTATTATTATTATTATTACTATCATTATCATTATCATTACTATTATTATTACTATCATTATCATTACTATTACTATTATTATTACTATCATTATCATTACTATTATTATTACTATCATTATCATTACTATTATTATTACTATCATTATCATTATCATTACTATTATTATTATTATCATTATTATCATTATTATCATTATTATTATTATTATTATTATTATTATTATTATTATTATCATTATTATTATTATTATTATTATTATTATTATTATTATTATTATTATTATTATCATTATTATTATTATTATAACTGTTATTATTATTATTGTTATTATTACTATTATTACTACTATTATTATTATTACTATTATTGTTTTCATTATACTACAAGTATTATTATTGTTATTATTATTATGATTGTCATCATCATCATTATCATTATTATTATTATTATTATTATTATTATTATTATTATCATTATCATTATTATCATTATAATTATTATTATTATCATTATCATTATTATTATCATTATCATTATCATTATCATTATCATTATTATCATTATCATTATTATTATTATTATTATTATTATTATTATTATTATTACTATTATTATTATTATTATTATTATTATTATTATTATTATTATTATTATTATTATTATTATTATTATTATTATTATTATTATTATTATTATTACTATCACTATTACTATTATTATCATTATCATTATTTTCATTATCATTATAAATGTAATTTCAATAATTGTTATTATGATTATAATTATCATTATTTACAACTTGTGTGAGTTACCAGCGTCCACTATATGTGCAATTTTCTCAGGATATCGACTGTTGCCCTTCATTCGGAGACTGAAGGGTGTATTCATAATCCCATTCTACACAAAAACCGACTTTATCGAACTATAACGTCACAGGCTTTACGTGCTTCTTCATATTTTATGGATTACATTAAATATGTAATTGAAATAAAGTAAAACTACAAGAGAGAGAGAGAGAGAGAGAGAGAGAGAGAGAGAGAGAGAGAGAGAGAGAGAGAGAGAGAGAGAGAGAGAGAGAGAGAGAGGGAGTGTGGGAGAGAGACGAAAGAGATAGAGAAAACACAGGACACAAATTTACAAACATGACGTGCGCAAAGCACAGGAGAAGGAGGAGGAGGAAGTGGAGAAGGAGGAAAGGCTGGAGAAAGCGACGACGACGGTATCGGCCGAAGGTTTGTGTCTCAACTCCAAGACTTGTTTGGCCTCGGCCGGCCCTGGCATTTCTATGTGTCCGCGTACACACATACATACATACATACATACATACATACATACATACATACATACATACATACATACATACATACATACATACATGCATACATACATACATACATACATACATACATACATAATGCAGTACATACATATATAACGCAGTACATATATATATATATATATATATATATATATATATATATATATATATATATATATATATATACCTACATGCATACATACATACGCACACATACATACGCATATTCATACATACATACATACAAAAATGCATACATAATGCAGTGAATATATATATATATATATATATATATATATATATATATATATATATATATATATACATATATAATATATATATATATATTTATATATACATACATACATTACATACTTATATACATACATACATATATACATACATACATACATACATACATACATACATATATATATATATATATATATATATATATATATATATACATATATACAGTATATATATATATACATATATACATCCATCCATCCATCCATCCATACATACATACATACATACATACATACATACATACATACATACATACATACATACATACATACATACATACATACATACATACATACATACATACATACAAGTATGTAATATGTATTGGCAATGGACAGAAATAGGAATGTGAAGCAGAACAAAAAATCTATTGAGCTGTGTTTAGCGCATGCGCAGATCGCGTAGGAGCGAGCGAGTCAGTTGTCCACGTGTCAGGGTCGTTAGGTACTGAAGCGGAAGTCTCTGACACATGTATAAATAGGTCTCTCCATTATTGAGAAAATTTCCATTATTCGGAACGCAAAGTTCCGAAATTCGGGAACTTTTCTGATATCAGAAGCACTTTTTTTTTTCCCTAAGGTTTTTGTCGTTTCGAATGTTGGAAATTTTTTAAACAATAATAACCTTGATGGTGGATAATAATAAAATTTTACGATTCATTGACACACCGATCAGTCACAAGCGTGCATACCACCAATCACGGATTGATCACACAATTTGTCAATCCCCCAAATGCAGCAATTACTACAATTCACTAACAAATATGGCACCTCCATATGACACCTCCATATTCAGTGACATAGATCACATGCATTAATCACACGACTCGATCCACGCCCTGCATCTTTAATTATATTGTATGTATATTTCCATTAAGTCAGCGGCCCATTCCTTGTGGTCCCTGGAAACCTAGAGTATCAAAAAATACCACATAGTTCTCCATGAACCTAAAGCTAGTGGGATTTAGTGGATGTTTAGTGATACACTTCAGTGTTGAAGTGCTTCTAACATGGGTAAAGAACAGCAAGACACAAGTCTGGGAGACGTGAGGTTCATGGATCATGTTTGTCTTTGAAGGAGTAGGCTAACCTTTACGAGGAGTGAATGTTTGTGTGAATGTGCGTGCTTGTGTTCTCTTTTGTGTGACACTTTTTCTCCTCCTCTTACTTCTCTTTTCCTCCTTATCCTTCTCTTTCGCGTTCTTCTTTTTGTCCTGCTTCTCCATCTTTTTATTCTCCTCCTCCTCTCCTCCTTCTCCTTTTCTTCCCTCTCCCTCTCCTCCTTCCCATTTCCTTTCTACCTCTTCTCCCTCTCCTTTACCTTCTAGTCCTCGTTCTTCTCCTTCTCCATCTCATTCCGTTTCTTCTTCTCTTCCTCTTTCCCTTTTTCTTTGTTTTTTTCTTTCTCCTTCTCCCCCTCTTCTTTTCCATTTCCCTATTTTCCTCCTGATTCTCCTTTTCCCTTAACTTTTCCCCATTTCCTCCTAATTGTTCTCCTCTTCCTCCTCCTCCTCGTCGTACTTTTCTTTTTCCTTCTTCTCCTCCTCGTCCTCCTATTTTTCTTCCTTCTCTGTTTTTTCTTTTTTCCTCCATCACCTCTTCTTTCGGTTTTTCTTCCTCCTTTTCTCTTCTTTTTCTCCTTTCCCTCTTTTCACCTTCTCCGCTTTATTTGTGTACTCTGCCTACCCCTCCTCCTTACACACTCTCCCTTCGATTGTACTAACACGAAGGTGTGACATTTTGAAGCCTCCTCCTCTCTTTCTTGTTTCTTCACCTTCTTCTCTTCCTCAGCCCCTTCCTCCTTTGTTTTATTCTTCCTCCTGTTCTCTTCTCTGTCCCTTTCCTTCTCATCTCCCCCACTTAATTTCTTTATTTCGTTCCCCCTCCTCGTGTCACATTCTTCCGTCGATTGTACTCACAACTCACACGAAGGTGTGACATTTTGAAACCTACTTTCTCTAATTGTCCCACAAGAGAGACCTAAGCCGCTTCAACTCGCTCCACGCGGAACGTAAGGTAACCTGGGTAAGCTGGATCAGTAAACTGGTTCAACGATTGTGAACGGTAAAGTTTTCTGAAAGATGGAACTTCTGTAATCTGTGCGCTCTAAGGGGGCCGTTCAGGGTGCCAAATCATCCTTAGTACATGTATCTCTTTTATTTCCCATTTATGTGCTATCTTATGTTATCTTATCTGTTAGGGCGTCGTTACTTGCGGCGAAGGTCGAGGGGATGGCGGTTCGAGTCCTGCCACCGGCGAAGTTGAACCAAGGGCATGGTTGATTCAATTCCACGCTACAAAGTCCTCTGTGAGGGGTACCGTCCTAGCCTTCCGATAGGGGGGAGTTTGTGACATTCAACCATATCATCATCATCATCATATAGTAAAGAAAGCTATATAGCACAATGAATATCAGTTTTTAGGATTATAAGAACAACTACAACCCCACTACATACCTCGGCGTGACAACAAGTGCTGTTGCCACATGTTATAGAATTTATTCAAATCGTTGTTATAATCCTGAAAAAGTGACATTCCTTGGAATACACAGACTATAGCTGGGAGGAGTGCCTCGAGTCTCTTTCTTAGAACACAGCTATTCATAGTGTTTATCAGTGACATAAATCATATACGGTAATTGATTGTATTCATACTTGACAATGATATCTGCGTGGAACAATAGCAGATCACTCAAATCAACTGGATATCGAAATAGATTCAGACAAACACGAGGGGCATTCTGAAAAGTGGCTAAATAAATTGAACACAAGTGAGAAACGAAATCAATACTGATCACTTGGAAATTTGTGTGGAATAACAAGTTATTGAAACAATAGCAGATCACTCAAATCAACTGGATATCGAAATAGATTCAGACAAACACGAGGGGCATTCTGAAAAGTGGCTAAATAAATTGAACACAAGTGAGAAACGAAATCAATACTGATCACTTGGAAATTTGTGTGGAATAACAAGTTATTGCTGAAACCAACTGGATATAAAAGTATATTGAGACGGAAGAGGGGCATTCTGAAGAATGCCTAAAGAAATTGAACCCAAATTAGAAATGAAAAGAACACTATATATGTTTGCAAATTACTTGAAAAAAAGCTCTCATCGGTTTGTCTAGTTATGCTTCTGGTGGCGTAGCTCCGGTGTGATCTAGGTTAGGACTGATAAATCCGGTTTAGTCTGGATGTCCAGTCCGCTGCAGGATTGCTCCGTCTGACATTTGCAGGAATCCGATTGTTGTCGATACAGGGTGCGTTACTGCGGACCACGGTTCAGGCTGAAAACAAACGTTGTTGTTGTTGATGTTGTTGTTGTAGTTATTGTTGATGGTGTTGTTGTTGTTAGTGATGGTGTAATTGCTATAAATAAACTTTGTACTACAGACAGTTATGAGTGGGGAAGAGGGGGGTGGGGGTGGAGAAGAGGATTGTTGTTGGGCCGCGCGGCAGCTCAGTCGATACCGTGTCGAAGTCATGAGCAGGCGACTGTCTGTGTTCGACTCCCAGGATCAGCTGCGTGCTTCTTGCATTGGTTCCCGACAGACCTGGCCAGGCGGGGAGGTTACCAGCATAGAGATAGAGAGAGAGAGGGAGAGAGAGAGATAGAGAGATAGAGAGAGAGAGATAGAGAGAGAGATAGAGAGAGAGAGAGATAGAGAGATAGAGAGAGAGAGAGAGAGAGAGAGAGAGAGAGAGAGAGAGAGAGAGAGAGAGAGAGAGAGAGAGAGAGAGAGAGAGAGAGAGAGAGAGAGAGAGAGACTTTTTTTTTAACTCGTTCACTGTGTAAGTGGGAGGCAGTAGGCTTAGAGGCACGAATGATTTGAGAGGCAGGTTATTAGGACTAGATCTTAGAGGTAACATGAGATGGGACAGGAAGGAAGGGCGACCAGAGGGTAAAGGTCTAGTATATAAGAAATTTAACTCTATGGGCGATGGTAAGGGAATAGTGATGGTGGGGAATAGTGAAAAAAATATTCATGTGTAAAATCAGGAGCAAAACTTTTGACCCATGCTACAATTCTCACAAACTTTCATATGATTTTTTTTTGTCGACAACGTGATATATTTTCCTATGTAGTATCTAACTTACAGTTAAGTAGCTGTAAAGTATATAAGGCGTCAGATAACAATGATAGCTACGATGTTATTCACCTTGACTTTAGCAAAGCGTTCGACAAGGTGCCACACCAGAGACTACTAAAGAAATTTAGAGCTTGGACCAGTGACAGAAAACAGCGGGTCACCATAAATGGTATAAAATCTAGGTGGGGGAGTGTTTGTAGTGGAGTCCCCAAGGGCTCGGTTTTGGGTCCCTTATTGTTCATTATGTCCCGGTACATAAACGACTTGGACAATGGGATTAATAGTGATGTTAGTAAGTTTGTGGACGACACTAAAATGGAACACCTAATTAGGTCAGGGGACGACACCGAGATTCTGCAAGAATAAAAGTATTTCCCTCAGCCGGCGTTCCCTTTACCTCCTATCTACACAAATAATAATAATAATAATAATAATAAAAATGATAATAATGATAATAATAATAATAATAATAATAATAATAATAATAATAATAATAATAATAATAATAATAATAATAATAATAATAATAATAATGATAATAATGATAATAATAATGATAATAATAATAATAATAATGATAATAATAATAATAATAATAATAATAATAATAATGATAATAATAATAATAAAATAATAATAATGATAATAATAATAATAATAATAATAATAATAATAATAATAATAATAATAATAATAATGATAATAATAATAATAATAATAATAATAATAATAATAATAATAATAATAATAATAATAATAATAATAATAATAATAATAATAATAATAATAATAATAATAATAATAATAATAATAATAATAATAATAATAATAATATGAAAAAATAATTATAATAATCACAATCACACGGTGGTGGGTAAATATATGACGTAAGTACAGTACAAACCCACTGTTGATTGGATTTAAGAAAAGAAAGGAAATAACGATTTCCGTATATTTCGATCACTGGCTGTGATCCTCATTACTTGGCATGCACATGACGTAAGCCTATGCGCAACGGCTGACAGAATCCGACGCACATGTGCTCAGTGTGTGTGTGGAATTCCGAAAGACGGACACTTTCCGTCCTGTGTCGGCCTAATTGGTAAGGAGTAAAGTTACTATTACCATACCGAACTACCTCACCACCTATTATCCCCCTCCCTTCATGTTCCTCCTCCTCCTTCTCCTCTTTTCTCGAGTCGGTTTATGTATTGATGTCCACATTGCTTTTCTTTCTGTTTTTTTCTATTGTTATTTTTCAAACCTACATTGTAACAAAAAACCTTATGCATTATTGTGGACACCCAAACCTGACACATGGCATAACATAGATAAACAAAGAGGTGAATCAACAATCAAATAAACAAATATTTGAATAAATAACAATATGAATATATAAAGATCAGGTCGGGTATTAGTACATTGGGAGCACTTTGGACAATATGGGTTATTGTAGTTATAAGAACACCTCTGCGTCCAAGCTCGCTTCAGATTCAAAACACAAGTGATGTTTTATTGCAGCGATTAAATCGTTTAGTGTTGACGTAGCAACGCCATGATAGCAAAACGTGCAATGCACTTAACCAACACGGGCATGTACATATATACACATATACATATACATACATATGTACATACATACACACTTAGGTATATACACAGGTATATATGTGCATATATATACACACATACATACATACATACATACATACATAAATACATCCCTCTCTCTCCCTCTCTCTCTCTCTCTCTCTCTCTCTCTCTCTCTCTCTCTCTCTCTCTCTCTCTCTCTCTCTCTCTCTCTCTCTCTCTCTCCATCTCTCTTTCTCTCCCCTCTCTCTCTCTCTCTCTCTCTCACACACACACACACACACACGCACACACACACACACACACACACACACACACACACACACACACACACACACACACACACACACACACACACACACACACACACACACACACACACACACACACACACGTACACCTAGAAAGCAATGCGAACATACTAACAAACTATCTTAGTCAAGAATGTAAGGAATTCTGTTAGGACGACTTTATTTAGAGTCCAGAACAAGCTTATCTAGTTCCTAGTGCTGAGGAGTTCGTATGTGTTTTGTTTCAGAGTCACGTCAGTGCTGACTTTGGCCCTGACAACAATCATGTCGGGGGAAAAGTGTTTTGCATTACGAGTTGCCCGCCTGTGGCGCTTGCTGGCTCACACTCATCTCAAGGGAATGCGGGGGATTCCTGGCCCTTAACCAGTTCTTCTATCCTTACGACTGATGGGTCATTCTGGTCCGTAGGGGTGTCAATACTATTCAAATTATTGACTAAGACTTAGGTGTATAAGGGCGTCAGTATAGACGGTTGACTACAGCTGAATCACTTCAGAGGATTCTTATTATATTGTAGGACACTT
Source organism: Oratosquilla oratoria (assembly GCF_046742065.1). Lineage (NCBI taxonomy): Eukaryota > Metazoa > Arthropoda > Malacostraca > Stomatopoda > Squillidae > Oratosquilla > Oratosquilla oratoria. The sequence continues at coordinate 44,330,189 of NC_134785.1, forward strand.
AAGAAGATTCTTACGATGTCAAAGGACAACTTACAGTATGGCAGGACACTTAAGAGGATTCTTACAATGTCGCAGGAAGTGTCAAGATTGACGGGAACAATGGGCTTCCTTCCTTCGCCTCCTCTTGTCCTCTTCGGAGAACTATTGTCCTCTTCCTGTTATGCATATTTGAAGAGTGTTTGTTTTCAGTTTCTTCAATATGAAGAATAACTTTGTTGATTTTGTTCTGGTCAAAGAAAAGTGATTTGTATGATTTTGAAAATATAAGACAATATTTGGACGGAAGACTTGGCTGCAAATATATATATATATATATTTATATATACATATATATATATATATATATATATATATATTTATATATATACATACATATATATATATATATATATATATATATACATATATTTATGTATATATATACATATATATATATATAGACAGATAGATAAATAAATAAACGAAGAGATAAATATAAAATAGAAATAATTATTACAATAATGATAATAAGGATAATAAAAACAATAAGCCACTGTGGTGACGTATAAGGTCTATATCGTCCCCTAAGGAATAGTTTGGAGGTCCTGCATTGGATCTTCAAAGCTGTACATTTTAACCTTCACTTTGATTCAATAGAACAATTACTAGATTCTACTATTGATTACGAGGTTAGGAGAGGGATTCTAGGCTACCAGATACGTGATTATCTATTCTAGGCCTCTCTATACCTAGTGGTAACAGTAAGTATAAATTTAGATATCTAGAATATTAAGTACTAGATCGCCGTGGATTATATGGTAGCATTTGTGAAGGTGAAGAAGGAAGAATGTGAGGAATATACGTCAAGAGGCGCTAAGCAGCTGCGACCGAAGCCGTCAGCTTTGCACTGTTTTGCGCCTTGGAGACCTGAGGAAGGTAACCAACAGTCACTGCTGGGAGTCGGAGAGAAGTGCGGGATTCGAACCACAACTAAGCGAATGCGACATCAGTGCCCTACTGATTGGATCACCAGCACAGAATTACCGGCATTAGTTATTTTATGACCAAGAGAAGGAAATTACGTTAAATTCAAGGTTTATGGTTGAATTAGAGGTTCTGTGAACCGGTGTGGGGGGGGAAACGGGGAATGGGAGGGGGAGGGGGAGGGGGAGGAGGAGGGGGAGGGGTAGGAGGAGGGGGAGTGGGTAGGGGCTGAGGAGGAAGGATATGTGAGGAGGAGGGGGGGGATTAGGTCGAAGGAATGCGGAGTAAAAGAAACCTCCCCCAGCCTCCACCCCATCCTCTAACTCCTCTAATCCCCTCCCCCCATCTCCCACCCACCTTGCCTTTGGTAATGCTTTTTTTTTTTTTTTTTTTTTTTTTTTTTTTTTTTTTTTTTTTTTTTTTTTTTTTTTTTTTTTTTTTTTTTTTTTTTTTTTTTTTTTTTTTTTTTTAAGTTCCTCATGAAAATTCAGTTTTATTTATGTTTTATTATTATTTCTTGCAGTGATGATGCCCAACAAAGTTGCACACAAACACACATACACGCACGCACGCACGCACACACACACACACACACACACACACACACACACACACACACACACACACACACACACACACACACACACACACACACGCACACACACATACACACACACAGACACACACACACACACACACACACACACACACACACACACACACACACACACACACACACACACACACACGAACGCACGCACGCACGCACGCACATACATACACACGCACACGAACCCCCCACACATACACGCATGCGCATCCCCCTCCCCTCAAACACACGCACGAATAGACCTCGTTTGAAGGCCTGATCGCTTCTGCGGGAACGTAAGGTCTGTGTAGTGATTATTTTCTCTTTTGTAGCCTTCCCTGAAGATTATTTATAATATCAGCTTACGTAAAAGCGGAAATTGGTTATTTTTTCTTAGACTTTTCTGAGAATTATCCATAAATATAATCACAGTTTGACGCTTTTGGTTCAAGAAATATAGTGTAAAGGTTAATTACTTCCTGTTTTGTATCTAAATTCTCGTAAAATGTTGTAAAATGTTGTGTGTTAACACGGGCTTTCTGATTTCCGACTATATTCACAACCACAATCACGACCACGACTACAATCACAACAACTATAAACATAACCACAACCACAACCAAAACCACAATCCCAACCACAACCACAACAACAGCAACAACAATAACCACAACCCCAACCACTACCACAACCACAATAACAATCACAACCACCAAAATAACTACAACAACAACAGCAAAAACAACAACAACAACTACCACAGACACAACTACAGCCAGAACAACAACCACAACCACGTGTAAACCTTTTCGATGTCCAGGGTTCACATGTGCGCATACACGCATGTGCAGTGGACGGGTACTCCGTCTTCAAATCAACTCTCGAGGGATTCTTTATTGTCCTCGGGATCTGACGCCAAGGGACATTTATTTTTCTCCAGTGACCAGAGAACTAGACCTCCCAGGAAACAATGAAAATCACCTGCTCGGACAATGGGCCTCGCCAGCGTTTCGGGTCAAACGCCCGAATACCTGTTCGAACATCGGACCTCGCGCTTCCCGACTACAATAGATGCAGCTCCTGTTATCCTCGCCAACCGACGCGGCAAACCTTTTCTCCGATCAGTATATGCCACCACTGTAAATAAGATGTATAAAATATTTATTCTGGCAACCCCCTCTTGCAAACTAGAAAAGGCTGGAACATTAAAGACAAATTTTCTCGTTTGTTTCACCAGTATCCTAATGTAGATACTCAAGTACAAATCTACACATAACCACAATCACAACCACAACCACAACCACAACCACAACCACAACCACAACCACAACCAAAACCAAAACCAAAACCAAAACCAAAAATAAAACCACAACCACAACCACAACCACAACCACAACCACAACCACAACCACAACCACAACCAAAACCAAAACCAAAACCAAAACCAAAAATAAAACCACAACCACAACCACAACCACAACCACTACCACAACCACTACCATTACCACAAACACAACCGCAACTATTCTAACAAATCATGTGTTTTAATGGAGTCCTATAAAATTGACGACATTTTCATTAATATTGACCGCAGCTGTTTGGGCACGTGTATTCTAGTGGTTACCTTGCATTTATGAAACACACTTACCTAGTGGTTTTATTGCATATATATATATATATATATATATATATATATATACATATATATATATATATATATACATATATATATATACACATATATATATACATATCAATATATATAATATATATATATAAGGATTACAAAGGCGGAGCATGCCGACAGGAGACCTTTTGGTCCATATCTAGGTCGGATGCGAAAAAAAATCATAATAATAATAAAATAATAAATAAAAACTATGATAATGTAAATAACAAATAAAATACATAAATAAATGCATAGGTATAGTTAAATAATAAACAAACAGGTAAATAGTAAATAATAATAAATTGACATATAACTAATAATAAATTAAAATAAGACAGACAAATTATAACAAAGTAAAAACAAATAATATACAATAAATTATAATCATTACAGCATCTTGCTTAGGTGTTTATCTAAATGATTCTTAAAGCTTCGAACTGAACTACATTGCACTACCTGTGCAGGAAGTTTATTCCATTCATTAACTACACGGTTGGCAAAGTTGTTTCTACCTATTTCCAAATTGAATCTATTTCCGGACAGTTTGAGACCATTGTTTCTTGTCTGATTCTCATTCAATGTGAAAATTTTGTCCCTTTTGATGTTGTCAATTCCCTTTAAAATCTTAAAGACCTGTATCAAGTCACCTCTGAGTCTACGCTTTTTTAGGGAAAACAGATTCATATGTTTTAGTCGATTTTCGTATGATTTATTTCTTATATTTGGAATCAGTTTTGTGGCTCGCCGTTGTACTTTTTCCAGTCTGTCAATGTCTTTAATGAGATTCGGTGACCATACGGAAACAGCATATTCCAAATGTGGACAAACTAACGATTTATATAGCTTGTTAATGAGTGATGGACTTTTGAAATCAAAAGATCGCGCAATCAGTCCTAGAATCTTATTTGCTTTCTCAGAGGCTGAAATACACTGCTTGGATGATTTGAGGTCGTTACTGATAATTACGCCGAGATCTTTTTCACTATCCACTTTTGTTAACGAATTTCCAAATAACTTGTAATCGTACTTACTGTTATTTTTACCTATGTGCATTACCTTGCATTTACTTGTGTTAAATTTCATTAGCCACTTTTCAGACCATTGCTGTAATTTATCTAAATCTTCTTGAATATCTAATTGGTTTGAGTGATCATTTGCCACTCCGCACAGTTTTGTATCATCAGCAAATTTGTAAACAGTAGATTTTAGTCCATGGTCTATATCATTTATATATACTATGAATAGAAGTGGTCCAAGAACGGAACCCTGAGGAACTCCACTTGTAACATTTTTCCATCTAGAAGTTTTTCCATTTAAAACAACTCTCTGTTTTCGACCATTCAACCAATTACTAGTCCAACCTAATAGGCTACCACTTATTCCGTGTAAAGCTAATTTAATAAGTAGTCTTTCGTGTGGGACGGTATCAAAAGCTTTTGCAAAGTCTAGATATATTAAATCTATATTGTTTCTTTTGTCATAATTCGAGATAACTGTGTTGTAGAATTCGAGTAAGTTAGTCACGCAAGAACGTTTCCGTCTGAAACCATGCTGGCTATCATTTATCAAACGGTTACTTTCTAAATGATGTTCGATAGCATCTCTGATGATAGTTTCCATTATTTTTCCTTAAAAGATTATCATGTTTGATACCCTTATCATCAAACATGATAATCTTTTAAAATTTACAGTCTACAGGAAACCAACCAATAAGGACGATTTGACTCACTTTTTGTCCCACCATGACCTTAGTATTAAAAAAGGTGTAGTTATAGGTTTCTACCTCAGAGCTCTCAGAATTTGTAGCCCTGA
>NC_134785.1:44345221-44360221 GCF_046742065.1 Oratosquilla oratoria
CTCCTTCGTCTTTCTCCTCCTCCTCCTGCTAATCTTTCCTCAACTCCTCCTCTTCTTCCTTCTCTTCCTCCTTCTCTTCTTCTTCTTTTATTGCTCCTCCTCCTTCTCCTCCATTGCTCCTCTTTCTTCCTCCTCCACCTCCTCCTTCTTCTGCTACTTTTTCATCTCCTCCTCCTTCTCCTAATTCTCCTTCCTCCTCCTCCTCCTCCTCGTCCTGCTACTAATTCTTCGCCTCCTCCTCCTCGTCCTGCTACTAATTCATCTCCTCCTCCTTTTCTTCTCCTGATTCTCCTCTTCCTCCTACTCCTACTCTTCCATTGCTGCTTCATTAGAACGAGCCGATGGCTGCCAGCCAGGGTTACTTCCAAAGAGGAGCAGGTTTTTGTTTCCTTGAGGGTCGACTGGCTGGAGGAGGAGGAGGAGGAGGAGGAGGAGGAGGAGGACGAGGAGGACGAGGAGGAGGGTGTAGGAAGGGAGGAGAAAGGGAGAAGGGGGAGGAGGGTAGAGGAGGATGAGGAGGAGGGTGAAGGAAGGGAGGAGAAAGTAAGAAGGGGGAAGAGGGTGGAGGAGTAGGAGTAGGAGGAGGGAAGAAAGAGAAAGGGAGAAGAGGAGGAGAAGGAGGAGGAGTAGGGGGAGAAAGTGAAGAAAAGGAGTAGGGGGAGGAGGAGGAGGAGGAAGATGAGGGTGGAAGAGGGGCAAATTGGAGAGGGAGGAAGTAAAGAAGAAGCAGAATCTGTAAAATGAGGAGGAAAACGAAAATAAGAAAGAGGATGATGAAGAGGAGGATGAGGATGAGGAGAGCGTGGATGAAGATGAGGATGAAGAAGAGGATAAGGATGAGGAAAGAGAGGAGGAGGAAGAGGAAGAAAGCCAATGATAATGGAAGAAAGTGAGGAAGAAGACAGACATAACTAAGGCGGGCAAAGAGGAGAACAGAAGGTGGTGGTTGGTGAGGGAGAGGGGACTGGAGGAGAAAAAGGAGGGAGGAGGAGGAGGACGAGGGAGGCAGAGAGGTGGAGGAGACGGAAAATCGAAGGAAAAAAGACAAAAACTAAAAAAAAACTGAAGGACGAACGGTCAGTTTTCAAAACAGGTTTAAACTTATACTGGACATTTTGACTCCACTTAAACTTAACTAGGTTTACTAAACCATAAGATGCGACGAGTGCGTGGAGTGGGATTTTCTCTTTCCGTACCCCCACTCCCCTACGGACCATAGTCACGCAGTAATTTTTCATAATTGGAAACTCATCAGCTAAACTGAAGCTCCTTGACCACTTCTATGATTACACTTCTTCGGCAAGATTTTGTCCCCAAGGATAGAGGCGCTGGTTAGTGCTAATGGTAAAATCCACAGGTAATATAACGGAATTTTGGAACTGGACCATAAAAAGAATAAATAAATAAATGAAAATAAAATCTTGTTGTTGCAGTAAAACCCTCTGGGCAACTTTTTTGTGTCCCCAATCGTTCATGTATGCAAGACGTCAAAATAGGGCTCATATCTGACCAGACTTCCTGTTACGACATTCGCTCGAACACGTGATCTGTCTTTACCCTGTGTATTGACAATTATATTGATGGAATTCTTTATATATATATATATATATATATATATATATATATATATATATATATATGTAAAAATATCCTATGCGAGAGTTGACACCTTGACATGGTGGGTAGTCAAGAGAATCTTAATGATTACAGAAGATAAGTCGATAGAAAGGAAATCTCTGCAAGGTCACCCATATCGAACAGGTTTTTTTTTTCTAAAGAAAGATAAGACAAAGAGCAACTCACACACAAAGTTGCAGGAGCCACTACTAATTGGCACGTCCCTGATGGCGAACACGGAAATTCCTCATAGATATATGGAATACCGTCATATTGACGGCGTGGAGCATTGGGCACCCTATACATATGTAGGGCTTTACCGAATATAATGAATAAGGTGACACCAGAGAAATGCCTAACCAGAAACCAATTGGCAAGGAGGTGAGATTACTGCCAAAAGCCCTTCATAGCAAACATGAACAGTACAACCAAAACAAAGCCGGGCGTTCCTCTTGGATCATCGTCTCCTAAAGGTTTAACCGCATTGCCTCGTGTGCTTACGGGCAGTGTGCCACCGAATATGAGTAAGCACTGTCCAAGCAAATCCAAGTCTTGGACATTAAACAACATAAAGAAAATGAAAATCTATACTTACAACGTAAGAACTCTCTCAGAAGACCACAGACTGGAGAATTTAATGGAAGAATTAGACAACATCAAGTAGAACATCGTAGGACTGAGCAAAGCCCAAAGAGCGGAAGAAAGACTGATACAATTACAAGATGGTCACCACCTGTTCTACTATAGAGGTAAGGACAAAGAAAGATCTAGTGTGAGTAGGATTCATGATAAACCGAGAGGTTGCTGGTAACGAAGTCAAGTTCAGTAATTTATCAGACAGGGTAACGTGGATTGTGATTAGGCTGTATAGGTACACTCTAAAAATACTTGAGGCTTATGCACCAACTTCACAGAGCTCAGACGATGATATTGAGTCCTATGATGATTTAAGTCAGGTAATGGATCAAGAAAAAAGTAAGTACACGTTGGTAATAGGCGACTTTAATGCTAAAGTGGGTAAGAAGATGGGAGACGAGACGTGCATCGGGAAGTTTGGAGTAGGTGAAAGAAATGACAGAGGCGAGGTGTTAGTCAATTTTGCAGAGAACTACAACATGAGGATAATGAACACTTTCTTCCAAAAGCGTGTAGGTCGTAAATAGACCTGGAGAAGTCCAAATGGAACAACAAAGAAAAAAGTAGATTTCATATTAGGAGATAGGAGCAAGAGCGTTAGCAATGTTACTGTCATAAATAAAATCAACATAGGTAGTGACCATAGAATGGTAGGTTGCACAGTTAAATTCATTTTCAGAGCCCAGAGAAATAAACTAGTTTTAAGAAAGAAAATCAGCCTTGCAAAGATTAAGGATAATAATGAGAAATTTCAGTTAGAAATTAAAAATAGATTCGAAGCTCTAAAAACTAATGAGGACACCGTGGAAGATATGAATTTGAATTTAGTGAGTATCATTAGGGAATCGGCAGAGAAAGTAGGAAGTACAAAAAGTTTTTGGAGAAAACAAATACTCCAAAACTACAAATGACCTAATAAAAAAAGAAGGACCATGCAGATTAAAAACAGGAGAGGAAATAGAAAAAGTAGAACTAAACAAGCTTATCAGCAAAAGGCGGAGATTAGAGAAAAGAAAGAGAAACATGGATGAAATAGAGGAAACTATTCCAAGAGGTAAGATTATTAAAGGGACCGAGCGCAGACACGCTTTAGGAAGACAGTAAATGATATGTTTGAAAGATAGAAATGGAGAAATCATTAAATGCAGAGACAGAATGGCAAAAAGAGTAGAAGAATTTTACGAAGAGCTTTACTCGTCGAAGATCGCAGTTGAGTCAGTAAATTTATCCGTAGACGTTAGTAGTGAACCAGAAATTACAAAGGAAGAAGTAGAATTTGCTCTAAAAATATGGAACGAGGAAAAGCACCTGGGGAAGATGGTATATTGATATATCTCTTGAAAGACGCAAGGAAAGTAGTTCATATTAAGTTAGCTCAGTTGTACACCCAGTGCTTACGTCAAGAAAGCGTTCCTGAATCGTGGTGCAATGCAATAGTAATATTGCTTCATAAAAAAGGAGACCAGAAGGACATTAGTAATTATCGACCGATTAGCTTGCTATCAAATTTATATAAAGTATTCTCCAAGATCCTTACAAATAGATTAAGTCAAGTTTTAGATGGAAACCAACCGAGAGAACAGGCAGGCTTTAGGAGCGGGTATTCGACTTTAGACCATGTGAAGGCGATGAACCAACTAATCGAGAAAACGACAGAATATAATATACCTCTATGCTTAGCTTTTGTAGATTACGAGAAGGCCTTTGACCCGGTAAAACAAATAGCAGTACTAAACTCGTTACGCAAGTAGGATCAAACGAACAGATTATAAGGGTTTTAGAAAAGATTTATGCGAAAGGTACAGCTATAATTCGACTACATAAAGATACAGAAAAGATCAAGATCGAGAAAGGAGTACGACAAGGCGATACCATTTCACCCAAATTATTTACAGCTTGTTTGGAAGATATTTTCAGAAGGTTAAGTTGGGAAGAGGTTTGAAGATTAATGGCGAATATTTGAACCACCTAAAATTTGCGGATGACATTCTTCTTATTTCAAAAAGAGCAAAAGACTTGCGAGATATGCCGAGTGATCTGAACAAGGAAAGTCTCAAAGTAGGTTTAAAAATGAATAGGAGTAAAACCAAAGTAATGTTCAACACGAAAGTTCCAAGTGAAGAGATAATCGATAGTGAGAGTCTTGAAGAAGTTGAAGAGTATAATTATTTAGGCCAGATGGTGAAAGTGACGAAAGATCATGATAATGAAACAAAAAGACACATTACAATTGGTTGGAAATTGTTTGGTAAGTATAATAAAACCCTGAGAGGCTCTCTACCTTTATGTTTGAAACGCAAAGTTTACAATCAATGCGTTCTGCCAGCAATAATCTACGGGTGTGAGACTTGAAGCTAATGAAGGCGATGGAAACAAAGCTAAAAACTGCACAGAGGAGAATGGAGAGATCAATGATGGGAATAACGCTGAGAGACCGAAAGAGAGCAAGTTGGTTGAGAGAGCAGACAAGAGTGAAAGATATTGTGGAGGCGGTAAAAGAGAGGAAGTGGAAATGGGCAGGTAAGTTAGTGCGAACGACTGATGAGCGATGGAGCAAGTGTGTTACTGAGTGAACGCCACGAAATGGGAAGCGTGAAAGAGGGAGACCAGACAGAAGGTGAAGAGACGAGATTGAGAAGTTTGCAGTAGTGACGTGACAGGGATTGGCTCGGTCGTGTGAATCATGTGAATCATGGAACGCTATGAAGGAGGTTTTTGTCCAGCAGTGGGCTTAGGATGGCTTATCTGATTTGATTTGATTTGATTTGATTTGATACACACACACACACACACACACACACACACACACACACACACACACACACACACACACACACACACACACACACACACACACACACACACACACATATATATATATATATATATATATATACGAGTATATAAACAATCACAATGCACTTTAATACTAAGCCCTCAACGGCCAGCATGCTTGAAATTGAAATGTGGTACTGCCCAGGACTCGAACCGGGCATCCTCATGACAAGTGCGACAGTGACTTTCCAACTAGAGCATCTCTCCTGATGGCCCAGTTGGAAAGTCACTGTCGCACTTGTCATGAGGATGCCCGGTTCGAGTCCTGGGCAGTACCACATTTCAATTTCAAGCATGCTGGCCTTTGATGGCTAAGAATTAAAGTGCATTGTGGTTGTTAAAATGTACCTCTAATCACTGGGATCCATTCAGTGTTGTACATATATATATATATATATATATATATATATATATATATATATATATATATATATATATATATATATGTATATAGTGTTATGTTACTAACACCCTAGAAAGGATTCTAGACAAATCGTCGTTACCCATACTAGTCTGTGGGGTCCAATGAGTCCGTTCAGGTTGTGGCATACGTCGTGATATACTACTAGCCATTCTGCCAAATCAACCTTAGTACATGTTTCTTTCTGTGTTTTCCCATCTATGTGCTATCTGATCTTTTTTATTCTGTATACAGTAAAGAAAGTTGTGTAGTACAATGGGTATCACTTATTAGGATTATAACGACGATTACCCAGCCCATCCCATTTGTCTCACCTCTGACACTTCGGCGTGGCAACATGGGGTGGAGGTAAAGCGCTGTTGCCACGTGTCATAGAATTTATTCAAATCATTATTATAACCTCCTTATATGCAAAGGGGGACGGAGAGGGGGGGTCGCCGATTAAATGAAGCGGCCTTGCTGTGGATGTACTGTGTCTTGCGACACTGCTTCTGACCCAGGGCGGTGGGCAGGGTGCAGGGATGACCCGTCATCCAGGAGGTGCTCAGATGAGAGGAAGGGTGGGAGGGGTGTGGAGTGTATTTAGGGATGAAATGGGTGGGAGTGTTTTTATGCCTTTCCCTTTTTGGCTACCTCCCTTGGAAGGGGGAAAAAGCCTTGGTATATGTATGTATGTATGTATTATTATAACCTTAAAAAATGGTACACGTTGTACTATACAGCTTCCTTTACTATTTGTAGAATATAAAAGAAATCAAATAGCACATAGATGGGAAATAAGAGAGAAAGAGGCATGTGCTAATGTTGATTTGGCAGAATGGCTTGTAGTAAGGGCGCGTTTACACCGGTGCAACTTTTCGTGCGCACAGGAGGCATGCGCCTATTTCATGGAGAGGCAAGCAGAGGCATGCCTCTGCGCAAGGGGAGGCATGCCTCAAATCTGTGCGCACAGGCCAATGTGCACACACGCACGTAGGCGCAAGTGTCTCCCCATCCCAGATGGGGAGACTCGTGCAACAGTCGCCAGTCGCACGCCAGCCACCATTTGATATACACGTGTTTACTCTATTGCCAGTACGGCGGATTGTTAAAAAAAAAATATGTATATTAACGTTATTGAGGATTATCGTTCCTTTACTTGTCTGTGGAAGGCTAACTCCGATAATTACAGGGACAGGAGGGTCAAACGGAGTGATGCCCTGCTGTTCCTAAAAGCTAAACATGATTTAGGGACGTCAAAGGCAGTTCTAAACAAAATTAAACGTTTTCGGTCGTACTTACGACGAGTACACTTGGACTACATGACCAAGAGGAAGAGCGGTTCCGATGCTGAAGATGTTCCACAGCCGTCCTGGATCCTCTACATGTATCTTCTGTTCATTCTAGATGGGTGGTGGTGGATGGTGGTGGATGGGGGTGGTGGTTGTGGTGGTGGGAGAAAGACTGAAAGAGCCTGAAAGAGAGAGAAAAAAACAAAAACAAAAAACATATCCTCCCCAGATGGTGGTCACCTGGTAACTGTGTTGAAAAGTCGGAAAGAAGAAGAAGAAGAAGAGGAAGAGGAAGAAGAAGAAGAAGAACACTAACAACAACAATAACAACAGGAGTAACTGACTGTCGTCCCCGCTAAAAATTATTCTCAACTTTACGTAGCATTCAAGAGATTTCACCAAAGCTTGACAGACTTCATGAATTATTTTGCATATTGCTGCTTTAGATACTTTGAACTGGAACATCAGGCTGGGATAGTTATTCCCGGTAGTCAGGAATTGCAACGTGAGAGCCAATCGTGTGGCCACTGGTATAGCTTCTCTATAGTTTGTATTTTCTTTGGCAATCAACGACCCAATCAACTGAATAAATGATTCAAAATCAGTTAGAGACATACGTGTGGAGATCTTGAAAAGCACATTGCTTGCCATCCTAACATCTTCTTCTACACTCACACATACCCTCCAACGTGCACGGCCGCTTCATTAATTCGGCGACCCCCCCCCTCTCCGTCCCCTCATGCAGACGGGGAGAAATCCCTTCGGGCTGCGTCAATGTATTCCTCATACATACTCCCTCACCCCCATTCCCCACCCACTCCCCCTCATGCATCACAGCATCATCCATACACAACCATTCTCCATTCACCCCATCTTCTGTCCTCTCCCGTCCTTCCTCAACAGACATTCCCCCTTTCTCCAATACCCCTTTTACCCCATCCATCCATCTCATCCTAGGATGCCCCCTCATATTCACTCCTTCCACCTCTGCCTTCCACAACTCATTTACTAATCTTTCTTCACTCATTCTTTCCATGTGACCAAACCATCCCAATACTCTTTCATCAACCCTTTCAACTCCCTTTCGATCCCTGTTCTCCTCCTCATTTCTCACTCTATCCAGCCTAGTAACCCCCATCATACTTCTCAGACATTTCATCTCAAACACATTCAAACTCCTTCCTTCTTCCTCTCTTATGTTCCATGTTTCTGCCCCGTACAGTGTTATCGGTACAATCGCTCCTTCATACAATCTCCTATTAGCATCCATTTCCAAATGTCTATTTCTAATTACACTTTTTAATCCACCAAGGCATTTACTCGCTTCTCTCAATCTACATTCTACCTCCATCTCCACTCCACCTTTTCCTAACACATTTGCACCCAAGTATCTAAAACTATCCACTTCCTCCAGTCTCTCTCCCTTAATACTCACTTCCAGTCTGCTGCCACTCTCTCCCCTTGTACATCTCATCATCTTACCCACATTTATCTTCAACTTCCTTCTTTCACACACCTTCCCAAACTTTGTCACTAATTTCCTCAATCCCTCCTCTGATTCTGGTACAAGCGCAGTGTCATCAGCAAACAATAACTGGCATATCTCTCACTTTTTTCCATTTTCTTTAACCATCTCCATTCCCTGACCCACTACCCTTACATTTACCTCTCGCACCACCCCATCCATGTATAAATTGAATAGCCAAGGCGACATAACACATCTCTGGTGAAATCCCACCTTTACCTCAAATCACTCACTCTCCATTTCTAATCCTAACACAAGCTCTACTACTCTCGTAAAAACTCTTGACTGCTCTTAACATTTTTCCTCCTACCCCATATATCTGTAATACTTAACACAGTGCCTTCCTGTCTACCCTGTCATAAGCCTTTTCCAGATCCATAAAGGCCCAAAATATATCCTTACCTTTTCCTATAGCTTTCTCACATATCTGTCTTACCACAAACAAACTGATCTACGCAACTCCTACATGTCCTAAACCCACACAGTTCCTCACCAATTACTCCCTCTGTTCCTCTCCTAATCCTCTCAATCAAGACCCTCCCAAAAGCCTTCCCAACTACACTTAACAAGCTGACCCCTCTGAAACTACTATACTCACACATGTCCTCTTTTCCCTTGTAAAGTGGAACTATACAGGCACTCCTCCAGTCCCCCGGCACTCTACTCTCTCATAAACAAACATTAAATAACCTCACCAGCTCGTCCACCATTATTGTACCTTCTTTTTCAAAGAATCTTCATGCCATCCATCCAACCCAGGTGCCTTACCTGCTCTCATCATCTTAACAACTGCTTTCACTTCATCTTTCCTTATCTCTCCCCCATTTTCATCACTCATCACTTTCATTTTCTTAGCGCTTCCCACTGCAACTATCTTTCCCTCCCTATCCTCCTTCACATATAACAACTCCCTAAAATACTCTGCCCATCTTCCTCTTACTGCCTTCTCTTCCATTATCATCTCTCCATCTGCACCTTTTACCTTTTCTTCTCTACTTAATTCGCCTCCTCTTCCTCTCTTAATTTCTTTCCAAAACATTTTTATTACTTTCAAAATTTTCTGCCATACCCTTACCCCATTTCACATCTGCTCTCCTCTTTGCCTTCTTTATCTTATGCTTTACTTCTTTTCTCTTTACTTTGTACTTCTCATATGATTCCCCCGTCCTAATTTATAACCAATCTATGAAAGCTTGCTTCTACTCTTCTACACCCTTCTTTGCTTTCTCATCCCACCACTCACTACCCTTCTATTTCCTCCTCCTTGTTCCACACACCATCTTTGCACACCTTGTGACTCCCTCCTTGAACCATCCCCATTTCCCCTCCACTCCTAGTTCTACACTATCCTTCACTTCCTCCCACTCCTCTCTCATCTTCTTCTTATACTCCTTTTCATTTTCTTTCTCGTTTAAGCCGTTCAATCTAAATACCTCCCTACCCTCTGCCCTTTTCCTCTCTCTCCGCCTATCCTCCAATCTCAACTTACTTTCCACCAGAAAATGATCTGAAATTTCCCCACTCTCTCTCCTAAGGACATGTACATACTTAGCTCTTCCTACTATACTCCTGTTTACCACTATATGGTCCATTAACGATCTATCTACCACCCTCTCCCATGTGCACTTATGCTTGATTTTCTTCCTAAACACTGTATTTGCTATCATCAACTATCTTTGTAGAAACATCTCTACCATCAACTCTCCTCTACGATTTTTTCCTGGAATTCCATACTTCCCAATCACTCCGTCTATTGATTCCTTTCCTACCCTAGCATTAAGCTCTCTCAATACAACTACATTGACATTTCTCCTTAATCCCTCTATGCACTCACTTAAATCTATCCAAAAAGCCTCCCTTTCCTCTACACTTTTCTCACTACTAGTCCTATATGCACTTACAAAACCCACATCTCCCTTCCCAGCTTCATCTTCATCCACATTAATCTTGAAGAAACCTCCTTCCACTCCACTAGCCGCTTACTTATCTCTTCATTTACTAGTATAGCCACCCTTTCTCTCCCTTACTCCTGAGAACCTCCTAACCACACTCCCAAACTCACACTGGCCCCTCCCTTTCAACTTAATCTAACTCAATGCCAACACATGCATCTTTCTTCTAACAAACATACTACCTATCTCTTCTTTTTTACTCTCATCTGTACCACATCCACGCACATTAAAAGACTCAAACCTTAGGGTACTGGTTGGAAAACTAGACCCCCTTATGCCTTTATATGTATACATATTTAGGGATGTCCCCTTTGGGGCTACAGGTAGCAGAATTCCTAGTTCTTTTTCCGTTTTTTTTTTTTTTTTTTTTTTTTTTTGTCGCCTCGTGCGATTCAAGTGAGAGGACTTGGTCGCAGTGTTCTTTCCCCCCACCACAGGGTAGGCGAAAAAATTAAATGAAATTTTCAGAGAAATGGTCCAGGACAGTAACAAGGGGTGGGGGGACAGCATAACGGAGGGACAGTCGCAGTATAATAAAAGTGTCATAATTTCTCTATGAACAGAGACTTCCTCTATCACAGAAAAAATGATGTGTGATCTGGTTCATAGGGGCGCCCCATATAGACTCTAAAGTATCAACTGCATGCTACTTTGCCACAATAACATGCAGCCAATACCTCAGATGGGGTATTGGTTGCGTGTATATTACAATGATGATAAGATGGTAATGATTATGATGGTAATTATGCTGAACATTATAGTGATATTTATAGTAACAGTTGTGGAAATAACAATAACAACAATAACAATAACAATAATAACAACAATAACAATAACAATAACAATAACAATAACAATAACAATAACAATAACAATAACAATTGAAATAATAACAATAACAACAATAATAACAATAACAACAATAATGACAATAACAATAACAATGATGAAAATAAATTACAAAGTCCCAAACTGTAGGGGAGGAGGAGGAGGAGGGGAGGGAGAGGAGAAGATGCAAGGTGGACGACAACGGCGAAAGAGTTGAAGGAGGAGGGTGGAGGGGGTGGTGGAGTGGGAACTGGAACTGGAGGCTGGCGAGGTATGGTAGTAGTGGAGGAGGAGGAGGAGGAGGAGGAGGAGGAGGAAGAGGAGATGGTGAAGGAGTTAAAGGGATAGAGCACTGGACGCTGAAAGGTTAGCTTCCCCCATCCCTTTTTTTCGTACCCTACACACACACACACACACACACACACACACACACACACACACACACACACACACACACACACACACACACACACACACACACACACACACACACACACACACACACACACACACACACACACACACACACACACACACACACACACACACACACACACACACACACACACACACACACCACGGCTCGGTGGCGGATTGGTAAAGCACTGGCCTCACAAGCCAGAGAACCGGGGTTCGATTCCCCGGTCGGGCGGAGATAAGTTGGGTTTGTCTCCTTTCACGTGTAGCCCCTGTTCACCTAGCAGCGAGTAGGTACGGGACGTTAGTCAAGGAGTTGTGACCTTGCTGTCCCGGTGTGTGGTGTGTGAGTGGTCTCAGACCTACCCAGAGATCGGCTAATAAGGAGCTCTGAGCTCACTGCCGTAGGGTGGTGTCTGGCTGTCTCGACAGAGACTGCAGCAGATCCGAGGTGAATACACACACACACACACACACACACACACACACACACACACACACACACACACACACACACACACACACACACACACACACACACATACACACACACACACACACACACACACACACACACACACACACACACACACACACACACACACACACACACACACACACACACACAGAGAGAGAGAGAGAGAGAGAGAGAGAGATAGAGAGAGAGAGAGAGAGAGAGAGAGAGAGAGAGAGAGAGAGAGAGAGAGAGAGAGAGAGAGAGAGAGAGAGAGAGAGAGAGAGAGAGAGAGAGAGAGAGAGAGAGAGAGAGAGAGAGAGAAGGGAAGATAAAGAGAGGGGTGTGTGTCTACATATAATTCTGGTTGTCGCCAGGTGATTTTATTCACTTATGTGGTGACATATTTGCCTGGATGACGATAACAGGGTGGAGTCTCCAATGGGTAGGGTGGAGGAGGAGGAGGAGGAAGAAGAGGAGGATGAGGAAGAAGAGGAGGAGGAGTAGAACGTGCCGCTGAGCCAGAGGTTGAGGTTGATGCGAGCGATGGGTAGGAGGAGGAAAAAGAGGAAGGGGGAAGAGGAATAGAGGAAGAGGGAAGAGAAAGAGAGAAAGGTGTAAGAAGAGTAAGAGGATGAAGAGAAAGAAGAATAGGGAGAGGATGAGAAGTAGGAAGAAGAAGAAGAGGATGAAAATGAGGAAGGGAAGGAGGAATAGGAAAAGGAGGAATAGAAGTCAATGGAGAAAGAATACAAGTTAGAGGAGGAGGAGGAGGAGGAGGAGGAGGAGGAAGAGGAAGAGAAGAAAGAATAGAAGTCGGAGAAAGAAGAGTAAGAGGAGGAGGGTAAGGAATAGAAGTCGGAGGAGGAAGAAGTGGATAAGGAATAGTAGTCGGAGGAGGAAGAGGAGGAGGAAGAGGAGGAGGAAGAGGAGGAGGAGGAGGGATAGAACTAGGATAGAACTCAGAGGAATAGAAGTCGGAGGAAGAGGAATAGAAGTCAGAGGTGGAGGAATAGAGCCCGGAGGAGGAGGAGGAGGATGGGGAGCAGGAGGAGGAGGGGGAGGGGGAGAGGGTTTGGTACTGCAAGGAAACTCGGTCCAGTCCAGTAGTGTCAGTGGTGCTGCGTTTGTGCTCGCATACTCGGCTGGTCGGTAGGCCGTCGCTCTCTTCTCGAAAAATTTTGCCCCGAAATCCAAAATTTCTTCCTTCCAGAATCGACGAAGAACCGACCTTTCAGTTCCAAAAAGTGGAAACGCTCTAAGAGAAGCAGTTTTTGAGTAGGGAAAGCTCAAACATGGACGTGTGTGTGTCTGTGTGTCTGTGTGTACGCCCCGTGTGTTCTTCACTATCAAGTGGGGTTTTAAGGCAAAACTAAAACCCCGCTTTAATTCAACCGAGATGACTTTTAGTCCTCCCTTTTTTTTTTCTTTCTCTCTTTTTTTTTGTGTGTTCATCTGTGCGTCCAGGTCTAACACTTCCGCAAACATGTGTTCTTGTTTGAATGTGTGTCTTTAGATGTGTTCAGTGCGTTTAAATCACCTGTTAATGTGTTCAAAGGAGAAAAAATACATACGGCACGTTAAGTGGTATACTTCCATTACATTGTGCATAATATCTTAAGAACATCTGAACACTCTTGAGTATAATCATCTCCATATTATATCATGTTATCCTTTCTGAGACTTCTGTTTCTTTGATAGTTCTCAGTAACAGTACACATACTCATAGATAAATGTAATAGGAAACGCAACTTACAGAACTCTTTGTTTTAAATCAACTCAATCAGTGTAACGTTCTACTCAAATTCAGCTAAGTGTCTTGGTTCACGTCGGCAAGTGCGAATGAATTGTTCTTGAATAATACAAGAGAACATGGGAAAAGCAAAGCGATTGTTATATATGCCCTAGAGAAAAAAAGATATATACCAAAGTAATATAACAAATTCTGTCGAAAAAGAAAATATAACGAGAGTAAGACAAGAATAAGAGGATTTTATTGTGATTTCGTAAAGGATTTAGCTGAAAACAAGGAGGCCAAAGGTAAGTTTCTTTTACATACTGTTCTATCTACATCAATACATATACATATACATATACATATACATATACATATACATATACATATACATATACATATACATATACATATACATATACATATACGTATACATATACGTATACATATACATACATATACACATACGCATATACATACACATACACATATGTATGTTCAATGTTACAGTGGTACCACGACAGTGCATATGACGTGTCATGAACGGGGCTCGACACTCTTTGGCGGGGGGGGGGGAGAGTGGGGGAATTAGGGGGAAGGGGGAGAGAGGGGAGAGGAGGGAATTGAATTCCATATTCACTTCAAACTAGTTCCATCGTGTGGTCTTCCAAGAACTATCGATGCGGACTTCTTTCACTTAAGCAGTTATTGGCTGATGTTCTCAAAACTAGGATTACAAAGGCATCCTTGCTTCCTTACACGAAGGGCAAAACTCATAACTAATACATACATACATTTATATATATATATATATATATATATAATGTATATATGTATATTCATATATATATATATATATATATATATTTATTTTTATATATATGTGTATATATATACATACATACATATATATATATATATATATATATATGTGTGTGTGTGTGTGTGTGTATGTGTGTGTGTGTGTGTGTGTGTGTATATGTATAATATATATATATATATATATATATATATATATATATATATATATATACATACATATACCAAAGGCTTTTTCCCCTCGCAAGGGAGGTAGCCAAACAACAAAGGCATAAAACCACTCCCACCCATTCGATCCCCTACATACTCCACTCCCCTCTACCCTCTTCCCTCCCTCTTATCTTGGCACCTCCTGGATGACGGGTCATCTCTGCATCTTGTCCATTGCCCTGGGTCAGAAGTAGTGCTGCAAAACACTACATCCACAGCAAGGCCGCTTCATTAAATCGGCGACCCCCCTCTCCGTCCTCTCATGCAGAAAAGAAGACGG
>NC_134785.1:44377721-44380221 GCF_046742065.1 Oratosquilla oratoria
AGTGAGGTGGGCTTGTGTGTGTGTGTGTGTGTGTGTGTGTGTGTGTGTGTGTGTGTGTGTGTGTGTGTGTGTGTGTGTGTGTGTGTGTGTGTGTGTGTGTGTGTGTGTGTGTGTGTGTGTGTGTGTGTGTGTGTGTGTGTGTGTGTGTGTGTGTGTGTGTGTGTGTGTGTGTGTGTGTGTGTGTGTGTGTGTTCGCGTTTTTTTTAACACTCTTGTGGTCACTCCCCGGTTTTACCATCCCCAAGGCTTTCGACCAGCCTCACCTTAACCTTAAGGTCTACCTTCAAGGGTCTGGTACTCGGCCTCTGAGCCTAGCCCAAGATCCCTATCTTTCTCAAGGCCTACGTTTTTTTTTTCTACTCCTTTCTCTCACATAAGGGCTGTAGACGTCCACATCTCCTCCGTCTCCTGTAAGCCAGTAACATACACATAAGATCAACGCTCACATACTACCTATGCTTTTGAGTTACAAGTTAGCCCCAGAATTTATGTATTTTGTTGAGGATAACTAGAGATTCTATCCATGTAGGCAATATTGCGTCAGTTATAGAGGCGTTTAAAGAGACATACAGTATCATCATCATCATCATCATCATCATCATCATCATCATCATCATCATCATCATCATCATCATCATCATCATCATCATCATCATCATCATCATCATCATCATCATCATCATCATCATCATCATCATCATCATCATCATCATCATCATCATCATCATCATCATCATCATCATCGTTACTATTGATATTTTAGTATCATTATTCCTCTTATTATCTCATTTTGTTTTTGTAATGTCCGCGATAGTATATGGAATGATTATTAGATATCAATGCCTATATGGAGTGTTTATTACAAAGAAAGTGTTTATTACAAAGAAATAGAATAAACAAATAAGAAAATAAACAAATAGATAGATAGATCAAATAGATAAAGAAATAGATAAACAAACAAATAGATGAATAAATAAGTTATTGAATAAATGAATAGATAAATGATATATTTTTGAGGGGATGCTACGATCTAAAACCAAATAAGAAAATATATATATATGCAAATAAATAGATAAATAATCAAATAGATGAATAAATATATTATTTCATAAATGAATAAATAATGAAAAATACTTTTTTGGTGGAATGTTACGATCTAAAAGCAAATAAGTGAACCAATAGATAAGCATATAAATAGATAAACATTCAAATTGATTAATAAATAACTTATTTAATGAATGAATAAAAATAAAAATCCTTTTCTGGACGATGCTATGATCTAAGATCAAATGAATATATAAATAAATAAATGAATAAGTAATTAAACAGTCAGATTGATAAATCGATTATTTAATAAATGAATAAAAAATAAAAAAATTGCGGGATGCTACGATCTAAGACCAAGTAAATAAACAAATAGATAAGCAAATAAATAAACAAGCAAATAGATGAATAGGTAGATAATTTAATAAATGAATAGACAAAAAAATCCTTTTTTGTAGGATGCTACGATATAGAAAGTGTAATTAGATAAACAAATAAATAGATAGATAAACAATCAAGTAGGTTAATAAATAAATTATTCAATAAATGAATAAAAACAAAAATCCAATTTAGTGAGATCCTACGATCTAAGAGCAAAAAAAAAAAAGAAAAAAAAAAAATGTAAACAATGAATATAAAATGTGAAACAATAATGTGAATCGTGACAGGGCACCAAATACAAAGGAGCAAAGCTCTCCCGAGAATATGGAGATGGTTAGCAGCTTACGCCAGGAGGCGCCGAGTAGCTGCGGCCGAAGCCGTCGCCTATTATGCAGTTTGGGGATTGTTGGGATAGGGAACTGCCCTCACTTCTATGAATCGGAAAGGAGTGCGGGACTCGAACCCATAGCGAGATATCTTTGGAGGAGAAGAGAGGTATTATGGTGGGCAAAAGTCTTTCAAAAATAAAGAGAGTTTACTATCACATATAGCAGCTTTTGTTGATTAATTTTATTTCTTTCTCGTTCAACTTAATAGATGATATCTTTTAAAAAGAAAAAATAATCGGAAATAGACCATATATCTACTTAATGGAAACTTTTGAGTGAGTCAGAAAATTTTGACCACGATTTTTCCGTGTCATTATCAAAGAGTTGCTTGACACAAGCGATTTTTTTAACCTAAAATTATTCGTTCAGAGTACGAAGAATTCTGAAAGAATAATGGGCACTTATGGCCTTATTAGTAGTTATAAGGAATAATGTATTTTTTTTTTATTCAGTTATTGAAATTAATTTCTTTGGGTTCTTGTAATCATCATCACTGATGCAGCCACGACCTCCTTCCCCACTTGGTCGCAACAAACACACCATCAGCTGTGGAATACGGCACCTAGTACCCCAGTGGACATTATGTACTCAAATTAGATTAGTTCTAGAATTAACACATATTGTGAATTCTCAATGTATGTCTGTATTGGTGTTAAATCGATAAACCGAATGTTATTATTGTTGTT
>NC_134785.1:44400221-44402721 GCF_046742065.1 Oratosquilla oratoria
CAGTCCCTCCTGGTGCTGTTGTGCATAACATGACGCCCACGCTTCTCACAGTGCAAGTCATGTGTATTTGCACTATGGCCGTCGCATACCTTTCACTCTGTGGCCATTTCAATTTGAACTTTGTTTTGTTCACTTAGACCCTATTCACACTAGCGGTTTGAACCGTGGAAGTTCAATTACAGTGTAAGTCAATGGAGGCGTTCACACACAACCGCGCAGTCTTTGACTATGCAGTACCGCCGCGGTTTCTGCGTGGTTCAAACTGGTAGTATGAAGAGGGCCTTAAGGGTGCTGAACACTTGGGTTTGTGTTCATCTTCGAATTGAAATATTGTTTACAATTTCTCCTTCTCTCTCTCTCTCTCTCTCTCTCTCTCTCTCTCTCTCTCTCTCTCTCTCTCTCTCTCTCTCTCTCTCTCTCTCTCTCTCTCTCTTTCTCTCTTTCTCTCTCTGTAATCCTATTTCACTCAGCATTAAGCTTTTTCAGTCCACGGGTTGATCCTCAAATAAAGATGGTGATATAACAATAAGAATAATAATAGTAATGAGAATAATAATGATATTGTTGATAATGGTAATATTAGTAATAATGATAGTAATGATAATAATAATGTGGGTAGAAGGTAAAGGGAACATGGGCTGAGGGAAATACTTTTATTCCTGATTAGTTTCGCCTGAGTAGCTTCTTCAGAGGAACGAAGAAGTATTTCCCTCAGCCCGTATCCCCTATACCTCCTACTAGACCAGTCAAAGTAGGGCTGGACTTAGAACAAATTGCAATAGAAGGTTTTTTGGCTTTATCTTGTTTATTAGGTCCCTCTGATGAACATATAAAAAGTCTTCAACTTTTGGACACCGGGAAAGTGGTTAATTTGCATAAATTCAAGATGGCCGCCGTCTAAAGCTTCAATTTACAGATAACTTTTTTCTGGCTGCTCCCAGACCCTATGAATGTATTTCAAACAACGGTTTTTGGCTTTAACTTGTTTATTAGGTCCCTCTGATGAATAAATAAAACATAAATTCAAGATAGATTCAAGAAATACAGAATGAGGCATTGCAAATGTGATATGACGTCATCATGACGTAGTATGACGTCATTCAGAGGCATGATAGGAGTTCGTATTTAGAAAGCTTGATCCCATTTCAGCATCTGACAAGCTTGAAAATCTGGACATACTATGGAAAACGTCAGGGTTGCTTCGACCAAAACGACCAGGCTGGTCCGGCTTAATGCAGAGTGTGTGCCATGGACAACACCCAGGGAAATCTTCCGTCCATTTCTTGCCCATGATTGACATGGACCCTACGGACATGAGTTGTATTTACTCAACACTTCACTTCGTTGCTGCGTAAAGCCATCGCCAGGGAACGACGCCAATGCAGACATTCGACCAACAGCTTTATTGGAAAGCGAAGACGATCATTGTTCATGAGAAGGAAGGAAGCGAACTGAAACCCATTGTTTTGAACCTTGGTGGCTTTCACTCTGTGATGAGCTTCTTGGGATGCATGGGCCATGTTATGGAAGCATCTGGGCTTAAGGAGGTTTTGGAACTTATATACGCTGAAAATGCTGTGACCCAAATGCTGAGTGGGAAAGCCTATGTACGAGCAATCAGAGGCCACTTCTTGGTTGACGCAGCCTTGAGTTCGATTGTGTTAGGCAGGGGATACGGTCTCAACCTCTCAATGGTAGATGAGGAAAGTGACGCATGGAAGGACTTCCAGGAGGCTGCAGATCTTTTGGATAAGCTGTTGCGTGAAGACGTTTCACCGGATGAAGTCTGCAGTAAAGACGTTTTCAACAGAATTTCTGAAAAACTTAAAGCTGAGAAGAGCTCCTTAGTAGAGCATAAGATGGGAAAGCTATGGATTCAATACATGGACATGATTGACTTGCTGCGTTGCTTCCTGAGGGCACTGAGAATGGGCGATTTCCTACTGTACCTCGGAACACTCCAGGAGATGTTGCCGTACTTTGCAGCGTGTGGTCATAACAATTATGCCAAGTCAGCCCATGTGTACATTCAAGACATGATTGAACTTGAGCAGCTCAACCCAGACATGTTCTGTCAATTGAACTCCGGTCTATTTGTGATCCGCCGAAGCGATCGGCTGTGGGCAGGACTGCCAAGCGACTTGGTTATAGAGCAGGTTTTGATGCGCTCTTTGAAAACGAATGGTGGATTGACACGTGGTAGGGGCATGGAGGAAACGCAACGCCTGCGCTGGTTACTTGCTATGCCAGCCTGCGCTGCGGTGAGTGAAGTTATGCAAGAACTGACAGGGAAGCATTTCCAGACCTCTGAGCAGCACAAAGAAATGACTGAAGCAAGGCGTGAACGAGATAGGAAGGACACAGAGAAGGTTCTCGCATTCTTCAAGGATTATGATCCATTTCAAGAATCAAATGAACTCAGGAATATTGCCAACGGTGTGACAGGACCAGCCTCGGCCAATCCTCATTTACTATATGAGGTTGGTATGAACATTGTGCA
>NC_134785.1:44410221-44412721 GCF_046742065.1 Oratosquilla oratoria
ATATATATATATCAATATCTGTCTGTATCTATATATATATATATTTATATATATATATATATGTATAATTGTAAGTGTCCGAGAGGTAGTTCTTGAAATATAGGGAATTTGGACCCAATGTCCTCGTCTTGCCAATGCTTCTTGAGAGGACGTAGAAGAACTCATTTCTCGGTTAGACACTGTATCTAAACCAACACAGTCCGCAGCACATGGGGAAAAGGCAGATCGTCCACTCGTCGCCTACAGTCATTGTACTACTCATATCCCTGTAATATACTTACACCCACCCACACCCACACAGAGGCACACGTTCTCTCTCTCTCTCTCTCTCTCTCTCTCTCTCTCTCTCTCTCTCTCTCTCTCTCTCTCTCTCTCTCTCTCTCTCTCTCTCTCTCTCTCTCTCTCTCTCTCACACACACGCACACACACACACACACACACACACACACACACACACACACACACACACACACACACACGTTATTACTGAGATGGTTTGGTCATGTGGAAAGAATAAAAGACAACACGTTGGTGAGACGCGTGTGCTGTAGTAAGATGTGAGGGGTGAGAGGCACAGAAAAAAAAAACGGAGAAGAAAGGTGGAATGAATGTCATCGGAGGTGTAAAGAACGAGAAAGTCAACACGTAAGAGGTGATATTAGAAGAGGAAGGGGAAGAGTGAGGGAGATTCTTAGGTAAGGAGAAGGAGGGAAGAAAAGGCCAGGGAGAAGGTATTTCTCAAACATAATTCTCTTTAACGTCGCGAAGCTCACCCTATAAAGGGGCCAGGACGGTGCCCCTTACAAAGGACTTTGTAGCGTGGACTATTATGATCCATGACTTTGGTCCAACTCGCTGGAGGCAACGTTTGAACTGCCGTCACCTCGACCTCCGCCGCAAATAGCGACGCTCTAACCCGCTCGGCCAGTGAGCATTTCTCTTAAAAATAAAATGAGAAAATGTGGACAGGAGTTGAGAAATGAAGGGAGATTTAACCAAGGATAGATTGGATTTAATGTTATGTTTAGGCTGTCGGTTGACTGGCTAGGAGGATGTTTCCGCCCTTCCCCTGATGGTCGTGTTCAAGTGGTATGACACCCCTCAAGAGTGTGGTGATCCATATCTGTTAGGCAGAGAGGTGACAGGGTGGTCAAAAGTGTGCAACCATCACAGAAGCCGTCCAACTTAACAGTAGGGAGGATAAAGGCGGTGGTGGCACACTAGGCTAGCATGCTACTTCCATTTGCTATTTCTTTTGAGTAGAAACGACTCCGACTACAATATTCTAGACTTTCGTAAGAACATCTCAACAACGTGTCTAAGATTCGTGTTTTAGGTTTAACTTCCCTTGGTTTGTCATTCAGCTTCTCTTTGTATGATGAAAGAGTAATTTGACATTTGGAATTTTGAAAAACAGATCGCAACCGAAGTCGTTTCTACTCAAACGAAGTAGCCAAAATAAATAGTATGCTAGCGAGAAATGCCTATTGTGCCGCCACCTTAAGTGTCTCAACACTCTATGCTGAGGTGAAGTTTCGGTATGGATCCGAACACCAAGACACAAGGAAACTTATAGTGTAGTAATAAATCGTCTTACGTGTCAACTTCAGGCTGTTATCACACTGGATTTTCACGGGCTTCGCCAGCGCCGACAGTTGAGAGTTCATTTGAGTGAAAACGACTTCAGTTACAATATTCTATTTTCCAATTTTCCAAATATCAATTTATCTTTCCGTCATATATAGCAAAGCTGAATGATGAACTAAGAGACAAAAACATACACAAATGTTAAACATACTCTTGGAATGTTCTTAGGGAAATCTAGATTTCTGTAAGCGATGTCATATTCTAGTTATTCAAACGGAGGTTGGAGGTAGGATGTGGGAGGAAAAATAGCTCAGTGTGATAACCCCTTAGGACAAATCTCCCTCTTTTATCGACAACACATGAATCAAAGTGAGTTTTATACCACTACATACTAGTAGAGTGCCCACAGACTTATTCTATCATCTGTACTAAGAGACAGAGTGGGTGACTGTGGGGACAGTGTCTGCATGACCTTCAAATGAAATTACAAGGTAGCAAGGCCTTCCTGGCTGCCCTTTGACACACCCATCCCCCCCCAGTTCCCCCCATCCTCCCCCTAACCTCCCTCCCTCCCTCCCTCCCTCCCTTCCTCTTCTCCTCTTCAAAGCATACTTTTGATCAGATCTCCAAGAGTTGTGTTACGTATTTTGGGATCAGGTCGGAGAGAGAAAAGTTTATTGATCACATTGTCCACTAAATGTATCTGGTTGGTGAGCTTACGGTATACCTCATTTTATAAAGTAGTGGTTTCCAAATTGTTTGTTCCTTTGTACCCCTGGGGCATTTCTATAGATTACCGGGTACCTCTAATTATTAATGAAAAAGAGATAAATTTTATATATTGATATTATTCCATTATGAAATCTGTATGTGCGTAAAAATCTTAATGGGGACAACATCAATATACCAAATT
>NC_134785.1:44440221-44442721 GCF_046742065.1 Oratosquilla oratoria
GGCGATTGATTACAGTTATTGTTTATTATTCAAGTATACCGATGCATTTATTTACTTTATTTATTATTATTTATATTATTATAATTTTTATTTATTCATTTATTCATTTATCTATTTTTATCTATCATTATATCTTTTTCGTATCCGACTTAGTTATGGACCAAAATGTCTCCTGTCGGCATGCTCAGCCTTTGCCTTTGTAGTAAGTAGCTAGATGAATACAAACTTCCTGCTGATGCGATCAATTGTAATGCAGCTCGAATTTCCAGGATTCACTTAGGTAAACGCTAGTGTTAGTGTTAACTGTGAATTAGCTGTCCTGTTAGTTTTGTTTTTGTTTGTTTTTGTTTGTTTTGTTCGTTTTGTTCTTTTTTTTTTATTTGGTTTGTTTATTTGTTTTGTTTTATTTGCTTTTTTATGTTTTATTTGTTTTGTTTGTTCTATTACTATTTAACTTTTTCTGGAGGAATTTGATTAGTTATCTATTATCTATTTCTTTTACAATGTGAAGTGGTGAGGAGCCTACGCCAGGAGGCGCTGAGTAGCTCCGGCTCAAGGCGTCACCTCTGCCCTCTATGTGTGCGCTTTGGGGACTGTTTGGGGGGCAGGTAACTATCAGTCACTGATGGGGATCGGAGAAGAGTGCGGGATTCGAACCCACGAGAGGCCAGCACATTTCTAATAATTTATCCACCAGCGCATATCATAGTGATATTCTATTAAATTCTGATCCCTTTAACACAAAAGTCGCCAGATGATCTTATTCAGCCAAGGAATTTACCCTCATAGAGAAGAAGTTAATCCTGTTCGATTATTCTTTTTCAAACCGAGATCAACCTTAACTAGTTTATTCTGGTTTAAGAAAAACGATTTGATTCCGATCAAGGACTACCCGTGTTGTGAAGTTAACAAATCTGGTAAACCAGTTGAACTAGATTAGGTTTACGACTTGCTTTTTTTAACCTGATTTTTGGATTATTTTGTTAATCTATGGTTATTTCTTTTCAGGTGAGATTACCAGAAAACAGCTACGATCTTCAAAATTGGTTCTTAGTACTTGACGAATCATCTAGGTGAGCATACAATATGTCAACATATTTGAAAACATCACTAAACAATATATATATATATATGTATATACATATCTATGTGTGTGTGTGTGTGTGTGTGTGTGTGTGTGTGTGTGTGTGTGTGTGTGTGTGTGTGTGTGTGTGTGTGTGTGAAAGAGAGAGAGAGAGAGAGAGAGAGAGAGAGATTCACCATTCACCATGGTCTTGGATCACATATTGGACTCTTGATCGACAGTTATTAACCTCCCGGATGAGAGCTCAGAGCTGGTATGACCGATCTATGGGTAATACTGTGGCCTTACATATACACACACACACACACACCCAACTCTTCGCCCACGAGAGTTGGAGTAACACCCCGCAGCGCAGCGATACTGAAATTATTTCAGCCTTAGCAGGGAGTCGAGCCCAGACCGCCGTAGTGGCAGGCGGTCCGAGTTCGTGTGTGTATTCACATTGGTCTTTGGATCTCGTGTTGGACTCGTGATCGACAGTTATTTCCCTCCCGGAAGAGACCTCAGAGCTCGTATGACCGATCTATGGGTAATACTATTACCTTACACGCACACACACACCCAACACCCCACCCACGAGAGTTGGAGTAACGACTCGAAGCGCAGCGATACTGAAATTATTTCAGCTCTGGGCAGGATTCGAACCCGGACCGCCGTAGTGACAGTCGGGGACTACCAACAGCGCCACCGAGTCGATTTGTGTGTGTGTATGTGTGTGTGTGTGTGTGTGTGTGTGTGTGTGTGTGTGTGTGTGTGTGTGTGTGTGTGTGTGTGTGTGTGTGTGTGTGTGTGTGTGTGTGTGTGTGTGTGTGTGCGCGTGTGTGTGCGTGTGCGTGGGTATGTGCGTGTGCGTGTGTTAAAAACCATATCCGCTGGTGGAGTAATCGGAAGCGTGCTAGTTTCGCTTTCGCATAGTTGTGGGTTCAAATCCCGTACTTCTCTCCGATTCCCAGCAGTGACTGTACTTGTATGTCCCAACAGTCCCAAAAGCGTGTATATATATATATATATATATATATATATATACATATATATATATATATATATATATATATATATGTATATATACATGCACTAAAAACCCAATGTTGATTGGATTTAAGAAAAGAAAGGAAATAACGATTTCCGTATATTTCGATCACTTGCTGTGATCCTCTTCAAGCGGAATACAAAAGAAAACACATATCTTATATACAGAAGAGAGAGGTGGAGTGAGGGAACATGGTCATTTCATATCAGGTAGCGTCCATGTTGCTGCGCGGGCTTTGTGGCAAGTCGTCCGCTTTTACAATATAAGGAAGTAATTTATTAACTGCCAAGGTGGTTATATAATCAGGTGACCATTGTCCTTTTGAAATATTAAAATTAGGGAATTGTTTAATTAAGGAAGATTCAATGATTTTCCTTTTATAACTA
>NC_134785.1:44455221-44457721 GCF_046742065.1 Oratosquilla oratoria
CTTCTTTGCTCCAGTGTCGGTAACTCCAGTTTAGCCAATCTCTCTTCGTATGATAGGTTTGCAAGTGCAGGTGCCATTTTTGTAGCTGCTCTTTGGATTCTTTCTATTTTCTTTATATTCTTTTTGGTACTGGGGGACCACAATGTCGCTGCATACTCTAATCTAGGCCTTATCAATGTAACCAATATTTTTTTCATCATGTCTTCGTCCAAGTATGTAAACGCCACTTTTATTGATCTTAGCAAATTGTAAGTCTCCCCGACAATTTTGTTAATCTGTATATCATAGGACAGGTCGTTCGTGATAGTTACTCCCAAATCTTTTTCGGATCCTACTTTCTTTACTTCTTTGGTTCCAATTGTATATTTTCCTGATATTCTGTTTTTGCTTTTTCCAAACTCCATTATGCTACACTTCTTAGTATTAAAGTCCACTTCCCATTTCTGACTCCAGTTCCATACCCTATTTAGGTCTTCTTGCAGTGCTTCACAGTCCTCATCAGTTTCTATTTTCCTTAGCAGTTTGGCGTCATCGGCAAAGAAGCTCATGTAGCAGTTCACGTCCTCATCCATGTCATTCATATAGATAGCAAACATTATTGGTGCCAGCACAGATCCTTGCGGTACTCCACTGATCACCTCTTTCCAGTCTGAATATTTTTCTCTGAGCACTACTCTCATCTTTCTACCAGTCAGAAAGTCCTCTATCCATTTTAGTAGGTTTCCCTGTATTCCTCCTATGTGTTCCAGTTTTTTTAGTAGTTTTCTGTGTGGTACTTTGTCAAAGGCTTTTTGCAAGTCTAGGAATGCACAATCAGCCCATCCATTTCTTTCTTGCACTATGTCTATTAGTCTTGAGTAAAAGCATATTAAGTTTGTGGAGCATGATCTTCCTTGTCTGAATCCGAATTGTCTTGGGTTTAATATGTCATTGTCTTCCAGATGTTTTACCCATCTATTCTTGATTATTTTCTCACAAATTTTGGCAATGGTGCTTGTTAGTGATACTGGCCTATAGTTGGTGGGTTCTTCTTTGTTTCCTCCTTTGTGTATTGGTACAATGTTAGCGTTTTTCCAGTCCTCGGGTATCTTTCCTTCTTTGAGTGAGCTGTTTATTAAGATGTGTATTTTGTCTGTTAGTTCTTCTTTGCACTCCTTTAGAATCCAATTTGCAATACCGTCCGGGCCATGTGATTTTCTGACATCCAGCCTTGATAAATGTTCTGATATTTCCTTTAGTGATGCTGTAAACTCATTCATGAGGGGAGATTTCTTGTTTTCGTCTATGTCACAATTCGGTATTTTCTCTCTGGTGAAAACAGATTTAAAGTGATTGTTCATGACTTCGGCCATCTCTAAATCTTCTGTGTATTCTATGTTTCCTTGGCATAGTTTCACCAATTCCTGTTTGTTTTTAAGTTTACCATTCACATACCGATAGAATAGTTTGGGTTGCTCTTTGCATTTGTCTATAATATCCTTCTCATGGTTCCTTTTCTCCTCTCTTCTCACATTAACATACTCATTTCTATAGTTAACATAAATTTGCCATTTGCTTTGTTTTTTGTCTTTTCTCCACTTTTTCCAAGCTTTGTCCCTTCTGTCTTTTGCCTCACTGCATCTTTTGTTGAACCAACATTTAATGTACTCTCTCTCTCGCTTTTGTCTTGGTACATGCCTGTTTACCCCTTCATTGTAGTTTTCCATCAATATATTCCATTTCTCTTCCACTGCTGTTTCTTCCCTGTAAAATATTTCCCAGTTTGCATTCCGGAAGAATGTCTTTAGTTTTGTAAAGTCTGTTTTGTTGTACCTCAGTCTTCCTTTCCTATGCTTTTCGTTCCTCTCTATGTCTATTTCTTCCTTTAGTATAGTTTCGATGAGTACATGGTCACTCTTTCCAATTGGTGTCTCATACTGGACTTTATGCACTATTTCAGGCTCTGTTGTAAATATTAGATCTAGTTTCGATGGCTCTTCATTATTTCTGTACCTTGTGTTTTCATGGACCCATTGGGTCATTGTGTACTCCATGGTCATATCTAGCAGTACATTGCCCCACGAGTCATCTCCTCCTTGCACTGTCATGCTGTCCCAACAAATTTCTTTGCAATTGAAGTCCCCCATAACTACCAGATTACCCTTACCCATTAGTATCTCATTGAGTGATTTTCTTGTGTCATCTAGCATTTTTTTATGTTCAATTTCTTTCCAAGCGCTTGTTTTTGGAGGCACATAAGTCACCACAAACTTTCTACTCTTCATATTCTTGCCTTCGACTTTTATCATGATCAATTCAGCCTTACCTTTGCCCTCTGCAATTTTTGTCACCTTTAGGTCTTTCTTGGCCAAGAACATGATTCCCCCTCCCTGTTTCTTGTCCCTGTTTTTTATCCAGTAGTTGTATAAACCTTGTCCGATAACAGTGGATGGTATTTCACCTCTTAGTTTAGTCTCTACAATTCCCATTATGTCTGGTTTTGCTTCTAACAGATAATCAT
>NC_134785.1:44470221-44472721 GCF_046742065.1 Oratosquilla oratoria
CTTAAAGAAAATATAATTAACATTTGCGCATCAAACGCTTCAATTATTATTCGGTGTTCGTCTCCGTTTTCTATGATTACAAATCCGTCGGCGTAACTTTAAGAGAACGGGTTTGGAAGCAAACATACATACAGATAATGAAACAAGGACATAGGTAAGATATTTCATATCTGTCTTATCTATCTTATGTTACCTTATTTACATGTTTATTTGTTTACTTGTTTCTCTTTATGAAAACGTAATAGATAATAGGAAACACGACGACATGGACTGCGTAGGCAGATTGGGAGGGTGAAAGCCTGAACCCCGCTATAGCGAACCGCTCTTGTTTACAGTCTCACAAGAAGAAGAAGAAGCGGGGAAGTACCGTGAGTTGGTTCGTTTGATTAAACATCCTCGTTTAGTTATGCTGTCAGGTGCGTTTGATTAAATGTACTTATGGGAGGTGTATGTGTGTGTGTGTGTGTGTGTGTGTGTGTGTGTGTGTGTGTGTGTGTGTGTGTGTGTGTGTGTGTGTGTGTATTTACCTAGTTGTATTTTACGGGAAGGTGAGCTATGCTCGTGGGGTCCCGTCTTCATATCTCATTTTATCTAAACTATTTTTAAATTCATGTATTGTTTTTGCACACACCACTTTCTCATCTAACTTGTTCCAACTGTCTATTACTCTGTGAGGAAAGCTGTTCTTTTTCACATCTCTTCTGTAGCTGTCTTTCTTGATTTTCTTTCCGTGTCCTCTTGTATTTCTATCATCCCATTTTATCAGATTCTCTCTATCAATAATTTCTATGCCTTTCATGATTCTGTAAATAGCTATCAAATCTCCTCTCTCTCTTCGTTGCTCTAGTGTCTGTAGTTCAAGTTTTGCTGGTCTCTCTTCATATGATAGTTTTGAGAGTGTTGGTGCCAATTTTGTAATTGCTCTTTGTATTCTTTCAAGTTTTTTATACATTTTTTTGTACTTGGTGACCACATCGTTACAGCATATTCCAATCTTGGTCTTATCAGAGTGATTAGAATTTTCTTCACCATTTCTTCATCCAGGTATGCAAATGCCACTTTAATTGTTCTTATTAAATTATAAGTTTCTCCAAAAATCTTGTTTATATGTTTTTCAGGTGACATATTCATAACAATGACTCCCAGGTCCTTCTCATTTTCTACTTTTTTTATTCCTTCTTCTCCCAATTTATATGATCCTGTTATTCTGTTTTTGCTTTTTCCAAATTCCATTATACTACACTTTTTAGTGTTGAACTCCATCTCCCACTTCCTACTCCATTCCCATACTTTATTTAAATCACTCTGTAGTGACTCACAATCTTCTTCCGTGTTCACTTTTTTTTAATAGTTTTGCATCATCTGCAAAGAAGCTCATATAACTTTCAATTTCTTCATCCATATCATTAATATATATAGCAAACATTATTGGGGCCAGAACTGTTCCTTGTGGAACACCGCTTATTACGTCATCCCATTTTGAGTGTTTGTCTCTTATCACTACTCTCATTTTTCTTTCTTGCAAAAAGTCTTCCATCCATTTAAGCAGTTTGCCCTGTATTCCTCCTTCAGTTTCTATTTTCTTAAGCAACTTCTTATGTGGTACTTTGTCAAAAGCTTTTTTTTAGGTCTAGAAATGTGTGTGTGTGTGTGTGTGTGTGTGTGTGTGTGTGTGTGTGTGTGTGTGTGTGTGTGTGTGTGTGTGTGTGTGTGTGTGTGTGTGTGTGTGTGTGTGTGTGTGTGTGTATGTGATTCACCTTGGTCTTTGGATCACGTGTTGGACTCGTGATCGACAGCTATTTCCCTCCCGTAAGAGAGCTCAGAGCTCGTATGATCGATCTATGGGTAATGCTTTCACCTTACACGCACACACACACACAAGTCCCTGCCCACGAGAGTTGGAGTAACGACTCGAAGCGCAGCGTTACTGAAATTATTTTCAGCCCTGGGCAGGATTCGAACCCGGACCGCCGTAGTGACAGTCTGGGACTCTACCAACCGCGCCACCGAGTGTGTGTGTGTGTGTGTGTGTGTGTGTGTGTGTGTGTGTGTGTGTGTGTGTGTGTGTGTGTGTGTGTGTGTGTGTGTGTGTGTGTGTGTGTGTGTGTGTGTGTGTGTGTGTGCGCGTCAACTAAATTAATATAGAATAAAATAATCATGAATAATTTTGTGGATTGACGATGAGGCTGTTTGAGAGTATTTTCTTGAAAAAGGGCAAAACGTAAATCGATAAGGAAAGAAATGAATGAAGCGACAGATAAAACAAATAATAATAATAGACGAAGACAGTGGAATCTTGAATCTTCTTTGTTTAGAACGACTCCATTCTCTAAGAAAATCCACCTTTTACCTTCCACTCCTCCTCCTCCATTCCTCTTCCATCCCCTTCCATTACTCCTCCACCCCTCTCCACTTTTCATTCTCTCCTCTCCCACTCTTCTTCTACTCCTCTTCCACTCCTCTTCCACCATACTTCCACTCCTCTTCCATCTCCCTCCAC
>NC_134785.1:44525221-44530221 GCF_046742065.1 Oratosquilla oratoria
TTTCGCCGTTTTTCTTTTTATTCTCTTTTTTATTATTATTATTCTTTTTGTATACAAGATTTCAATCTTAGTGGCTCTCTTAATTATCCGTAATACTCATTTCCCCTCTCTATTTTGTTTATCTTATCTTTTGGTATATTTGTTTATTCAATTGTTTATCTATGTATCTATTTATTATTTGGAGCAATGATTGGTAGATAAATCAATGAATAAAATTATATATAATATAAAATAAAATAAGATAATTAAGCAAATAAATGTATATACACATAAACATAGGAACAGATCAGGAAACAGATGAATAGGTATATAAATAAGTTAACATAAAAATGATATAAATAAGAACAGATAAGTAAGTGAGGGAATGAGAAACAATAGATTAATAGCGAAATAAATACTAAGTTGAATAAGTAAGCGGATGAATATATAACGATAAACGAATAAATAAATAAATAAATAGACAACTCTCGATGGAAGAGACACCCACGGAATTCGTGGCTGCTGGGGGGGGGGGGGGGGGGCAAGCCGTCGATAGTTGTTTTGAGTGGGAAGGAAGAGTGGGCGTCTGCGTGGGAGCTTGCTCGGAGAGACCATGGTTGGGACTGGCGCCGCCGTGTGAGTGAAGCAAGGCGCTCCCTGGCGTATGACGCCCTCAATGGATGATGATGAAATATTTAGTGCCCGTTAACTTACAGTCTGGGGTCGGTCCTACACATACCAAATGTTCCGAGATTTTCTGTCGAGCTATTTGCTTAACATCTTCTGAATGAAGAACAGTTAGGGTTAGTGTTCTTGAGATGAACACTAATCAAGCAGGAACGATGAACATAGCGAACATCATTTGTTATTCTTATCACCTGGCACTTCCAGAGGAATATATGTGTGCGTATATATATACATATATATTTTGTCTTAAACATTATATAATATATATATATATATATATATATAAATATATACATATATATATGCGTGCGTGTGTCTGTGTGCATATATATACATATATATATATATATATATACATATATATATACATATATATATATATATACATATATATATATATATATATATATACATATATATATATATATATATATATATATGTACAACATTGAATGGGTCCCAGTGACTAGAGATACATTTTTATCAACCACAATACACTTTAATTCTAAGCCATTAACATCGGAAGAATCGTGTAGGCAACATGCAGAAACTGAAACGTGGTACGCCCGAGGGCTCAAACCTACGGCCATCACGTGACCAGTGCTGTAGTGACTTAAACCATTGTACCATCAAGATATATATATATATATACATATATATATATATATATATACATATATACATATATACATATATATATATATATATATATATATATATATATATATATATATATATATATATATATACACATGTATGTATGTAGCCTAGACTAAGGAATGTGTCCGCGCAGTTTTTGTTGGTTTCCGTTGGTTTTCGTTGGTTTTTGTCGAAACTTCTTCTTGTCGGTTCCGTCTTGGGCTCAGAAACGGGACTGGGGGCGTTTGTGCGTGAAGAAAAAGAGAGAGAGAGAACAAGAGAAAGAGAGAGGTAGAGGAAGGGTGACTGAGCCCACATTCTACTGGAACGTGGGCAACCCCTACATAAGGTGGAAAATCTCAAGGGAGACTCCACTACCATTCCTGTTCTAATTAGTCATCCAGGCTTTATCGTAAGGGAAGAGTATATTGTCTGAATAAGAGGAACAGGCGGGTCTGAAAGCCCGGAAACATACGTCCACATAAACGCCTTACGTATCAGTATCAACCCACCTGGGGTTTGAGCTCGGATCTCTGGGGTGTCAAATGAGCATGTCGCCACTGGGATGCGCAGGGCTTCCGATTGGATTGTTTCCTGCTTGATTCTGAAGGCGGATCCTTATCACAAGACAAGGTTGATGCAGATCTTATCATAAGACGACACACATTCAAGGGTTCGAGCCCCAGTGGTACATTTGTTTATTTTAATCGTCAAAAAACTTTACATTATATACACAGACATGACAGAATTGAATAGACATCAAGAGAAATAGTTTAGTTTATTAAACAATCAATTGATACAATCAAAGTGCTTGTAAATTGTCACAATGTGAATAACTAATACATGGTTGACATCCCCTTTGCTTTTTTCAGTACAAGGACCCTTCTAGGCATGCTAGTGATTAGTTCACGAATATCATCTTGAGTGATTTCTTACCATGTTTTCCGTAGTAATCCTAAGAGTTCGGGCTTTGAAGATGGCTTCCTGTTCTTTTTGCAAAGTTGTCAGTCTAATATGCCCCAGAGGTGTTTAATAGAGTTCATATCCGGGGTCTGACTTGGCCATAGAAGTTTCCTGATCCAATTTTGGCTCAACCAATTCTGTGTTGCTTGAGCAGTGTGACAAGGAGCTCCATCTTCCATAGATAGGAAGAGTTTTTACTCATTCTACCACTGGAGAATATTGGAATGAGTCCTTCCTTTGATATAAAAACATATTTGCCTGAATTGATGTTTCCTTGACACTCCACAGGCTCTGATCGACCATCACTCCAAATTGCACCCCACACCATTATTGAAATGCCCCCATGTTTCACTGTTGGCCGCAGCCTTTTGAGCTCAAACTCTTGACTACAGAGTCTCCAGACCCACACTTCTCCACTGTCAGAAAATAATGCGAATCGTGACTCATCAGAGAAAATGACAGTGCTCCAAATGGCCACAGATCTCTCCACCATCTCAACAGCCCAATCCTTTCTGTGCTTGATATTGGCTGGACGAAGGAGTGGTTTCCTTCTTGCAGCTCTGCCATAGTAACCTAGCTTGTGGAGATACCTGACAGCTGTTCTGAGAGTGACATCAGCCTGTGCTGCTATGTCAGAGGCCTTGCAACGTGGATCCTCTTCGGCATTTCTTTTGACAAGACGCAAGGTTCTTTCTGAGGGCCCGGGACGACCTGAATGAGGTTTTGTGCCCTTCTTGCCCTCTCAGGTGAATTGTACGATCACTCTATTAACAATAGAAAGGGGTATTGAGGTATTGACAGATTTTCAAATATTTTGCGTTGACTAAGTCCACCTTCATGATGACCCAAATTTAGACCTCGCTGAAAATCAGATAAGTCTACTGCTCCTTTGGTTCGTGGCATGATTGATTAATCTTGTATGTATTCTGAAACATAAATCTAGGTGAATATAACATGTTAGGTAAATTTGAATAACATTAAGCATTAAATAAGAGCAGAAATGCATTTTTCTTGGTGTCTATTCAATTCTGTCATGTCTGTGTGTGTGTATATATATATATATATATGTATATATATATATATAAAATATTATATATACATATATTTTATTTATATTTATATGTATATACATGTATAATATATATTATATATAAAATATGTATATACATGCATAATATATATAATATATATATATATATATATATATATGTATATATATGTATATATATATATGTATATATATATGTATATATATATATATAAGTTATATATATATATGTATACATATATATATATATATATATATAATTTATATATATATATATATATATATATATATTCTAAACAAAAAATGTAGTATCACATTTGTAGATGACACACAGGAACCCACAGTCGGAGAAAGTAAACTTCGAATAAAAGAAGATTCCTACATTTCGGCTATCAACTGTTGATAGCCGAAATATAGGAAACTTCTTTCATTCGAAGTTTATTTTCTCCGACTGTGGGTTCCTGTGATATATATATATATATATATATATATATATATATATATATATACATGTATATATATATATATATATGTATATATATAATGTATATATATGTATATATGTGTGTATATATATACATATATATATGTATATGTATATATATATATATATACATACATACATATATATATATACATATGCATGTATATGTATATATATATATATATATATATATATATATATATATATGTATATGTATATGCATATATATATACATCGAGTGAGACTGGAAGGGAGAACGAACTTCGTTACCACGCTGATGGTGGATGATGCGGGTAAAAGAACCGTCCTGGCGCGCGCACGTACGGTACCACTTTACCGTCCCACCAGATGTATATAATCGTCTGGGTGCATAGCAGAAGCCTGATAAAGTAGAATTGGTGAGTGAGTGAGCCAACTCCTCAGAAAGGTTTAAATCGAATGTCGTCATTTTGTCACACACGACATCCTAAAGATGCCGACGAACTTGTGTGAGCGACTGTGCGTCCGTCAGCGACAGGGCGGTGGAGAAGGGTTAATAATGTCAGCGGGTTCCCTCGACATTAACTAACGTAAAGCCCTGACATTTAACTTCCTTGGCTCCTGGTATTTATTTTTTTTAATCACCCCTTCCACCCTCCCCCTCTCTCCTCCCCCTCTCCCCCTCTCCCCTCTCCTACCCTGCTTCCCATCCCCCTCCCTCTCCCCTACCCTCTCTCCCCTCCCACTGCCCTCCCTTTGCTCCCCCTCCCCCTTTCCCCCTCCCACCCTCTTTCCCCTCCCTCTACCCTCTATCCCTTCCTTCTTTCCTCGTCCCTCTTTCCCCCTCTCCCTTCCCCTCCTACCTCTCTTCCCATCTCCGTCTCTCCCTCTCTCCCCTCCTCTTTCCCCTCTCCCCCTATTACTCCCTCTCCCCTTTACTCCTCTTCCCTCCCCTCCTACCCCCTTTTCCCTCCCACTCTCCCCTTCTACTTCTCTCCCCTTCTCCCTCTCTCCCCTTCATCCTCCCCCTCCCCCTCCTAACCCCTCTCCCTCCCACTCTTCCCCATCCCCTCTCCCCCGCTCCCATCTTCTCTTTCCTCCCTTTCTACCCCTCCTCCTCTCCTCCTTTCACCTCCTCCATCTTCCAACTCTTCTCCCACCCTCTCTCCTCTCCCCTTCTTCTTCCTCCCCCCCACCTCCTCCCCGCTCTCCATACCGGAC
>NC_134785.1:44537721-44545221 GCF_046742065.1 Oratosquilla oratoria
ATACCATATGTATTCATGTATGTATATATTCATATACTTTATATATGCATATACCATATGTATGTATGTATGTATGTACGTATCTGTGTACGTATGTTTGTATGTATGTATGTATGTATGTATGTATGTATGTATGTGTGTATGCATATACTGTATATATATATATATATGTATGCATGCATGTATGTATGTATGTATGTATGTATGTATGTATGTATGTATGTATGTATGTATGCATACACTTTATGTATGTATATACTATATGTATGCATGTATGTATGTATGTATGTATATATGTATACATGTATGTATGTATGTATGTATGTATGCATGTACGTATGTGTGTACGTATGTTTGTATGTATGTACGTATGTGTGTACGTATGTTTCTATGTGTGTATGTGTGCATGTATGTATGTATGTATGTACGTACGTATGTGTGTATGTATGTTTGTATGCATGTATGTATGTATATATGTATGCATGTATGCATGTATGTATGTATATATGTATGCATATACTTTATGTATGCATATACCATGTGTATGTATGTACGTATGTATGTATTTATGTATGTATGTACGTATGTGTGTATATATGTTCGAATATTCGTGCCCATGTATATATATGCATGTATGTATGTACGCATAATCGTATGTACGCATATCCGTACTAATGTATTTATGCATGTATGTATGTATTTAAATATGCACGTAAATTCGTGCCTATCTATATCTTTATATACATATATATATATATATATATATATATACATATATATATATATATATATATATATATATATGTTTATGTATGTATGTATGAATGTATGTATATATTTATGGATACATGTATGTATGTATATGTATGTATGTATGTATGTATGTATGTTTGTATTATATATGAGCGTATATTCGTACTCATGTACAGTATATCTGTATATGTATGCATATATGTATATATGCATAATTGTATGAGCGAATCCGTACTAGTGTATGTATGTATGTATATGTGTATGTATATACGTACTTATGTATGTATTTATTCAAGTATGTGGGTATATTCGTGTACGTAAAAACTCATATTTGTAAGTACGTATATCCATAACCATGTAGGCATGTATGTATGTATTTTCACATCCATGTACGTATTCAGACATAGATATGTAGGCCATGTATACCCATAGATATATAATGACGGATATGGTTGAATAGTTTCAAATTCCACACCCAACAATCCATTTGTGTTCATTATTCTTTTCATTTAATAACCTTTTCATTTCAACCAGACAAGGAAGCCATTTCGCTTGTTAAAGGACCCCCCCGCCCCCCCCTCTCTCTCCCATCCTGTAATTTCCCACTAAACGGGCCACATGCTCGCCAATGACGTCACCACTCCAGCGTCGTGACGTCACAAAGTCATTCAAGTTTGCTGTGATTGGTTGAATGGTGCGTGGTGTAGGTCGTTCGGTGTTTGTGGGTTATGGTGGAGGCACACTAGGCTTTTCTCGGTAGCATGCTGCTTGCTTTTGATACATAGTTTGAATAGTAACGATTTCGTCTACGATCTTTTGCTTATCAAAATTCTAAATGTCAAATCACACTTGCGTCATAGAGTGAAAAGCTGAAGGACGAACTAAGAGAAGTTAAACCTAAAATACGAATGTTAGACACATTGTTGAGATGTTCTTACGGAAGTCTAGAATATTGTAACCGAAGTTGTTTCTACTCAAACGAAGTAGCAAAAGCAAGTAGCATGCTAGCCTAGTGTGCCGCCACCTTTATTTGGAACAGATGATCAGCTATGGATTCTTCCCCTCCCCCCACCCTTGGACGAGTGGGAAAGTAGCCATGATTATGTATTGGACACCGCAATAAGGTCTGAAATCCTCCTATACAATTCGCGACGGTATGACATATATATATATATATATATATATATATATATATATATATATATATATATTTACATATATATATATATACATGTATATATATATATATATTCATATATATATATGTTATATATATTATATATATATATATATATATATATATTGAGGTGTGAAGACAGAATGAGTGGTAGGGTGGTGAGTTTAAACGCCAAGAATCCGTTGAAGTTTTATTTCTGACGTTTCGTCCAACTAGGACTTCTTCAGAGTGTACACAAATAGAACAATGACAACTTATATACCCGCACAGCTCACCCCGTTCCCCCTCGGTCAATGCTGCTGCCATCTCTCTTTCGTCTTGCCTCATGGATGATTAGTCCGCTTGCTATCCTCGCCAGCTTGACGAAACCGTCCCGATGGTTGCTGCATGGGAGTGAGGTAATGTATGCTGCCTCAATTGTCCTCCTTTCCTTTCTATCGAGTCCAGTATGGAGCACCTCTGTTTTTTCCCAATCCGGCAAGTGGCCAAATTTGTCGATGTGTACCACTAAAGAGTTAGACGTCCGGTGGGCTTTGATGTCATTTTTGTGCTCAGTTGTCCGCTTGTGAATTCCTCTGCTAGTTTCGCCATAGTAACTAGCGGGGCAGGTTTTACAAGGAATTCTATAAATTAAACTGTTGTCTTCGTTTTCTATTTTGTTTCTAATTTTATTTCTCGCAGTTTCAGGCCTGCCTTGGTGAGACTTTGTTCCATGACGTTTGAGCACTTGGAGTTGGGAACGGACAGATACCCACGGTTCTCATCATTAGCCTCTTTTCCTTTGACACCCCTATTTCTTATTTGTAACGCCTTTTCCTTATTTCTATATAAAAAGCCTGCTGGGTAATATAATTTTTTGAAAATATTAAAAATGCAATTAATTTCCTCCTGGAGAAATTCCTCACTACATATCCTAAATGCTCTCAGGAAAAAGCCTATAACGATTCCACTTTTAATTTTGTTGTGGTGTGCGGAGAAGAAATGCACGATGTCGTTTTTGTTTGTGCATTTTCTGTGGACTGAAAATGCTGTCTTGTTACCACGTCTCCATACTACTGTGTCTAGAAAGGCCAGATGGTTATCTTTCTCACGTTCCATTGTGAATTGGATGTCACGTACTATCTTGTTTAACTCTTGTAACTTAACATCCAAATCAGTATCTGCGGGTGCGACGACGAGTACATCATCCACATACCGCATCCAGGTGGAGTCTTGGCCCATTATTCCTATGAAATTGTCTTTCTCTAGTACCTCCATGTACAGAGAGGCTAACACGGCACTGAGAGGACTTCCCATAGCAAGCCCACGACACTGAATATATTCTTCGTTGTTGAAGAATTAGAGGACCAAATTTTATACAAAGGGAAATTAGTTTTAAATAATCCTTCTTACCTACAGGCAAATCCTCGTCTTTTACGTCCTTGACTACCTCCTCAGCAGCTTTTAATGCCCCGTCAATAGAAACATTCGTAAAAAGGCTGGTTATATCATACGAAACCATGGTCTTATCTGATAGATCTACGTCCTTCAACCTGTCGATCAGGTCACTTGAGTTTTTAAGGTGGGCTTTGCTCAATGATCCTAATCTGGCAGACAAGGGTTTGGCCAAGTATCGGGCCAATTTGTGTGGGGCACTGCGGATCCCGGATATGATAGGCCTCATGGGAATGTTGGGTTTGTGCGTTTTTGGTAGTCCACGCATACTGGGTGGTCTAGGAGTTTCTTCCAGTAACCCCACTAATTTCTTGCCTCTGTTTGATTTCATGAGTATACTCCTAGCTTCTTTCTTGAATTTTTCCCCTTCCTTCC
Organism: Oratosquilla oratoria; assembly: GCF_046742065.1. Taxonomy (NCBI): domain Eukaryota; kingdom Metazoa; phylum Arthropoda; class Malacostraca; order Stomatopoda; family Squillidae; genus Oratosquilla; species Oratosquilla oratoria. The sequence continues at coordinate 44,541,461 of NC_134785.1, forward strand.
CTGCTGAGGAGGTAGTCAAGGACGTAAAAGACGAGGATTTGCCTGTAGGTAAGAAGGATTATTTAAAACTAATTTCCCTTTGTATAAAATTTGGTCCTCTAATCTTCAACAACGAAGAATATATTCAGTGTCGTGGGCTTGCTATGGGAAGTCCTCTCAGTGCCGTGTTAGCCTCTCTGTACATGGAGGTACTAGAGAAAGACAATTTCATAGGAATAATGGGCCAAGACTCCACCTGGATGCGGTATGTGGATGATGTACTCGTCGTCGCACCCGCAGATACTGATTTGGATGTTAAGTTACAAGAGTTAAACAAGATAGTACGTGACATCCAATTCACAATGGAACGTGAGAAAGATAACCATCTGGCCTTTCTAGACACAGTAGTATGGAGACGTGGTAACAAGACAGCATTTTCAGTCCACAGAAAATGCACAAACAAAAACGACATCGTGCATTTCTTCTCCGCACACCACAACAAAATTAAAAGTGGAATCGTTATAGGCTTTTTCCTGAGAGCATTTAGGATATGTAGTGAGGAATTTCTCCAGGAGGAAATTAATTGCATTTTTAATATTTCAAAAAATTATATTACCCAGCAGGCTTTTTATATAGAAATAAGGAAAAGGCGTTACAAATAAGAAATAGGGGTGTCAAAGGAAAAGAGGCTAATGATGAGAACCGTGGGTATCTGTCCGTTCCCAACTCCAAGTGCTCAAACGTCATGGAACAAAGTCTCACCAAGGCAGGCCTGAAACTGGCATTCAGCACGGGGGTAAAAATTGGCGACGTTGTGAGAAATAAAATTAGAAACAAAATAGAAAACGAAGACAACAGTTTAATTTATAGAATTCCTTGTAAAACCTGCCCCGCTAGTTACTATGGCGAAACTAGCAGAGGAATTCACAAGCGGACAACTGAGCACAAAAATGACATCAAAGCCCACCGGACGTCTAACTCTTTAGTGGTACACATCGACAAATTTGGCCACTTGCCGGATTGGGAAAAAACAGAGGTGCTCCATACTGGACTCGATAGAAAGGAAAGGAGGACAATTGAGGCAGCATACATTACCTCACTCCCATGCAGCAACCATCGGGACGGTTTCGTCAAGCTGGCGAGGATAGCAAGCGGACTAATCATCCATGAGGCAAGACGAAAGAGAGATGGCAGCAGCATTGACCGAGGGGGAACGGGGTGAGCTGTGCGGGTATATAAGTTGTCATTGTTCTATTTGTGTACACTCTGAAGAAGTCCTAGTTGGACGAAACGTCAGAAATAAAACTTCAACGGATTCTTGGCGTTTAAACTCACCACCCTACCACTCATATATATATATATATATGTTGAAAGTTGGGACTGTGATTGTTTGTTTACTTCCAATAGGATCTGCAGGTCCCTTTCTACCTGAATGAAGTCGTTTGGTAATTTTCTGAAAAAATTAGATAAAGAAGTGGATAAATAGGTATATAGACCAATAAATTTATTAAGTTAATAAATATGTAGTGCCTCCTTACAAATCGCGTGATTACAGAAAAGATAATTAATAAAAAACAAATAAACGAATGAATAAAATAGATAGATGGCTGAATAAATTACTACATAAATAGATGGATAATATCTCTTTATAATGAAAAAAAAAAGATTGGTAATAGAAAAAATAGAGAAATAAATAAGTAAATAAATGAAGCTATAGATAAATTAATAGATAAATAAGCGCATAGATAAATAAATTGATAAGTAAAGAGATACAGTAGTAAATGAATTAGATCAATAAATGAATAAATTAAAAAATGAATAGATGAATAAATGAATAAATAGATAAGTTGATAAATATAAGATTAATGCTCAAATACATAAATGCATTTATGGGGTTTTAAGTGGCACTACATGCGCATCACACCATTTATTTATTTATTTATTTATGTACTTATCTATTTATCTTTTCATCGGTTCCTTCGAGGAACAGAAGGTCTCGAGGAAGTCTCGAGGGAGACCGCAGTGGCTTCCTTAACATATTCTATTCTGGTGAGCGCCGAATTGATTGTTTGATCCAACCGCTGGATAGGAGAGATTGACGCTAAGATAGATTTCTTTCTTTCCTCGATGTGGTCATTTCCTTGACTTCAGAAACCCTTTCCCTGAACTAACTTAGTTTAGCCTAACCTAACCTAACTTAAACTAACCTAGTCTAGCCCATCTTCACCTAACTTAAACATGCCTAATCTAGCCTAGCCTGACCTAACTTAAACATACCTAATCTATCCTATTCTTACCTAACGTAAACTAGCCTAATATAATATAGTCTAACCTAACTTAAATTAGCTAATCTAACCTAGCCTAACCTAATCTAGCCTAGCCTAACCTGACTTAACTTAGCCTAACTTAGCCCAACCTAGCCTCGCTGGGTCCAGCCTAGCCCAGCCTATACTAGCACAGCCTAACCTAATCTAACTTAATCTAACCTAGCTTAGCTTAGCCTAGCCTAGCCTTACTCTAAACTAGCTTAACCTAGGAGTATCCGAGCCTTGCCTAACGTAGCCTAGCATAACCTAACCTAATTTGACCTAGCCTACTGAAACCTAGCTTAACCTAAGGAAGGAACCGAAGTATTCGAATTAGGGTAAGGGAAGGGACCCACTGATGAAGATTTCTCAATAGGTGTTCCGTCTCGGCGCATGCGCGAATCAGCAAGTGGTGACGTCATTCAAATGACGTCATCAACCCTTCTCATGTCGGGCCCCTGCGTGACTTGGTGACGTCATATACCTCACGAGTACCTACGATGACAAATATTAGTCTTATTACACGTAGGTAGCTCACGGAAATGACGTCATGGTTTTCGTACTAATTGAGCAATTCTCACCAACCTGAGCGAGGCGGGTACGGTTCCCAAACAAGCGGTGCCAGCAAAACAAACCTCGCTTGGTATAACCAGATACCACACATGACGTAACATATATGACGTGACGTCTATGGTATGACATCACGTATGATATGACGCCGCTATAGTATGAAAACATGTATACATTTGAGGTGATATTAAGTACATATGCCTTGAAATTACCTAAATTTCGATATTTAGACCTCTTGACAGCTGTGACCTTGATGGTGACCTTCACAAGGTCAACGTATGCTAATACGCGCCCTCTGTATCTCGAACCTTGAGTCTGACCATTTTAGAATAATTCAAGGTCAGAGTGAGCTTGGTTGACTAATTGTGTAGTTAAGAATGTAACTTGGAAACAAGAGAGAATATTTTGGTTCTAGTGTAAACTACATCGGAATTTTGTAAGAATGTAACTTAGAAATAACAAATATTTTGGTCTCCGTTTTAAATAAAACATAAAAAGTATATATATATATATATATATATATATATAGATATATATATATATGTATATATATATATGTATATATATATGTGTGTGTGTGTGTGTGTGTGTGTGTGTGTGTGTGTGTGTGTGTGTGTGTGTGTGTGTGTGTGTGTGTGTGTGTGTGTGTGTGTGTGTGTGTGTGTGTGTGTGTGTGTGTGTGTGTGTGTGTGTGTATGTGTGTGTGTGTGTGTATCTATGTTAAAAATGTAACTTAGAAACTGAATATTTTATATTTTGGTCTTAATTTAAAGTATTTTTTTAGAACGAAATTAGTGATCTAGACCTTGTCCTTGATCCAATTGCTCAACCACGTATAACTAACGTGACATCACGCATGTGGCATCAGGTGTAGCGTGATAAACAAATGACGTGATATCATACATG
>NC_134785.1:44582721-44585221 GCF_046742065.1 Oratosquilla oratoria
GGAATCCAACTGGAGACTCGAAGACTCTCGATTCTGAAAACCCATGATTCATCATCCCTATTGATACTTTCATATGTACTCGGCGCACTTGCTTTCGCACTCACCTCATGAACACGAAGCCTCAAGCTCGATCCCCAACAGCTAAGAACTCTGTTAAAGCACAAAGGGTGGCGGCTTCTGCCGCAGTTGAAGTTTGTTTGCGTATTTGCCCCCGAGGCTGTCGCAAGTAACCTTGAGGTTACGTCATCCCCAGCCCCCTCCAGCCACCCCAGCCCCCTCGTGTCTTCTAAAACCGCAGTGCGGGTTCCTTACCTTCCTTGCGTCCCATAGGGTGCCAGACACACTAATGGAGTTTGATACACTTCTGCAGTATACATACATACATACACCAAGGGTTCCCCGCCCCTCCTTACAAGGGAGGTAGCCAAAGTCAAAAGGCATAATTCCAGTCCTATCTCCCATTCACCACCCCTCCCTCCCTCCCTTCCTCTCATCTTGGCTTCTCCTGGATAAAATAGTTTGAAAAATCACTTTGACAGGACCGAAATCTCTCTTATGAATTTACCCTACGACTGTTCTCTCTTTCTCGCTTTTACCCTTGTGACAATAAGTGATGACACCTAAATCTTTCATTTATTCATTTATTTATTTGTTTATTTACCCAGTTATTTATCTACTTATCTATTTATTCATTGATTTATTTATTCATTTATTTATTTATTTATCTATCTTTTCATCTATTCATTTGTCTATTTATTTATTTATTTATTAATCTATTCATGCATTTATTTATCTTTTTACTTGTCATTAATCTATATATCTACGAACTGGCAACTCGAGCAAAAGACTGCGACGTAGAACTGACCCGTGACCCTTGCTAGGTCAAACCGTGCGCTAATGCCTTTGCGTAGTGGCACCTCAACAACCGCAGTGCCATTGTCAAGACATAACACAACCTTCACATACACTACCTCTTCTACCTTCTCCTTGTACTCAATGCCCCGTTCTGTAGCATTGGACCCCACCTCACCGGCAGCTCAGCGACTCCCGGGGTGTACAGACACACGCAAGTATTTTTATTAAGCCTATGACGGCTTGTGCTTATCGTAAGCGTGGTATTTATAATTGGAACCAGCTGTACACACTTCAAACTATATGGTGATCAAACTCTATGATTTAGAGTGTTAGCTTTAGTACTTCAGACTCTACTGATGTGGTGTGGTCGGCTTTGACTTCACCTCGTGATTACAAAGAAGTCTTGTTCGGTTTCCACTATTATGGCTGTCAAATCACAAAGGGCAAAGGTGACGGCCTCGATTACACCTCAGTTCCTCATGGCGTAAGCTCATTACATTACCATAATTGCATACTTACGTACATACATGCATACATACATGCATACATATATACATATCTACCCTCCAAACCAAATTACCTATCCTTCAAACCAGGGCACCTAACCTCCAAGTTACTACACCTATCCTTCAGACTGGACACCTACCCTCCAAACCACAGTACGCCTATCCTCCAAACCACAGTACACCTATCCTCCAAACCACACCATCTAACCTCCCAATCACATAAATCACTATCACCTCACATCCAAACCAGGGTACCTGTCCACCAAACCACAGTACACCTATCCTCTAAACTACAGTACCTAACCTCCAAACCACAGTACACCTATCCTCCAAACCCCAGTACACCTATCCTCTAAACTACAGTACCTAACCTCCAAACCACAGTACCTAACCTCCAAACCATAGTACACCTATCCTCCAAACCACGGTACACTTATTCCTCCAAACCACAGTACACCTAATCCTCCAAACCACCGTACATCTATCCTCCAAACCAGACCACCTAACCTCCCAATCACATGCATCACATATCACCTATCCTCCAAACCACAGTACCTAATCAACAAACCAGGGTGCCTATCCTCCAAACCATAGTACACATATCCTCTAAACCACAGTACACCTATCCTCCAAACCACAGCACACCTATCCTCCAAACTACAGTACACCTATCCTCCAAACCACAGCACACCTATCCTCCAAATCACGGTACACCTAACCTCCAAACCACAGTACACCTATCCTCCAAATCACAGCACGCCTAACCTCCAAACCACAGTACACCTATCCTCCAAATCATAGCACCTAACTTCCCAGTCACATAAATCACATATCACCTATCGTCCAAACCACAGTACCTAACCTCCAAACCAGAGCACTTATCCTCCAAACCATAGTACACCTATCCTCCAAATCAGAGCAGCTAGCCTCCAAACCACAGCACCTATCCTCTAGACCACAGTAGACCTACCCTCCAATCCAAGACACCCATCCTCCCAACCATTGTACACCTATCCTTCAAACTAGGGCGCCTACACTCCAAACCAGTGTACACTTATCCTCCATTCCACAGCACACCTATCCTTCAAACCAGGGCACCAGTCCTCCAAACCACAGTACACCTATCCTCCAAAATACAG
>NC_134785.1:44590221-44592721 GCF_046742065.1 Oratosquilla oratoria
CATTTTTTGTTCGTCTGTATTATCCTCAGTCTATTTTTACTAAGTATTTTTTTCTGTTTTTCCTCCTCGTCCGCAACGCCTTCTCTCTCATTCTCTCTCTCTCTCTCTTTCTCTCTCTCTCTCTCTCTCTCTCTCTCTCTCTCTCTCTCTCTCTCTCTCTCTCTCTCTCTCTCTCTCTCTCTCTCTCTCTCTCTCTCTCTCTCTCTCTCTCTCTCTCTCTCTCTCTCTCTCTCTCTCTCTCTCTCATCGTCCCTCTCTTAGTCTCGTTCTCTTCCTACGTCCTTTTTTTTATTCCTCTCATCTCTTCTCCTCGTACTGATCTTTCTCAGCTTTCCTCCTCTTCCTCTTCTTCTTCTTCTTCCCTTTTATTTCCTCTTCCACCTGTTTCTACCCCTTTCCTCCTTCATTCTTCTTTTGCTTCTCATCCACTCTTTCTATCTCTTCCTCTTCTTTCTCCCCATATTCCCCTCCTCTTCCTCTCCTTCTTCCTCCTCCTCTTCCTCTGCTTCCTCCTCCTCCTCCTCTTCCTCTCCTTCCTCCTCCTCTTCCTCTCCTTCCTCCTCCTCCTCTTCCTCTCCTTCATCCTCTTCCTCTTCGGGAGCGTGCTGGTCTCGCATTCGCTTAGTTGAGGGTTCGAATCCCGTACTCTTCTCCGATTCCCAGCAGTGGCAGTTTATTACCTGCCCCAACAGTCCACCAAAGCGCACGTACTGTATAGGACAAAGGTGACGGCTTCGGCCGCAGCTACTCAACGCCTCCTGGCGTAGGCTCCTCACCATCTACATTGCTTAGGATCGTCTGGAAATCACCGGAGCCCAGAGGAGATGTCCGGATAGCACCTCCTCATACTCCTCCTCCTCCTCCTCCTCCTCCTCCTTCTCCTCCTCGGGCGGCGTCTAGGAGGGCGAAAGCGGCCGGACGGGAGTCGGCCTTGAAACAGTTCCTCTCCCTCGACATTCTAGCGAAGAAAGCGGGATTCCACTCTCCATACCAAGGAGACTCCTCACTCCTCCTCGTACTCCTTCTCGTTCTCATCTTCCTCTCTTTCACCCTCTCTCTTACACACACTAACACTTTTGTCACACTATCCGTACTACATATTTCTTCCTCTGTTCCACACACACACACGTACATATATATATATATATATATATATATATATATGTATATATATATATATATATATATATATATATATATATATATATATATATATATATTTACGTGTGTATGTCTCCATCTAATTACACATATTTTCCTTGGCTATCAGCTCATCTGGTGACACTTCAAATATTTTGTTCTGGCTAGTTTCCTGGGACTTTATTCGGCCGAGGGGAGGAGGACGCCATTACGAAGGAAAGCTCCTCTGAGCAGTGAATCCGTTCAAGATTTTTTGTTTTTTTTCCCGCGTGATTTTGATAAAAGGAGCAGCAACGCTGAAGTGGTGTGGGGAAGTCCCTTTCATTCTATTTTATTCATTTATTCTTTAATTTTCATCATACTTTTTTATCTTATTTTAATTTAATCTTTATTTCATCTATTTTTTTTGTTTATCATATTTTCTCTTATTTTTATTAGCTTTTATGTTTATTGTATTTAGTATTATTTTATTTCATGTTGTTTTGTTTCATTTGATTTGGTTTGATTTGATTTTGTCTTGTTTTATTTTAGTTATTCTATTTTATTTAGTTTTGTTTTATTTTGATTTTATCTATTTCATATGTTATTTTTATTCTTACTTTTATCTTTGTTATTATTATTCATTTTTTACGAGAAAATATTTTGGAATTTATTGCTTAGGCCTAATCCAGTTCCGCTTCCCTCGGTCGCGCGGGACAGTCAAATTGCGCCCCTGTGGCCACGACTCCGGAAGGGCCATTTTCGAATATCACAGCTTTCAGGTCTGAAACCCGCGGCCATTTTGTTTACACGCAGGAACTCCGCCGCTGTGTCGCGGTCGGCCGGGAGTTTGTCTCGTAGGCTCAGGTTCGATTTCCAAAGGTCATTCTAACACTTAGGGCAAAGGTGGTTGGTCCTGTCACAGACCAGCTCTTCCTGATTTTTTTTTTTTTTCATGTTAAGTTGAACCACTTTGATGTAGTGATATACATCCGTTATGGATTTTATTCTTGTTGTCGTCGGTCGATTTTATTCAGCTGAAGAGACGTCACGGTATTGGTAAAGTCAAGACCAAGGCCCTATTCACACTAGTGGTTTGAACCGCGGGGAAACCGCGCAGAAACTATGGCGGTACTATATAGTCAAGGAAAAACTGCTCGGTTGTATGTGAACTCCTCCACTGACTTACATGGTGATTAAACCGTGGCGGTTGAAACCACTAATGCGAACAGGGCCCAAGACCTCTGAATCCCTGTCCATGGTACCATACAATACATATTCTATTCTGGCTAGCGCTGTGCCTCGCTGCACTGCGTTTCGGCCTGAGCGGTGTGGCGGGATGAAGGATCCCCATCACGCGTCTTGAGATGGAGATAAGGTC
>NC_134785.1:44607721-44625221 GCF_046742065.1 Oratosquilla oratoria
GAGCAAAAAGGCCAAGAGGAAAAAGGAGAACGAGGCTGCCGCCTCCGAGAGCACCATGCCCTTGGACAACCTGGAGGACCCAGGTGTCGTCAACCCAGCTTTCATCAGCGGTGATGAAGGCGGAGGAGGAGGAGGCGGAGGAGGAGGAGGAGGAGGAGGAGGTGACGACGAGATGGAGAACGGGGGTGGAGACACCTCCATGTCTTCGGCGGGAGATTCTTCGGAGAGTTCTTCGGAAGACAGTCCGAAGTTTTCCTTCAGGTAAGTCGAAGTTGTTGGCATTGAGTTCGAATGAAATACTCGTACTTATCACATAACACTGGAATCCCTGAATAGTGGAGTCGACGGTAGATAAGTTGTTCTGTCATGAATACGAAATCACGCAGTCCATGGTTCGAATCCCAGCAGGGGTAGTCACTTATTCAAATTGTCTTCATGGACTATACATAAGGTATATAGATAGATAGATAGACCTGTGTGTATGTCTGTCTCTGTTTAATCAGCTTCACTATAAACATTTAACTTAGAGAAGTTAAAACAGTCTATTTGGATGGTTACCTCCATGAAGATGTGTGTGTATGTGTGTGTCTGTGTTTAATCAGCTTCAATATAAATCATAAGTATAGAACTTGTAGAAGTAAACGTAGGCTTCTTGAATGGCTACCTCGATTAAGACAACACCCTTAAGCCCTATCTTTTTTAACCTTCTTCAGGAAAAGCCCACGCCAGTCCCCATCCAGCCACCGAAGTGGAAACCTTAGTCAAAGAAGTTCTGTCTCTTCCGTACGAAAAGGCATCCTGAAGAAGTCTGGAAGCAGTTCGACAATCAACATGGAGATGGTGAACATAGGACTCCAGAGCAATGGTACTAACAGTCTGCATCGCAATGGAAGCACTCATTTCAATCGACAGAGTTTCACGGACCCGTATGACGAAAACTACGCCCCTATGAACACGCACAGATTCATCAGGTGAGTTAGACAATCAAGCAAAAGAGTTTGAAGGCAGGCTTAGTAAGCGTAGATCTTGTTTTGACTCTTGTTTTGGGCCAAGAATACCACTCAATTTTTGTTGTTGTTGAAACGTTAACGTAATTGCCTTCTCATCCCTTCATTGCATCTGCTTTTGTATGTTATTGACTCAAGTAGAGTAGCTTCATTGTTTTAATATTTTTTTTGAGTGCGGTAGATGATTTTATGACTTCAGCAGTAGTCTATCTATTTCATTCAGAACTGTAGATCTAAATTTTGCTTATCATCTACATGTAGTGCAGCTATTTGATTCAGAGCTGTAGTTCTAAATGTTGCTGATCATTTAGATGTTTGTATTTTGTGAGTGTTGTTTTATTATATGTAGTATTAGGCACCAGTTATACTGGACACTGTAGGAAGTGCACGCACTGCTGTAGAACTTCTACAGAACATCGATCTACACTTTCCAGTCAAGACGATCCACAGTGACATTTTACATTCATCACCAGTATCTCCTACTACAAACATTTCGTAAGAGTGCGTAACACCAAAATTCCACCAGTATGTAACTAACACCATCGAACAACACATTAACACCATCGGCCCAATAACACCACCTAATTTTGTTCTGGCGAGCGATAGGCGATTCTATTTAGACAGGATTCGAAGCCGTGCTTGAGTAGGGAGGATTAGACACAAACACACACACACACACACACACACACACACACACACACACACACACACACACACACACACACACACACACACACACACACACACACACACACACACACACACACACACACACACACACACACACACACACACACACACACGCACACACACACACACACACACACACACACACACACACACACACACACACACACACACACACACACACACACACACACACACACACACACACACACACACACATATGGAATCTGAGCTCTCTTCCGAGAGGAAAATACCTGTCAATCACGAGTCCAACACGTGATTCAAGACCATGGTGAATCATATACACACACACACATACTTCCTGCTGCAAAACTTAAAAAGATCACGGAAAACCACAGGAGAATATTATCATCACACTATTATAGGGTCATGTACCTTTTCAATTAATAGACAGTTAAGCATAGAGTAGTCATAGTACAGTTAGTTACTAAGGTTCGTTCACCTCCTCTGCTTCATTGTACTAACTGAAAATCAGAGAAACTTAATGTGAAGCTATGCACACGGTTATGATAGCTGGTTCATAGTAACTTACATTTGTATCCACGAGAATAAAAAATAAAGGGTAGATGATATAGATAATAATTTATTTTACTGAATATACTAAATTCAATATTGAAAATTACACTAACCATTAAAGACACAAGCCCACTTCCTGGCCGGTGACCATTGTATGTATAAAAATAAACAATAAAGAGTAGACAGTAAAAAAATTGACTAAATATACTACATTCAACATTGCAAATGGCTTGTGACCATTGTATGTATGAGAATAAATAATAGATGATAAACTATATAAGAGGTAACAAATTTATTGAATATACTAAATTCGCATTAAGAACGACATTAATCATGGCCCGTCTACGTTTATCTGAAGCAAGATCAGGTATATGTGTGGCGCTCCCGAGCAAGACGTTGACAACGGAAAATTATCATTGCCAAATGGCGGTCATTCAATATAGGAAGCTTTGATGTAATATTCACGTACATACTGTAGAAGTAGCAACGAGGAGTTGGATACACCAGTGCTTCAGATTCACGCGTCTCTGACTATCAGTGGTCATGGCGAAGCAGGGAAGGGAAGGTGAACAGACTTTAATGGTTCAATGTTCTTGCGGTATAGTCATGACGTCATCGTCATGACGTGATCACACTAACATTCTTCGGGAGAAGGAGCTGGAGGATCTCAACACTCCTTGATGATGTCAAACATTCTCTTCGAAACATGAAGACTCATCATCCCACTCCCACGTTGTGGGAATTTTTTTTTTTTATTTTTTGCCGACATTTGGGTCGCCTCCCAGTCTGGCCAGGGCTCTCGGGAACTAACGCAAGAAGCACGCAGATGGTCCCGGGAATCAAACTCACGAACTCGAAACATGGAGATTAACGTCATAAAAGCTCAAAATAACAAAATTAAAAACAAATTCGTCACAAAAATAGAAATATTCAGTAAAATCAAATGATTAGATATTTTGTAAAAAGAAAAGTACAAATGTTTTCTCAATTACATAGTACTACCTTCTAAGGACTTCACTCTGACATCGAAAGGCGTAGAGGCTCTTTTAACCTAGATAAGAATCGTCTAATATTGGCTAGAGCAAAAGCATTAAAGAAATTATTACTAATAATAACAAATCACATATCAGATCGCGGTACGACAAACCATGATACCTAAAAGGGTTTTTATAGCTCTTTAAGTAATTTGTAAATCAACGTAACGGAGACAGATGAAGACATAGATGATCACCATAGGGAAAAAAGTAATAATGATAGTACTAAAAACACCATTATAACACAATCGAACTAATTGATGTACAGGACTCTTTTTAGAAAGTCGAGTCTTCATGTCCGGCACTAATGCTGACTCCCATAATACTCTGACACCTGAGCACGTCTACAAAAATTAGTTGACACACTAATTTGTTTCAAAACAATGAACCAGTGACCGCATTTGAACTAATAAAAGAAACACCTGTAAAATATAGAAAAATAATAACAGAAATTTCATATAAACGCACAAACACTTTTGCAAAAATAAAGCTTAACATTAAAAGTATATACATTGCAGTTATATTGAATCATAGCAGAGACGACATCATCTCAAGTGCAGACTACCGCAATATCAAAACTAAAAAACAAAATTATATTTATGTCTTTATCTCTCTCGTTACTGGAACATAAATATGCTGGTACAGTAGAATAAATCATATTTATAGTGAAATATAAAAAATTATAGTCACATGACGCCGTTATAACGTCAGTGTTTGGTTGCTAGATATCAAATCAGCCCAAGCTGACACACGTATGACATATCTAGGATAACACTTGAATTCTAGGTTTTTAGATTATGATTACACGTTAAACTTGAGTAAATGTTTACACATTACATAGGATAAACAAAGTGTACCATCACGTTTAAGTAACAACGTAAACTTAAACATAACTGCTGGTATGAAAGCAGCATACATCCTATGGTCTTTTTTTATGCCATTTATGCACTCTTACGGTTTCATGTTGCTTTCATAGACAAACACAAAAATGTATAAAACATCCTTGTCCAAATACGCACAACAGACCTTTAACATTGTCCTTAACATATCCTTAAAGTTGAAAACACATGACAGGTCCTTAAGGTCGGCACACTACGCATTTCTCGCTAGCATGCTACTTGCTTATGGTACTTCATTTGAGTAGAAACGATTTTTGTTACGATATTTTGTTTTTTAAATTTCCAAATGTCACATTACTCTTGCGGCATTTAGTCAGAAGCTAAATGGAGAACTAAGAGGAGTCATATCTATGGGTTGAGATGTTCTTACGGTAGTTTAGAATATTGTCACCGAAGTCGTTTCTACTCATACGAAATAGCAAAAGCAAGTAGCATGCTAGCCTAGTGTACCGCCACATCTAGCGTTGTCCACATACACACAACGTGTTCTTAACGTTGTTCCACATAGGCATAACAGATCTTTAACTTTGATGACTTAAAATGACAATTGCCGACAAAATGGTCAGACACCATGTGAAGATAGAACCTTTATTAAAAGTACAACGTTTCGCTTGCTGAAGTTTTTTTTTTTTTTTTTAAGAACACAGCTTCAGCAAGCAAAACTTGGAATAAAGGTTTCATCTTCACTTGGTGTCTACTCTGACCATTCTTAAGCTTTTTGACACATAACTTATTCATCACGGTGGTATGCTAATTGCGCTGCTTAATTAGATCATTCTATTCCCTCAGAGGAACAAGTTCTAGTCCAAAGGGGGTTTGGATCCATCAGGACATCCTCCAGCCCTGGGTTCATGCCTCAGCTTATTGGAAATTTAAAGCAACGGTTTTCAATTCTTTCTATATTTCACACCCCTTGGTCGTCACTAAAATTCTTGTTTTGAAATGTTTTATTGACCACCCAGCCATTTATCACTTCAGTCTTTAATCCAAAGGAGAAAAAAATACTCCTTATTGAGAATCGTTGAAATGATCAAGAAGGAATAAATAAATAAATAAATAAGTAAATATATTCTATGGTATATATATACTGATTGTTTATGAAATGAAAACTGCTGATGTATCCCATTGCAAATCGCGCGTGCACACACAAACCTCACTTTGAGAACCACTAGTTTACTTGAGTTACAGTAGTAGGATATCCTGCGAAGAATACCACCTTGCTGAAAAAGTTATATATATATATATATATATATATATATATATATATATATATATATATATATATATATATATATATTTCACTAAGTTAAACTTCCCACCCATTCCATGCAGATTAAAAGACGTATAGTACCCCCTCCCATCTCGAGAGAGTTATCTCACGAAGGAACACCATGACACTAAACACAGATGACATAACACTGTAGCTTTGTTTTCGCGGCTTCACTGCCACGTGCACCGCTTCCTTTTCTCTTTTCAGCTCCCCAGACGAACCCACTGGAACAACCCAGAAGTCCCTTGGAGGCCACCGCGTCAAATTCATTCTGGATCCAGGAAAACCAGACAACATCTCAGGATCTTATGACGACATAAGGATCGAGAAGATTGAACGGGATCGAGTGGAAAGAATTGAAAGGTATAAAGAGATGGAGAGATTGGAAAAGTGTAGAGAGCTGGAGAGAATCCTGGGGGGTAGAGAATACGATCTTAGGTTTCGGGCGGGTTATGGCGATGATGCAACCGGTGTCTACTGCGTTCAAGATGATGATCATAACGATAATGATGACGAGTACGCTAACCACGAGGAACATAACCATCATGACGATGGTGATAGTGATTATGATAATGACAGTTATAATAACAGTGATTCAAGTGGTGGTAGTGGTGGCGGTGACGGTAGTAGTGATGACCATGAACACAATGATAATGGTGGTAGTCAAAATAACGATAATGATAACCAGGACGACGGTGACGATGCTGCTGATGATAGAGATGACGATAGTGAGGAAGATGATGGTGACGACGATGATAACGATGAAAGTGATGACGACGATTCTGATAATGATATCACTAATAAGGCAGATAGTGAAGGTGGCGTTGATGGCGAAGAGGACGAAGAAGAAGGTCCTCACTGGATCTTCCCTGAAAACGAACGGGCACAGTGGAAGAAGGCTCTAGCAAAGAGAGATCCTCTTGCAACGTTCAGGGGAATAGAAGAAGACACCAAGATTCTTCCGGTGTATGATGCGTTTCCACTCCGAGACAGACCGAAGAAGAAGGAGGACTCGGGTGATAGACACTTTACACATGAGGAGGAGCCCTTCTCCCACAACAAGAAGGCTGAACACCAAAGACAGTCATCTGGAAAGAATGTGGCAACACCGTACGTCAACGCCACCGGCGGAGAAAACTCGAAACCTAGACATCGTAAACACAAGCGTTGCAAAAGCCTTGACATCACGGCAACGGAAGATGAAGTCTTGTTCGAAGATCGTGGCTACAACCATGATAACCCAAACATTCACCCTGCAGTCTTCAAAGGCTCTGGTGACATGAACCTTCCAATCGCATCCCAAAGACTATGGACCCGACCTCAGGAGGAGTCGAAAGATCACACCGAATGGTGCTCAATAAGGGATAGCTTACTCAGCGAACTCAGACCCCACGGCTGGCTCTCCTCTTCTGAAGGCACCATGTCCCTCGAAAGAGCCCGAAGAAGACAGCGGAGAATGAGACATCTTAATCGACGACCAGGGCGGTCGCGGTCATTCCATGGCGGCGACCTTAAGCCACAAACGCTTGGTACTATAGTAGAGGAGGACGAGACTGAAGCCATTGCGTCACAAATACCTCCCAGCTCCGACTGCTGTGGCACTGATATCCTTCAACAACAGCAACCATCATCTACCTCTAAAAAAAGTGGCGTATCCACTACGCCCCAGCAACAAGCTTCCTCCCTTAACTGTACAAACCTCAGTGGAAATGAACAGTCGTCAGCCACCCAGTGTGATGCCCCGTTAACATCCCAATTACCTGTACCCTCCAAATGGGGTGGAAATAGTACACCTCAGCTACTTTCCATAACCCAACACACCACATCCCTCCCAACGCAAGTCCCCTCTGCTAACCGATACACACCAAAGACAAGGAAGGAAGAAACCCGTAACTCCCCAGCCTCAACAACACAAAACTCAAATTTTCAATCCGACTCTTCAACTCTACCACGAAAACACAGATTCATCAAGAAACACGAAAGTTCCTTTTATCACAGGTCAGTTTCTATGAATGATTATGATCGTAAAATTTCAAATGTTTTTGATTCCTTGAGAAAACACTTACCATGTGATAGGCTAAACCTGACGAACGTAGGTGACTTGTCCCTAGATCACTCAGGGGTCCTCCTCACGTCTTCATCGGATCTTTTGCCCTCATGTAGTAACACTTCAGAGACCGTGAGAGGAATCGCTTCCATTAGAAATCACGATGACGCTAATTCTACCACACTAGATCTAGATTTACCTCTCACATTTGACAAAGAAATCATTAGCCAACCCAATCTCTCATCCAGGGACGCATTAACAATCCCAATAGTAAATAATGTAAATGGTAGTATAAACAAATATTCTTGTCTAGAGCTATTTGCTGACAGTTCTTGGGTAAATAAAAATGAAAATAAGGACAATAACGTAGAATGTAGAACTCCTACAGGGATTATCAATGATTCCATAGAAACACACACCTTGAGAGGCGATGCTATCGAACTTGTTAGTCTCAAACCTGGTAGGCCAAGCAAAGATTCGTCCGTTTCTCATCTTCAACAAGAGACTACTCTAGAGACGATGAGAACCACCCATGGGGACAGGGAAGACATTCCCGACAGTTGCATTACGAGTTCCAAAGGGCTCACTATGGACGACAAAGGCCCCGCTAACGAAGAGAGCAGTTCCCTCGACCACCAAAGGGAACCCCTTGAGGTTCTCAACCAATCGCTCGACCACGGAGGAGAGGCTGATTGGGCTCCGTCCGCTGTCTCTTTTCCTCTTCCTGCTCCTCATCTCAACCCCCTTAGCCACACGAGTACTTTGGAATCAGGACAAGTGGACTACAAGGCATGGGCAGCAAAGAACCTGAGGTATTGGACACGGGATTTGGACTTTTGCAGCTTTGCCAAAAAGAGGATGATAACTTTGCTTTGGCGCTGGCTGAAACCGGGTTTACTAGAAAGCTCAGTAATCGTACACCTGCTTCCAACTATCACATAACCCAAGAAGTCATATGGATGTTCGCTGGCCGAGCGGGTTAGAGCGTCGTTTCTTGCGGCGAAGGTCGAGGTGATGGCGGTTCAAATCCTGCCACCGGCGAGTTGAACTAAGGGCATGGTTCATTAAATTCCACGCTACAAAACCCTCTATAAAGGGCATTGTCCTAACCCCCAAATCAAACAAGAAGTCATGGATATAACTGGGAATTTCATGTATGGTGGAGTTGCCTTGGACGAAAACACCAGGAGCCTTAGAAGATAACTCAAAGGATGCTTGAATCTGAACCCCTTAAGCCACAAGTAATCGGTTTCATCGCTTGTGGTTTCTGTATACAAGTAAAGTGATTATTTTGTATAGTGATAACGATTAACGGTGGTGCTATTATACTTCAGGAGCTACTGAACACCAGGTGAGCGTTAATGTAGCGATAACAATAAAAATCCCACCCACTCTCATGCGACTAAGGTGAGGGAAGCATCTGTTACTTACAAGGTTTAAACTGTGTCAGAAGGTAGAGGGTCAACTAAAGAGGTTAGATATTAAACTTCACATCCTACGCGGTCGTCCATTAACTTCAGTTGAGATTGCCCGTAGTTAGCTACGCTTACCTACTGAACCACCTGCAACACTTGTTGTAATGAGCTCCATAGTCCTCCTTACTTTCACCCGAACTAGATGACTTGATTTGAAGTTTGACCATGGTAGTGTTTTGTTATTCTAAAATTCATCAAGAATTTTTTAATGTATTCATCTACCACAAGACTTCTATCACTCAACTTTTGCTCTTTCTTTGCTAACATAACTTCATTTCGGCTAATATCTTTTTTACTACTTCAATTTTTACTACATCATTTCTTTTCATTCACTGCTCCCATAACCTCTCACAGGCCAGTTATTTGTTTGTTTTTCATTACAAATTCCGTTTGAAAAAGACCCATAGTCACTTTACACCCAACCATAAACTCTGTTTCTTCGTGTTCAGCCTATTCTTTCATAGTGTCTACATCACTGCAATTATTTCATCGTGTGAGCAAAAAGAAAAATCCTAAACAAGTCTCAGATCTGTTTATTTCTTTTGTCAACATGAAATAGTATCGATACCACCTAAACCTTTCTACTCTGAATGTAGTCACTGTAAGTTCAGCTGATTCCCCCTTTTTTCCCTCTTTGCGCATATGATACTACACTACAAGAAGTTTTTTCCCTAATAACCTAAAATAACACCATCGCCCGGATGAGTAACCCTTTCTACCAACGTACTAAGTACATATCAGTCCAAGAACTGGGAGGTCTTCTGTTACTGTAATAACCACCAAAGACAAGTGTGGTTTTTGTATTAATACAATGATCAAGGGTCTTGTAAGTAGATAAATGGCTCTGATACCACCGTATTACTCTTTTGAAATGCACAGCTTATAAGAATAGATCGTGCATGTCACGAGGTAGTGAAAGAAGACAAAATTTGGAAAGGACAGCTGAAAAAATATACTTTTTTGTACAAGGTAGATCAAACACTGAACAGTTGTAGCCTACATCAGTTTCGTATTTTGATATGAGTGACTACATGGGTATAGATAACCTATGATCATGCTAAGTCAGTTTCCTAGTCAATGTAGCTCCATCAGACAAGCCAAATGATTTCTATTACATTATTCTTAATGTTGCTTAGTTAATCATTTCATTGTCTCTCCATCTTTCGCTTTCTCATTTCTCTCACCAACAACCCATTCTTAGCAAATGCTCCATTAGGTCTTCCGTACTCTGTCAATTCATCTTGTTCTTGGTCTTCCCCTTATCATAGTTTCCTTTTTAAAGTAAATTAGGCCGCATCATGACGCAGATATCTAAGAAATAGGCACCGATGCGAAGAAGTAAGAAAAATAGATATACGAGTATAATAATGCTACACTTACATGGCCTGAGAAATCCAGAAAGATGTTAAAGAATAAAAGTGAGAAGAATCTCCGGGACCAAACTCATCAAGTGTGATGTAGTTCGTTCCTAATTGTAATGCACTTCCAATTCTGTTGTGATTAGTAAACTGCAGTGCAATTGTTCATAAGCGATTATGTCCTCCATGTCTGGCATTAATACTGTTCGCGGTAGTGTCAAACTTAAGACAGAACCAGGGATGATTATCTTGTGATTTGAATTTTGATGCTGCGGCACAACACAAGGAGAACCAAGGAGCCAAAAGTCAACGCAATTGTAGGAGCTCCTTGCTTTTTTTTATTCAGTCAAATGTGTCGATTCTTATCAAGGAAGTTGGATGTCTGGAGCTTGTGTGTTGTCCTTGACAGCAAGAAGAAGAATTGACATACCGTGTATTTCGTTCCGGAGTGAATCAAGCAACAAACACCACTTCTATTCTTGGCAAAATTGCGCTGAAGGGATGGAGTTATAGAGATGGCGAAGGACAGGTACAAGGAGGACAGCAGAACTGAGAAATAGTAAAAGATTCTCCTTTGAGTGCAGATTAGTCCCCAATCGTAAAAGAATAATGAGT
This sequence comes from Oratosquilla oratoria, assembly GCF_046742065.1. Classification (NCBI taxonomy): domain Eukaryota; kingdom Metazoa; phylum Arthropoda; class Malacostraca; order Stomatopoda; family Squillidae; genus Oratosquilla; species Oratosquilla oratoria. The sequence goes on from NC_134785.1 coordinate 44,618,651, forward strand.
GGCTCTGGTCCGTAGTGGTGTCACTAGAGGCCCCCCTCCCTGGAAATATTGACTACATAAAATATGCAGACAATATCCCTATACGGGGATATGAGTCTTGGAGGAGAAGGAAATGCCTATTTATTCGTTACCTGGAAGGTTCCTACATAAATAGATAAAATATCCTGGAAGGCAACCAGACAAGGGAGAACTGGAACAGAAGAGTCTAATCGAGAGGTGCCTCCGATGTGAATAGAATAGCCTGGCGGTACCCAGAACGAGAGAAAAAATGGACTGGAGGCCAAAGACGTCGCCATTTTTCGCGCGCAACACCGCTTCCTCCCATCGTGGCCCTCCGTGGAGTACAGGAGGACGTGGGAATTCTCATGGACACTGAAGAAGTTGAAGGAGTCTTCATGAACCCTACTGACCTCCACGGCCACATATTACTTGGAGAACTTAATCACTCTAGAGGACGTTATATAATTTTTGTTATAAGATTATTCACTGTACGATCGATTCTCCAGAAACGCAACCCAATTGTACGATGAATCTTTTTCTGGATATAGATTCGCCCTTTGATAAAAAAAAAAAGTTGTAGCTATGGAATAACTATGGTAGTACACGTTTCCGCTTTGCTCTCTCTCTTTTCCTCAAACACACACACACACACACACACACACACACACACACACACACACACACACACACACACACACACACACACACACACACACACACACACACACACACACACACACACACACACATACATACATGCATACATACATCCTAAATGGGCCCTTGTTTCTACACCCCTTGTTGCTCCTTGGGTATGAGGGAAGGTAGATCAAAGACGCGGATGGTGCGCGACGAGGAGGCAGAGGGATGCGGAATAGACAATGGAGTCGAGGCAGGGATGCGTGTTGTCACCATGATAATTTGATAGATCCACAGAAAAAGTCCTAAGGGTACAGAACTTAAGGATAGTGTCATTTAAAGTGGTTACGTGGCAATGGAGTGAGTTGAAGGGGAAATAGAATACTGTTTTTCGACGGTGTAGTTATGATGGCAAATAAAGAAGAAAGTTACAGGAACTAGTAACAGTATATGAAAAGATATGCGAGAGGAAAACATGAGAGAAAATACAAAGGTAAGGAAATGAAAATTGAAGGAAACGAAAAAAATGAAACTAAAACTAAAGGCAATTAACACGGAAAACGTGAAAGTGTATTTATATTTAATGGTGGATATAGAGAATTATGGAACAATGGGATAATGAGTCAGGTATAGACTGAAACGGGGAAAGGGCGACTGCGAGGGGAAGGGGATGTTTGTCAATAACAATTGCAGAAAATTGTTGGCAGAGTGAAAGCATCATTTGAGGACGAGGCATGTATTGAATGCACAATGTTGTACATTCAATAAAGGCTATGAATTTATATGACATTTACTGCTCTGCCGGGGAAGGGATATTTCAACCAAAGCTAAAACAGGGACGGTGGAGAGCACAGAAGAAACGACTAAGTACATAAGCACAACTTTCGATCTCTCTCAACCCCGTCTCCCTCTCACCCAGCCTCTACTGATTTGTCTTCTCTCTTCCATTACCTCTTTCCCGCAGGGCTTGACAGGAATAACTCTCTTTTACTCAACTCCTGTGTTTATTCTGGTTTTCGCCAGGTGATTTCATTCACTTGAAGGAAAACCCCTCACCACTCCATGGGGAAACATATTTCCAGTTTCCCCCTGGGTTCAGGTAGTCATGTAAAGACCTTAGTTATATTCTAATGTTTATTTCACCACTGATTTACTAGAAAACTTATAGTTGTAAAATATCTTTTATCTAATATAGTAATACTTATTTATAAAACTAAAATTCCAGTAGAAATTTTAATTCTTTGTTATTAATATTTTACTAAATTTTGAGCAGGAGTCAGCTCAGATCCTTTATGCACTTCTGTTCGGTTGATCCTTAGTCCCGAGTGTGTCTATGCCTTAGTTAAAAACGCTAACATGTTTAACTTTTCATTTAACTAGAAACAAACTCCCCTCTTCAGTGTTTCATTCTTGCACATGTTTTCGCAAGTGATACTTCAGTTAACCTATATGATTCCTTGTACAGACCCCTTTATCTTAAGGGGGTAAGTTTTGTCATAGGATGGTCATTGGCCGAGCGGGTTAGGCCATCGTTTTAGTAAAAGTCCAGGTGATGGCGGTTCGAATTCTGCCACCGGCAAGTTGAACTAAGGGCATAGCTCATTAGATTTCACACTACAGAGTCCTCTTTAAGGGGCACCGTCCTAGCCTCCTAATAGGGGGAAGTTTGTGACGTTAAACCAAATCATCATCAAGTTTTGTCGATATACTTTAAACTAACACATCGGACTAATCTACCCAACCGAAAGGCAGATCTGAGTCTGAAACCAGGGAGGGAAATTTTTCATGTTTGCTATTTCCCTCCCTCCCCCTCCCTGTTTTTGTTTTGTTTTAACTTGGTCCTGTACGGATTGCAGGGGAAAGAACCTGTACGTCACCAACAGCGCAGGGCTGAGCAAAAGTGGACGCAAGTGTTTGCTCTTCTGTGCAGCTCTTATGGTCTTAACAGGTGTCATCATCATCGCTACATATTACGGATGTAAGTACGAAGACGTCTACAACGGGTCCCCTGGTTGCTATGGGAACGCAAAGTTTCATCGCCTACATTAGATCTAAGTAGTCTGTAAAAGCTTTTGTAATCATACAACTTTCGTTTCCATTATATTTGTGTTATCAGTTTCAGGCCATTTGGGGTCTATTTCTTCCTGACTCAAGACGCTTTCAAACTTGATTGAAAATTGCAAATGACGACAAAATGGTCAAAGTAGACACCATTTGAGGATGGAACCTTTATGAAAAGTACAACGTTTCGTTAGTTGACGCTTCTTCAAGTATATAGACGCAGAAGTAGTTTTCTGCGTCTATGTACTTGAAGAAGATTCGAGAAGCGAAACGTTGTACATTTGAACGTTGTACATTTGACAAAAGTTCCATCCTCACATGGTGTCCACTGTGACCACTGTCAAACTTCTCAGAGTACTTCACGACACTAGATGTTAATGAAATGTAATATTCATGTCAGCGCCGTGCAGAGGTCTGGTGATAGATGTCCCCCTGGGGGCCAACTCCTTGATCGTTTGCCCCAAAGATTCGAGTATAAGGCTGAGAGTATTGCTGAGAAATTGCTGAGAGTATTGCTGAGAAATATCATGAGAAAGGAAGATATTTTGAATATATAAACACAGATATAATATAAAACAAACAATGTATTAAATTCAAATGTAAATCAACCAAATTTATTGAATTTTTCCCCAAATGATTGGATGCACCTTCTCATTTAGATGGCCGGGGCCACCGTCCCTTCGGCTCTCCGCTCTGCACGCCGCTGGTTCGTCTTATTTGAGTGATGCAAACCAATGAATAGATGAGTGTCAAACTCCATTCGCGACAGTCTGCCAAGCCCCCTTGAGCGGGTGCAAGTTGTGTGCGTTAATAAATTCAATTCTTCATTTATTTAGTCGTGTTCAGTCGCTGAGCAGGACCTGTTATCACTTGTCGATAAGTAATAACTGATTACTGAAGTTTCCAGTGAATTGGTTTGTGTATAAAATAAGAAAAATAATTCTATAGCGGAACAGGCAATTCTCCCATTTTTCAGTTAAGCATACGTTTTCCAATCTTTATCACTTAATGCACACTGGCCGAGCGAATTAGAGCGTCGCTACTCGCGGAGGTGGTCGAGATGATGGCGGTTTGAACTCTGCCGCGAGCGAGTTGGACCAAGGACATGGTTCATTAAACTCCACGCTTTAAAGTCCTTTATAAAAGGGAGTTCGCGACGATGAACCGAATTAAACCGAATCATTTAATCTATTGAATGGCATGATGGTGAGGTAATCATGGGAAAGTGTTCAAGTTTTATTTATTGACCTTTGGTCCTTACCAGGACTTCTTCAGAGTATCTGATAAGAACGAAACGTCAGTGAGTAAAACTCTACATATGGAGGCGAAATGGCAAATGAAAATTGGAGGCTAGAGTATAGAGTTTTGTTCAGAACCAAGCGTTTCGACCTCTTGGGCCTTCTTCTGAATGAAACTCCATACTCTGGCCTTATACCCTATTCACACCAGCGGTTTGAACCGGCGCGGTTTGAACCGCGGCTGCTCAACTACAATGTAAGTCAGTGGAGGCGTTCACACAGTACCGCCGCGGTTTCCGCGCGGTTCAAACCACTAGTGTGAACAAGGCCTTAAAGCTTCATTACCACCTAACCTCTATATTCTGCCAATTTTTACGTAAAACTAACTGTTTTGTGTGTTTCCCTCATGACTCTGCCCACATCTAACTTTCATACAATTCATTTATTCTTGAAGTGGTTTCAGTCTTTGTCATTCAATATTTAGTACAGGGTGTTTCAAAGAGATGGACCCGATATCAAATCGCTATCAATCTCTGCAACCAAGACCGGTGAATGAAAGGCTCACCACAGGTGGAAAATATATAGAACATTTATAGAATAGTTAATAACATTCAATAACCCTCTAAACCATTTATAACTTTTTACGTAATTGCCCCATGTTCTTATCAAGAAACATACTACATTGAGATCGAGTCTGTCTTTTTGAAACGCCCTGTACTTCACAGAATATGTCTGACTCCTTAGAAAGGGTAAGAAAACCTGTACTTTGGCTTAGCCAAGTGTTGCCGTCTTCTATGTTCTTACTTCTAACTTGAGCTCCCAGAATGTTTCTCCATCTACGTTATTGTGTTCAAATGAACTAACGTGTTCTTCTGCATTCTTCCTGACAGCGGATAAGTTAAGCTGGCAAGGGTACAGTCAAGGATTACCTGGATCAGCGTCCCTCGAACACAGCACCGTCAGATCAACTACCGAAGCAACCACCATACCACCGGTCACGCCCTATGGTAGGTGCCAAAGTGTGTGTGTGTGTGTGTGTGTGTGTGTGTGTGTGTGTGTGTGTGTGTGTGTGTGTGTGTGTGTGTGTGTGTGTGTGTGTGTGTGTGTGTGTGTGTGTGTGTGTGTGTGTGTGTGTGTGTGTGTGTGTGTGTGTGTGTGTGTGTGTGTGTGTGTGTGTCACCCCTTCTCTCTCTCTCTCTCTCTCTCTCTATATATATATATATATATATATATATATATATATATATATATATATATATATATATGTACATATACCAACGATTTCCCCCTTTACAAAGGAGGTAGCCAAAGTCAAAGGCATAAATCCACTTTCACCCATTACAAAGGATTACAAAGGCGGAGCATGCCGACAGGAGACCTTTTGGTCCATATCCACATACTCCCACATACTCCAATTCCATTCACCACCCCTGCTTCCCTCTTTTCTTGGCTCCTGGATGACGGGTCATCCCTGCATCTCACCCACTGCCCTCGATCAGAAGCAATATAGCAAGACACAGCACATCCACAGCGAGACTGCTTCATTTAACCTGCGATCCCCCTCTCCGTCCCCTCATTCAGAAATGTAGAAGACGGAGAGAAATCTCTTCGAGCTGCGTCAAAATATTTATTCACACATATTCCCTCACCCTCACCCCCCAACCACTCCCTCCCATGCATCGCAGCATCATTCATACACAACCATTCTCCACTCACCCCTATCTTCTGCCTTCTCCCTTCCTTCCTCAACAGACACTCCCCTCTTTCCCAATCTTTCTTTTACACCCATCCATCCATGTCTTCCTTGGTCGCCCCCTCATGTTCACTCCTTCCACCTCTGCCTTCCAGACCGCTTTTACTAATATTTCTTCACTAATTCTTTCCATGTGTACAAATCATCCCAATACTCTTTCATCAACCCTATCTCCCAACTCTGTTTTCACCCCCGCTCTGCTCCTCACCTCCTTGTTTCTCAGTCTATCCATCCTAGTAACCCCTACCATACATCTCAGGCACTTCACCTCACATTTAATCTCTTCCTCTCTTCCCCTCATATGTTCCATGTTCCTGTCACATACAGTGCTGTCGGCACAATCACTTCTTCATACAATCTCCTCTTAGCATCAATTCCCAAATGTCTATTTTTCATTACACTTTTTAATCCCCCAAGGCATTTTCTTGCTTCTCTCAATCTACATTTTACTTCCACCTCCACTCCTCCCTTTCCCGCCACGTTCGCACCCAAGTATCTAAAACTATGCACTTCCTCCAGTCTCTCTCCCTTAATACTCACTTCCAATTTGCTGCCATCCTCTCCCCTTGTACATCTCATCACCTTACTTTTGCCCATATTTACCCTCAACTTCCTTCTTTCGCCCACCTCCCCAAACTCTTTCACTAACTTTCTTAATCCCTCCTCTGATCCTGCAATAAGTGCAGTGTCATCAGCAAACAACAACTGGCTTATTTCTCTCTTTTTTTTTTTCTTTTTTTTTTTTAACTATCTCCAATCCCCGGCCCATTACCCTTCCGTTTACCTCTTGCACCATCCTACTCATGTATAAATTGAACAGCCACGAAGCCCCGCCTTTACCTCAAACCACTCACTCTCTCCATTTCTAATTCTAACATAG
>NC_134785.1:44630221-44632766 GCF_046742065.1 Oratosquilla oratoria
CAATAATAATGATAAAAACAACAATGATAGTAATAATAATAATAATAATAATAATAATAATAATAATAATAATAATAATAATAATAATCAAATAATAATAATAATAATAATAATAATAATAATTAATAATATATAATAATAATGTAATAATAATATCCATATGTCCCTAAAGGTGGTGATAATAACCCACTTAATAATAATAATAATAAGAGATAAGAAATAGTAATAATAATAATAATTAATAATAATAATGATAATAATAATAATAATAATAATACTAATAATAATAATAATAATAATAATGAGGAGAAGAATAATAATAGTAATAATTGATAATAAATAACTAATAATTTAACTAATGAATAATAATGATTACAATTAATAATGATAATAATAGGTAATGATAATGATGATGAGAATAATGTATAATAATAATAATAATAATAATTGTTGATAAAAATAGAGAATAATAATAGTAATCGATAATAATAATTATAATTAAATGATAAATACATAATAATGAATATTATAATATCAATAATGATAATAATAATAATGCTTTCTCTAATAGTTAATAATAATAATAATAAATAATAATAATAATAGTAATCAATAACTAATGATAAGTAATAATAATAATAGTAATATTAATATATAATAATAATAATAATAATAATAATAATCAATAATAATAATCTAATAATAATAATAATAATAATAATACCTATAATATAAATATATAAATGGTAACAATGATAACTAATAATGATGATGTATGATAATTAATGATAATGATTATACATAATGATAATGATAATAATAATAATAATGATAATAATAATAATAATAACAATAATAATAATAATAATAATAATTATAAAAATAATGACAATAGTAATGATGATAACAACAATAATATTGATAATAATAATAATAATCGGTTTATGTGTTAACAACGATACAGATACACTGAGAATATGCAGTTTGTGTTGAAATTAGAACTACATAGTTTAATTTGAGTAGAGAATGTGCAGCGAGTCCACAGATGCTTTGTTCGCTGCGACCGAGAGGTCGGGGACATATCAATGTTGATAAGGTCGAGGGTTGTGTGTGTTTGTGTTTGTGTGTATGTGCGTGTGTGTGTGTGTGTGTGTGTGTGTGTGTGTGTGTGTGTGTGTGTGTGTGTGTGTGTGTGTGTGTGTGTGTGTGTGTGTGTGTGTGTGTAAATTTTGATTATAGGAATAATTTATTTATTAATTTAATTCCAGCTGGAAGGCATTCTGATAACGACGGACATCAAATACAACAAGAAATCGAAGTTTGTACTCAAAGTCATCAAATTCGAGTAAGTGACCAGCTATTTGTTTATGTATCCATTCATTTATCCACTTATTTATTTATTTGTTTATTCATTTATTAACTTATTTGTCTGTTTACTTATTTACTTATATATCCATCCATTAATTTTTATTCACTCCATTGTACAAAATATTCTTTGACTTTTACTACATGAGGTAGATTTCACTATAAACCTCACATATACATTTTGAGACTTTTTCAAATATACTCATATGGTGCTCTGGATGCTCATAAATTTGATTATTCATAATCATATTCAAAACGCGAGAATTTAAACAAGAGTGTTAAAATTGAATTAATATAACATTCACGTATGTCAGTATAAGTGGGTAAAAAGTTAATGACATTCTAAGATCATATACAGATACAAACATACAGACATACAAATGTACACACATACACACATACACATAAATATAGACAGACACAAACAAATACACATATGCACACATACAAACAGATACAGACATAGACGCATACAGATAAAAATATACACACATACACACACATACATACATTATCTATACTGTGTATATGTAATCACTACTCATCTAATATTTGATTTCTCTATATAAATATTTGTTTGATTGAATATCAGTTTGTTTCCTTGTTTCTCAGCTCAAATTATTTATCTGAATGTTTATTTATTCGATTTTTATTCTATGTACTATTTGTTTTTTCTTTTACCAGATCCGGAAGCATCAAGACCACCTTCCGGGTGTTCTGGACAGCCAACAACCCGGACGAGCAGAGCGAGCCTCCCCTGAACATCACGACCGTCAAGGACCGCCTGGACAAACACATCGACAGCCACGACGGAAAGCTGAAACAATACAAAGTTCCCAAAGACTCGATCAGAGTCTCCAGTAAGTCTCCCCTCGGTCTCTCGTTCGATCCCAGGCCTCGCTCAGGGCGTCCTAGTGCAGGGGATGGGCAGTCCTTGGCACGCGTGCAAAACCTGGTTGCACACTAACGGCTTTTTTCCGGCACGCGAAACCCAGAGCTCACCTTAAAACAAATAACTAGTGATAAATACCCAACCTCTTGTATGACCACTAGGAACCGTATGCTGCGCTGGGGGGCCGATTGGGGACCCCATGGGAGGTGAAGGGGAGGGAGGGAGCGAGGGGGCCCACACTCGCATGTAGAACCTATGATTCTACTCCGTCGTCGCGCTAAAAAAAAA
>NC_134785.1:44635766-44658266 GCF_046742065.1 Oratosquilla oratoria
TGTCTTCAAGTCTAGGAAAGAGATTCTTAGGTAACGTTGAGTCTATTTGATATGCTATAGTCTATACTAGAGACTCTATAGATCCTAGAGTATATAGCCTATAGTACAGTCCAATTCTTCTAAGGCAGGTAAGTTTTATAATTTTTTTCTTACCACGTAAAACGGCTACTCAGCTCCTCGTGACGTAATTCTGTTTGAGAGTACTCGCTACTATTGTAGAGTATCATCGCCTGTAGAGTTATACTATGTCATTATGATGTATCACAGTTTGTTAAGTAGTAAAGTAACAATATTTACCACTAGAAATACTTTCTTTTAGCACTGCGTTGGCGTAGAATTTTATCACAAACATAATTCTATTTTGTATTTATTCTGTATTTCTGTATCGTTTTCTGTATGCCTTCTCTGCAGTAGAAAATGAAATGCTAAGATGTATTTTAGTTCTACGCTGTGATGTAGAAGAACTATAAAAAAATATTCTGTAAATTTTGAGTTTTGGTATTTGTGGTGATGCCTGTCCTCTGTGGCTGCGGTAGAGATGCAGCCTTTGTAGTGAAAATATTGTTAGATTTTCTTTGATTCTTTTATGTTTACAAGTGATCAACGGCATAAATGTAACTATCTATTCATCTACCTGTTTATGATTTTTATTCATCCATTTATCTATTTGATCCATTATAATTATTCTATCTATTCATATATCTATTCATTTATTGATTAACCAATTTATTCTATTCTATTTTCTTTGTTCATTTTTGTATTTCTTACATATCTACAGTATTTATTTACTTGTATATTCCGTTTCTAATTCTTACTCCAAACAAGTCTTCATAGTACTAATAACAAGTACTCATTTTCTTTTCTCATTTCTTCTTTAACAAAAGATCATAATGCTCCTTTAAAGAAACAAAAAAATTTACTTTTCAAATTCCATTATACGTACGTTATGTATGAAAACTTAATATTCTCTCGTTCCTAACAGAAAACGTTTTCCATTACATATTAATGAAAGAAAAATAAGAACTCATGCATAACTTACATATAATAGAAATTAAAAAGGAAGCTTTGGTGTTCCTTAGGAGCATTATACGCACGGGGAATAAAAATAGAAAAGTAATTGGCACGGTTGCTTCGCGGGAAATCTTTCTTCTTATGGTCCACTACTGGACCATCGCTTTAACCCCTCAGCTACGATACAGGCTCTGTACCTGGTCACGGTGGTTTAAACTAGTCTAATAAAACTAACTCCCAATGCTTGCTTGTCTTCTTCGGCATATTTGATCACCGTAGTGCTTCGTGTGGCTACCACCCTTCCAAGGGGAAAAAGCCACCTGCATGTATGTAGTGGGCTAAAAATCCTTCCTAACCCAAACATCCCCAACCTGGTGCTTGCGTTTTTTTTTTTTTTTTTTTTTTTTTTTTTTTTTTTTTGCGAGATCTTTGTACCTCTAATTATTGTAAAGAGCCAATGCTCGAATTGGAAGAATTTCCATCCCTTAATTCCCTCTGATAAATATCAGAGGTGTACAAGATTTATTTGATTATTTACCTATTCACCTATTTACTAATTTATTTATTTGTTTATTTATTTATCTATTTATCTGGAATTAAAGATCCTGTGACTCTTAATGGAACCAACAACCCCCCAAATCTTCTCGTTATCTGAATAAAATCTCACCAAAATAAACCAGAATAAAATAAATAACGTTGTACCTCCCCACAACCGCCTTGTTGTCAGTTAACAAGTGAGCATAAGGTTGGTTTTCATATGCTTTTACTCCTTCATTCTCGCCCTTTTGGTTTTGGTCGGAGGAGCAGATTTTGGCCATAGGAAGACCTGCAGGGTTCCAGTTGAGGTCGTCCTTCAACCAGAATGAAATAGTCTGGTGGTTGTTATAACCACACACACACACACACACACACACACACACACACACACACACACACACACACACACACACACACACACACACACACACACACACACACTCACACACACACACACACACACACACACACACACACACACACACACACACACACACACATACACACACACACACATACACACACACACACACACACACACACACACACACACACACACACACACACACACATACACACACACACGCATACATACATACATAAATAACCGAGCGGGTTAGTCCGTCGTTAGCCTACTCGGGAGGAAGGTCGCGATGATAGCTGTTCGAACACACTACAAAGTCCTCTGTAAGGGCGCAGTCCTAGCCTACTGATACGGGGGACTTTGTGACTTTAAACCAAATAATCATATGTGCATATATATATATATATATATATATATATATATATATATATATATATATATATATATGTATATGTATATATATATACATATATATATATATATATATTTATATTCATATATATAAATATATATATTCATATATTTATATATATATATATTTATATATATTTATATATATATATATATATATATCTATATACATATTTTCAATATATATATATTATATATATATATATATATATATATATATATATATATCTACGATGAGCCCCATAGCACGGGCCGTTCCCATATCATCGAGCACTTTGAACCGATTCACCCCGTCAAGGGGTACATTTCCCTCAGCTGAATAAAATCGCCTTGCGACTGCCAGAAGATAATATGGAAATACGATTCCAAACCGCTCCTGGGATACTTAAACACTTGCTGGGGTAGGGATAAGGGAAGGGTCCTTTAGCTGAATGAAATCGTCCGACAACAGTCAGGAAAAGGTAAATAGGGATGTCCTTTTTTTTTTTTTTTTTTTTTTTTCTTAAGGGAGGGTCCGAGTGCCGGGATCGAGCGGCAGACCGGAAAACCCAGTCCTAGAGGCGAAGAGTTCCCGACCGACCAGCCGCCACTTCCTGTTATAGAGTAATTGTTACTTTCAACCGGACACCGGACCTCGCATATACTTCCGGTAGTATAGTACACAATGTGCCCGCGTGCGTCGATTTGAATAGACTTCTGGCTGGCTCAGTGGCAACGCGTCCGCATCGCGGTCAAAAAACCAGAGCTCGAATCCCGGGTGGATACAGAACTAGCTTTAGTCTTCAATCAAATATATATACTTGCATGTACATGTGTGTATGTATATATATATATATGTATATATATATATATATATGTATGTATATATATATATAATATATATATATATATGTATATTATATATATATACATATATATATATATATATATATATATATATATATATATATATATACTATTTATCAACAAAGTACACAGCACATGCATATATACACATACATACATACATACATATATACATACATACATATATACATACATCATTAAGACATGCACACACATATTCATACACTTAGGTATTATGGTACACGCGTATTCCAAAGTTCCCCGACAGTCTAACATTATCCTTTACAGCAGAAGAGTTTATTGCACAAGGAAATTGTTTCAGTATAACGTAAATCATCAATCATATTCTCAAGTTAGCAACCGTGCACTGATTATGGCGCCATCTGTGAAGAGAGATGGGTACCTTTTAAGTTGTCGTCAAACTTTGAAATATGGCTGTATATATGTGTATTCTTCTGGTCTTCCCTGCTCGTTTCCTCTGGAGTGACATGTGACGAGAATAGTTCTGGACAAAGTATCTCCTGTATGAAAGTGGTACTTGGAGACAAGTCTATCAAAAGAAACACCACAAGTGAGCACGCAGCCTTTATTAGTACGACGTTTCGTTTGTTATTACAGCTTTATCAAGTAGAGCTCTAAAAAGCGAACGTCGCACTAATAAAGATTCCATCCGCACTTGCTGTTTCTTTTGATAGAGAACCTTCTATTGGGCATAAAACCGAAGTTCTTCAGTTCGGTGATACCTTCTACAGGTTCTTCCTCCTGCAGAGACCAGAAGACTTTATTCAGGTGGTGGATGACCTAGAGGCCTCAGGCCATTCTCCCAGCTGATTAAAATCGTCTGGTCTTAGCCAGATTAAGATGCATGAAGTGTGTCACAACTCAGAGTTGATATAGTGCATGATTAAGTTAACTTATGTCTGTCTTTGGAGTGTTTCCCTCATTTAACTTAACACGGTGCATGTTAAATTTGGCTCATACTTGGATAGAAACCATTAATTAGTCTGTTATATCATTGCATGTTCAATTTAACTTGTTTCTGTACAGGTTCTAAAGGCTTGGTTATTGCATGTTAAACTTATTTGATATCTTCATCAGATAGATTCTTATCAGTTAACTACAGTAGCTACCCATTTAAGACAACTGCATGTTTTGCTCAATAATTCCAGGTGTCTCTGCACAAACCACCACCAGCTTCAGCACAACTACGTATACACTGTCTACAAGAACACCCCCAGATCATGTTTACCCTGAGCATTCTTCCGAAGAAACAAGTTGGAGTTCGACAAGACCAACCACTCATTTAGTGATAATCGAATACTCCAACATAACCTCGACTGCGTCCACTAATCCAATCCCGACCGAATTCTACACTAAAACTACCACTAATTCAGAATTTACTGAAGATACGACATATTCCACCACGGAAATAGGTACTACTGGTACAGAGAAAACGGAAAATCCTACTGAAAGTATGACTGACTTTACTGAAACTACAACGGGTTTCACTGACACTACGGAGAATTCTACTGAGCCTACGATAGAGTATATTGGAAGTACCACAGATTTCAGTGACATGTTTACATCGCTAAACTATTCTTTAACATCTCCTGATTATGTTACTGAAATCGCGACTGATTTTAGTGACACGGATACAACAGGAATCTTTTCTACAACCACCGAATCAAATACAACTCTTGTAGGTGCATCCCCAGACTATTACACTGAGATTGCAGATGACTTTACAAATACAACTGAATCCAGCTATAACGTGCCTGATGCTGGCAATTCCTCCTTAACTGAAACAAATGCCGAATCGCTTTCAACAATAACTGGAGCTACATATGAAACTACCCTGCCTACAACAGACTTGACGACTTTTATTACAGATGGTTTGACTACATCTGAGACGTCAATAACTGATTCAGTCACTGGAACATTAGTAACTGGCCCATCTTCACTTACGATGTTCTCAACGGAAGCTATAACCAAACTCACAACCACAGACGATCAGACCACAACTGGGTTAGCTACTGATGATGCATTTACAACCAATACAACACTTGAGACGTCAGCAACTGACTCAACTGGATGGGCGACGAAAGAAACTACAACTGAATTCACAACCACGGGTGAGTCAAGCATAACAACAACTGATTTAGCAACAGAGGAATCACAAACAACTTACTCAACTATCCCATGGATTACAACAGAAACTACAACTGAATTCACAACACCAGAAAACTCGACTGGAGCGGAGTTACCTACGTCCTACAGAGCAACCACTGACTCACCTAATGGGTTAACAACTGACTCATCAGTGACCACTTTGTTTACAACAGAAATGACTGATATACCCACAACCATGGATAGTCAGAATACAACTGACATATCTATGTCTAATTCTTCAGTGACTGAGCTATCACCAACTGAAGTTTTTTCGGCAGAGATGACACATACAACCGAAACTACAAACACAGATGATCAAACTATGACTGATTTAACAGCGACTAACTCGACCCTTGAGTCGTCAACAACTAGATGGTTTTTGACTGGCTCGACGAATATAACTGAGTCATTGACGAGTCTCACGACTAAGTCAGTCACTGAGTCTTTGGACAGTGGTTTCTCAACGAAAGAGTGGTCCTCGCCTGAGGCAAAAGGTGCGTTCAAAACCACACACATATCTAACTCGATTATAGCCAACTTAACGACGTCCAGTGCTCCAACCACTGAGCTAACCACTGAGTCACTGACAACTAACCCATCAACAACAAAATGGAATTCAACGGAGACACTGGGAATAACAGAATTAGTGAATATGAGTGACTTTAACACAAATAACACATTGATAACCGATCCAGTCACTGAGCCATCGTCAACTGACCCATCAATGAGGGAACAGATTTCAACTGAAACATCGAATAGAAATAAATCAATAACCTTGGGCGGAGTGAATCTGATTGATGTATCAACTTTTGATATATCGACAACTGACTCAGTTACTGAGTCTCCAACAACTGATTCATCAACATCGACAGGATTCTTGGCGGAGGTAACAAGGACAAGTGAATCCGTAACCAACAATGATTTGACAACGTCTGCACTTAACACATCGACAGTCGAATCGTTCTTTGGGTCATCAGTAACTGAAACGTCAGAAACTGAGACGAGAAGGTATTCTAAAGGCTCATCAACTGAAGTAAAAGAAATGGTAACAGAAACGACAAAAATATTAACTACAACCTCGCCACCATGGGGGTCAACTAGTCACGAGGATTCGTCAGAGGACAACATAACAACAGAAATTCCTTTACCATCAAGCTCTTCACGGACAAACCTCGTGGATTTAAGAAAAGGATCAGTAAATGACTCTGATACAAAATATTTTGCAAACGAAACCAAAGAGTCACCAACAAAGACAACATTCGTTTTTTCAACAACAACAACAACAACAGAGACATCTCCTACCCCTACCACGCAAGAGCCCAATTGGAATATCGAAGATCTTTGGTCATGGTTCAGGACATTTACAGGTGTATAGATAACTTACAGCATTCGTCCTCTGAGAAAGACACAAAATTGTCCTGATTTAGGAAGGACAAAACCAGAATATATATATATATATATATATATATATACATATATATATATATATATATATATATATATATATATATACATATATATATATATATATATATATATATATATATATATATCACTGTGTGCAGAGAGGCATTAGAATAGCTTTGACATCGTTAGTTCAGAAGCCTTTCATCAACTGCTGAAAATATTCTGGCACCAATCCCTATCGTGTTGAAGGGATCAAGTGTTGTGTCATAATGTCTGTATATCCATCTACCTATATACCCAAGGCTTCTTTCCCTTATAAGGGAGGTAACCTTTATCATAAAGTGCCAGTGGAGTTTCCCCCATGTCAAGGGGATGACTGGGTCAGATCCGTGACATCATAGCTTTGGTGTTCAGCCCACCGTGCGTCAGCTGTGACGATTTGCGGAGGCTGAGTAAATTGACATATCAACAGACTTCGAGTGGTAGTCCGAAGTCGACTTTTTTCCACAAGGCGGTGCATAATGTCCTAGTTATCCTTTGTTGTATCATTTGTATGACTTATTTTGGAGCCGGGTGATCAGTATTACTGTTTATGTTTTTATATCCGTTGAACTGCACGATCTTTTGTTGAATGTACATAGCATAATGATGTAGTGGATATTGTATATGTTTGGGTCCAGCGTTCCCACTAACGCACTAGAAAAAAAAAAATGTGCTCACACAAGCCTTTCAATATTATTTTCTAATCAAATAAATCAATCATATAATTTCATAATAATGAATAAAAATATGATTTTGAAAATCTGCCAATGACCATTGAAATGTAAGTGTACAATTTCATTGTTTCACTTGTAGTTTTGAGTTCGTTTGTACTGTGGTCAGCTGTCAGTATGGTGACAGGTGGTAATGGACATTGAACTGCCTAGTGTAGGCCTTATGGTCTCTTGTAGTCTCCTTCATTCTTATGTGCTTATGTTCTTAGACAAAATTTGCATACAGGCAAATTTCTGCGCTCATTCACAGGAAAAAATTTGAGAGAATATCGATTGTGTCCCACTTGTTTCAAATCACTAGACTAATTGCACTAGTATAAGTATCATTCTCTTTAATGATAATTTACATTGTTTTTACAAAGCAAAAGTTTTAATAGGCATCTGAAAATCACAAGAATTCATTGGGATTACTAACAATTTCAACGTTATATATTTTTTTTTCATTCGGTTTTGTAATATATTGTAGAATACAAATGACAATTCTATGTCAGAGTATCGATTTCCTGTGTGTGTCCATTTAAAGGTAACTTGAAATATGCCTAACAGTGTCGTTCCAGGTATGTTTATACGTATATAAGCGGACAATATTGTGTGTATGGTGTGATAGGTTGTAGGAACAATAGTCATAGTTAATTAGGAAGTCCATGATATGTATGGACTGCGTAGAAAACTAGTTTGTAAGACTTTGTTAGCTATTAAGGAAATTGTTGCATGAAAAGTATCTCGCTGGTGACGTTTGGCTGCCGCTTCAAGGAGGAGGAGACTTAATTCTCCATCATGACCAATGGTAAGGACAGTCTGTTTTCCATGCACCCTTAATACTGTCCTGTGAGAAATGTTCTTAAGATTAATTGAATTATAGTGCCCTTTCCCTGGACCTTGCACTGCTCATTTTTTTCATATTTGACTACTAAACTTGATTATTACGTACGTAATCATCTCTTCATAGTTTGAAATTATGATCGATGAAATACCCATTCTTCAATAGTAAATTTTCACAACAAGGCACTTTTGTTTATAAGAATATGTGAGTCGTCGGGTATTTGATTCATTATTTTTCATTTACTAATTTTCAAATAATAACAGAAGCATTGTAGAACAGTCATTTCGTTTCTAGACAAATCTAGATTTGTACTAATCTATTCTTCCCTTGACAGAGGACATCACGACGACGACAACCACTGAAGTAAGTCTGCCGCATGACTTAAACCTCTTACAAATAGGCGCAGACCTTATCAGCATCAAGACAGAAACACGAAACGACGAAAAGGCAGACGAAGGTGAAGAGGGGAAGGGAGAGAAGACTGAGGAAGCCGCAGAAGGCGACAGTGAAGGAGTGGAAACAGGAGTCGAGAAACCAATAACCGTGGCAGAAGACGCGGAGTCGACGAAGAATGGGACGATGGCTGACACTGGCGAGAAGATTGAAGAGGGCGAAGTGTCTACCAACGTCACTGGCACTGACGTGGTTGTGGAGGGTGGGGCACCAGGTACCCCGTCTAATGACACGAGTGTGCCAGAGGGTGACAGTACGGTGGACCCCGCTGTGAGTGCTGGGAATGGAACTGCTGTCAACGTTACGATATCAGACGGGGTTTCCCAACCTGATGAAGGAAAGGTTGCAAATGACACTGTACCATTGTCACCTGACAGTGAAGCAGACCTAGAAGTCGATAGCGTGGATGTCGAAGATTCCACGCAAGAGCTCCCGGTGGATCAAAAGACCCCAGACGACCATGTAGAAGGTGAAAGGGATCCTAGCGAAGAGCATAGAGCTACAGAAGAAGGCATGGTTAATGTAACCCAAACAGGTGAAGCAGGAACGCCTCTTGACCATGCAGAAGGAGAGACGTCGGCCCAAGACGGAACGAGTGAGGAGCCTCCCGCTCCCGACATGAATGCTATCTTGAGCGCAAATCTTCCTTCGAACATGACAGGATCGTTCTTGGACATCTACATCTCCCCGGGAACGCGCTTCGAAGACATCGCATTTTTTACCAACATAACCCAGACTCGGAAATCGGGTCCTGGTTTGTCTGCAGTTCTTTCTGGAGATTCACCTGGTGACCTGTCGATAGATGAAATAGACCAGGTGATACCTCTAGAAAACACAACTGAAGTCTCCGAGACTATCCATGACACCGCAAATACTCCAGGAGACATTGCAGTTAGTGAGCCAGGAATTACGGAGACGACGCAGGTCTCTGATGTGCAGCATGTCAATGCGACAGTCATCTACAACAATGAGACAGTCGTCGAAGACCAGGGCAAAAAGGAAGTCGTCATCATTCAGGCACAGGCGGCCGAGACTAATGATTCGACAAGTGACTTCGGCATCCTTGCAAATACACCTGCTGACGAAGACAAGGAGATTCATGTTGTCGTCGCTAAACCTGTGTACTCCACCACGCCCTTCCCTTCAGCGTCCACCGAATTCCCTAATATTGCTGACAAGCCGAGTACGGTGTCAGTCAGCAAAACGGTTTCCTCTTCAGTGGGCGTCATTCACAGACCAGAGCCCGGCGGTAGTCGAGCGGCCATCACCAACGGCACAGCGGTAGAGAGTGTCTTGGCCTTCAACATCGTCATGGATGCCATTAATGTTCCTGGTAACGGCTCGAGCACCGTCCAGCAATCCGGCACGGACCTCTTGCCCCTCGACGATGTCAATGCTGATAATCGTGGAGGAGGACCTTCTGCAGTTTTTGTAGTGAATGCCAACGAAACTTTGATAACAACACCAACTACTTCTACTACTACCACCACTAGTACGACCACCACTACCACCACAACAACAACTACGCCACCACCAACAACAACGGCTCCTCCATGTCCGAAAGGTAAGACATATTTCTATGAATGTCAGCTTTGAAATAGGGTCCAGATATGTCACATATATAAACCTCCCTTGAAAGATAAACCATCTTTGGACGTCGGGTTCTGTTTTTCATAAATTCAGAAGAGACGAAAAGACATGTCTTCAACTACAATAATACATTAGATTTAGAGGATTATTCTAGTTATATGGAAACCCATAGTAACGGCTTTGTTTCCTTCTTTCTCTTTACAGACTTCATCCTCTGCAAGAATGGGACAAGCTACTGGGGCGAGTGTTTGCCAAAGCGGGCACGATGTGATTCAAAGCCTGACTGCTCAGATGGATCCGACGAAGACCAATGTGATGAACTCGACTGTAGCGGCAACTTCCAGGTGTGTTCTTTTGATTGTACTTATCCGAACTAGTGATTAGAGGGTACAGGACTGAATCAGCGGTTAGGATAGTATTTAGAATTTTTGTGAATGCAAATTGGTATGAGGCTCTGATGGGTGGAGTTGTACATGTGGATGTGATTGGAAGTATCTTGTGATTATGGTTGTGTTTGAACTTGCGATCTGTGATGTAGAGATTCACAAGGTACAATGTAATTTTGGTTGAGGTTGTGATTCATTCAAAGTGTTGACTTGGCAACTGAATATACTTCTATATCCAGAGGTCACTGTACCAGCGGTAGTAGTGGTTTTGAAGCTAATGGGTGGGTAAGGCCCCGAATATATGTAGTTGTGATAAAAAAATTCATGCTGGGGTAGATAGAGCAACTAAAGCAACTACTACAGTGTACTAATCGCATTATTTCTATCAACTACTTGTCCGCGTAGCTATAATTTGGGATTCCACCGTGGTTTGTATAAGCAATGCATTAACAAGTGTCTTGTCTGGTGAGTATATATTCTTGTAGTTCCCTATCTTATGCTCGATAATGCTCTGTGGTAAATGTTATCCCCTTGTATTAAGAAAAGTAGATAAAGTGAAAAATAGCAATAGCTTTAGATTGAAAAATATTTCTTTACATAATTGTAACAGGATTTGCATATTCATCGGATGCCTACTTAATGAGATTATTCGTTTACATTTTGTAAACTCTTGCTTGGCATTTTTGTATACGGCTATGAAGAGGATTTATAGAAGGAGGCTCAATAGTCTATCTAGATTATATACACATGCTTAGCACCCTTACGTCATCGTCTCTTACAGAATTACATGTTTCTTTTACACTTCCAAATGAAATCCTTCATTATCTTTGAGTACATTTCTTGTAACCAAACATTTGCATAAGCTATACATAATTTGTATGTTTTGCAAGAATGTGCATGTGCTTTGCGTGAGTATGAGTATATGGTACAGAAATTTTATTTGGATGTGTTTTGCAGGAATATGTGCATGTAGTTTGTAGTCATATCATGTAGCGATTTGATATCTCTATGTATTTTTTCCTCGTATTTCACAGATTATGCTTACAGAACTACGAGTAGATTACACTTACTATTATGATTATTGGCTGGGAATGGGAAACACAGGAATCTTAATCTGAGTCTGTTCAAAGGAATGAAAAATCCTATCTGCTAAAGGTTAAATCTATACTCACCATAACCTCTCATCCCACTCCCACGCAGTGGGAAGTGAGAAACCCCTGGTAGTTAAACCTATAAATACGCGAAATTCCATTCGCAATTGAGTTCTTCTCGATGAGCTCGCCATATGAACGATTTAGATTAGCAGTGACAAATGTATATGTATTATATATGCAATGGTTGTATTTCAGTGTCGTAACGGCTACTGTATTCAGCGCCAGTATGTGTGTGATGGCATCAGACATTGTAAGGAGGGAGAGGATGAGGCACCATGTGGTACGTCACTTTCTCTTACTTGTTTTGTCTTTCCACTGAATAAAGGTGATCAGGATTCTTCTTTGAGTGGAGATTAGTCTCTAATCTTAAAAGAATGATGCGCGACTCAGGTCCGAAAGGGTGTTGCTAAAATCAGTGTAGAATTGCATAAGATATGGGATATCACTTAAAAACCACCATAATGCATAAAACATGCAGTCAGTACCTCCACATGGGGAATACATAAATGAATGTTTGAAGGTGAGACAGATGAGAGGAAAAGTTGGTAAGAAAACTCAAATTAAACCCGGAATACTAATATAATCTGACATGTCGACTTTACTCTGAAAAAGACGAAAGTCAAAACGTCGGATTATATTAGCGTTTCTTGTTCAACTTGAGTTTCCTTACCATGAATAAGAATCTAATTAAGAGGAAGTTGAAGTCACAAAGGACATCATAATATGAAAGAGGGGTCAGCCCACCTTGATCACCAACATCGTGAGGACCTAATATGTTTCCTTCCGCAGGCACGCAGTCCTGGCAGTGCACGCCAAGCGAATTTGCCTGCAAGAACGAGTCATCCCGTTGTCTGCCCAAAGACCTCCACTGTGACGGCCAACTGGACTGCCTAGATGGTTCCGACGAGACCAACTGCTCAAGAACGTGTAGCTTAGAGGACGAGTTCAAGTGTTCGGACGGGAAGTGCATTCCACACACTTGGGCCTGCGATGGTATCATTGACTGCGATGATGGAATAGATGAAGACAAAAGGAACTGTGGTAAGGAGGACTGATCCTGAGTTTGTTGTGGATTGTCCACATTACTGTGGGAAATTCTCATTAAGGTGGGGAGCCTTAGAAAATGCTTAAGGGTGCTGGTGTCTTCTCCTCTGCCACGCAGACATGACCCAACTTCACTTAGACTTCCTGGGGCATGGCTGGGTGGATACATAGAAAGCCATTGATCCTTTGCATTTAGAAGATAGTTCAGCAGTTATCGCTTGGTGGAAAGAATTCCTAAGGGTCAGTTAATCGAGCCGTTACCTCAAGTCTCTCTTGTAGGAGACCCACGGCCTCTAGATAACCGGCAACAGCCATCACATCAGCCCATAAGTCACTCGAGGAAGAAATATTGTGTTCTTTGGATATGGCAAGGATAATCACTGGCCGAGCAGGTTAGAGCGTCGTTACTTGCGGCGGAGATCAAAGTAATGGTGGTTCGAACCCTGCCACCGGCGAGTTGAGCTAAGGGCATGATTCCTTAAATTCCACGCTACAAAGTTCTCTGTAAGGAGTATCGTCCTAGCCTTCTGATAGGGGGTGTTTGTGACGTTAAACCGAATCATGGATATGGTAAGGGTGGATATGGGAAGGTATTAGGTGTTCTGTGTTTTCTGTGTTCTGTGTTTTCTGTGTGATGCTTGCATCTAGGGCAGTTTGCTTCTGTCGCCAGGCCTCATTTGTGCTGATACTGTAATGAAACTATCGGTTGTTTTAAGAGAAGGTTAGATGATTTAATGGATGGGAATGATAGGTGGTCATGGACATGGAACTGCCTAGTGTAGGCCTTATGGCCTCTTGCAGTCTCATTCATTCTTATATTCTTATGGTGATGTGAACACTTCGTGTACCAAAGAACTAAGGATTTTCTAAAGAGAAAAACCTTCTATTCAGGAAGATATCTATACACTAAGAGGTGCAGGTAGTGTTTTTATGATATAAGATCTCATAAAAATTGCTGAAGGTCAAGTGCACAGTTCAAACCCATTTCATTTCTGGACAATCCATAAGTCGTGCAGTGTACATTCGAAGTCACAGAAGTGTGCCATGTGTGTTCATGTGTGTAACGACTATACTTGGCCTCAAATGCCCAGGAATGAGTGGAATTTGGAGTAACAGTGAGTAACAGTGCATATGCTAATCTCCATGTACACACTCGACCGCACAGAAACTCAAGTATACGAGGACAGGCTTCGGCACCTTAACTTACACTCTCTGGGGGGTGATCTAATAGAGGTGTTCAAATGGATCAAAGGCTTTAACACGGGTGACGCAAACAAGGTCATCATATTAAGACAGCAGGGCAGGACTCGCAGTAATGGGTTTAAATTGGACAATTTTAGATCTAAGAAGGAAATAGGCAAGAAATGGTTTTCCAGTAGAGTGGTCAACGAATGGAATAGACTTAGTAACCATGTAGTGAGCGATGGAACTATCGATTATTTTAAGGGAAGATTAGATACCTTTATGGATGGGGATGACAGATGGTAATGGACAAGGAACTACCTAGTGTAGGCCTTATGGTCTCTTGCAGCCTCCTTCATTCTTATGTTCTTATGTTCTAAAGTTATAACAAATACACAATTATACGTGCAATGCGCATCTAGACTCAAGTAGATTCCAAACTGCAGAGGAGTGAATACCGTCCAGAGATATTTAAAGGGTTTAAAATAAGTCATATAAATTTTATGTACAAACAAAAGAGAAAGAAAAAGGAGAGACAGGCTATTCTAATTCTAATTCAGGCTTGTAAAACTTTAAATGGCAAATGTACACATACTTTCTTGTTCTGATTTGTGAACCAAAAGGAAAAAAGGGAGGGGAGGAGAAAGAACGAGGATTAATTCAGACCTACAAGAACAGTAGAACGAACGAGACTGCAAGAGACCATATGGCCTACACTAGGCACTTCCATGTCCATTACCACCTATCATCCCCATCCATGAAGATATCTAACCTTCTCTTCAACATAACATAAAAATGGAGGAGATTGCAAGAGACCATAAGGCCTGTACTAGGTAGTTCCATGTTTATTACCACCTATAATCCCCATCCATGAAGTTATCTAATCTTCTTTTAAAACAACCAACAGCTTCAGCGCTCACTACAAGATTACTATGTCTATTCCATTCGTTAGTCACTCTATTGGTAAACCAATACTTGACTATTTCTTTCTTAAATACATTCCTGCGAGTCCTACCCTATCATCTTAATATGATGACCTTATCTGCATCCCCCTTGTTAAAGCCCTTGATCCATTCGAACACCTCTATTAGATCAGCCCGCACTCTACGTCTTTCCAGAGAGTGTAAATTAAGGTGCCTAAACCTGTCCTCTTTAGGTAAATTTCTAAGCTCATGTATCATTTTGGGCATTTTCTTCTATACTTGACTCGGCAAGAATACACACAAAAGCTCTCTTTCCCTCACAGGCTGCAAAGGGCTCGATGAACTCCGCTGCAACGTCGGAGGTTGCGTGGCGCCCTTCCAACTGTGCGATGGCATCGGCCAGTGCCCCGACGGGTCCGACGAATGGAACTGCCTCAGGATCGACAACAGCACCAGCCAGTTACAAGTCAGGTAAGTCTTCACCTAGAAGCGCCAGGAGAGAAGCGCTAGTGAACTGTACTCATGGTGAAGAGTAGCCGGAAGTGGTTAAACCGAGATGGGCTGAAGTAAGAGAGTATTTATTTATTTATTTTTTGTAAGGAAAGACCCTTAGTAATTGTACATAATTAAGCTCCTCCGACACATTTCCTCAAAGTATAACTTCACTTGTGATCAATGCTGGATAAGTGTCAGCACGTGAGTAGTAGTAGTTGTGTATGGTATTTCTCACACCTCCAAATTCAAAGTCATAGTCCAGTTGATGAAGGGCTCGCTAGCTTCATGTACTGTCCCGTATCACCCCGGTATCGCTGTGACTGGACAGTTTAACACAAGATGGTCTGTGTCCTGTGGGGATGCATGGCGTGATGGGTATATAGGGAATTCATGACAGTCCCATCGATGCAGGTTGACCTCACTGTATTAGCTTATATCTATGTACGAAAGACTTTCCCCTCCTTATAGGGGATGTAGCCAAGTCAAAATGCACGTAGTACCCACTCCCACCCATTCCACTCCCATCCACCACCCTCTCATCTTAGCTTCTTAGCTGTATAGTTTCACTTGTAGTCAATGCTGGATTGGTGTCGACGCGTGAGTGAAGCGACGCGATCCTCAGGAGAATCCCTACCAATGATGATGTTGACGTACCCACAGGGACATTACCGGCCGCTGGGCTGCCGTCTGTGCCGACAGCTGGACCTCGGAATGGAGTGACTCGGTGTGTCAGCAGCTGGGCACAGAGGGCTCCCTCACCTTCCAGGTGAAGAAGATGCAGGAGGAGGTTTCTGGAGCTACGGTCCGACTCAACGAGGCTGACGAGCCCGGTTCGAGGAAGACCTTGCCTGTGTCCCTCAAGGCTGGGAAGTGTAAGAGCGACTCCCTCACCCATCTCACTTGTGACATCAGAGGTGGGTCAGAATTCTGGTGTTTATATCATATAAGAACAACTCTTCCCTTTACTACTCAAAGACTCCACATCTTCTTTTGATACGTTCCTGTGGTGAGGGGACAAGAATACCTCTACCGTGTTTCCATATATAATGGGGTGGATCGAAGGGACTGGGAATTCCTCTTTCTGTATGCTCCTCCTGCGAAGAGTTAAGGTAAGGACTTGGATCCCCGAAATGCAACTATTAGTACTACATCGTCCTTCCCTCCTACAGAGTGTGGTCGGTGGGAAGCAGAGGATCCTGCGGCTATCCAACCCCTCCCAGGCCAACAACAACCTCAGACCGATGCCACCAACAGTGGCACCCTCACTCACTGGCCCTCCTTGGCACTTCTTATCCACACTGAAAATCCAAACCTCAAGTGTCCGGCTTCTATAGTGACGGCATCCTGGGTCCTCACGGCATATTCATGTCTTTTGAAATTGTAAGTTTTGTTGTTGTTCAAAGACATTTACTTGTGTTTGTCATTTAGCCTAACTGTCGAGATGTGTCTAGATACTGAAACGAGTATGAATACATGTGAGGACGGAGCCTTCATTGGTATGAAGCTTCGTACTTGATAAAGCTGCAGGAAGCAAAACACCATACCAATAAAGGCTCCGTCCTCTCATAGTGGTATTTATTTCGATAGACTTGTCGGTAACTGCCAATTTCATACAATATGAACACATGTCATGTGACAACCCTTGCCTTGATAAAAGAGGAAAACTCAAAAACAAAAGATGGTAACCGAAGTTGTTTCTACTCAAACGAAGTAGCAAAAGCAAGTAGCATACTAGCCTAGTATGCCGCCACTTTAATATAGGGTACTCGGTTCGGATTCTTTCACGAGTTGTCTAGGCTCGTAATGAATGAACCCGAGTTTGAAACCTGAGGATTTTCGTCAGAATATTTATTCTCTGCAGCCGAAAGTGATTTGATTTATGTTGTTGTCAACCCAACTCCAAGGAAGAATCAAATTAATTTTTTACTTGATTCGTTTTCGAACTGCAATTCCTTGTAGCTTTGAACTGCGTTACCATCCACGTGATCATAGCATAGGAGCTAAACGCCTCACTAGATCCCCTTTTCTTATGTTTTCCTTGCCCATAAGCCATTACAACGCAAGTTCACCGTCTTTCACGACCTCACTCTTACAGATCGAGTCGGCAGAAACCTCAACCGTACCACTGGAAACTCGTGGCGGGCAGAGGCGCCCCTCGCCTGAGCGGCAGCGACGTCCAGGTGATTCTTACGGTACGCCTAGTGCCCTTCCCGGGAGCTCGCAGGCGCGGGGGCATATGGCAGGGCGACGCCGCTCTGCTCAAACTCAACGACCCCCTCGTCCTGGCGAAGTCGTCGGCTGCAGCCGTCTGCGTCCCCAGCCCGGAGAGGAACCTTACCGCAAGTGCCGAGGTGCCGTGCGTCTTTGCGAGCTGGACGAAAAACGATCCGGGAGGTATGGGTGGCGTTGATGTTCTTTTAGCATAACGGTCCGTACTAGTTACCGGATATTTATATAACAAAAGCCTTCATTCTGGACGGGATAAAGATTCCAAACCCCCCCCCCCATCCTTGGTGGTATATATGTTTAAGAATGAGAGCAGCAGAAAGGAGGTATAAGATAGATAAAAAAAGCCAACATTCTCCCTTTAAGTGGAGGTTAACCTCCAATAATAAAAAAATGCTCCGTAGTTCTGGTCCGTAGGGTTGTCACAAAACCCTCCCCATACGGGGGGTCACTGATTGAATCCTCCTTTCCTTTCCCTGCAGGCGACACTGCCCTCCGGCACTCCATAAACTACCTGAGTGGGGGTTGGGTGAGCTCGGAGGTGTGTAATCACACCCACTACCCGGGTCTCCTCTCTTCGGGTCATCTCTGCGCGAAGTTCCCGGACCTGGAGAGAACTCCTTGTCATGTAAGTGTCTGGGTGTTCGGGAAATGGGGTACTTATCAGCAGGGAGGCCCCCTGCAAAACGAACGTCAGAGAGAGTTGTCTCACCTGCCACTCGCCTTCAGATCCCATCAACACCATCACCCTCATTCGGGCCCAAGATTTCACAGTAACAAATGTGACTATTTTTCATTAATTCTTTTTACGTAGATTTTACAACCAGATACTGTTCCCTAGACTCACATTAATACAACATAGACAACAGTTCGACGTTTCCTCCCAGAGAGATATATAGGAGGTCCAGGGGATCGTTGCTGGGTACTGTGGGGCTGCGGGTTTCCAGTTAGTGAAGCACGAGGCAACAATTATCATCATCGTTGTTATTCATTTACTCATGCATCCCTTTCTTCATTCATTCGTTTATCTAGTTTTTTTTTAACTTATCCATTTATCCATTAATTTGTATCTACCCGATTATCTCTAAATGAACAGATTGATTCATCATTTGATCGACCGATTCCTTTGTGTGTTTATCTAAATGATAATTCATATGTTTGAGAATGTGGATTCCTCTTCAGCTCCGTATTAAAACATATGTATGTTCTGCAGGAGAGTGAGGGTAGCCCGCTTATGTGCTTCGACGCCCAAACATCCTCCTGGAAGATGGAAGGCCTCCTCACACATAACGCCCATTGCCAAGGCGCCATTCACCCGCCCATCTTCACCACCATGCATTCCCTCCAGCCTTGGCTCTACAACACCATCGGGCTCTCCCAGTTACCAGAAGCATCTGTCTACCGGGCGAAACCGGCCCAGCTCACCTCCGCACAGTCGAAGTCTCTCTCGGGGCCGCCGCCGCCGCTCCCACAGCAGGCAGCTCCTCTCGAGGTTGGTCCTGCTGACGCCATGCATAGTGATGCTGTCAGTATTGATGGTCACGAGGTCTCGGCCAGTGCAGCCGCTGGACCGTCGGGCGCCAACGAACGGCTTCTGGAGACTTCGTTCTTGCCGAGTTCGCAAAACGAAGATACCGCGAAGTTGGAAGGCTCTGAGACCGATCGCACAGAAAGCCACAATACGAAGTTATAGCGACGGTAGGAATAGATGTTATTATCAAATTTATTTTTTTGAGTGCCTTAGCTTTGTGCCATAGGTGAGTTCGAGGAACGTCGGGTGGGCGAAGAGAAAAAGAGAGAGAGAGACGAAGTGTCATGCCATCGACTTCGAAAGTCTTGCTTCTCGTCTTGGCCGCAAAGGGGGTACTGCATAGTCCGACGTGGTCGCAACAGAGAGATTGGAGGGTTCCTAAAGTAATAAAATAGTGTGGAGGTGATGGTGACGGTCATGTGGAACACTGAAAGGTTCTCAATGACGGTCGGACACGGATGATGAAAATAAGTGGAAGCACAAAGTGAAAAACAACATCAATATTTGCCGTAGCGTCCGTATACTGACGACTACTTAGACAACTCCCGTGTGATTCTATGGTCAGAGGGATAAACGGAGACGCAGATAATACGAATTTAGTGAAGTGAGTCAAAGGTTGTAGTTACAGTGATCTGTGAAAAAACATAACGAAGGCATCCTGTGTATACTAAAAGAACAAACAGGCCATACAGCTTTTGTGTTTATGGCTTCAAAACCTGCTTATCTCAGTAGCTAGACTCTTAATTTCAAGTAGGAAGACTTACACTATTTCATTTAGATCATCAGGAAAACATAAACTATGGTGTACAGATAAAAGAAAGCAGAAATTATACAGACAGTTGCATGACGTCGGCTATACACAAGCCACGCAAATGACATCACAAATTACGTCAACGTCAAAAAAGTAACCTTGTGAGTCAGGAAGTTCCTACAGACTAAACAACAATCTTCTACAACCTCAGCATGCTCACAAGTCCCTCTGAAGCAGACCTTCTGAGGGTGTCGTGATTAGAAGTACAAGTTGTATTTGTTTCGTTTGTTCCCAAAGACTGAAAGTTGAAAAGTTCGAATGTTACTGAAACAGGATCGAGGAAAAGTGGAAAAGGAATAGGAAAGAATGTTCTGCCTCGGTGATAGATCATTATGTGTATAATTATTTGTATCCATATAAGAATATGTGTAAATATACCCACCCTCGCATACATGCACACACACGTGAACACACACATACATTTAAAAACATACATATACACATACACATGTATATATAGTTATATATACACATATATTCTTATATATACACATATACTTATTTGTATGCAGATATATGCATACACATATTTATTCATGTATGTCAGTAATTGTTGGAACCAGTTACAAGGAGGATGTAAAATCTGTAAGTCTGTCTCACAAGTTTGGTGCTCCTACGGTTGTAAGAAAATCTTGCCATGGCAATAAACAAGATAAATAAGATGAGGAAGAAGAGGGAATAAAGACGGTAAAAGACACTCTTTCTTTGGGTATTTTGTAAATTGTGGTAAGAATGCAAACCGGAGAACAAAAGACTCGATGGATCATTTCGAAACAAAGACTTGACGTCAAAAGTGGAAGGGGAAGAGCTTCTGCTTGAGTGTCTGCAGGTGTCTGTAAATTTTTATGTGCTTCAAGAGAGATCATGTAACCTTGGACGAACTTACTTTATCAAACGTCATCTACCATAGGTTGTTTGTCCAAATGCCACAGTGCCTCTAGTTTATTCTTCGTATGTATTTTTTTTTACAGAAAGTTAAAACAGATTTGACGTCAAAGAGTTACAAAAAACTCACTAATCACTGTACCGGTGCGTCCAAAAGTCTGTACTGTATTATCGTCAATTCATGTTCTTGTATACTTGAAGAAGAAAAAGAACGTTTCTATTTTGTCATCCTGTTGAGATCTATAAAGGTCTTTTGAGTTATACTATGTCTTGAAAGCATATCGGTACACCTAAGGTTCTATTTATCATACCTAAGTCTGCTCACTAGTGCCTTATAACCCATTCTTGATAAGTGAGTGGTCTGTGGAAGGACGGCTCTGGAGACGCACATTCTTTCGAACTCAAGAGTCGAAGTGAGGTCTCTATCACTTCTTTGGTTCTTCGGTAGAGGAATGGCTCCGGGGACGCACACCCTCTCGAACTCAAAGTCGAAGTGAGACCTCCATCCCTTCTTCGCTCTCACAAAAGACGCTCGTTCTCTCTTCTGAAGATGTCAGAAACTCCAGCTCGTCCTCCTTGTTAGTTCTGGACAAGGTGATCCTCGAACTAAGGAGTCTTCGGCTTTTACTCTTCGAATTTTCGAGACTCTTCTCTCTCGAAGTAAGCCTCAGTCTGTTTTTCTCCTCATTCTTTTACTGTTCCTGTATTTTTTCTATACTATAATACCCTCTTCTCCTACTTCCTTACACCATTGTCTTTATAATTTGTCATTAGTTTAGTGGAAAAAGTGATAGGAAAATACCGGCTGGACCAGGATCACTATATTACTAACGTTTCGGCTACAAGTCTTCTTCAGAGTCTGAAGAAGACTTGTAGTCGAAAAGTCAGTGATATAGTGGTCTTGATCCAGCCCGTCTTTTCCTACCACTTCTTCCACTCAGCTGTCTCACCTTTATACATTTGGTATTAGTATTACTGAAGGAGACTAGTCTTCATTTTCTAACATTCTATTAGACCTCTATAAAGAAAAAATCCATTTCTCTCATACTCTGACTTTTACCCTTTTCTTCTTAAAATCGCCTTGGCTGTCCAAGCACAAAGGTCAAAGGTGGCAGCGCCCTCTGGGGTAAGCTCTCCACCTTCTCCTTGAACCTCCGCACTATTTCTCGAGTCTTCACTCCGGATAACGAGACGGATTTATCGTTATCGTCATTGTCATGGGTGCGAGACATAGCGCTGAAGTCCATAATTACATGTGATACTAAATGAGGTGATTATTTATTGATTGCGTATTTATCTTGTAGTTATTCTTAGTTCTGCATTTGTTATTGAAGAGACCCCTTTGGGGAGGGGGAGAACAAATCATATATCAGTTTGTTCAAAACTAACCCTCCTCCCTACATAGAACAGATTGTAGTAAATTGTTTCTCTTTTTTCTCTCTCTTTTATCGGTTGTATAACGTCCAAAGTATTAGATAG
>NC_134785.1:44663266-44680766 GCF_046742065.1 Oratosquilla oratoria
TCAGTAGTTGTATACTGAAGTCGTGTTACGTTGTTTGTAATTAGTCTGTAACGAAAGAGAAAAAAATAAATAAACTTTGTCATATATTATTATTCCTCCGATGCCAAAACACCATTACTGCGTTTGTGTCATCCGGTGCCATCACGGTTTCCTTAATAAAACCACAACAACTTCGTTATCGTTGTTTTCGTACAACCTCATCACCAGTGTGTGATCTAGTGTAGAAGTAATATTTTGAATAAGAGATGAATTTATGAAAAAGCGGCTTCCCGCAATTGATGGGGATTTGCCCTAACGGGGATTTCTCATTTCCCATTAACGATTTTGGCCAAAAGTCATAGCTCGCCTTAGGGTCTTTCGGGATAATTTTTGCCGTTTGCTCCTATTTGGCCCCCATCTCACTCAAAGGTCCAGGGCCAAGAGGCCACCTGCGGATTTCAGTTGGACACTTCTCAAGCCAAATGTGGTAGCGCCAGAGTTGGAAAGGCAAAAATCCACCTAGGGCCTCAAATTTGGCTGTGCCCCCAAGAGCATACGCCCTTGGGTCCAGGTTCCTCATATGTACCTCACAGTGCACGACTTTCTACCTCTTGGGCATGTTAGGGCCAGATCCAGTACCCGAAGCGCAAGTAGGGTCCTTGGTCCTACTTCGGAGACGTGGGCGAGGAAGAGGTACCCTCTGTCGATGACGGGCCAGTTGACCTCCTTCATAATTGGGTAGAGGGTCAAGCAGAGCACCTCAGCACAATAGCCTCAGCTGCCACTTGCTGGCAAAGAAAGAATGAAAGAAAAAACATTTCAAAGTGAAACTTGATACTGGAGGGTTCCATTGAGGTTGTTTTTGCCACTAAAACTCAGTCGTCACATGAATTTATTCTAGTCGGACTCTTCGACGATGGGAGTTTCCCTCAGCTGAATAAGGTCAGAATAATGAGTACTATAAAGATAGTCGAGAAGAGATGTACTGTCCGCCTCCATATTCGAAAAATAGCCAAGAAACATACATTTTAGTCTCAAAATTTAAATCTAATACCATGGGTGGAAGCTGTATAAAGTCTTGTTGATGGAGAATCAAGTCACCAACCATTCTGGACTGTTCAGTTCATGACGAGTTTGGAAAGAGAAATAAATAAATAAACAACTATACAAAACACGTAAAAGCAAGAAGTTAAAGTAACTAATTCTCAGACACCTCATTTTATTAATTATATGTCTAGTCAACTGTATTTTAAAATTTAAAGTTGCGAAATATACGTTACACTTTTGGAATATAAGTACCCGCCCTTTGCGCATGCGCGATTTAGTCGCCGCCCAATTTGATAGACGACGCGAGTAAGCAAAAGTTGAGGACTGTTAACTTTGTGATGTTTTTTTTTTTTGTGTCGATTATAAAAGTTGTCTAGTGCCTTTGTAATGACTGGATTTTATCAAACAGTTGTTAAATTTTAAACTTTATTTAAATTCTAATTTACTCTCTCTTTATGTCGTTATTTAACCGGTCATCTAAGGAAGATAGCCCACTGGGGCGTTCAGTAAACAACGATGCACATTAATCAATAGGAATAACGAGGGGAGTGAGTGCAGTGTGGCCAACGTTGCTCACTGTACGCTGGGTCAAAAACTAGTGATAGGGAAAGAGATTAAGGCCTAGAGATGCTCATCCATACTTAGTTCTGTCGTGTCGAAAACGCTTTGGTTTTTTCATGGCCGGTGGATACAGAGTAGGTAACCCACTCACCTTATCATAGATAAACTCAATCCAAGTGCCTAAATTTTGTATCACACTACCTGTAAGTTTCATCATGTGCTAGTGAATTTAATAAGAAAACAAGACTGGTCCGTGATCCTTGTTGAAATTAAAACCAATTGTATTTAACCACCTGTTGGTTATGACCGTCTCCGTTAAAATTACTTTTTTCTTTAATCACATCAATAATCACACCTTCCTAAGCTACTCTGTCTACGTTTTATCATTATTTAAAGTGTATCAATGGAGAGAGAGAACAAAAAATAAACGACAAAACAAAAAGGGTGGGGAGGGAGACGTAGAATTACTGATATGTTATGACTAGCTCCGTTAAATGACGCTTCAGTGGATGGCAATCCCCCACGTCTTCGACCGATTCTGATTACTTTGGACCGCGACTTAATATTTTACATATTCGTATCTAAGCCGATTTAATTTAATCGAGGTGTTTATAGTGATATAATTCCGGTGATATTGAAACTACACAGTTTTCTATCTTTTCGACGCGGAATTTTTGTAAATAGTCGAAGGCGTGAAACTGGGATTCTCCAGGTTTAGTACAAGTGTGCTAACCATGCTGGGTATGTTTTAGGTACGAAAACACGAAGGATGCGCGCTCCATCCAAGTCACGTAGGCTTGGAGAATAAAAGGGAGGAAATGGGTATACCTTTTATAACATGACCATGAACAATTACATTATATATATATATATATATATATATATATATATATATATATATATATATATATATATATATATATATATATATATGCAAAGTAGACCACTTGGAAAAAGAAACTAACGAAGCAGAGCGCTTTCGTATATTACATCTTCAGTACTTGTTGCACTGAAGATGTAATATACGAAAGCGCTCTGCTTCGTTAGTTTCTTTATCCAAGTGGTCTACTCTGCATAAGTGAACACACGTACCCGTGTTCTTATTAGCATAATATATATATATATATATATATATATATATATATATATATATATATATATGTGTATATATACATATATGTATATATATATACTGTATATATATATATATATATATATATATATATGTGTGTGTGTGTGTGTGTGTGTGTGTGTGTGTGTGTGTGTGTGCGTGTGTGTGTGTGTGTTTATATACATACATATATGTTTATATCTATATGTATATATATATATATATATATATATATATATGTTTATACGCACACACACACACATATATATATATATATATATATATACATATATATATATGCAAACATACACATATATGTTTATATATATATATATGTATATGTATATATGTATATATATATATATATATATATATATATATATATATATATATATATACGTGGAGTTAAAAACGACAGCATTGTTGTAGTTCAGTTTTTTCTTCGTATTCTCGATTTTCCTGATAAGAGATTTTCCATTAACTGGGTGAATTGAAACTAGGTCTCTATAATCTTCCATTTGTTCTTATTTGACATCGACGTTTCGTCTTAAACAAGACATTATCAAGATATAACTGAAATAACAAAAATTACATGGTAACAGTAAAGGTACTAGACAATATCAAGATATAACTGAAATAACAAAAATTACATGGTAACAGTAAAGGTACTAGACAATATCAAGATACAACTGAAATAACAAAAAATTACATGGTAACAGTAATAATAAAGGTGACAAATTTGTAAAAATAAATACGAAGACTTACATACAGGTATTTAAAGAGAGGAAGAAGGGTGTGATAATCCAGAGATGACAGAAGTATATATACCTAAGATCAGGTCAGACGAAGGGGGGGGGGAGGGACAGACAATAAGGACCTCAGAGGTCAAGGGTAAGGGGTTGGGGTTGGGGGGAGGGTTAGGCGGGTGCGGTCACCGAGGGTGGGGGAGGAGGTGGAGGTGAAGGGAGAGAGAGAGAAGGGGTAGAGGGGGAGGGGGGATTTTTATTTCTAAATAATGGGATAGAAGAGATTACATTGCATTGAATGTTAATAACCGGAGTTTTGTCCTTAATGTGGAAGGCTTCGAGTAGTTGTAGTCTCCTAGGGTCATTGCTCGATCCAATAATTTTGGTGTTGTTGATCAAATCATCTCTCCTGAGTGCAGCGTTATGGGAACTCCTATGGTGTTCTTTGATTGCTCCCTCTTGTAGGTGGAAAGTTAGGCGACGGCTGACTTTACATCTAGTAAAACCAATGTAGGAATGGGGGAGGAAATTACAATTTCCTGTAGAACATTGATATTGGTATACTACATTAGTTTTAGATGTGAAGTCCGATCACTTTGACAAATTGTTTGTCATGATCAGGGAGGAAGTTTTTGGATTTTTATAATAGATGAGAACTCTGATTTTGTTGTTCTCATTTGTAGGAAGGCAATTTTTATGAATGATGTCTCTGATGACTTTTTCATCTTTCTTATAATTACTAGTGAAGGTGTTTCTGTAGTAAATGTTAATGAAGTTATGCTTTTGTGGTTCTTTGATTGTGAAATGGGATTCTAGCATTTTGGAGGTAACAGAATCAAAGTCAGTGTTAGAATACTCATTATTTGTGAGCATCTGCCTCAGGTGTTGAAGGTCACTATGTAAAGCTTGCCATGAGGAACATACCGATATGGCTCTTTTTATATATGCTCTAATGACACCTTTTTTGTAGTTGTCTGTGCACTCGCTCTTGCTATTCATGCACTTATCCACCCACCAACTTGGATAAGTGCATGAATGGCAAGAGCGAGTGCACAGACAACTACAAAAAAGGTGTCATTAGAGCATATATAAAAAGAGCCATATCAGTATGTTCCTCATGGCAAGCTTTACATAGTGAACTTCAACACCTGAGACAGATGCTCACAAATAATGGGTATTCTAACACTGACTTTGATTCTGTTACCTCCAAAATGCTAGAATCCCATTTCACAATCAAAGAACCACAAAAGCATAACTTCATTAACATCTACTACAGAAACACCTTCACTAGTAATTATAAGAAAGATGAAAAAGTCATCAGAGACATCATTCATAAAAATTGCCTTCCTACAAATGAGAACAACAAAATCAGAGTTCTCATCTATTATAAAAATCCAAAAACTTCCTCCCTGATCATGACAAACAATTTGTCAAAGCGATCGGACTTCACATCTAAAACTAATGTAGTATACCAATATCAATGTTCTACAGGAAATTGTAATTTCCTCCCCCATTCCTACATTGGTTTTACTAGATGTAAAGTCAGCCGTCGCCTAACTTTCCACCTACAAGAGGGAGCAATCAAAGAACACCATAGGAGTTCCCATAACACTGCACTCAGGAGAGATGATTTGATCAACAACACCAAAATTATTGGATCGAGCAATGACCCTAGGAGACTACAACTACTCGAAGCCTTCCACATTAAGGACAAAACTCCGGTTATTAACATTCAATGCAATGTAATCTCTTCTATCCCATTATTTAGAAATAAAAATCCCCCCTCCCCCTCTACCCCTTCTCTCTCTCTCCCTTCACCTCCACCTCCTCCCCCACCCTCGGTGACCGCACCCGCCTAACCCTAAGGACCTCTGAGGTCCTTATTGTCTGTCCCCCCCCCCCTTTGTCTGACCTGATCTTAGGTATATATACTTCTGTCATCTCTGGATTATCACACCCTTCTTCCTCTCTTTAAATACCTGTATGTAAGTCTTCGTATTTATTTTTACAAATTTGTCACCTTTATTATTACTGTTACCATGTAATTTTTTGTTATTTCAGTTGTATCTTGATATTGTCTAGTACCTTTACTGTTACCATGTAATTTTTGTTATTTCAGTTATATCTTGATATTGTCTAGTACCTTTACTGTTACCATGTAATTTTTGTTATTTCAGTTATATCTTGATAATGTCTTGTTTAAGACGAAACGTCGATGTCAAATAAGAACAAATGGAAGAATATAGAGACCTAGTTTCAATTCACCCAGTTAATGGAAAATCTCTTATCAGGAAAATCGAGAATACGAAGAAAAAACTGAACAACTACAACAATGCTGTCGTTTTTAACTCCACGTGTATTACTGAGAATCTGCTCCCCCCTTTACTAATATATATATATGTTTACACACACACATACACACACACATATATATATATATATATATATATGTATTTATATATATACTATATATATATATATACAGTATATATATATGTATGTGTGTGTGTGTGTGTGTGTGTGTGTGTGTGTGTGTGTGCGTGTGTGTGTGTGTGTGTGTGCATGTGTGAGTGTGTATGTGTGTGTGTGTTTGTGTATATACATATAAATATATGTATATATATATATATACATATATATATATATATATATATATATATATATATATATATATACAAACATACACACACACACACACACACACACAAAGAAAACCCAGCACTACACTTTCACATACAATTGCGTATCATATGATACATATACAATAAATGAATCTATAATGTGTTACGAAATTACCTGTCTGTTTTGTTTGGGAATAAAGAAGAAATAGATAAATGCAGGTAGGGCAAGTCAACACAATGACGTCTAGAACAATCGCACCACAAACGTAAGTACTGTATATAGCCTCTTACTTGATCAATAACATTGATGCAATATATTGAATTAGTTCTCCCTGATTCCATCAATATTATTCATATAGTGTCAGTTGTATTATGTAATATGATTTGATAAGTAATGTTATTTATCATGGAGGACCCGTTTATTAACACATTGATTTATATATATATATATATATATATATATATATATATATATATATATATATATATATATATATACATATATATATATACATATATATACATATATATATTATATATATATAATATATATATATATATATATATATATATGTGTGTGTGTGTGTGTGTGTGTGTGTGTGTGTGTGTGTGTGTGTGTGTGTGTGTGTGTGTGTGTGTGTGTGTGTGTGTGTGTGTGTGTGTGTGTGTGTGTGTATTCACTTGTATTCACTTGGTCTTTGGATCACGTGTTGGAGTCGTGATCGACAGCTATTTCCCTCCTGGAAGAGAGCTCAGAGCTCGTAGGTCCGATCTATGGGTAATGCTATGACCTTGCACACACACACACCCCCAACTCCCCGCCCACGAGAGTTGGAGTAACACCCCTCAGCGCTGCGATACTGATATTATTTCAGCCCCGGGCGAGGATCGAACCCGGACCTCCGTAGTGGCAGGCCAGAGCTCTAACCACAGCGCCATGAGAGGTGTGTGTGTGTTTGTGTGTGTGTATTTATATAATGTATATATATATGTATATATATATATATATATATATATATATGTATATATATATATATATATATACACATGCATGTATATACATATATATATATATGTACATACATATACCAAAGGCTTTTTCCCCCTTACACGGGAGGTAGCCAAAAGAAAAAGGCATAGGAACTACTCCCACCCATTCCAACCCGTACATACTCCACTTTCCTTTACCCTTTTCCCTCCCTCTTATCTTGGCACCTCCTGGATGACGGGTCAGCCCTGCATCTTGTCCACTGCCCTGGGTCAGAAGCAGTGTCGCAAGAACAGCACATTCACAGCAAGGCTGCTTCATTTATTTGGTGCCCCCCCCCCTCTCCGTCCCCTCATGCAGAAAAAAAGAAGACGGGGAGAAATGCCTTCGGGCTGTATCAAATTATTTCTCATACATACTTCCTTACCTCCCATCCCCCACCCTTCTCCATTCACCCCTTCTTCTGTCCTCTTCGTCCTTCCTCAACAGACATTCCTCTATTTCCCAATGTCCCTTTTACCCCATCCATCCATCTCATCCTTGGACGCCCTCTCATGTTCACTCCTTCCACCTCTGCCTTCCACACCTCTTTTATTAATCTTTCTTCACTCATTCTTTACATGTGTCCAAACCATCCTAATACTCTTTCATCAACCCTATCTCCCAACTCCCTCTCCACCCCTGTTCTCCTCCACACCTCCTCATTTCTCACTCTATCTAGCCTAGTAAGCCCTATCATACTTCTCAGACATTTCATCTCAAACACATTCAAACTCCTCTCTTCCTCTCTTATGTTCTATGTTTCTGCCCGGTACAGTGGTTTCGGCACAATAACTCCTTCATACAATCTCCTCTTATTATCCATTCCCAAATGTCTATTTCTCATTATACTTTTTAATCCTCCAAGGCATTTACTCGCTTCTCTCAATCTACATTCTACCTCAACCCCTACTCCTCCCATTCCTGCTACATTCACACCCAAGTATCTAAAACTATCCTTTTCTTCCAGTCTCTCTCCCTTAATACTCACTTCCAGCCTGCTGTCACTCTCTCCCTTTGTACATCTCATCAACTTACATTTATCTCCGGCTTCCTTCTTTCGCACACCTTTCCAAACTCTGTCACTACTTTCCTCAATCCCTCCTCTGATCCTGCTACAAGCGCAGTGTCATCAGCAAACAACAGTTGGCTTATCTCCCACTTTTCTCCATTTTCCTTAACCATCTCCAACCCCCGACCCACTAAGAAATACCCTTGGATTCACCTCTCGCACCACCCCATCTATGTATAGATTGAACAGCCAGGGCGACATAACACATCCCTGACGAAGCCCCACCTCTATCTCAAACCACTCACTCTTGACTACTCTTAACAGCTTCAATCCTATCTCATATATCTGCAATACCTCTCACAGTGCCCTCCTGTCTATCCTGTCTTAAGCCTTTTCCAAATCCATAAAAGCCAAAAAAAAAAACATTACAAAGGATTACAAAGGCGGAGCATGCCGACAGGAGACCTTTTGATCCATATCTAGGTCGGGTGCAAAAAAAAAAAAAAAAAAAATCATATTAATAATAAAATAATAAATAAAAACTATAATAATGTAAATAACAAATTAAATACATAAATAAATGCATAGGTATAGTTAAAATAATAAACAAACACGTAAATAGTAAATAATAATAAATTGATATATAACTAATAATAAATGAAAATCAGACAGACAAATGATAACAAAACAGGAACAAATAATATAAGATAAATTATAATCATTACAGCATCTTACTTAGGTATTTATCTAAATGATTCTTAAAGCTTGGAACTGAACTACATTGCAGTACCTGTGCAGGAAGTTTATTCCATTCATTAACTACACGGTTGGCAAAGTTGTTTCTACCTACTTCCAAATTGAATCTATTTCCGGACAGTTTGAGACCATTGTTTCTTGTCTGATTCTCATTCAATGTGAAAATTTTGTCACTTTTGATGTTGTCAATTCCCTTTAAAATCTTAAAGACCTGTATCAAGTCACCTCTGAGTCTACGCTTTTTTAGGGAAAACAGATTCATGTGCTTTAGTCGATTTTCGTATGATTTATTTTTGATATTTGGAATCAGTTTTGTGGCTCGCCGTTGTACTCTTTCCAGTCTGTCAATGTCTTTAACGAGATTCGGTGACCACACGGAAACAGCATACTCCAAATGCGGACGAACTAACGATTTATATAGCTTGTTAATGAGTGATGGACTTTTGAAGTCAAAAGATCGCGCAATCAGTCCTAGAATCTTATTTGCTTTCTCAGAGGCTGAAATACACTGCTTGGATGATTTGAGGTCGTTACTGCTAATTACGCCGAGATCTTTTTCACTATCCACTTTTGTTAACGAATTTCCAAATAACTTGTAATCGTACTTACTGTTATTTTTACCTATGTGCATTACCTTGCATTTACTTGTGTTAAATTTCATTAGCCACTTTTCAGACCATTGCTGTAATTTCTCTAAATCTTCTTGAATATCTAATTGGTTTGATTGATGATTTGCCACTCCGCACAGTTTTGTATCATCAGCAAATTTGGAAACAGTAGATTTTAGTCCATGGTCAATATCATTTATATATACTATGAATAGAAGTGGCCCAAGAACGGAACCCTGAGGAACTCCACTTGCAACATTTTTCCATCCAGAAGTTTTTCCATTTAAAACAACTCTCTGTTTTCGACCATTCAACCAATTACTAGTCCAACCTAACAGGCTACCACTTATTCCATGCAAAGCTAATTTAGTAAGTAGTCTTTCGTGTGGGACGGTATCATAATTTTCTCACATACCTGTCTTACCACAAAGATCTGATCTACACAACCCCTACCTGTCCTAAAACCACACTGTTCCTCACCAATTACTCCCTCTGTTCCTCTCCTAATCCTCTCAATCAAGACCCTCCCATAAGCCTTCCCACTTAACAAGCTGATCCCTATGAAACTACTACACTTACACTTGTCCCCCTTTCCCTTGTAAAGTGGAACGATACAGTCCTCCGGCACTCTACCTTCTCTTAAACAAACATTAAATAACCTCACCAGCCAGTCCACCATAACTGTACCTCCTTTCTTCAGCCATTCTGCATGGCATCCATCCAACTCAGGTGCCTTACCTGCTCTCATCATCTTAACAATTGCTTTCACTTCATCTTTCCTTATTTCTCCATTTTCCTCATTCATCACTCTTATTTTCTTAGCGCTTCCCACTGCAACTACCTTTCCCTCCCTATCCTCCTTCACATTTAGCAACTCCCTAAAATATTCTGCCCACCTTCCTCTCACTGCCTTCTCTTCCATTATCATCTCTCCATCTGAACCTTTTACCTTTTCTTCACTACTTGATTCGCTTCCTTTTCCTCTTTTAATATCTTTCCAAAACTTCTTTTAATTACTTTCAAATTATTCTGTCATACTCTTACCCCATTTCACATTTGCTCTCCTCTTTGCTTCCTTTATCTTATGCTTAACT
Source organism: Oratosquilla oratoria (assembly GCF_046742065.1). Lineage (NCBI taxonomy): Eukaryota > Metazoa > Arthropoda > Malacostraca > Stomatopoda > Squillidae > Oratosquilla > Oratosquilla oratoria. Next base: position 44,673,829 of record NC_134785.1, read on the forward strand.
TCCCTTCTCTTTTCTTTGTACCTCTCATACGATTCCCTCGTCCTAATTTGTAGCCAATCTAGCCTGCTTTTTCTCTTCTACACCCTTCTTTGCTTCCTCATCCCACCACTCACTACCCTTCCTTCTATTTCCTCCCGTCCTCCTTGTTCCACACACCATCTTTGCACACCTTATGACTCCCTCCTTGAACCATTCCCATTCCTCTTCCACTCCTAGTTCTGCTCTATCCTTCACTCCCTCCCACTCCTCCTTCAGCTTCTTCTTATACTCCTTCTCCTTTTCTTTCTCATTTAAGCAGTTCATCTTCATACCTTCTGCCCTTACTAGGCTAGAGTGAGAAATGAGGAGGTGAGGAGGAGAACAGGGGTGGGAAGGGAGTTGGGAGATAGGGTTGATGAAAGAGTATTAGGATGGTTTGGACACATGGAAAGAATGAGTGAAGAAAGATTAGTAAAAGAGGTGTGGAGAGCAGAGGTGGAAGGAGTGAACATGAGGGGGCGTCCTAGGATGAGATGGATGGATGGGGTAGAAGGGGCATTGGGAAAGAGAGGAATGTCTGTTGAGGAAGGACGGGAGAGGATAGAACATAGGGGTGAATGGAGAAGGGTTGTATATGGATGATGCTGTGGTGCATGAGGGGGAGTGGGTGGGGGATGGGAGGTAAGGAAATATGTATGAGAAATAATTTGATGCAGCCCGAAGGCATTTCTCCCCGTCTTTTCTTTTTCTGCATGAGGGGACGGAGAGGGGGGTCGTCGAATTAATGAAGCGGCCTTGCTGTGGATGTGCTGTGTCTTTCGACACTGCTTCTGACCCAGGGCAGTGGACAGGATGCAGGGATGGCCTGTCATCCAGGAGGGTGGAGGGGAGTGGAGCATGTAGGGGATGGAATGGGTGGGAGTGGTTTCTATGCCTTTTTATTTTTGGCTATCCCCCGTGTAAGGGGGAAAAAGCCTTTGGTATATGTATGATGTATGTATATATGTATGTATATATATATGTATACATATATATATATATAATATATATATATAATATATATATATATATATATTGTACTTAATGATATATCATGAGTAACTAATGGTAACAGCACTAATATTTCTTTATCAAATTTTGTAATTCAGGGCACAAATTTTATCGTAATTATCTTTACGAAATTATTTTTCTTTTATTTCTTCCATTACATTTCTATCTTTATAAAGTTTAAGCACCATCGAACTTCATTTTTTTCACCAATATCTAGCAACATTCTCCACTATTGATTTTGGGAATGGAAGCTGCCATTTTTGTTGTCTTTACAAATGTCGATATTTTATTCCCAAATGTGTAACATGTTTTCTTTTCACATATCTTCATTATTTCTCCATATTGTGGGGTTTGTTTAGATTTCATTTTTTATTTCATATTTTATTTTGCACGGAGGGAGTGATTAGATTAGATTAAATTAGATTTCAGTATAAGATAATTTTACAAGCAATACAACCCAATACCGATACAAATTAAATATTCAACAAATATAAGGAATATAGACTGAATCTCAGGTAAGAATATAATCATATAGCCTACTAGGGATAACTAAAAAAAAAAAAAAACCAGTAAGGGACTTGTTTACATTTAGGTCCCTTAGTGGAAGGTGTAGGAGGCAAATTATGATACTGAAGTGGAGTGCTATAGTACAAGAATAATAAAAGGGGAGTACCAAGGGGTATAATTGTTACTCAAAGAAGGATACGCATTCTCAATTTTTCCCGTAAAAAACAGATATAATTTACGAGGACTTATTATTGTTGTCACCCCTTAACAATTTTGTTTTCTGTGTCAGGATTTTTTCTTAGAAAACAAGTAATTTAGCAGTGTCATTAAATATTTTATTATTATTATTATTATTATTTCATTATTATTATTATTATTATTATTATTATTATTATTATTATTATTATTATTATTATTATTATTATTATTATTATTATTATTATTATTATTATTATTATTATTACTATCATTATCATTATCATTATTATTATTATTATCATTATCATCATCATTACTACTATTATCATCATCATCATCATCATCATCATCATCATCATCATCATCATCATCATCATCATCATCATCATCATCATCATCATCATCATCATCATCATCATCATCATCATCATTACTATTATTATTGCTAATTTTTATAAGTGCACACGTACGCAATATACCAATAGAAAATTAATTATTAATTTTGTTAATTAGAATGCATTAACGTAATATGCTATTTTATTGGCAGAAATCAATAAAAAAAATGGCTAAAACCAATTTATTAACGAAGTCGCGGCGGTTGAATGATACGCCATTTTTGTTTTGACAGATGCCGAGGTTGAAGAAATGAAAGGATGATAAATTCGTCTATTCTAACCTAACCTAACCTATCCAACCTACGTAACCTAACCTACATTTAGTAATTCCGTACCTCAAATTCTAAAGATCATCCGGGTCGTCGTTGTCGTCACGAATGCTGACAGCCTGATTATCATTGTACCTCGGGCAATTAACAGACGACGGCAGAACCCAGTGTTCTCTCAGCAAGTCCAAAGAAGCTCTATTGTCTTTGTAACAGCGCTTAATAACGTCACCTGGAGTTGGAGAACACCCGGTCCACAATTGACAGCCTCTGGACTGGACAGACGACAACATGGCGTCTAGACTGTATCCTAGCGGCATCATAGATTTGCTTGTTGTAAGGTTTTTTGTTATTCATTTCCGCCAAGAAAATAGCATACAATGTTTCTGCCCCATACAGTGCTGTTGGCGTAATCACTCCTTCATACAGTCTCCTCTTAGCATTCATTCCCAAATGGGAGCTGTCAAGAGTTTTTATGAGAATAGAAGAGCTTGTGTCAGGATTGGAAATGGAGAGAGTGAGTGGTTCGAGGTAAGGGTGGGACTTCGTCAAGGATGCGTTATATCGCCCTGGCTGTTCAACTTATACATGGATGGGGTGGTGCGAGAGGTATATGCAAGGGTAGTGGGCAAGGGATTGGAGATGGTTAAAGAAAATGGAGAAAAGTGGGAGGTGAGCCAGCTGTTGTTTGCGGACGACACTGCGCTTGTGGCAGGATCGGAGGAGGGATTGAGGAAGTTGGTGGCAGAGTTTGGGAGAGTATGTGATAGAAGAAAGATAAAGATAAATGTGGGTAAAAGTAAGGTGATGAGATGTACAAGGGGTGAAAGTGGCAGTAGACTGGAAGTGAGCATTAAGGGAGAGCGACTGGAGGAAGTGGATAGTTTTAGATACTTGGGTGCAAATGTGGCAGGGAAAGGTGGAGTGAAATTGGAGGTAGAATGTAGATTGAGAGAAGCGAGTAAATGCCTTGGTGGATTAAAGAGTGTAATGAGGAATAGACATTTGGGAATGGATATATATATATATATATATATATATATATCATTGGTGAAAAATGTAATAACACATTTGTAAATCACAACTGACACCACAGTCGGAAAGAAAGGGTTGAATAAGCGAATCTATATATTTCGATTGCTAACTGCAATCCTCTTCAGTAGTACAAAGTGGGAGGAGGGCGCTATCTTAAACAGCAACCTCTTACTAAGGAAAAGGAACTAGGGAAGGAGTAAATATTTCTACCCTCATTCTCTAATGATCTGAGGATGATATGAGGTCATCTTCAGGTCACTACAAGCACTGGTAACGTGCTAGCCGTTGTTTCGAGTCCTCGGGCGTACCACGTTTCAATTTCTGCATGTGCCTCCATGGTTCTTCCGATGTTGATGGTTTAGAATTAAAGTGCATTGTGGTTGATAAAAATGTGTGTGTATATACATATATAATATATATATATATATATACATATATATTATATATATATATATGTGTGTGTGTGTGTGTGTGTGTGTGTGTGTGTGTGTGTGTGTGTGTGTGTGTGTGTGTGTGTGTGTGTGTGGGTGTGTGTGTGTGTGTGTGTGTGTATTTCTATATATATATATATATATATATATATATATATATATATATATATATATATATAATATTTCACTGAACTAGATTATTGGAACATTCGGTCACATATGACGTTCTTCTTTGAAGTTCGTTCGTTCGTTCGTTCATTAGTATCTGATATTCAAATGAGCCTCATGAAGGATTAGAGAGGATAATTATGATTATTCTTATTAATTTATATTTTTAATTTATTTACTAATTCACGTATCAATTAATTAATTTATTTATTAGTTTCTTTTGTTTGTTTATTCTTTATTTGTTTATTTTTGTTCGTATACTTATGTATCCATTTGACTATTTATCTTTTATTCATTCATTTACTTTTGTCTGTTTATTTACCTCGTGACTTATATTTTTATTTATCTTATTTACTTATTTACATATTTGTCGTTTGTTTTTTATTGGTCTGGTCATTTGCTTGTCTATCAATTAGTTAATTTCCAAACAACATGAACAAATGAAGAAGACTAAGGCTTCTCATGCTTTTGATGCAGAAATTTCCGTTGCTTAAGAAAAGTTAGCGGGAGTGAGCAGGAGCAGTTTTGATTTTGAGATGAAATTAATTTAGCGATCGTGCTGAAATGGCCGTGGAATTTTTGTTTCGGAAATTTTCTCGATATAACCTTAAATCGAGTTTTATATATACGAGTGTCACCGAAAGCTAGTAGATTTTGATCAAAAGATGAGATGAAGTTCATCTCGGGGTTATATATGCTCGTTTCACTGTTCATCAATGTATCACTATTTTACTGTTCACTAGTGTGTCACTGTTACACTGTTGACTATGTCCCCCTCGTGGCGAATAAGGGAACTTCTCATATGATACCCCAGTTCCACCTCAAGTGTTGATAGAATTAATTGATTAATTAATTAATTAATTAATTTTTTAATTAATAGAATAGGGTTAATCTTAGAATTACCTGTCATCGACAGATTTTTTTTCCTATATACTTACTATGGTGGCATAATCGGAAAGGTACCGGTCTCACATTCGTCTAGTTGTGGTTTCGAATCCCGCATTTTTCCTAGCCCTTAAAGCGCATCATAGGGCAAAGGTGAGCATTTTGGTCTTAGCTACTCAGCGCCTCCTGTCGTAAGCTCCTTACCTTCTTTGAATTTTATTTGAAGTCCTCTATTGAACAAAAGCCTCCCTTAACTTTTTCCAAATGTGTCAGTCTCTATCATGCTACTCCTGCACACTTTTCCCTCTTCTACTCTTGCCGTCTTGCGCCGTCGTGTCGTTAACTTAACCTAACCTTCTCTATTCGCTATTCTCAGTTCTGACCACTTGTTTTGCTCAATTACACTTTTTTTTTTTTTTCGTCTTCACAATACTTGTTGATCCAGCCTCCTCTCTAAAGGGTTTATCACATTGGGCTATTTTTCCTCCCACACCCTTCCTCCAACCTCCATTTGAATAACTAGAATGTAACTTTGCTTACAGAAATCTAGATTTATCTAAGAACATTTCAACAGTATGTCTAACATTCGTATAGGTTTACCATCTCTCAGTTCATCATTCAGCATTGCCATATATAACGAAAAGATAATTTGACGTTTGGAGATTTGAAAAATAAGATATTGTAACCGAAGTCGTTTTCCCTCAGACGGAATCTGAACTATTGACGCTGGTGAAGTCCTTGGAAGTCCAGTGTGATAGCCCCTTTACCCAATTTCCTCTCTTCCTTTTCTTCAATGTTATTCTCAGCACTGATCTTTCCATTCTTCTTTGTGGACTCTTTTGCTTTGATTCCATCATCTTCGTCAGTTTCCAAGTTTCGCCTCTGTCGATCATAGCTGGGACTACACAGTGATTGTAAACTTTGAGTCTGAGACGTACATGTAGAGAAATTAGATTCAAAATGAAATGAAAACAACAACAATAACATCAAAGAAACAAAGTCAAACACGAAGGCAAAGACAAAAACAAAGCAAGACAGTTCTATTGAACTTGGAGGCGTTAAGGATCTCGTTGAACACCACCGCTTGATAATATTTTCTTTTAATCCAATGCCAGACGCTTTCATCCAGCTGAGGGTTGGACCTTATACTGAGAGGATGATATATGTCTTTCGTAAACCCAGGAACTGAAGTTATGTCACTTGTGCAGGTCAGGGGAAAGGGATAGAGAATGGGAGAAGGGATCGACACAAATTGGCAAGACGCTGTTTGTCGGTCACCATATTTTTTTTACCCAGGTGCCACTCAGCATCCCCAAAGCCAGAGAGTGTGTTTGTTAGTCATACACAAATCTTACTGCTTTGACGTTTGCTTTCTTAGAACAAAACGCTTGTAGTCGAATACTGACGTATATATTTTTTCTACACAGGGAAGTGTTTTGTTAAAAAAAGACGTAAAATGAAAAACTACGTTCTGTTTGCATAACAGAAGCCATAGTTTGGGGAAAAAATGTTGATGGCCACTGTACCAGATGGGGAAGGAGGAAGGGAGGGAAGGGGGAAGGGAGGAAGGGGGGGGAGAAGGAGGGCCTTATTTTGGGAAGATCTCTGTAGCCGTCTCGGTAGAAGATGATGTCACGAGGGAGGTATTCGACACTGGCATTGGTCTCGCTCCTAACATTGTTCTTCTTGGTGCACTACATGCTGAGTTACAAAAGTAATTCTAGAAGCCAACAAGAGATCTTTTGGTTAAAAAAAAAAGGAAAAAGTAAAAAAAAAAAAAGAGAAACAGCAACAACAAAAATAACATATAAGATAAACAACGGAGATGTAAACTGAATAATTCCAGATATGAAGCGTGCAGAAGGGTACCAGACAGAGAGTGGAGAGACGAGTCCAGGAGCGATGTGGCAAAGGTTGGTACAGTCACGTGATTCATGGAAGAGGTCGTTAGTGAGCAAATTATTTCAGACTCACTTTCTATGTGTTAATATAAATGTATATATAAATGGAGTTGAAAACAACAG
>NC_134785.1:44683266-44685766 GCF_046742065.1 Oratosquilla oratoria
ACAACTTAGTTGGATTCAAACTTCAAAAATTTAGAATAGTTACTTATGTATCTGAAATACCCGATGATTTCAGTAAACCTCAATTCATAGGACTACGTCAGGAGCTTCAGCTTAGATTGGGAGGCAAAATTAAGCGAAAGACCTGCAGATCAGATATGGTAAATGTTTCAAAATACGCTTAATAAGATGATTCATATTTACATCCCGTCTAACGACAAACGTCCCCCAATTCAGGCTCGCCCAAAATGGCTTGACAAAGAAACTTAAAAAGTATTGCTAAAAAGAGACAGGCTTAAAAGAAATACAAGTGCTCGGATGCACCGAATGACTATCAAAGTTATGTAATAATACAGAGAGATTTAAGAAAGACAATAAAACACGAAAACGACAGTACGAAATGAATATCGCTGATAAGTCTAAAGAGAATCCCAAAGAATTATATAGTTACATTAGAGATAAAAAGGTTATTAGGAATCAAATTGGCCCACTATTATCTGCTGACTGTCAATCTGAAAATTCTGATGAAGGAATGTGTGATATTTCAAACAACTATTTTAGTTTAGTATTCGTAAAAGAAACACCTCAAAGTGAACTCCAAACTGAAACCTATCAAAAGTCTACGGTGAACTTCCTACGGTAAATACAACAAAAGAAAAAATTAAAAGGTATATAGAAAAACTCAAAGTTAATAAAACGCCAGGCCTGACGGTTGGCATACAAAAATCTTTAAGGAAATGAAAAATGAGATTGTTGTTCCATTAGAAATTGTTTTCAAGAAATCCATCATATACGGAGATGTCCCAAGAGAATGGAAGCTAGCTAACGTCACTCCCATATTCAAAAAAGATGACAAAAAGAAAACAAATAACTACAGGAATGGCTTGATTTCAATCCTAGAAAAAATTATGGAAACTATTATCAGAGATGCTATCAAACATCATTTAGAAAGTAACTGTTTGATAAATGATAGCCAGCATGGATTCATACGAACACGTTCTTGCATGAATAACTTACTTGAATTCTACAACACAGTCATCTCGAATTATGACCAAAAAAATATAAATTTAATATATCTAGACTTTGCAAAAGCCTTTGATACCATCCCCCATGAAAGACTACTTACTAAATTAGCTTCACACGGAATAAGTGTTAGCCTATTAAGTTGGACTAGTAACTGGTTGAATGATCGAAAACAGAGAGTTGTTCTAAATGGCAAAACTTCTAGATAAAAAAAAATGTTACGAGTTCCTCAGGGATCCGTTCTTGGGCCACCTCTATTCATAGTTTATATATACATATATATATATATATATATATATATATATATATATATACATGTATATATATGTATATATACATATATATACATATATATATATATACATATACATATATATATATATATATATATATATATATATATATATATATATATATATATATATATGATATATAGACCACGGACTAAAATCTATTATCACCAAATTTGCTGATGATACAAAAATGTGCGGAATGACAAATGATCACTGAAACCATTTAGATATTCAAGAAGATTTGGACAAACTACATCAATGGTCTGAAAAGTGGCTAATGAAATTTAACACAAGTAAATGCAAGGTTATGCACATAGGTAGAAATAACAGTAAGTACGATTACAAGTTATTTGGAAATTCGTTAACAAAAGTGGATAGTGAAAAGGATGTCGGCGTAATTATCAGTAACGATCTCAAATCATCTAAGCAGTGTATTTCAGCCCCTGAGAAGGCAAATAAGATTGTAGGACTGATTGTGCGATCTTTTGTCTTCAAAAGTCCATCTCTCATTAACAAGCTATATAAGTCGTTATTTCGTTCACTGTAACCATAACTAAACACCACATATTGCAACAACACCTATGGAAAACTACACCGCAAATTACGAATATAGATACACACACACCCCGAAGCTCTTCCTTTACGTGACCAAACCGTGAAATACCCCTGATTCCTAAGAACACATTTTACTTATACACACTATATTACGTTATTTATGTTAATAACCATAATAATTAAATAACCAGAAATAACTATATATTCTTATAATGACAATTATTGTAAAATAAATAAATATCCAAAACTTGTATCACCAAAATAAAATTTAAACTATTTATAACCTGCCAACTCCCCAAAATGGCCCTGTCAGCATTTATTGGTGTTTTCCACCAGGAGAGAGAGGAGGTGGCAGTCTTTATGTGGAAAGCAAACCGGGAAGGTCTTCAGTTGTAATCTAGGCTAATAGACTTTTGTTAAGAGGTCTTGTGGTCTTTGATCTATCCACCTAAGGATGATACACCACATTTGGAATATGCTGTTTCCGTATGGCCACCGAATCTCATTAAAGACATTGACAGATTGGAAAAAGTACAACGACGAGCCACAAAACTTATTCCAAAGATCAAAAACAAATCATTCGAAAATCGACCAAAACATATGAATCTGTTTTCCTTAAAAAAGCGTAGACT
>NC_134785.1:44690766-44695766 GCF_046742065.1 Oratosquilla oratoria
CGTAGTCGGGGTTCTTCAACACCAGTTCGCTGCTCAGGAACTGCTGAAGGGTCTCGAATGAGCGTTGGCAGGCTGGAGACCAGACAAATTTCTCCTTGGGAATGGTGAGGGTGGTGAGAGGGGCTGCGATGAAGGAAAAGTTGTTGCAGAAACGGCGGTAGAATATCGCCATCCCCAAGTACCGTTGGAGAGATTTCCCATTGGATGGTACTAGGAAGTTCAGGATAGCCTCCACGTTCGCCTGCTATGGTCGGTACTGTTCGTTTCCCACCTCATGCCCCAGGTATGATATCGTTGCACTGCCAAAGATGGACAAAAAATCCAGTGGTGGCGAATCGATCAAGAAGGGCTTCCAACTTACGGAGGTGTTTTCCCCAGGAATCTGCTAGGATGATAAGGTCATCAAGGTAAGCGTAAGTATCAGGGAGGCCGGCTATAGTATGATTAATAGCACGTTGGAAGGTGGCAGGGGCATTGCAAAGCCCGAAAGGTAGAACAAGGAAATTAAAAAGGCCGAAAGGGGTGATAAAGGAGGATAAGGTTTGGGCTCTGGGGGTTAATTTGATTTGGTGGTAACCTCTAATCAGGTCCACCTTAGAGATGAAAGGAGCTCTTCCCACTTGATCCACGAGGGCGTCGATGCGGGGTAACGGGTAGCAGTCCTTGACTGTCACCGCGTTTAGCTTCCGGTAGTCGACACAGAGCCTCCACTCGTCATCACCTTTCTTCGGGACTAGAAGCGCCGGCGATGCCCAGGGGGAGCAGCTAGGTTCAGCTAGTCCGTTCTCCAACAGGTAGGCCACTTCTTTCTGCATCTTCTCTGCCTTGTGGGGGTTGAGGCGATAAGGGGTCTGGCGGATAGGAAGAGTATTAGGGTGCAATTCTATGTCATGAGTAATGGTGGTGCACAATCCTGGTTTATCCGAGAAGACGGAGGGGTGTTTCTCGAATAACCGAATTATGCTTTCCCGTTTCGTTTCATCTAGGTGCCCAAGGCACTGAATAGGGTCTGCAAGGAGGGCAGAGTTGGACTTGAGAGCAGTCGTATCGACCTCTCGTAAGTTAGGTTCATCGGTAAGGGGGGATTTTACAAGGCATGATACTGGTCTCTCTAGCACATCAGTAGGCTTTCTACGGACGTACTCTTTCATTAGATTGACGTGAACGAGTCTAGAGTCTTTACTACGGTCAGGAGTGAGGACTACGTAATTTTGTTTATCCAGCCGATGAGAAACTACATAAGGGCCCTGGAGCTGGTAAGAGAAGTACCTCATCACCTGGATTGAATTTTCTAATTTTAACCTTTGTCAAAATGAGCCTTCATTTTTTGTTGAGAGGTTTTTAAATTTTCCAAGGCAATGCTCCTTACTTTGTGCAGTTGACTTTTTAATTTATCCAAGAATTGATTCACTGTCTGGTTAGGATTTTGAGGAGTTTCCTGGTATCACTGTTCTTTTATAACCTTGAGGGGCCCTCTTATCTGGCGCCCATAGAGCAGTTCAAAGGGAGAGTATCCCAATGACTGTTGAACCGTCTCTCTGATAGTGAACAGCATTAGTGGTAACCCCTCATCCTAATCTGAAGAGGATTGATTGCAATATTTTTTTAGCATTGACTTGAGAGATTGGTGAAAACGTTCTAATGCCCCTTGTGATTCCGGATGATAGGCAGAGGACAAGATTTGGGAAATACCTAGCTCCTTTAGGATACTGGCAAAGAGGTCGCTTGTGAAGTTAGTTCCTCGATCGGATTGAATATCTTTTGGCAATCCTACTTGATTAAAAAATTTCAACAAGGTGTCAGCTATAACTTTGGCATTTATTTTCTTAAGAGGAAAAGCTTCAGGATACCTTGTTACCGGGCACATGACAGTAAGAATGAATTTATTTCCTTTTTTTTTTTTTTTTGGTCTTAGGTAGGGGTCCAACACAGTCTATAATGATTTTATTAAAGGGCTCATCTGGAACTGGAATGGGGTTTACGGGAGCCTGGATAATTTTCTGGTTCGGCTTGCCCACCATTTGGCAAATGTGACAAGACCTCACATATTCTGAGATTGTCTTTTTTAAACTAGGCTAGAAGAAATGATGTTGAATTTTCTTATAAGTTTTACTGACTCCCATATGTCCTCCAGCTCCAAAGGATTACAAAGGATTACAAAGGCGGAGCATGCCGACAGGAGACCTTTTGATCCATATCTAGGTCGGATGCAAAAAAAAAAAAAAAAAAAAAAAAAAAAAATAATATTAATAATAAATTAAAACTATAATAATGTAAAAATAACAAACAAAACACATAAACAAATGCATAGGCACAGCCGAATAACAAACAAAAAGGTAAACAGCAAATGACTACAAACTGACACACAACCAATAATAAATGAAAACCAGGCAGACAAATTATAACAAAACAAAAACAAATAATATAAGATAAATTATAATCATTACAGCATCTTACTTAGGTATTTATCTAAATGATTCTTAAAGCTTCGAACTGAACTACATTGCACTACCTGTGCAGGAAGTTTATTCCATTCATTAACTACACGGTTGGCAAAGTTGTTTCTACCTACTTCCAAATTGAATCTATTTCCGGACAGTTTGAGACCATTGTTTCTTGTCTGATTCTCATTCAATGTGAAAATTTGGTCACTTTTGATGTTGTCAATTCCCTTTAGAATTTTAAAGACCTGTATCAAGTCACCTCTGAGTCTACGCTTTTTTAGGGAAAACAGATTCATGTGCTTAAGTCGATTTTCGTATGATTTATTTTTGATATTTGGAATCAGTTTTGTGGCTCGCCGTTGTACTTTTTCCAGTCTGTCAATGTCTTTAATGAGATTCGGTGACCATACGGAAACAGCATATTCCAAATGTGGACGAACTAACAATTTATATAGCTTGTTAATGAGTGATGGACTTTTGAAATCAAAAGATCGCGCAATCAATCCCAGAATCTTATTTGCTTTCTCAGAGGCTGAAATACACTGCTTGGATGATTTGAGGTCGTTACTGATAATTACGCAGAGATCTTTTTCACTATCCACTTTTGTTAACGAATTTCCAAATAACTTGTAATCGTACTTACTGTTATTTTTACCTATGTGCATTACCTTGCATTTACATGTGTTAAATTTCATTAGCCACTTTTCAGACCATTGCTGTAATTGATCTAAATCTTCTTGGATATCTAATTGGTTTGAGTGATCATTTGCCACTCCGCACAGTTTTGTATCATCAGCAAATTTGGAAACAGTAGATTTTAGTCCATGGTCTATATCATTTATATATACTATGAATAGAAGTGGCCCAAGAACGGAACCCTGAGGAACTCCACTTGCAACACTTTTCCATCCAGAAGTTTTTCCATTTAAAACAACTCTCTGTTTTCGACCATTCAACCAATTACTAGTCCAACCTAATAGGCTGCCACTTATTCCATGCAAAGCTAATTTAGTAAGTATTCTTTCGTGTGGGACGGTATCAAAAGCTTTTGCAAAGTCTAGATATATTAAATCTATATTGTTTCTTTTGTCATAATTCGAGATAACTGTGTTGTAGAATTCGAGTACGTTAGTCACGCAAGAACGTTTCCGTCTGAAACCATGCTGGCTATCATTTATCAAACGGTTACTTTCATGGGCTATTTCATGGGCTATTTCAATCACTTGATTTCTGATGGATAAAGGGATAACTATCTGGTGGACCTCTGCCCAAGAATCACGATCAGAGCAATTGGAAGGTATGCTACTTCTCATCAAGATACCATCCTGGTAATAGTAACCTGGGAAATGGTAGACCTCTTCCCTGGAATCGACCGCTAGTCTATGGAAATTCTTTAAGGTGGGATCATCATGTTGAGCTTTGATTAAGCTCTCTCGGGAAATTATTTGGTTGGTGAGATCAAACTTATAGGATACATTTGAGATCTGGTGACTGCGCACAGGGGGAAAATGTTAGGGTGAAGGTGATCTTCCACAACAGTAGGGGTTTTGTCACTAGGGAACTTAGTAATATCTGGAGGAGGAACAACCATAGAACGAGCTAGATCATTTCCTAGTATGAGATCAACCCCGGGGACAGGCATAGAGTCTTTCCAGACGCCAATTTCTACTTCTCTCTGGAACAACTGACATTTTAAAAAGACTCTAACTAACTCAATGGACTGGGTAGAGGATAAATCACTGACAGTTACTTTCCTTCCTGTCATTTTCTTATTTATATCAGACAAAGCCTGTTTGCTCCCTATGGACTGAGCTGCTCCGGTATCTCGTAATATTGTTATGGGGAAAGGGGGCTTTTCTCATCAGTAGAAACTTCACCATGGGACTTGAAATCTTTAAAGGCATCTTCACAGGGGAGAAAGGTACCTTTTACTACATGGGTCACTGGCTTATGAGGACCGTAAGATTTTGGTCCAGTATACTGGGTAGGTTCTTTCGATCCACTAGGGCACTTTGACATTCTGCAACCTGGCTCTTGGCATCGAGTGATGTGATGGCCATGTTTTTTACAGTAGTTACAGGAAGAGTAGAGGGGGGTAGGTATTGAGGTCTTTCCTGCCTGCTTATCATCGGAAGTGGCAAGGGAACCTACTGATGGCCTTACAAACTTGCTTCCCCGCTGTGCGTTCAACCTGTTAAGTACCGCAAATTGATCGGCAAGTAGGGCTGCTTCAGTTAAATCAAGCACATCTTTCCCATTTAAATGAAGCATGATTTGGAATGGAATTCTGCGTTTAAATTCCTCGAGGACCATCAAGTTAACGAGTTGATCATAAGTCTTTACTTTGGTGGCAGAGAGCCATTGTTTAAAAACTCTGAGTTTTTCAGAGGCAAATTCGACAAATGTCGAGTTATTTGATTTGATTAAATTTCGGAACTTTTGACGGTAAGACTCAGGGGTAATTTGATAGGCATTGATGATACTAGATTTGACTAAATCATAGGAAGAGTACTCCTCAAGACTGTTGAAGACTTTGGCGGCTGTTCCTACCAATTT
>NC_134785.1:44710766-44718266 GCF_046742065.1 Oratosquilla oratoria
CTTCCTCCTCCTCTTCCTCTTCCTCTTCCTCTTCCTCTTCCTCTTCCTCATCTTCTTCCTCTTCCTTTTCTCTTTCCTCGTCCTCCTCCTATTCCTCTTTCTCATCCTCTTCCTCCTCCTCGTCCTCTTCCTCTTCCTCCTCCTATTCCTCTTTCTCATCCTCTTCCTCCTCCTCGTCCTCTTCCTCTTCCTCCTCCTATTCGTCTTTCTCATCCTCTTCCTCCTCCTCGTCCTCTTCCTCTTCCTCCTCCTATTCCTCTTTCTCATCCTCTTCCTCCTCCTCGTCCTCTTCCTCTTTCTCCTCCTATTCCTCTTTCTCATCCTCTTCCTCCTCCTCGTCCTCCTCCTCTTCCTCCTCTTATTCCTCTTTCTCATCCTCTTCCTCCTCCTCGTCCTCTTCCTCCTCCTCCTCGTCCTCTTCCTCTTCCTCTTTCTCATCCTCTTCCTCCTCCTCGTCCTCTTCCTCTTCCTCCTCCTATTCCTTTTTCTCATCATCTTCCTCTTCCATTTTCTCTGCTTCTTTCATCTCTTCCTTTTCCTCTTCCTCTTCCTCATCCCTCGTCCTCTTCCTTTACTTCTTCCCCTTTATCTGCCTCTTTCTCCTCCTCTCTCCTCTTCCTCCTCCTTCTTCTCTTCCTCCTCCTCCTTTGCCTTCTTCTCCCATTCCCCTCCCTCGCCCTCCTCTACCTCCCCCCTACCTTCCTCCTAATATTGCCTCCTTCTCTTTTTCTTTCTCTTTTTCCTTTTCTTCCCTTTCTTCTTCTCGGTCTTCCTCTACCTCTTCCTCTTCTTCTCCCTCTCTTTCTTCTTCCTCCTTCGCTTCTTTTTCCTCCTTTTCCTCTTCTTCCCTACTATTCTTCTTCTCAATCTTCCTCTTCCTCTTCTTCTCTCTCTCTCTGTTTCTTCCTCCTCCTTCTCTTCTTCTTCCTGCTCTTTCTCCTCTTCCCTCCCTTTCCTCTTCTCAATCCTCCTCTAACTCTTCCTCTTGTTCTCCCTCTTTTTCTTCCTCCTCCCACTTCCCCTCCTCATCTCTCTCCTCCTCCCCCTGTACCTCTTCCTTCTCCTCCTCCTCCATATTTGTAAATGACGAAGACTTGCTGCCACTTAGAGGGATTCCAAGATATCATCAAGTCATCCGCCTCCCCTGACTTCCCCTCCTCTCCCCTCTCTTCCTCTCCTCTCCCCTCCCTTCCTCGTCTCTTCTCACCTCTCCCTTCCCGTCTCCTCCTCTCCCCTACCTTCCTTTGTTCTTCCCTTCCTCTCCTCTCCCCTCCCCTTCTCCTCTCCCCTCCTTTCCCTCTCCACTTTCCCTCCCTACCTCTTCATTCCCTTCCTCTCCTTTCCCTTCTCCCCTCCTCTCCCCTCCCCTCCTCTCCTCTCCCCTTCTTCCTTTCCCGCCCTTCCCTTCCTGCCCCCTCCCCTCCCCTCCTCTCCTCTCACTGAACCTACCTTGCTCTCCCCTTCACTCCTCTTTCGTCCCCTCATCTCCTCCACCTCCTCCCCCTCCCCTCCTCTTCCTTCCCTTCTTTTCTCTTCCCTCCTCTCCTTTCCTCTCCTCTCCCTTCCCCTCCTCTCCTCTCCCCTCACCATTTCCTCTTCTCCTCTTCTTCTCCTTCTTCTCCCCTTCTCCCTTTCCCTCCCTTGACTTGCTCTTCTCTCTTCTCCCTCTATCCCTTTTTCTCCCCTCTTCTTCCTTCCCTTCTCCCCCTACCTTTCCCTGTTCTTACCACCACTCTCCTCCCCTCCCATGCCTTCCCCTCCCCTACTCTCCTTTCCCCCTATCCCGCTTCCCACTCTCTCCCCTCCCTTCCCCTCCTCCCAGTCAATCAGTATCGCAGACAGTGCACACCACCGTCCAAATGTTCTGTCACCACCCAACCACTCCCCTCTCACCTCCCCCTCCCCCTACTCCCCCTCTCCTCCCCCTCTCCTCCCCCCCCTCTCTCTCTCTCTCTCTCTCTCTCTCTCTCTCTCTCTCTCTCTCTCTCTCTCTCTCTCTCTCTCTCTCTCTCTCTCTCTCTCTCTCCTTCTCTCTTCCGTATACTCGTATACCCAGTGTAAAGCTGTTTCACAAGAGTTGACGAAAATCTGCCCAGTGTGAAGCTGCTTCACAAGAGTTGAGGAGAATCTGCCCAGTACAAAGATGCTTCACAAGAGTTAATAAAAATCTGTCCAGAATGAAGCTGCTTCACATCAGTTGAAGAAAATCTGCCCAGTGTAAAGCGGGCTCAAAGCAACAAAGAAAAAGACAAATGGATACGAGGATTTGGAAAAAAAAATAAAGAAACAGAATAAGATTAAAAATATATATATAAAACTAATATGAATAAACTATGAAAATGTCATCCAGTTTTATTTTGTTAATTTTAAGAAAGGTTGCTTTGATCTAGGTTAAGGAGGCAGGAAGGAGGTCAGAGTGGTGGTTAAGTCACAAAAGAACACAAAGGAACTCAAAGGAAGAACAAACAATAGCAGGCCTACTGGCCCTAACGAGGCTGTTTGTGTTTACTAAACTAAGCTACGGTTAAGAAAACAGGGCAGAAGTTGAACTAACACTACTGCTACCACTATCCAATCCAATCACAATTAAATGCCGGGTTGTTAGATCTTTTATTGCAAGAGATAATATTTTATTTGTGGATTAGAGTCCAAATATTCATCTAAGCGATTTTTAAATGTTGTTATTGTGTTACTTTCAACGACAGTGGAAGATAACGAATTCCACACATTAACAACCCGGTTAAAGAAGAAGTGCTTACTTTCATTCGAACAAAATATTTTATCAATTACTTTAAAATCATGACGTCTTCTTGTATTTTATTTATTTAATGAGAAGTAATCTTCGACAGTGATGTCAAAGCCTTTGAACATTTTAAAAACCTCGATTAAATCTCCTCGCATTCTTCTTTTTGAAAGTGAGAATAAGTTTAGACTTTTAAGTCTTTCTTCATACGGCAGATTTCTCAGCCTTGGTATTATTTTAGTCATTCTCCGTTGCACTCTTTCTAGTTCACTTATATCTTTCTGGTAGTATAGGGACCAAAATTGTACACAGTATTCGAGATGGGGACGGACCAAGGAATAATAAAGGTTTAGCAATATTTTTTCTGATTTATTATCGAAGACTCTTCCGATAAAGCCAATTTATTTGCTGTTTTGACAACTTTTGAGCAATGTTGACTTGGCTTCCAGTCATTTGATATTAAAACTTCTAGATCTTTTTCTTTAGTTACTGAATCCAGTATTTCGCCGTTCATCTGGTATTGGATGTGGTCATTGTTACTTCCAATGTGCATGACTTTACATTTGTTAACGTTAAATTTCATTTGCCACTTGCTAGCCCAGCTTGATAATCTGTCTAGATTGGATTGTAGAGTTCCTTTTTGGTGGTTGTTACTTTACCGGTAATTTTCATGTCATCAGCATATTTTGATAGTTTGCAGAGGAGGCTGTCGTCTAGATCATTTACATATATTAAGAACAAAATGGGTCCCAAAACTAATCCTTGCGGTACGCCACTTTTAACGTCGAGCCAGCTAGATGAGGCCCCGTTAATTACAACTCTCTGTTTTCGCTCAGAGAGCCAATATTTAATCCAGTTGTGGATACTGCCAGAAATACTGTGCGTTTTTAATTTGTCGAGCAATCGTTAATGGGGAACTTTATCGAATGCCTTCTGAAAATCTAGATAAATCATATCAACAGATCTACATTCCTCGTATTTGTTAAAGACGTCATGAAAGAAGTCGAGGAGATTAGTTAAACATGAACGTTTGCTACGGAAGCCATGTTGCGAATCTTTCATAATTTTATTTTCTTCTAAAAATTTCACTACACTGTCGCGAATGATGGTCTCTAGCAGTTTACACACAATTGAAGTCAGGCTAATCGGTCTGTAGTTGCCTGTTTGGGATTTGTCCCCTTTCTTGAATATTGGTGTTACGTTGGCACATTTCCAATATGATGGGACTTTACCAAGTGTTAAAGATTTGTTGAAAAGGATGCACAATGGTTTACTGATTTGATTTTTTACTTCTCGCAGAATTCTAGGTGAAATTTTGTCAGGTCCCGGGGCTTTATTTATTTTGAGCTTATCAATCACTTGTACGACATTACTTTCTGTAATTATGAGTTAATTTAAAACGTTGTGAACATTTTATGTTCTAGTGGCTGATACACTGAGCAATCCTCGTCTGTAAAGACGGATGCAAAAAAAATTATTAAGGATTGAGGCCATCTCATTTTTATCATCCGTATGTTTAACTTTATCGTCATTTAGTGGTCCAATGCCGCAGGTAAGCGTTTTCTTCTTATTCACATAACTATAGAATTCTTTAGAGTTCGATTTGCTTGCTTCAGCAATATACTCTTCAAGATTTCTCTTACTACGCTTTATCAGTGTTTTGGTTTCGCGACGAATTCTGTCCAGTGTTAGTTTATCGTCTTGGCTTTTAGTTGATAAAGACTTTTTGTACGCACGCTTTTTACGAGAGAGATTGTTACTACAGTAATTTTCCTATTCCACCACTTTGGTTTATTTGTTGCCGGACGTCTCTCATGATAGGGAACACAGAGATTTACAGCATTGTTTAGCTCCGTGGTGAATTTTTCCCACGCTTTATCAATATCAATCTCGTTCAATGTTGTGCTCCAGTCTGAGTTTTCTAGTAATGATCGGAGTCTATTGAAATTGGCTCTATGGAAGTCGGGTACTTTTTCTTTGCTGATCTTAGATAAACTAATGTACCTTCCATTTTCATTTTGAATGTGATGATACGATGATCGCTAGTAATGAATATTGAGCCGACACTCACTTCATATACAAGATTCTCTGTTGTAGAAAATATTAGGACAAGTATATTATTTTCTCGAGTAGGGCTGTTTACGCATTGGTTGAAATCACTTTCCAGTAAGTTACTATACAAGTCTCCCATGATTACTGTCTCGCAGCGTTGGTTAGTTTCTACGATTAAATCAAATAATTTTTCATAATCTTCCAGCAGCTGACTCGGTGGTCTATAAACAAGTCCAATCATTACTTTATATTTACTGCAATTGTTTTTATTTTCAACACGCAATATATCAATATTTGTTACTGCCTCTGTTTTTAACAGTGATCATATACGGGAGAAAGAGAGAGCGAGAGAGAGAGAGTCCAAGTTATATTAAATATTAGGTTTGGTCTGGAGAACGAATACCAGCCTCTCGTGGTTGCACTTCCAGATAGAGACAAAATCGTTGACCGATTGTGAAGATGAGCAAATGAGCGAGAGTGGGATGACCCTCATCGACGTACCAATCTTAGGTCTCAGGGGAGGAACTTATCGACTTCGGGGGAGGGAGGGGGGAACTTATCGACTTCGGGAAAGGAATTTATCGACTTCTAGGCAGTAACTTAGCAACTTCGGTGGAGGAACTTATCGACTTCAGGAGAGGAACTTGTTGACTTATGGGCAGAAACTTATCGACTTCTGGGGAAGGAACTTATTGACTTCGGGGAAATAATTTATCGACTTCGGGAGAGGAACTTGTCGACTCTGGGTGAGGAACTTATCGACTTCTGGACAGAAACTTATCGACTTCGAGAAAGGAACTCATCGAATTCTGGGGAAGGAACTTATCAACTTAGGGAAGATAAGTTCTGCCCTAAGTTCCTTTTAATCTCGGCTGGTTTCTTCGATTTCTTCCGCAAGATTCTACGAACTGACGACGACGACGAAGACAACGAGGATGATGACATCACGTATAAAGGGGATATCACACTGGACTATTTTTTCTCCAACCTCCAAATAATCGGCGTACCGCCCATCTTTGAACTTTTTTCCACTACAAGATCACTATGGCAAACTATTTTGTTTTCTCAACAAAACTACATAGAATGCCATCTAATATGCTGGAGGAAGATTATTTTCCTCCGGCGTATCAGATTCCTTCCCGAAAGCTGCGGGTTGCAAATCTACTCCAACAGTCGGAGGGGAAATAGTCCAATGTGATAACACCTTAAGATCTTCCCAGACATAAGTCGAGGTAGATTGTATGTAATCCCTTCGTTACTGGGATAGTCAAGCAGTAGCCTGGGCGTCATGCAATAGTTTTGGGAGTGTCATACTGTAGCCTAAGAAGTGCTATGTAATAGCCTGGGGTTGTCATGCAATGGCTTGGGGAAGTGTCATGTAATAGCTTGGGTGTGTCATGCAATAGTCTGGGAGTGTTATACAATATTTTTGGGAGTATTATCCAATAGCCTAGGAAGTATCATGCAGTAGCCTGGGGTTGTCATGCATTGTCTTGGGGAGTGTCATGCGATAGTCTGGGAGTGTTATGCAGTGTTTTTGGGAATATCATGCAATAGCCTAGGAAGTATCATGCAGTAGCTTGCGTATCATGCAATAGCCTGGGGTTGTCATGCAATAGCTTGAGGAGTGTCATGTTAAAACCTAAGCGTCATGCTATAGCCTGGAGAGTGTCATTCAATAGCCTGGGAGTGTTATGTAATAGTTTTGGGAGTATCATGCAGTAGCTTAGGAAGTGTCATGCAATAGCCTGAGTATCATGCAATAGATTGGGGAGTTTCATACAATAGCTTGGTGAAGGTCATATCGTAGCCTAGGGAGTGTCAAATATTAACTTCTGTAGTGTCATGTATTAGTGTGGGGATGTCATGCAATGAAAGGAAAGATGTCACAAATTGTGGAAGAAGTGAAGTTGCGGAATTTACTAAATGTTCATAATTGAATTATTCTTCAGTATTATTGCTACTGTTGTTGTTGTTGCTATTGCTATTATTGTTGTTATTATTATCATTATTAAAAAGTGTAATGAGAAATTTGACATTTGGGAATGAATGCTAAGAGGAAATTGTATGAAGGAGTGATTGTGCCGAGAGCACTGTATGGGGCAGTAACATGGAACATAAAAGAAAAGGAGTTTGAATGTGTTTGAGGTGAGGTGCCTCAGAAGTATGATAGGGGTTACTAGGCTGGATAGAGTGAGAAACGAGGAGAAGAGGAGGATAACAGGGATGGAAAGGGAGTTGGGAGATTGGGTTGATGAAAGAGTATTGGGATGGTTTGGACACATGGAAAGAATGAGTGAAGAAAGATTAGTAAAAGAGGTGTGGAAGGCAGAGATGGAAGGAGTGAACATGAGGGGGCGACCTAGGATAAGATGGATGGATAGGGTAAAAGGGGCATCGGGAAAGAGGGGAATGTCTGTTGAGGAAGGACGGGAGAGGACAGAAGATAGGGGTGAATGGAGAATGGTTGTGTATGGATGATGCTGTGATGCATGAGGGGGAGTGGGTGGGAGATGGGGGCGAGGGAGTATGTATGAGAAATAAATTGACGCAGCCCGAAGTGGGTTTTTTTTTTGGCTACCTCCTTTGTAAGGGTAAAAAAGCCTTTGGTATATGTATGTATTATCATTATTATTGTTCTTATTATTTTATTATTATCATTATTATTATTATTATTATTATTATTATTATTATTATTATTATTA
>NC_134785.1:44730766-44735766 GCF_046742065.1 Oratosquilla oratoria
AAAGATATGCAATTAATCTTGTGATATGAGAAGTGGAGAAAGGGAGAGAGGGGGGAAGAAGAGAAGGAGGGAGGGAAGAAGGAAGAGAGAGAGAGAGAGAGGGGGGGGAGTGAGAGAGGGAGAGGGAGAGACAAATGGGTATCACTGGACTTGGGTCCTCAGCTGAATAAAATCGCCTGTCGACCTTCAAATACACAAGAGAATTGAATAGATTTCCAGAGTTTATGCGTTTTTATTGCATTTCATGTATATTATTTTTCTCATAACATGGGTTCACTAGTTGCTTTATATTTAGTGAAGACTGGTCTCGATTTATTCTAGTTGTTTGTCATTTTTTCTCTGAGTTTCACGTTAGTTAAATTAGTTAGAACCCCTTACGTCTTTTTCTTTTCATTTAGGCTGTCGCCAAGCTATTTCATTTATCTCCTTGGCAACCCTTCTATAGCCAAGATGTTGCCAAATATCAATTAATCTAATTTTATTCTGGCTGCCGTCAGAGTATTTTATCAATTTAGGGTATTAGTTTGAAAAGGATTAGTGAGGTTGAGTTTCTATATGTTTCTTGTTATAAATTTTGTTGCCTTTCAATATACCTAATTTCAACTTAAATTATCCTGTCTTGAATCAATGCTTCCCAAGTCCTGGAGCAAAGTCTAATTTTCTTGGTTGGATTTTATAAACGATGAAACGACCTCTGAGTGTTTCAGTTCTTTTGTACAAAATAATCATGAACAGGTATTCGTCACCCATTTATTCATCGGTGTCCTTTTCATGCGTCGACAGGCACACTATAAAGTGACAGTGACATTCTTATTTGACAGAAATCCAGTCACCATGTTGAGTTTATATACATCACCACCTTTCACCGAATAATCCAATAAAACCCTAAAATCTTCCTTCTCATGGTTTACCATTGATTGTCGTGTGGTTTGACAGCAAAGAGGAGAAAGATATATATATACTGTATATAAACCGACAAACACAGCACAGCCAAGTCAGCGGAATTTGAAGTTAGCGGTCAAGTCAACCCCGCCAGGTGCTGCCATCTGTTGGCGCAAGTCGACAGTCAACAATAGGGCGGTTGTGACGAGGGGGCAAGTAGTGCAACGCTCGTGTTTTCTGTTGAATTACAGTGTTTTCTAGGGCCTGATATACCCCAAATTTGTGTACAGTGAATTTGTGATGGTGTTTTTTATAAGCAGTGAGAAATACGTGACCCCAGGTTGAGGGATTACAGTGAATTACTATGTTGAACATCATCTTCGCCCAGGACGAGTAAGTATTCGTGGTCTACTCCGTTCACTAGTTCATTTCGCTTTTTGCAACCTTTCCACAGTGCATGTCTTCCTTCGTCCTCGTAGATTAATTAAAGTTTGTATTAAAACAAGATGGATTCTGAGACGTGGTGGCTATTTGTCAAAGATGCGTGCAACCTTTGATTTGTGAGAAATGGGTTTCATCTCGAGGAGCTATCTTATTAGAGCAACTCGTTTATACTACTAGTTCACGCCTCATCATAGTTAAGAGAGTTGGCCTTGTGAGCGTTAGATAATCTACACGAGAAGAATTTGTTAATGTGATGGCGGTCAAGGAGTTGGGATAGACCGAACGGCTGTGATGTAACAAGTGTGGGAGAGATGGGGGTTGGGCATGCCAATTCTCTCTATTCGTACCTACGTTCCAACTCTTTGACGCAAAGGTTTCTACTCTGCAACATGGTAGACAGTGCCGTAGAAGCGAGTAGACTGACACAGAAGTGTCTTGCAGCCTGAGAAGGTTGGAGTAACATAAAAAAAACATCAGTCGTATAAAGACTGGAGGAGTAACACATCCACACACTCCTGGCCCGTAGGCCTAACTGATTACGTCACCCGAAGCACGCTGTTGGCAAGCAGAAGGTGCCCAGAATTATGCTTGGGAATCAAAGCAGTGCGTTCTTCTCACCTGGGGTAAAGGTGGGGGGGTGGGTAGGAATCTCCCAACCTGTCCACGGGACCCCAACACGTGCTGCAGGACAGATGGCCTTCGTTGTGCTTCGACTGTTAGAAGAAAAAGAAAACAAATGTCTTATTTGACAGACTCCCTCTTATCGCGGTTTGTGAACCCACCTTTTCCCCCCACCCCTTTTTGTCCCACTACCCCGTTTTCCCCTCCCAGGCAGGGGGGAGGGGAGAGAGACAAGGGGGAAGGCCTGCCGGTGTGGGGCATGGGGCATGTCAACAATTGCTTTATAGAACAGTCGACTAAGGCAAGACAATGGACCCCAGCGTGGGTTGACGGATAGGCGTACGGGGTAAACGGGACTGGTTTGTTTATATACTCCTGTGTGCTTGCCTGCACTTGTCGGGGTTGTGGCTGAGGGAGGGAGGGGGGAGTGGGGAGAGGGAGCGCTACTCCACTCGGCCCTCGTGTGATTATGGCGGGCTTGTACGGGGGGTTGGGGGTGGGATGAAGCAATCAATTATCCACTAGCTTCCCCTCTACGCCCGCCTACCCCCTCCCCCCGTCCCCTTTCCTCGCTCCCCCTTCTTCTCTCCCCCCTCTCTTTTCCTCTCCTCTCTTTTCTGTTCTTCCCCGTCCACTGACTTCACTTCTCTCCATTTCTCTTTCTCCTCTCTCCCCTTCTTCCCCTCTCCCCCAGCTCCACATTTGGAAGAGTTAGGATATGATCCCGGGTCTAATTGTGGGTAAAGAACGCAACGGTGCGATATTTTTTTTTACGCGTTTAAGTGATTATGCGCTTACCGCAAGCGAATTCTGTCGCACTCGAACGCTCCTCCCTCAACATTGTTTTGTTTACGTTTTGGGTCACTGGGTACCTGTGCTTGCGTTCCTGACAGCGCGTCGTGGATTCTTTGTCGACATTTTCTTCATGGAAACTGGTTTTGCTTTTGCTGTTCCCAGGTGCGGAAAGACACCAACCTCAGTGTTTGTTTACGTTCGCGTTTGTGAAATTAAACGAATAACATTTTACGGAATTTATTAGCTAAAATTTCCGTAAATGAATGACGTGGAAATGGCGTGCCAACGAAGGATGCCTTGAACTATACATCCTGAACTACACATCCTAAACCACACATCATGAAGTACACATCCTAAGCTACACATCCTGAACATACACATCCTGAGCATACATATCCTGGACATACACAGCTTGAACATACATATTACATCCTGAACTATATATATTGAACTGCACATCCTGAACATACACACCCTACAAATCATGAAACTAAATGTTACTGAACTACATATAACCAAAGAACTCAATTAGAATTTAATTCTTTTATCAGTTTTCATTTTTTAAACATTTGGCTGGATTCGAATAACCTATTAGAATATATTTTTCATAATTTGTTTGGATATTTGATTTTATAAATCAGCACTTCATTGATTACTACTTTTATCAATATCAGAAAGCGTCTCCTGGCGTAGTGATGACGACCTCCACAATGAGTTCATGGTTTTTTTTTTATAGAAATTCAGCGAAACCGCGTATAACGAATCGTCACGGAAGGATTCCGTTAAATTTACCGCAAGTAATGAAACGCTTGCCGTTGAAAGTTCCCCGTCGCACCTTTGTATTGTTAAATGTTCAATTATAAAGTAATAAAAATTGTATACATTCAATGCACATAAATCATGTTCAGATGATAACAGTTCGGATATGAGAGGGAGTACTGTACATTCTCTTCAACTCCCTCACTTTATTGGTCGAAAACTGGACCCAGACGTCAGGAGAACTCGCTTCGAGGCCGGTCCTCCCCTCTCTATATCCCCCTTCTCTCTACCCCTCCTCCTCTCCCCACCCCATGATATACATAAGTCATTTTGCCCCCTCCCCCCCAAAAAAAAAAAAAAAAAAACCGCAGGCGAGCAAAAACGTATCTAAATTTTCTCCGTGACCGCTAGCCGAGCACTTTTTTCATACTGCTGGAATTGAACCGCGACACACTAAACAGAGGTGTCTTTTTTTTTTAACGTGTGAACAGTACAGGAGACCCACGTGTCTCCTTAACAATAAGTGGGAGATATTAAATTGTTTCCGCCTTTTTATGCGATGCTTGGCTTCATTCTGTGGTAAACTGTCAGTGAGGCGCGCGAAATTTGAACTTCGATTTTTCGTAGGTGGGCGGTTTTTTTTTTCAGCGCTCCTCATTTCGAATTTAGGCGCGTTATGGCGCGGGCGCGAAAATGCGCGCCTTAAAAGACTGTCCCTGTCAGTTATATGTGACCTACACATGAATAGTCAAAACGCATATTGCGACAATATCCTTCATACACAACGCACTTTTTCTTTTTCCCATAGACTTTTCATCTTTCATCGTCACTTGTGCCCCCTACTCTGCTGTATGGCTGTGAGACATGGACATTGAATGCTGACTTGAAGAGGCGTCTCGATGTCTATGGTACTAAGTGCCTTCGGAGAATCATTGGGTATCGCAAACCACACACACACAGAAAAAAAAACTTTAATAGTAGAATTGTGTAGCTTGTAAAGTTGCCAAAATTTTGTCTGCTAGTTTCGTATCTAGTCGTAGCTGGACTATAATCTGTGCGTTCCAAAGAGTCTGTTCAGGGTGTGGCATGCGTTGTGATCCATTCTCCCAAATCAGTCTTAGTACATGCCCCTCTTTTCCCATCTACGTGCTATTTGATTTTTTTTTATTCTATATGTAGTAAAGGAACACAGTACAACGAGTTTCTTTTTCTTAGGATTATAACAACTATGATTGCCTATGCCCCATCCCATCTGTATCACCTATGACACCTCGGCGTGGCAACATGGGGCGAAAGGCGCTGTTGCCACATGACACAGAACTTATTCAAATCATTGTTATAACCCTAAAAATGATACTCATTGTACTTTACAACTTCCATTACTATATACAGTATATAGAAAAAATTAAATAGTACATAGATGGGAAATAAGAGGGAGAGAGGCATGTACTAAGGTGGATTTGGCAGAATGGCTATAGTATATCACGACGTATGGCGCC
>NC_134785.1:44738266-44755766 GCF_046742065.1 Oratosquilla oratoria
ATTTAAAGTAAATATGTATTGATGCCCACGCCTTTCCTAGTGAGGAGCCTACGCCAGGAGGCGCTGAGTAGCTGTATCCGAAGCCGTCCCCTTTACCCTAATCAGCACTTTGGGGATGCTGAGGGCCAAGTAACTAGCAGTCACTGCTGGGCATCGGAGAGGAGTGCGAGATTCGAACTCACAATTAAGCTTACCAGCCAACAAAAGTGTGGGTAGTGGCGACCATGATGAAGGTAGCAAGACTGTAGGCCAGCAGCCCTAAATCAATAGGAAGTAAGCAGTCGTCCCTAAGGACTCTTGGCTTACGACCAATATCAGGACTCTAAAGGGTAATTTTTTTTTCCTATTTTATTTTCTTTCATCCCCCCCCTCTCTCTCTCTCTCTCTCTCTCTCTCTCTCTCTCTCTCTCTCTCTCTCTCTCTCTCTCTCTCTCTCTCTCTCTCTCTCTCTCTCTCTCTCTCTCTCTCTCTCTCTCTCTCTCTCTCTCTCTCTCTCTCTGTCTCTCTCTCTCTCTGTCTCTCTCTCTCTCTCTCTCTCTCTCTCTCTCTCTCTCTCTCTCTCTCTCTCTCTCTCTCTCTCTCTCTCTCTCTCTCTCTCTCTCTCTCTCTCTCTCAATTTACTAGTTTAGTCCATCGGCAAAAAGTTGCCCTCAAGGTTACCCGAGAACCCCTTTGCATCTATTTTTGGGAACCTCGTAGAGTGTCTCCCTCTTTCTGACCACGCGTTGCTAGATGTCCAAGGGCACTGGCCACCTCTGTTACCGTAGCCCCTTCACACTAATTTACCAACTTAAGGTGTTATCACACTTTATATTTTCTTCTAGAGGATGCTTATGTCTTCAAGGGTGGCCGGGAAACTGAAGACTAAATCATATAGAAAGAGATCACATTGAACGCAAATGGAATCATGTTTTTTTTAGATGTAAATGATTAACTGGTTCTCTTTCGTTACATGAAATAAATTCGTCACAAGGTGAGATGTACCAACTGGGTTATCACACTGGGCTTCCACGGGATTCACCAGCGTCGACCGTTGCGAGTTCGTTTGAGTAAAAATGACTTCGGTTACAATATTTTATTTTTCAAATCTCCAGGTATCAAATTATCTTTCCGTCATATATAGCAAAGATGGATGAAGAACTAAGAGATTAAAAAATTATACAAATATTAGACGTATTGTTGAATTGTTTTTAAAACATCTATATATCTGTAAGCAAAGTCATATTATAACTAGATTCAAATGGAAGTTGGAGGTAGAAAGTGGGAGGAAAAATAACCTATTGTGATAATCCCGTAATGAGGACGAACCAAAGGAAACAGGTTCCAAGTTCTTAACGATTTTATTCTTGTCGCAAAATAATCTCTAAAGAAAATGGAGTCCTCAGCCCGAAGAAGACCAACAGGCGTTAAAAAAAAAAGAGAAAAAGTATTTTAATTAGGGTTTCGTTAAATATTTTTCTCTTGTTTTTTAACTAACTGGATGTACCAAGTGTTTATTTATTTTTTATTTTTTTCAAGAAAGTAGCAGTTGCCGACAAGACTGACGAGTTAAACACCATATGAGGACGGAGCCTTTATTTGTACGACGTTTCGCTTATTACTTGAAAAAGCTGTAATAAGCGAAACGTCGTACAAATAAAGGCTCCGTCCTCGTATGTTTAATTTTTTTTGAGAAAAATATTTGTACTCAGTAATTTTACAGTTATGTCCATTGTGTGAGAAATTAGTAATATTGTTATTGTTATGATAATTGATTATTGAAATAATAATAATCATTATTATCATCATTTTTATTATTATTATTATTATTGATATTATTATTATTATTATTATTTTTATTATCATCATTATTATTACTATTATTATTATTATTATTATTACCATCATTATTATTACTATTATTATTATCATTGTTTATATTAATATAATTATCCTTAGTAATGTTATTGCTGTTGTTCTTCATCTTCTTCGTCTCCTTTTTCTTCTTCGTCTCATTAATCTTCATCTTCCTCCTCCTCTTCAGCATTCCCTATTACCTTTTGCAGCATATGTATATGAACGTGTTTTGTGATGTTTTGAGCCAAGAAAAAATGTAGTAAAACAAGACACAATCCATATATATTTCTTACACATTCGAAATAAAAGCACCATCAGAGGGAACACAACAAAGTATGGTAAATGTAATTCGAATTTGCATCCCATCGTTGCCACCATTTTATGTTGGTTAGTGTGGCAAATGAAACGTTTGGTTTATTTTTCTTATATATATTTCTGACATAAAGTTTCTTTCAAACACTATAATAATCACATGTATGTTTTACACAAAAGTAACCACACCAAAACACTAACGCAAATTATTTCGTAGGCCCTAGGTCAACATCCTCTCTCTGACTCTTGGTCTGCCCTATGCTTAAGTAGACTCATTTCTGATTTTTCTTCTCTTCTTTCTACTTCCTAACTGACTTTGTACATTCTATTTTATCACTAATGTCATCATAATATGAACTATATTTTATTTCTGGTTAGTTTATCTGACCTTTGGTATACTTTAAAATTAAATCTATTCTAACTTCTGATTTTGGCATTCTGAGTTCTGCTTCTTCTGTATTTGTCTGTCATCATGGCTTATCATTCTGGCGAATCATTAGCATGATGTGTCATCAGTCCTAATATGACTCGTTTCCTCTCACATTATCTTTCGGGAACCGTATTTTTTGAGTGCTTGACTAATATATGTTTCCTACACTAGAATACAATGCAATGCAATACAATAGACATGAAGTAGAGTATTCTGTAAAAGTTTATATGATCAAATGAAAAATAGCAACATTAAGGCGTTATCACACTGGTCTATTTTTCCCTCGAATGTTGGAGCAAATTTGCAGCCCGCGGCTTTTCGGGAAAGAATCTGATATGCTGAAGGAAAATAATTTTCCTTCAGCATATCATATGACATTCTGTGTAAATTGTTGTAAAAATATAATACTTTGCCATAGTTATTTAACGACAGAAAAAGTGCTGGAGGTGGACGATACCGCCGATGAATCGGAGGTTAGGAAAAAATAGCCCAATGTGATAACCCCTTTAGGAACTACGGCTCTGGAGAGGGACTATGTTTTAAGCCGCGTCCACACTTGTTGCATTTCCACGTATCGTATCATCTTTGCGTACCACCTAGTGATACGATACGGTGCAACAGGGTATTGTACCTTCTTGTTGCGTATCCGTATACAGCAGGCGGATACGCAACAAGTGGGTACAATACCCTGTTGCACCGTATTGTATCACTAGGTGGTACGCAAACATGATACGGTATGTGGAAGTGCAACAAGTGTGGACGCGGCTTTAGATACGGGCTTCGGCGTGCGGTGCGTAGGAGGGTGAGTGGGAGATTGGGGGAGCTTTTGTCCAGCAGGGGATTTTGTCTTGGAGTTGCCAGGTGGTTTTATTCATCTATGAGACACGTCTTCGGTAGCTGATCTATCGTACCTGGTGATACTTTATCCTGCTAGTCTGCCGTCAGACTATTTTATTGATTCACCGTGATCCCTCCCTCCCCCGGTTTCTCCCGTAGATCATAGCTGTAATTATACATAGACTGTAAACTTTACATTTAGGACACATAGGTAGAGCGCCTCCAATAATGAATATATATTTTATTTACTTTAAAAAAAAATCCAGACAAATGTGATATGTATTTCCATTCCAGTTTCATGACCTTTAGTCAGTTTTAGTGATTATTATTTTTATTCTCCAAACTTCTAAGGAATCTTAGTGTTATTTGTCATTACTTTCATTTTCAAATGAACATTACTTTGGTTTTTCATCATGTTGATCTTCAAACCTATTTTGAGACCTCTCTTATTGAGGTCACTGAATATATTTTTGCAAGTCTTGTGCTTTTTCTGAAATGTGAATAATACTTTGGCGAACCTAAGTTGATTAAGGCATTTTTTCAGATTTATTCTTAGGTTACATGCATTCCCAGGTCAGACCTCTAAAGGGCTTGAATGTGAAACCCAATGAAGGAAGTGCTCACGCAAATACACGTGCATGTATGTACGCAGACATATTCTTTGATAACACCAGAGATAGATAAAAAACCTTTGCACATATAATGGCATTTCTCACCATGGATAAGGAATTAATGATAACGCCAGGAATGGATCAGAATCCCTTAAAGTTGTGTCATACATTCACAAAATACGTAGTTATGCCCACACTCATAAGTTGTCAAGTTTCATAGTAATTCGCACAAACTTCAGTAACTGAAAACCGCGCGCAGTATCAGTTTTTCCAATTTGCAGGAATATCATAACGATACGCGCACACACACACACACGCACACACACACACACACACACACACACACACACACACACACACACACACACACACACACACACACACACACACAGGCATGCTTGTGGATTAAACACTCAGTCATGGTCGAATTTCTGCACGTAGGGTTGCGTCGTCCAATATATGATGACATTCCATCCTATACACTAGAAAGTTTTATTACTCTTGCTTTAGCTGACGTCAGACTATTTTATTCAGCTAAGAGCAGTTGGTTTTGCCTTTCTGTTAAGGTCTGAATCGTATTGAAATCGTCTACATTTAGATGCAGCAGATTCTAGAAAAATTCTAAATAAGGAGTCTGCAGTGAAAAGGGAAGATGAACGAGTCTTTTGAAAAGTGATTTTAGTTAATGGGGATTCGTTTTTTTTTCTTTTATTTATTTATCTTTTATATATATTTTTATCTTTGTTCTTTTTTTCTTCTTTACAGTTTTTTTTATTTAATTGCCTGACATAGTGCACCAGTCAGAAGTTTGGTTGTAAGGATATAAAAATAAGGCAAGGAAATAAAATCCACACCCTTCTCTCTCTCTCTCTCTCTCTCTCTCTCTCTCTCTCTCTCTCTCTCTCTCTCTCTATTGCATTTTATAGCAAGATCTTTAGATTTATGATTTTATATTTGCATGGATATACGCCACTTGCATTGGGTGGTGATACATTTGGAAGGCGGTGGTAGTGCTGTTCGAACTTGGAAACGGAGAGCTCTCTCTGTGGGTGGTTGTGTGCTCGCACTTGTCACTGGTGGTTGCCAACTTTTATTTATTATTATTATTATTATTATTATTATTATTATTATTATTATTATTATTATTATTATTATTATTATTATTATTATTATTATTATTATTATTATTATTATTATTATTATTTTAATTTTTATTTTATTTTATTTTATATTTCTTTTACCAATTGTTAAGATATTCTCCATTCTCCTCCTCTTCCTCCTCTTTTTCTTCCTCCTCTTCACCACGTATCCAATTTGGTATTGGTCAGAACTCGTAGAGTGAAGTATTTCTCTTTACATTTTATCTTTGTTATCATGAGGTGCCAAAAATGGGAGGGGTAATGAATAGGTTTATAATGGTTGTGGGGTTGGGTGTGTAATTGGACTCGACCACGTTCCAAATAAAAGGAAAACTCCTTTAGTATGTGTATACTGTATGTAATGTATGTATTTAAACAACTTATGTATATATCTATATTATGTATAACGTATGTATGTATATAATGTGAGTATGCATGTATGTATTAAATATGTGATGTTTAGAAATTGATGACTAGTAGGATTTGTAGACTTAGAATCTGTACAGTTGTAGACTATGGAAAAATCCGTTTTCGGACAATTTAATTCTGTTTTTTTTTTTTTTTCAAATTTACCCCCTCCCCTTAAACCCTAAAATCCTAAAATTCTCCCTCACGTTGGAGGAAGTTTCTACCACATATCTTGTCCTGGGACAACTGAATAGAGTCATTATAGGTCAAGAGCAAGTTGTGCGCATGCCTCTTCTGCAGTCCGGATCGACGAAGGAAGAATGTCCGGTAGGGATTGGGGATGGGCGCGCGAGTGCTGGGATAGGTTTATTTTTTTATTTGTTTACTTATTTATTTGTTTATTTATTTATTTGTGATTTGTAAGTTGGTTCGGAAAATTACAATATATTATAGTAAACGAGGTTTCATTGTGTGTGCGTTTGTGTGTGTGTGTGTATGTGTGTGTGTCTGTGTGTGTGTGTGTGTGTGTCTGTGTGTGTGTGTGTGTGTATGTGTGTGTGTGTGTGTGTGTGTGTGTGTGTGTGTGTCTGTGTGTGTGTGTATGTGTACACGCTCGAGTCAAAAGAATAGTAATGCCTTTTGTAGCGGATACCCCACCATAGACCATCTCCTTAGAGTGATTTACGTAATTAAGAATGCCACAATACAATAAGCCTTTGTGTTCAGCTTTTGTAGATTACGAAAAGCCCTTTGACTCGGTGGGACATACGGAAGTACAAAACTCGATACACAAGAGTGCGAATGAACGCATTGTGTTCTGTTGGACATTCACTCTAATAACTCTAAAGGTAATTCGACCACATAAAGATATAAAAGAAAAACATTAAGATAGCGAAAGGAAAGAGGAAGGGAACTGCCGACAAGCATACCAGGAGAACCACTACGAGAGGACTTAGTATTTATGGCCATAACGTTTTGTTCATTAGAGCTTTATCAAATGTACTTGATCAAGCTCGAACAAGCGAAACGTTGTGCCGATAAAGACTTCATCCGCTCATAGCGCGTTTCCTCACGTAGAGAAAAGAATACGACAAACACACAAAATATTTACATCTTCCCTCGAAAAGCTGAGTTGGGAAGGGAAAAGTTTGAACATTATTGCGGAATAGTGCAATTCGATGAGATTCGTGAGTGATATTATTAAATCAGAAACAGCAGAAGCTTTAAAAGGTACGCTTAGAGATCTGAACTAGGTAGGTCTGAAGATTAAAACCAAAGTAATGTTCAACTCTAAAGTTCAAAGTAAAGCAATTGTAAATGATCGGTGGTGAGAATAATCAAGTTGAAGAGTATAATTATTTAGGTCAAAGACCAGGACTGACTAAAGACCATCAAAGCGAAATATAAAAACTTATAAAAATTATTTGAAAAATTCTACGGGCTTCACATTAAAACAATTATAATTAATCGATGGTGAGAATGTAAGAGTTGAAAGATATGATCAGTATTTAGGTCAAATATTAAGACTGACTGAAGACCATGAAAGTGAAATAAAAATACTTATCACAATTATTTGACAAAATGTTTTAACAGGTTATTGTGACCATTGCCGTAGCCGTTCACGCGAAGGGAACAATTGTAGTATAATTACCACTTCAGTCTACTTGACCTCTCTCGACTCTCGATGTCAAAGATGACAGTTACAGGTTTGGTCCAAGAAAGGGAGTGGGAGAGAAGGATGTCCCTCTCTCTTTTTTTCTCATGGTTTGCGGGGCTGGATGTACCCTCTCGGACTTCAACCTTATTGGTGGTCCGGGACTGTACATAATACATGAACGCAGGAGGAGACGGTGTCCACGGTGTAATAATGCCACCATTGCAGTGACGATACCCGGAGGAAGCTAATGTGTCACACACACACACACGCACACACACACACACACACACACACACACACACACACACACACACACACACACGCGCGCGCGCGCGCGCGCGCACACGCAGTGATACCCACGTCACCTCAGGTCCCGAGATGAACAAGGGTCGGGATCCATAACTCAGAGTGGATGAAGCCTTTCCTAACCTGTGCGCCGCGGCGAGGGTTCGAACAGGCGCCACGGCGGGCCCCCGGAGCGTCAGCCGAGGCAAGCCTCAACCCCCCCCTCCCCTCCCCTCCCCACCGTGGTGCCGAGCCACGGCAGTTACCTCCCGGTCAAGGATCAAGCTGCCGACCCCGATGCCCGAGATTACAAGGCCATCGCGCTACCACTGTACTACCCAGGAGGCTAGATAGTGTCTCTCTCGTCACACAGCCTTCCAAATCGGCATGTCAGAGGACGGAAATCCGCTGAGTCAGTAGTAGGTTGAGCGTCCGGGGTACCCGCTCCTTGGCGAGGCCTACACCTGCGGCTCAACGAAACCTGTTTTGTTTTTATAGGAGGTCGTTTACCAGCGCTTCCATCCTTGTGGACCATCTCACCACGATTTTTTTTTTCTCTCTCCTGCTTGGATGTCACTGTTTTACTTTTCAACTTTTATTTCTTTCTGACGCCTCCCCTCCTTTTCAGCTTTCTAGAAAATCCTCCCTATCCTTTTCATGTATACTATGTATGACTACCCCCCTCACCCTCACCCCTACCATCCTTTTTACTCTTTGATGAATTAACAGACATATATGTATAAATTGCCCAAAACGCTGAAGAAATTATATAGAAAACCCATGCACTCCACTCCCCCTGTATCTTGTACATGCGACCGTAGTGGGGGGGCGCCCCCCCCCCCGTTTGGAAATTGCTGCTAGAGCAAGTGGTAGGTTTTTGATCCCTAGCATAAACGCCTGGCGAATTTATTCAGTTCTTCAGGTCCTTCCTTGGGGGATGGTCCGCGACCCCATACCAAATGGTCCTTGTAATTTGAGGTCTTTATGACGCCAGGTGATGTTATTAAGCTATCCGGTAAAAGTGACGCCACTCTAGGGATTTCTTGTTAGCATGTTACTTGCTTTTGATATTTTGTTTGAGTAGAAACGACTTGGGTTACGATCTTTTGTCTTTCAAATTTCCAAATGTCAAATAACTCTTGCGTCATAGATTGAGAAGCTGAATGACGAAGCTAGACGAATGTTAGACGCATTGTTTAGATGTTCTTACGGAAGTCTAGGATATTGTAATTGAAATAGCTCTAATTCAAACGAAGTAGCAAAAGTAAGTAGCATGCTAGTTTAGTTTGGCGCCATCTTAATCCTTCCCGGGCCTTTACGTCATGATCAAGGTTGACCTTAGACTGTTGGACTTTGTACTCGAATTGGACTTTGGTTCTGGGTAGGTCCGGTTTTTGTCTAAGCCTCCGGGAATTGGGTCCAGGATGCCTCTTGAGGTTGCTGAGTTCGGCAGAAACTGTACGGAGTTCGAAAGAAGACATGGATGACAAAGACACTTGCGTTCTTCGACTTCGTGGAGATCGAACAAGAGGTCGAGGAAGGTCGCGCAGGACTGGGAACTGTGACGAGGCGACCAAAAACTCGGAACTCAAACAGGCTTCAAAAACACTTGCTTTCTTCGACTTCGCGGAGATCGAAGAAGAAGCAAAAGAAAAAAGTAAAAGAAAAAAAAAGAGTTCGAGGAATCTCGTGCAGGACTGGCAAATCGCGGAGGATTTCCAAGAGAGACGCGGGCGGAGGTCGAGAGCGTGTTGTGGCGCCGCCGCCGGCGGCGGCGGCGGTGGAGGAAGACTAGTGGAGTGGAAAGTGTGCCAAGGGCCTCAGATCACGTGACTCAAGGCCGCGTTGCCTCCTCCGCCTCCACCACTGGGAGGCGGAGAGAGGGAGTAGGAGCAGGCGCGGCTTCAAGTCGTACCTTCGTCGCTCAGTCCATTCCTCCTCCTCCTCTCCTATTTCATTCTTATTCCTCCTTCTATCACCTTTCACATCTTCACTTCATCCCTCCCACCCATACCCCTTCTTTCCCTCTCCCCCTCGTCTTCTCCCCCGCCGTCTTTCCTCCCCCCCCCTTTTCTCTCCGGTTATTGACCTCAGCAACGTTTGACGTGGGGAGGGCGATGGATGGCTTTCTTGTCGCGGTCATGAGAGTACAGTAACTCTTAAAGATTTTTTTCTATTGTATTCGATTTTTTTTTCATTTACCTGTCTGTAATTAACTTGGATGTATTTACGAATATATTTATTTATTTTATAATGGGAATGGAGCGACTTGCTGTGTGATTGGCACTTCTGCTGCCTACTGCACACAAACACACACACATACACACACACACACACACACACACACACACACACACACACACACACACACACACACACACACACATACACACACACACACACACACACACACACACACACACACACACAAACATAAATGTATATATATATATATATATATATATATATATTTTTTTTTTTTTTTTGCAGAAACCATCGGGAAATAAAAACAGCTACCGAACGTTTTCGTCTATTTAGACATTTTCAGAGGTACTTTGAAAATGTCTAAATAGACGAAAACGTTCGGTATCTGTTTTCAATTTCCCGGTGGATTCTGCAAAAATATTTTATCACGTGTTTTGTGATTTCTTTGCATATGTATATATATGTGTGTGTGTGTGTGTGCATATATATATATATATAATATATATATATATATTTTTTTACATTTTTTGGGATGGGGCAGCGTTGGGCTACGTGTACAGACAGACATAAATGACCAAATATGATTATACATATTATCTGTTATTGATTTCTTTGAAAATAACGTCAGCTTCTGAACTCTTTTCGAAGATGGGTTACTTGGACACAAGGAGTTATTGTTGTTGTTGTTGTTGCTGTTGTTGTGCGGGGCTCCCCCTCCCTCCCAGCCTCACAATGGAGCTCATACCATACATAAACGAAATAATTATTTTTATATTTAGACAGTCATGCGGAAAATAGAGAAGACGGGGAGAAATCCCTTTGGTCTGCATCAAATATGGGGACGGAGACGGGGGGGAGGGTTGCCGATGAAGTGAAGCGGCCTTGCTGTGGATGTGCTGTGTCTTGCTGCATTGCTTCTGACCCAGAGCATTGGGCGGGATACAGGGATGACCCGTCATCCACGAGGAGCTAAGACGAGAGGGAGGAAGGGATGGTGGAGGGGAGTGGAATGGGTGGAAGTGACTTCGGATCTGGCTACCTCCCTTATAAGGGGGAAAAAGCCCTTGGTATCTAGATGGATAGATAGATCTTTAGCCATTAGGAATATTTTAGAGGTTATCACTCGTTTTATGTAGAGTTGATGGGTAATATTAATAGTTATATTGTTAGTTGACTTATATGTAACGTAATGTTCTAGATGGTATTATAGATAATAGATAATTATAGAGTAAAGGTAATGTACTATTCTTGACTAGTTTGACCTACGCCGACTTCATATCTAGGTAGAATTAAATCGTCTTCCGTCGACCAGAATAAAGACTGAAGGCGTTATCACAGTGAGATATTTTTCCTCCGGCTGTTGGAGCAGATTTGCACTCCGCAGCTTTCGGGAAGGAATCTGATATGCTGGAGGAAAACAGTTTTCCTCCAGCATAATATCAAATGACATTTTATGTCAATTGTTGAGAAAACCAAATAGTCTGCCACAGTGATTTGACGGCGGAAAAATGTTGGAGGTGGGCGGTACCGCCGACGAATCGGAGGTCGGAGGAAAAACAGCCCAGTGTGATAACGCTTTTATGAGCACGTCAATAGGCTGAAGGAGTATTAATGATTTTGTCGATGATAACCAGCGCTTCTATCCTTGGGGACGATTTCGCGCTGAAGTGGAGTGCCCGAAGTGGAGTGCCTGAGGTAGGTCAAGATCAAGGTCAAGGAGGGTACAAGAAGCGATCCATCTGGTTGGGAATTTCTTTGGGCTAGGTTTTCTCTCTCTCTCTCTCTGTCTCTCTCTCTCTCTCTCTCTCTCTCTCTCTCTCTGTGTGTGTGTGTGTGTGTGTGTGTGTGTGTCTGTGTCTCTCTCTCCCTCTCCCTCTCTTTCTCTCTCTCACACACACACACTGAAATTTTGTGTCCCAAATCTTAAAAAAAAAAAAATCCTCCAGGCTCCCAGTCCCCCCCCCCTCCCGCCCCCCTGGTCGAGAACTTCTTGGGTTTAGGCTCCCCCCACCCCCCACAGCTGAAGAGAACCTCATGGGGTTAATCAGAACAAAGTTGTTCAAGTGTGTCATTGTGTTTATTTCCCCCGACGACGTGGAGGTCGACCTTCCCACCTCCACGCAGAGAAGCCCCCCCCCCCGCCTTGACAATTTTATTTGTCAAGAAATAAGCAAAATAATAACAGGTAAAATGTAACCCTGCGACTGTGACCTAATGTCGCCCTACCCTCATTAGCGGACGCATTGACCCTTGCGACCTGACAGCCCGCCTTCCAGGGAGTAAATTGTCCTCTGCCCTTTTGTAAACTGTCCTTGTTCCTTTTTCATGTATATATAATCTATGTATTTCTATTAACTATGTACTTTTTGCACTGAAGATTTAATATACGAAAGCGCTCTGCTTCGTTAGTTTTTTTCCAAGTGGTCTACTTTGCATAAATGAACACACGTAACCGAGTTCTTATAAGCATATGTATATATATACATATATATATATATTTACATATATATATATATATATATATATATATATATATATATATATATATATTAGGGGTGTGCCGATTAATCGGCATCGGCGAGAATCTGCTTTTTTAAGAAAGGTACTCGGCATCGGCAATATTTTGCCGATGCCAATGCTAATTCAGTAATTCACCTATTATTCATTGTTCTGGTGGTTGTGTAAGATCCAGCATATTATGTGTTATATGAGATATCGCAATCAAATAATCATTGCCTTATTTTATTTTTATATAGCATCACAACCGTTGAGAATGAGGTGGCTAGGAATATGCTGTGGTATTGGTAAACCTACATTGTCGTCTAGTGCCATGACACACGTTTCTAAAATATTATGCAAAGGTGATAGAATCTGTAGACACGAGGACGTACGACCGTAGAAACTTTTAAAATAGCAGCTCAAGTCGGAGCAAATTATATTAGTTTTTAACTTTATTTTTGTATTTCTTATATAAAATTAATACATTTATATATATATATATATATATATATATATATATATATATATATATATATTGTAACAGCAAAGTTGTTTATACAACAGAAATTAAGCGAAAGTAATATGGAAGTAAATCGTCTGGGCGTCCGTGGACTCTGTCGATTTTACCCGCTTATAATCGCGAAAAATCGGCGGAAGGATTTACTCCCACTTACTCCGCAGCAATCTATATCCAAACAAATCGTTTATAAAGAATTTATGTATTTGACAAGTAAATATATAATAATACATCTTTATAGTTTTTGACAATGACAGCTACGACTTTGACTCATGTTTAGATGATTTGCTGTCAAATTCACAACCATACGAGTCAACTTTGGACAAAGTGAAACTTCAAAGAAAAAAAATTAAGAAGATCTTCATCTGTTTTGACACTCAAAGCGAGGTTGATAATTTTCGCTCCCTCCCACTGGAACCACGTGACTCGGATTCCTTGAGGTGGTGGAGAGACAAAAATAACTCATATCCTGAACTTTGAAAAGTTGCCAACAAAATGCTGTGCTCTCCACCATCTTCAGTGGAGAGTGAACGCCTCTTCAGCATTGGTGGTAATGTCTACAGCCCTCACCGTAACCGCTCGACTCCAGAAACACGGGAGAATTTGATGCTGTTGAACTTCCAATTTGCGAATGTTTAACTTTGACTATTAACCCATGGAATGCGGCAGTACTCAGGTAAGTCAGCATGTCGAAAAAAGAAGTCTCATTGGGTTTTTTGTCCCTTTTTGGATTTTATGCCCAGACACAGCTTTTGAAAAAAAAAGAAAAAAAAAATGGCTATTTCCCACATTCCATGGGTCAAATATTAGATAGTAGAGACTGAATTAGGTTTAGGTTTTACTATAAAGTTAGGATTAAGAAATTGATTAATAGATTTTACCCTCTGCACATGTGTTTTATCAAAACCATGCATTAAATGATTCAAGTTACTTGAAATTAGTAGTTACAGTAAAATAAATTAAATAGGTAATTTTTAACCTTTTTCAAACGATATAAAATAATACAATCATACATTCATAATCAAAAAGTGGTCAATTAATAAGCACTTTATTAAGTTCATTTAATCATTAGCATTCAACAGCTCAACAACTAGCGTGTATAAATCTATATAGATTATAAAGCAAGTAAAAATCATAGTTTAATTACTTTATATTAAAAACTGATATACCGTAATTATATCAAATGGAATCGGCTTCGGTATCGGCATCGGCAACTAAGAGTGAATAGGAATTAGCATCGGTATCAGCATCGGCAACTAAGAGTGAATAGGAATCTGCATCGGCATCGGAATCGGAAAAAATGGAATCGGCACACCTCTAATACATGTATATACATATATATATATATATATATATATATATATATGTATATGTATACACACATATATATATATATATATATACAAGCCGCGGGCTTCGCCGGGGGCTTGACTGCGCAAACAGCGGCCTACGGCCGCAGCTTTCCGCGCTCTAATCCCTCGTTTTCCCCTTCGGCCTCGGCCTCGGGGCGGAACCCCAACACGGGATCCCCAGCACGAAGAAGAACGCGAGGAAGAAGAACGCGAAGAAGAACGCGAAGAAGAATGCGAAGAAGAACGCGAAGAAAAACGCGAAGAAGAAGAAGAACGCGAAGAAGAACGCGAAGAAGAACGCGAAGAAGAAGAAGAAGAACGCGAAGAAGAAGAAGAAGAAGAAGAAGAAGAAGAAGAAGAAGAAGAAGAAGAAGAAGAACGCGAAGAAGAAGAAGAAGAAGAAGAAGAAGAAGAAGAAGAAGAAGAAGAAGAAGAAGAGGAGGAAGAATACCACTTGACCCCGACTTACCCAAGCGCTTTTTGAAGAATATTTTTAGGACAAAGTGTCACCGTAATACCACCTGTCCCCGACTTCCACAGCGTTTTTTAGAAGAATATTTTTATTTAGACTTATATATATATATATATATATATATATATATATATATATATATATATATATATCAATGAGGTTTGTAACGATGCTGTTACAATGAGCATGAATAAGATTGGTCAGAGGCACATGTTGTGTTTAGTTATATTTATTTCGTATATTACTTTTTTATAACATTTATTCCTAGTTTTTATGTATGTATATGTTATATAAGTATATATATATATATATATATATATATATATATATATATATGATATATGTATATATATATGTATATATATATAATTAATTTATTTATTTGTTTATTTATTTCTTTATATGTTAAGATTTTTTTTACGCAAGGTTCAAATATGGGTGGACTCAGTGCGTACCAAATAATCTATCAATTGGCCCATAACATCACAAAAGTAATTTCAATTTTTAAAGCTAGTTTCCAGTCTCAGAACCAGCTCTCCTCGTTGAGACAGTTGGGCCAATGAGAAGCTTCGACTAAATACCAAATTGCATTTCCGCCTCAGAGAAAGCAAATGGGACCTCGGAATTGATAGCGACATCTATTGATTTGAAAGTCCTGCTATCATCAACCAGTTGTATAGATCAAAGTTCCGCCCACACTTATGTTATGCTGTTTCCATATTATCATCCAATGCCATTAAACAGAGCATTTCTTTACATTTTTCGACCCTAGCAGCACCCCTGTAGTTAGGTCTAGGCAGTCTAGCACTCCCTTAGCTCTAATGAACATCTGATTACTAGACTGATAAAGGAAAATGAGGTACTGCCTTATATTCAGCACTTCCCAGCACCTCCTAAAATTGATTACAGCATCCCAGGTTAAGAAATGCTGTATTAAAGGCATTGAGGGATTGAAAAAGGGAACAATGGCCAACCCAATACTTGTATTTAGAATAAGAAACAAATACGAAAATCGCTTAAATCATTTGACCCTATGCTGTCATGAATAAACAACTATATCAATAAGGGTTTGCAAGGTTGATCTCGTTTCTTAGATTGAAGAACACTACCGTGGTTATCATTTGACAATTTTATCTATTTATTTGTTTATTTCTAAGTGTTAATTTATGGTTGTGATGGTCGTGGTGGTGTGGACGGTTGCGGTGTGGGGCGGGGGGGAGGGGAGGTGAGTCGTGGTGACCATTGTGAAAAGCAAAACCGGTTAGAATTATGTCGCTGATTAGTCGGTCCATAGTCGTGAATAGAACGTTGACAAGGCACTGTCTCCTCTACCTCCTCCTCCTCTTCCTCCTCTTTCTCCTCTTCCTCTACCTCCTCCTCCTCCTCTTGGATTGATTCGGATGGTTGACCTAGTTTTCGAACCTACCACATCCACCACCATCATCCATGGAGAGTACCGCACATCACCACATCTTTGGCTTATTCTTCCAGCACTGTAACATCGATCACCACCACCATTATCACCATC
The DNA here is from genome assembly GCF_046742065.1 of Oratosquilla oratoria. Taxonomy (NCBI): domain Eukaryota; kingdom Metazoa; phylum Arthropoda; class Malacostraca; order Stomatopoda; family Squillidae; genus Oratosquilla; species Oratosquilla oratoria. Next base: position 44,754,355 of record NC_134785.1, read on the forward strand.
ATCACTACCACCACCACAAATATCACCACCCCCACCACCACTACCCCACCACCATTATTCCATCACCACCAATACCACCACTACCATGATGACCATTACCACCACCGCCACCACCAGTATCACCACCACAATACACCACACCATGAGCTTGACAACCAACAACAACAAGAGCAAGAGGCCAAGTCCAGAAACATGACGAAGCAGTTGTGCCAAGTTGAAGTAGGCCTAAGAGAAGCCGGGGCCGTGGAGAGGATGGGGGTGGAACGGGAGGTGGGGATCGAAGCGCTGCGTAAATGAATGGAGGACTGGTCTCGGGTTGTCCAGGCTGAAGTAGCAGGTGCAACCTTGGGCATAAGTTCCCCCACCCACTTAATGGGTGTATCTAGTTAAAAAGTAAAAAAGAAGAAGAAAAAAAAAAAAATAAAAAAAAAATATATATATATATATATATATATATATATATATATATATACATATATATATATATATATATATATATATGTGTGTGTGTGTGTGTGTGTGTGTGTATTATATATATATATATATACATACATACATACATATATATATATATATATATATATATTATATATATATATGTATGTATATACCGGTATATTCATAACAGTGATTATAAGACTAGAATTTAAATGAAAATATATATTAAGATTGTCGTCATGATTTGTTAAAATTAAGCAAACTGAATTAAACCTAATATAGAACGTCTCATTGAGGTTAGGTCGGCGATTGTGCAGTGGCTCCCCAGGGATAAGTGACACAAAATGAGAGTGTCGACGAACTTGTTGACCCAGCTGTACTCATTACTCACCATATGCTTCTCACCATGCAAACAACTTCGTGGGTGGGCTCAGGGGCTGTATCGTTATCCAAGGGATAGCCAGATGGTCCTGCATTGAGCTAAACACGTTTTTTTACCCTTGGCATACAAGGGATAGTACGCACCTGAAAAGAATCGTTTGGGTTTCACCAGAAAAGAACAAGTTGTACTTAGGTGTTGTATGGGTTATTTGGGGGGAACGGGTCAGGTTGTGAAAAAGGGGACACGAAGGTGAGGGATAACGAGGGGAATGAGTTACAAGAGGAGGAGGTCAAGGTAGGGTCGGGAGAGGGCTGAAACACGTGGGGAAATGTATACGAGGTCAATTGTATACGAGGGGAAATGTATCTGAGGAGAAATGATTAAGATTGAAAAGCCTTCAGAACCATTCCAGGTTGTAGGCCTCACGAGGGGAAAGGGGTTCGAGGGGAAATGGTTACGAGGGGCGTTATTGATCAGCATGGAAAGAGGGGAAGTGAGTGTAAGGAGAAAAAGGCTACGTACCATTCAGAAATGTTGAGTGAGGGGAGAGTGACGAGGGGAAATTGTTAAAAGGGGGGAAAGTATTAAAAGG
>NC_134785.1:44760766-44778266 GCF_046742065.1 Oratosquilla oratoria
GAAGAGTCTACCGTGCCAGGAGGCACTGATGTGTTGCCGAAGTCGTCACCTATGCCCTGTCATGCGCTTTAGGTACTGTTGGTGCATGTGACAAACAGTCACTGCTGGGAATCGGAGGGAAGTGCGGGATTCGAACCTACAACTGAGGGAGTGCAAGACCAACACACTTCCGATTATGCCACCAGCGCACGTCATGTGGAAACTTAGGTAACCGTGTTTTGGAGATCAAGATCTGGTAGTGGATATAGGAGATGGAGATGTAGTGGTAGAGGCAGGAGATGGAGATGTGGTGGAGAATGGAGATTTAGTGGTAGAGATGGGAAATGGAGATGAAGAAGTGAAGACTGGAGGGGGAGATATAGTGGAGACAATAAGTAGAGACGCAATGTTGGGGACATGAACACACACACACACCTCTCTCTCTCTCTCTCTCTCTCTCTCTCTCTCTCTCTCTCTCTCTCTCTCTCTCTCTCTCTCTCTCTCTCTCTCAGGCGTACCTCATGTGTCCATATCGCTCTGTTGCAAGGTCATTCCATTTACGGCGGCAGTTGGAAGGCCGTTGCCGTTTTGCAAATTTGCATTTAGGTTTCAGTCTTACTGACAGCTGCCTTGCAAGGATGGACGCTCAACAATTGCGTTGCAGGACTGGCTGTCGCGACTGTATCCAATTCTATTCTTCAGCAGCGAGTTGCCTGATGTTGTCATCAGCTCGAACTCTCGTTCTTCGACCATTTCACTCTTGTATAAGTCGACCGGATTAGGAATCTTCGGAAACTGACGAAGGCGATGGACGCATAGCTAAGGTTAAGGAGATAGAGGTAATCTATATCTAATTCTATTGTCTAGTACGGAGTTACCAGGTGTCGCTATCGACACGAACTCTCGTTCTTTGACCATTTTGCTCTTTCATTGTGTATAAGTCGAACGGATTGCGAATCTTCAGAAACTGACGAAGGCGATGGAGGCATAGCAAAAGAGTAAATAAGGAGATAGAGGTCATCCAAATCTAACTTTACTCTTCAGCACGGAGTTGCCAGATGTTGCTATCGACACGAACTCTTGTTCTTCGACCATTTCGCTCTTGTATAAGCGAACGGATTACGAATCTTCGGAAACTGACAAAGGCGATAAAGGCATAGCTAAGGATAAGAAGATAGAGGTCACCTGTATATAACTCTATTCATTCCAAGTATCGCCATTGACACCAACTCTCCTTCGGCCGTTTTGTTCTCGTCCCGTGTATAAGTCGAACGGATTGCGAAGCTGGGAGACTGACGAAGGCGATGGAGACAAAGCTAAGAAGTGCGCAAGAACTTATGCAAAGACGTTGCTGAGAATAACACTGAAGGGCAGGAAGAGAACAGGTTGGTAGTGAAGTATACTGTTGACAAAGGAATAAGAATAGAATTGAGAAGACCAAATAGGAAGGATGGTACATGGAACAAGAGTGTTACTGACTGGACGCCGGGAGTCAGTAAGCGTGGAGGAGGAGGACCAGACGGAAGATGGAGAAAAGGTGTACTAATGATGACAACTTTACAAAGAATACCACGTTAATGCAAGAGGTTGATTCTGGGGTGCTGAAAAAAGGGGGAGGGGGAGTCGGGAAGGAAAAAGGGGGCTAAGTATTGGTCATATGAATTGAGGCTGTGATTTAAATATTGAGAGAGGATGGTTTTGGAGAAGGGGAGGTTGGATAAGGATGGGGAGATGGGGAGCCATCACACTAGGCGACTTTATTCATAAACAGAAATCTAAGGCCTGCACTCCTCTCCGATTCCCAGTGATGACTGTCAGTGACTCCTACCTGCCCCCCAACAGTCCCAAAAGCACAAAGGGCAAAGGTGACAGCTTCGGCCGCAGCTACTCAGCGTCTCCAGACGTAGGCTCTTCACCTAATTGTACCTTATATTCTAAGTTAGGCAAAAAATAGATGATGAAGTAAGACTTTGTAGTGGTATGAATCTAGCGAGTCAGTGTTTTTTAGTTATAATTAGCTTTAGATATTTGGGGTAGCTTTATCAAATTATCGGTTGTGTTGTAGAAGAGGGAGGGAATGCATGTGTGGGTAAGATAAGGATCAGGTTGTACAGGTGTGAGTAGAGGGGACGACCCAGGTGTGAATACAGGAAGAGGATGAGGAAGGAAGGAGGAAGAGGAAAGAAGGTGAAGCAGAGTAAAGGAGGAGGAAGGAAGGAGGTGGAAGAAGAGGAAGGGAAAAAAAGGAATAGGATGGAAGGAGGAAAAGGAGGAGGAAGGAAGAAGAGGAGGAAGAGAGGGAAGGAGGAGAAGGAAGAGGAAGGAAGGAGGAAGAAGAGGAGGAAGAGAGGGAAGAAGGAGGAGGAGGAAGAGGAAGGAGGAGAAGGAAGAGGAGGAAAAAGAAGAAGAAGAAGAGGAAGGGAGGAGGAAGAATGAGATGAAGAGGAATAAGAAGAAGAGGAGGAGAAGGAGGAAGGAAGGAAGGAAGGAAGGAAGAATGAGTACAAGGAAGAAGAGGAGGAGGAGGAGGCAGAATGAACAACATTTTACTTAAGTACTAATGGCGTTTTTTTATTAATATCTAAGACACCTCCGCTTAGCTGAATAAAATCAGCTGGCGACAGATAAGATGAGCATGCACAAGTCGAGTATAAAGTACTAAAAGATCCGATACGAAAATGAAAAAAAAAAATCATTGAAACGCTTCCAAACTTATTTGAAGCTTTCTGAAAAAGTCACATTAACGATTTTAACGAATTTCGAACCCTGAGCCGAACAGAATTTCATAAACGCCCTCATTTCTAACCCCTTCCTACCCCTACCCCCTCCTCATCTCCCCCTACCCTTCTCTCCCTTCCTTCTCTCCCTTCGCACCTCTCCCCCTCCCCTACCCTTCTCCCCCTTCCTTTCCCCCTAATCCCCCTCCCTCTCCCCCCTCCCCACCCACTAACACAATCCCCTACCCTTCTCCCCCTTCCTTTCCCCCTAATCCCCCTCCCTTCCCCCCTCCCCACCCACTAACACAATCCCCTTCACTCTCTACCCCTCCCCTTCCCCCCTCTCCCCCTCCCCTTCCCCCCCTCTCTCACTCCCTTCCGGAGACTTCAAAAGATGGTGTGGCGCTCCTTTCTTTGCGTGTCCCCCTTCCCCCCTTTTCCCCTCTTCTCCCTCTCTTCCAGTTGGATTTCGGGGGAGAGGTCGTTGACCTTGGGCTGCAAAGTCCAGACGCTCCGAGAGATTTTTCAAAATGGCGCGGATGTTGCGGGCGGGCGGGCGGCCGGGGGAGGAGGAGTAGAGTACGATCAATCTTTTCTGAATGTCTCTCTCTCTCTCTCTCTCTCTCTCTCTCTCTCTCTCTCTCTCTCTCTCTCTCTCTCTCTCTGTCTCTCTCTCTCTCTCTCTCTCTCTCTCTCTCTCTCTCTCTCTCTCTCTCTCTCTCTCTCTCTGTGTGTGTGTGTGTGTGTGTGTGTGTGTGTTTACCTAGTTGTATTTACCTAGTTGTAATATACGGGAGGGGAGCTATGCTCGTGGTGACCCGTCTTTGTATCTCTCCGCATCAAATTTTATCTTAAAATCTTGTATAGTGTTTGCACATACTGTTTTGTTGTCTAATTTGTTCCATGTATTAATCGTTCTGTGTGGGAAACTGTTCCTTTTCAAGTTTTTTCTATAACTATCTTTTTTCAGTTTTTTTCCGTGTCCTCTCGTTTTACCGTTGTCCCACACTAACAGGTCATTCCTGTCTAAAACTTCCATTCCTTTCATTATTCTGTAGATCGTCAGCAAATCTCCTCTTTCTCTTCTTTGTTTCAGAGTTGGTAGGTTCAGTTTGGATAGTCTTTGCTCATATGTTAGTTCGGCGAGAGTCGGTGCTAGTTTGGTTGTCGCTCTTTGTGTGTGTGTGTGTGTCTTTTGTGTTCTCTCCCCAATCCTCTCCTTCTCTCTCTCTCTCTCTCTCTCTCTCTCTCTCTCTCTCTCTCTCTCTCTCTCTCTCTCTGTGTGTGTGTGTGTGTTTGTTTTGTGTTCTCTCCCCAATCCTCTCTCTCTCTCTCTCTCTCTCTCTCTCTCTCTCTCTCTCTCTCTCTCTCTCTCTCTCTCTCTCTGTGTGTGTGTGTGTGTGTGTGTGTGTGTGTGTGTGTGTCTGTTTTGTGTTCTCTCCCCAATTCTCTCTCTCTCTTTGTGTGTGTGTGCGTCTCTATCTCTCTTTGTGTATGTGTGTGTGTGTAGGTATGTATATGTATCTCTCTCTCTTCTCTTTCTCTCTCTCTCTCTCTCTCTCTCTCTCTCTCTCTCTCTCTCTCTCTCTCTCTCTCTCTGTCGTTGCCTAGATTGGGAGTTTCCTTCAGCTGATTAATAAGGCCTGGAATCAGGTCGAATAAACGATAAAACAAAACACCAATTTAACCTCAAAATGTGTTTGTCACCCTCTCCGGAATTTTTTTTTCTCATTTAATTGGACGATGTCACTTAGAAGAGACACTAAGTACATAGGCTCCAATTGGGTGAAATAGCGTATGTTATTGTTATCATGAAAGAAGGGACGGAGAGTGAGGGGAGATGTCGTTGATGAAGTGAAACGGCCTTACATAAGGACATAAGAACATAAGAATGAAGGAGACTGCAAGAGACCATAAGGCCTACACTAGCCAGCTCCGTATCCATCACCACCTCTCATCCCCATCCATAAAGTTGTCTAACCGTTTCCTAAAACAACCGATAGTTTCAGCGCTTACTACATGGTTACTAAGTCTATTCCATTCGTCGACCACCCTGTTAGTAAACCAATTCTTGCCTATTTCCTTTTTTTTTCTTTTATCTAAATTTGTCCAATTTATAACCTTGCTGTGCATGTGCTATGTCTTGCTGCATTGCTGCTGATTTAGGGCATTGGGCGGGATACAGGGATGACCCGTCATCCACGAGGAGCTAAGAAGAGAGGGTGGGAGGAAAGCTGTGGTGGATGAGAGTGGAAGGGGTGGGAGTGGGTACAACGTGCCTTCTGACGTGGCTACCTCTTATAAGGGGAGAGGGGAAGCCATTGGTATTTAGATAGATTATTGTACTTGTAATTATAGATTATTTTTATTGTTATTATTATTGTACATTTAAATTTGGAAATTATTATAGAATTTAGATGGTTGAAATTTCTTTTATCATCATTTTATATTATATTTGAACGATATTTCAGAATGAAAAAAAAAATTAGTCCGGTTTCATAAGCATTGTATGACAAAACATTAAAAAAAAAAAATTCTCATAAATTTTACTCATAATAATTTCTATACTGTCTGATATCACATACAAAGCGCGTTTTATTCCCTTTAGCGAACGCCCACTGCAGTTTCGGTAGGCATCCCTTGCACTGAGGGTAAAGATGACGGCTTCTTGGTGTAGTACAGTTGTTTGGTCTGCCTATTCGTTGAATAATTGTGTATGCATGTATATGAAGGTGCTAAGATAAGAGGGAGGGTGGAGGGGTGTGGAGTGTATTCAGGGATGGAATGGGTGGGAATGATTTTATGTCTTTTCTTTTTTGGCTACCTCCCTTGTAAGGGGGAAAAAGCCTTGGTATATGTATGTATGTATATGTGTAAATATGAGCATAAAGATATATATATATATATATATATATATGTATATATATATATATATATATAAATGCATATATATATTTATATATATATATATATATATATATATATATATATATATATATATTCTGTTAAAAACGACAGCAAAAGAATTATTGATTAACTTTTTCCGTGAGCTCTCAAGCTTGCGAAAAGTAGATTTCTGGTAGGGGGAAAGGGAGTAAATCAAATTTCCAAAACTCATAGGAAACAGAAGTTATAATGAACACAAAAAATACAGCACACAGTAAACTAAATACAAGAAAAGACAAAGAATACAACAAAAAACAAAATACAAGCACAACAAATTTCAAAACGTTTCGCAGACCTTTCTGCATCCTCAGTTGATGTGAATAAGAATGGAAAAGGGAGCATATTTTAAATGAAGAGAAAAGTACGGGGAGAAGACACGGTGTCTTCTCCCCGTGCTTTATATACATATATACATATATGCACACTCACACATGCACACTCACACACACACACACACACACACACACACACACACACACACACACACACACACACACACACACACACACACACACACACACACACACACACACACACTTATATATATATATATATATATATATATGTATATGCCTATATATATACATATACATACATATATATATATATACATATATATTTGTATATATATATATATATATATATACATATATATATATATATACATATATATGTATACATATATAAGAATGAAGGAGACTGCAAGAGACCATAAGGCCTACACTAGGCAGTTCCATGTCCATTACCACCTGTCATCCCCATCCATAAAGTTGTCTAATCGTTTCTTAAAACAACTGATAGTTTCAGCACTCACTACATGGTTACTAAGTCTATTCCATTCGTTGACCACCCTATTAGTAAGCCAATTCTTGCCTATTTCCTTCTTAAATCTAAATTTGTTCAGTTTAAATCCATTATTGCGAGTCCTGCCCTGTTTTTTAATATGATGACCTTGTTTGCATCACCCTTGAACTTAAACACCTCTATTAGATCACCCGTACTCTGCGTCTTTCCAGAGTGTAAGTTAACGTACCTAAGCCTCTCTTCGTAAGGCAAATTTCTGAGTCCATGTATCATTTTGGTCATTCTTCTGTGTACTGATTCAAATGAATTGATGTCCATTCTGTAGGACGGAAACCAAAACTGTACCGCATAGTCAAGGATGGGTCTAACTATCGCTAGATAGAGTTTGGTAATTACCTCTGCACTTCTATTCGTTACCGTCCTAGCAATGAAACCTAATGCTCTGTTAGCTTTATTCCTGGCGCCAATGGACTGTTTCCTGATTTTAAGGTCCGTACTCACTAGAACTCCCAAGTCTCTCTCGCACTCAGTTTTCTCTAAAAGCGTGTTATCTAAGCTGTATCTAATTTCGGGGTTGTGTAGCCCTACGTTTAACACGCTACACTTAGAGATATTGAAGTTCATTTGCCATTTCACTGACCATGTGAACAATTTGTTAAGATCATCCTGCAGAATCTCTGCGTCGTCTCCTGACCTAATTAGGCGTCCTATTTTGGTGTCATCCACAAACTTACTAACATCACTATTTATCCCATCGTCTAAGTTGTTTATGTACATAATGAACAACAAGGGACCCAAAACCGAGCCCTGGGAAACCCCACTAGTAACATTGCCCCACCTAGATTTTACTCCATTTATGGTGACCCGCTGTTTTCTGTTACTAATCCAACCTCTAACCCATTCTAACACTTTTCCTCCTATGCCATGGGCTTTGATTCTATTTAGTAGTCTCTGATGTGGCAACTTGTCGAACGATTTGCTAAAGTCAAGATAAATAACATCGTAATTATCATTGTTATCTGACGCCTTATATACTTTAGTGTAAAAGGATAGAAGATCAGTCACACATGATTTACCCTTGGAGAAACCATGCTGTGTGTCACGAATTAAATTGTGTCTTTCGGTGTTCTCTGAGTCTATTTACTATTATTGATTCAAGCATTTTACCTATAACCGATGTCAAACTGATTGGTCTGTAGTTGCATATAGGCGATTTATCTCCCTTCTTAAAAACAGGAACAACGTTTGCCTGCCTCCAAGCAGTAGGCACAAAACCGATTTGTTAAATATTTCGGTTAACTGGTATTACTATTCTTCCGTATTGACTTCAGGGGGATAAATGTATTTTGTGCATTAATAATTAAATCAGTTAGAATTTTATACGTTTCATCCAAATCGCTGACCTGGCTGTTGAGCCCCCGCTCCCAAGAGACCTGTCCCAAGGTATGCATATTACCCTCCGTGACCCGACCCCTGGTCATGATCTAACCCCTGATAATGTCGGAAACGTCCGTATGACATTTAGTATTCAATTTCAAATAGGTTTTTATATTGTCAAAGTTTGCTGTCCTGAAGCCTGCTACTTGGACGTTATTCGTACTTTTTAATTCTTCCCAAAATAATATTAAATCTTATTTCTTGATGATCGCTAGACTATCTCCCACTTTTACGTTACTCATTAGGTGCTTATTATTAGTTAAACTAAGTCCAGATTATTTTCTCCCCTCATAAGATCGGTAATAATTTGTTTAAGGAAATTATCCTGCACCACATCTAAAAAAAATTCGCTTCCTGATCTACTAAAAATTTCCAGTCAATGCTTCTATAATTAAATTCTCCCATGATCACAACGTTTTTGTACTGGGACGCTCTGCGAATTTCATGAATCAGGGGATCAGTCTGCTCCATGTTGAGGTTAGGAGTATAGGTCTATACAGGACGCCAGTAATAACTTTATTATTCTTGGCTATAAATCTACCTAAATAGATTCCATATTGTCATACATATATATATATATATATATATATATATATGTGTGTGTGTGTGTGTGTGTGTGTGTATGTATATATATATATATATACATATATATATTGTGTGTGTGTGTGTGTGTGTGTGTGTGTGTGTGTGTGTGTGTGTGTGTGTCATTTTGACAAATGAAAATAAGCTCCACCGCAAGGACTCGAACCTTTGCCGTAGCGACTGTTTATTCTGAAACAAAGGCGATAGCATCAAGCCAGCCAGAATAAGCAGTCGCTACTGCAATGGTTCGAGTCCTTGCGAGGGAGCTTATTTCCAATATATATATATATATATATATATATATATATATGTGTGTGTGTGTGTGTGTGTGTGTGTGTGTGTGTGTGTGTGTGTGTGTGTGTGTGTGTGTGTGTGCACGAAGTAAAAAGAGAGAGACGACCGGTTAAAAGGTAATCTAGCGTACATGTTGGAAGGCACGTTAACAATATCTATATATAATGAAGTGTATGCTCATGTGAAATGTTCTAGTTACAAACCATTGATTTCTGATGATTTTTGTTTGATGTAGATTTAAATTCATATTTATTTCTTTTTGTTGAATTGTCCCTAAGCCAGAATATATAAACTGAATATATGTACATGCATATATATACATGTATATATATATATATATATATATATATATATATATATATATATATATATATATATATATATGGCTGGGAAGGCTTGGAGTCATATCATGACACTGACATTGTGATTTTGTGGAAATGAAGTCGCATCGTTTGCATATTTGTTGTTCAGTTTGTTATAATGAAGGTATTATCCCCGTTCTTAGTCGTGATTTATTCGCGTTGCTGATTATATTTTTTTTAAGCGAATTGTTATTAATTTAGCCTCGGGTGTTTTAGTCTGAGTCAGTTGTGCACCGGTACATTATCTTGTCTTACTTGGGAATAAGACGAAAATTAACCTAACGCTTACTAAAGACGCACTTTTTTAGGTATAAAGATCTTTACTCTATACCCATTTAAGTATATTTTTAAATCTGTTAATATTCTGTTTGTGTTTCTGTTGTTTCTGTTTAAAGGTGGTTGCACACTAAGCATTTCTCGCTAGCATGTTACTTGCTATTTGGTTTGAGTAGAAACGATTTCTTTTTCGATTTTCCCAAATGTCAAATTACTCTTTGTGCGTCAGATAGTTAGAATCTGAATGACGAACTAAGAGAAGTTAAACATAGAATACGAAAGTTAGACACATTGTTCAGTTGTCCTTACGGAAGTCTAGAATATTGTCACCGAAGTCGTTTCTACGCAGAGGAAGTAGCTAAAGCAAGTAGCATGCTAGCCTACTGTGTCGCCACTTTAAGTGTATTTCATGAAGACCTGTTGTCATAGTTTCCGTTTTCTGTTGAGTTGCACCGTTACGCTTTGGATAACGTACGCAATGTAACGTGAGAAGCAGAGAACCTCACATGACGTCACTGCATAGAAAACGTAACCGTAACAGAAGGAGAGGACTTAGAACATCGTGTGTATCTTACTATATTTATATACATTTGTTGTGTTTGTGTGTAATAACAATGATGATAAATGAATAATAGTTGGTTTATTGGGTTAATAGCGATACAGAGATACGCTGAAAATATACAATTTGTGCAAATCCAAAACTAATCTAATACGAGTATATACATGATGTGCTAGGCATTGTTATCCACAAATGGTGTTTGTTTACTTGCGATCGGGTGTACAGGGGATTGATCAGTGATGATAATGTGTGCGTGATTGTGTGTGTGTGTGTGTGTGTGTGTGTGTGTGTGTGTGTGTGTGTGTGTGTGTGTGTGTGTGTGTGTGTGATTTTCACCAAGGTCTTGAATAGCATGCTTGACTCGTGATCGACAGTTGTTACCCTTACGGATGAGAGGTCAGAGTCCATACATTGCCTGATGTAGGAGGAAGGCTGTGACCTTACACACACACTGACACACACACACACGCACACACACACACACACACACACACACACACACACACACACACACACACACATATATATATGTATATATATATATATATATATATATATATATATATATATATATATATATATATATATATACATACGCACACACACACACATACATGCACACAACATTTCCCCATGCGCAAGGTAACGGCCTGTATTATCAGTGAAAGTTATTCAATATGAGAATGCACCTTAAAACGCATTCACTGATCAGGTGTTGAGGTAAACAGGTGTGACCACACGTGCACAGATGTGTGTGTGTGTGTCTGTGTATGTGTGTATAATGTCATTAGTCTGTATGGTACAGGGTACCGGGTACAGGGTTGAAAGAATTACCAGAGTCTATCAGGTTTCATCGCTTTGTGGATGCGTACGTGCGTGTGTTTGTGTGTGTGTGTGTGTGTGTGCGCGCGCGCCCGCGGGAGTGTGTATGCATGAGTCTATCAAGACAGAAGGTGAATAGATAAAATATGAAGTTTGCAGGACTAGCGCGGCAGAGGCTGGTGCAGACATATGAGAGAACTTTGCAGGAGTTGCGTGGCAGAAGTTGGCGCAGTCTTGCGACACATAGAAGAAATTGGGAGAGGCCTATGACCAGCAGTGGATTCTGAGTGGCTAAAAGTATATTAATGTACAACGTTTGAGGAAGGTGGAAGAGAAAGAGACGGGTCTAAGGCCGAGTTTATTACTGACCGGTTTCGCTCATAGCTTCTTCAGAGGATTGATGCTTCTGGATAACGCTGACGGTATACATAGTAGACCCGACACCACAATTCCACCAACTGAGCAGGGGACACGGGTTGGTGGACAGAGACCTGTAAATAACTAATTGGAAATAAACCAAATAAAGTAAAACAAAATAAAATAAAATGAGTTTCCCAGATCATGTATTAAAGATGAGTAAAAGTGTAAAAATGTTGAGAAAACTTGTGTGAGTGTAGAATGTGTGGAACCTGCCGGACAAAAGATCATCGGGCGTTTCTCCACCGATCTAAGTCCTTGTGTTACTTGTAATAGCTGCGTATTTTGTTATGTATTTTGACCATTTTATGTCCCCTACTTTTTGGTTCGTGTTGTCTTCGGTAGCTATATATAAGGCCTCAATTACCTTTCTGTGTCTCCTTGTTAGGCATTTTCTCAATACTTTTGCCTCTTGCCAGTTGGGTAGATGTTCTTTGTCTGCGTGGCCCACCAGCGCATTTGAGAGGCGATGGTTTCTCAAATCCGCCTTGTGCTCCCTAATTCTCTGTTGAAGACCTCTATGGCTTTCGCCAAAGTACGACTTCTTACATTTGCTACAGGGGATCTTGTAGACCACACTTAGGTCGTTACTTACTTTTGTAGCTGGTGTTACCAAGTGTCCTATTTTCTTACCTGTCATTAATAACTTCCAGCCCAAGCGACCGTAAAGCAGCTCCCAGTGAGTGAGATTAGATCTCGGAACAATTAAGTAATGTGTGTCCCCCGTTTGACCGGGTCCTTACGTCATCTGATGTTTTGTGCTTTCTTGAGAGATGTGGACAAAAAGGCCTCTGGATAGCCCAATTTCCTAAAAAAAAAATTTAAATGAATGGGACTTCTTCCTCGAGGAACTCCTGCCTGCAAATTCTCAGTGCTCTGAGGAAGAAACCTATTACCATTCTTGTTTTTTGTTCTCTTATCATGTGCGCTGTAGTAGTGTATTAAATCGTCTTTATTTGTGGGCTTCCTGTAGACCCTGAAAAGAGCTTCTTTACCGTTTCTGATTATTTCAGAGTCGAGGAAAGGTAGGCGGCCTCCATAGTGAACTGAATATTCCTAACTACCTTATTCAATTTTGATAATATATCACCTTTGTCCGTCCCTACCGGATAAATAAATAAGCAATCATCTTCGTACCTGAACCAAATTGCGTCCTTAGGGAGAATTTATTTGTAGTGATTCTTCTCCAAAACTTCTTGGTAAAGAAAAGCTGCTATTGCACTAAGTGGTGAACCCATGGGGAGGCCTTCCAGTTGGTGGTATTCCTGGCTGCCAAATCTGAACGACCCGAATTATATGCATCTTTCTATTAGTGCCATGTAGTCCCGTTTACACACCGGAAGGTTTTCTTCGCTGATTCTATGTACTGCCTCCTTGATTGCATTGACGGCACCATCGGTGGTGTATACCGTCACCGTTATCCAGGAGCATCAATCCTCTGAAGAAGCTCTAAGCGAAACCGGTCAGGAATAAACTCGGCCTTAGACCCGTGTCTTTCTCTTCCACCTTCCTCAAACCCGTCACAATGTCTCAACATTAATGTACTACATTTTACGTCTATCCGTGTAATGATAAGGCGAGGCGCCTACGCCATGAGGCGCTGAGTAGCTACAGCCAAAACCGACACCATTGCTCTTTTGGGGATTGTTAGGGGCAGGTAACAAGCAGTCACTGCAACTGGGAAGCGGAGAGGAGTGCGGGATTCGAACACATAAATAAGCGAATGCGAGACCAGCACGCTTCTGATTAGGCCACCATCTTGTGAAGATGAATGTGTAGAAGTTGCGTGACATTTCGCTATTCGAGTTCTTGCCATTCAAGATTGATTGACCTTCAAGTGTTCTTCTATGTAGTGAAGAACAGGTGTTGACACAAGTGCACAGGTGTGTGTGTGTGTGTATGTGTATGTATGTATGTCTGTGTATGTATGTGTGTGTGTGTATGTGTGTGTGTGTGTGTGTGTGTGTGTGTGTGTGTGTGTGTGTGTGTGTGAAAGAGGTAGAGAAAGAGAGAGAGAGGGATAAGGATGGAGAAAAAATAATATATATATATATATATATATATATAGAGAGAGAGAGAGAGAGATGTGAAGAGATGAGGGTATCATTAGCATGATGATTGCAGTTTATGATCAAGCTAATCCAGTACAAGTGTCTAGAAAGGACGAGTCGTATCTAGATTTGGGTAAACGGGGCAGTAGAAGAAAAGGTGTCTCCTGATAAACGAACCAGAAGTAATGTATGCACAGCCGGAGAAGTAAGTCAGGTCGCCCTCGTTCTGAATCAGACCGATGGACTGTAGCTCTTGATATTATTATTATTATTATTATTATCATTATTATTATTATTATTGTTATTATCATTATTATCATTATTATTATTATCATTGTCATCGTTGTCGTCGTCGTCGTCGTCGTCGTCGTCGTCGTCATCATCATCATCATCATCATGGGACGGAGAGGGGGGTCGCTGATTAAATGAAGCGGCCTTGCTGTGGATATACCGTGTCTTGCTGCATTGCTTCTGATCCAGGGCGGTGGGTGAGATGCAGGGATGACCCGTCATCCACGAGGAGCCAAGAAAAGAGGAAGGGAGGGAGGGGTGGTGAATGGGACTGGAGTTAGTAGCGATGAAATGGGTGGGAGAGAAATTATGCCTTTTGAATTTGGCTACCTCCCTTGTAAAGGGGTAAAAGCCATTGGTAAAAGTAAAAATAAAACGAAATGAAGTAAAAAATAAAACGAAGAAAGACAAGAAGAAAGACGAGAGGTCAAGCCTAGGTTAACATTTCTAGTAGTTGCTGTCCTGTTAGATTGATTGCATTTTTTTTTTATTCATTTATGTATTTATTTATCCATATGGGCAGTCTCGCGCTTTGTATAAACCCATAGTGCTCCCTCGTAAATGCAGAGCAAACATAACCTAACCGAGTTAGACAACTAAAGAATTAACCAAGACAATTTACTAACCCTCTGGCTGTGGTACAGATGTCCCCATAAAAGGGATATCACACTGGGCTATTTTTCCTCCGACATCCGATTCATTGGCGGTAACGCACACCTCCAGCACATTTTCCGCCATAAAGATCACTATGACAAACTATTTTGTTTTCTCAACAATTGACATAGGATGTCATTTAAAATCTGGAGGAAAATTATTTTCCTTCAGCATATAATCAGATTCCTCCCCGAAAGCTGCGGGCTGCAAATCTACTCCAACTGTCGGAGGAAAAATAGCCCAATGTGATAACGCCTTCAGTTGAATATAGTGGCCCGATGACAGACTAAGATAAAAGGTAAATAGAATTAACTTTGCCGTCGGCTAAGTGACTTGGCCGGGACCGGGCTCAGAGGATTCATGACAAACTGGCACCGAGGAGATTAATTTATATTAGTTTAATCCATCTCGTTTCCGTGGCGCAGTGTGTGAGTTAGTTTACCGCTAACAAGGTTAAAGTGACATGTGTCTGTGGTGATAGCATCTTGAATATAGGAAGTTTCTCTCCCTCTATCTCTCTCTCTTTCTCTCTCTCTCTCTCTATATATATATATATATATATATATTTATATATATACATTATATACATTATATATATATATATATATATGTGTGTGTATATGTATATATATATATATATATACATGCAAAATTATTACAAAGAGAGAATAGAAGATAATATATTTTTCTTTGTATTACATCCTCAGACAGATTATGTACAGTATGTATGCATTTGTATATATTACTGCAGGAGATTAAATACAGTAGGTACTTGATATGAAACACTTTCATATGTTACATCTTCAAAGTAACAAACATAAGCGTTATGGTGTATATATATTGTTATGGGATGGACTGGTTATGTGAAGAGACGTTACGTATAACGGATAAGTGCTTAAGAACCAGCTCACTTCTAGAAGCCACTGTAGGACTGAATTACCTGGTCAGCGCCTAGATAGTTCGTAAGACTAGAAGTAAAGTAACAAAGAAGATTCCAGGAAAGGAATATTAAACTAGCGATAAAACTAGTAAACGAAATTATTAATAACATGGAAAATATTTACAGGCAATAATCAACACAAAAGAGAATGGGCAGTTGGGTCAATGGGACCGTTACATGAATATAAGAACATGGAAAGTATCGTTCAAATACGAAGCACAAGATACGTATACAATATGGTATTAACTAAGTACAAAGAGATCGGGAACATATGTATCAAAATAAGTAATAAGTACAAATACAAGTATAACGCAAAGCAATGTATATAAGACAAGTAATGGAGGCAAAAGGGGTGATCACTTCACACGAATCGTCTCATGAGTCCAAACTATTAGTTTTATCAAGAGAGCAATATGCGAGAAATGACAAGGTGTGAGTGATTTCCACAGCTTATATACCATTGGACCGGAAGCGGAATACTTCCGGTGAAGGGTGCGGGTGAGCGTTGAGGAGGGGGGGAGGTAAGTTAACACACGTCAACTTGGATAGTTTTAAGACCCTCGACTCGCTTGAACAATCTACTTATTTAGTAACTGTCAAATCTGTGCGCTCCGAACTATTCAGGATTACTTCGCTTGTCTGTTTGTTCTACAAGAGTGCGCACATTTCTCCGCACGTAGGCAAGATTACATATAGTGGACGGGCGATACTACTTACATTGTTACAATACATACATAGAAAAGAAATATGAACATAGTTATTTAATACAAAGGAACACAATTCTATAACATAATTACATACATGACGTAATATCTAATATTACGTTACAATATATATATATATATATATAACATATATATATACATATATATATATAGATTAAAATCAACTGCGCTAATAGCTTTGGCTATCTTGAGGTTCAAATTCTTCAGTTTGAAGAATAATCTTTTGTCTTCACAGTTCAAAGTATGAACATAATCATTCATGATTTCAAAATCATGGAGAAGAGGGTACAGTAAAAGGCGCTGCTGAATGCCAACGGTTATAATAACACAAGGTAACAGTACAAAAGCTGTTGACACAATCACCGAAAACTTAAGTCTTTTCGCCTCTCACGGAGGCTTCTTCAGGGTGAGAAGAACTATAATATCAAGGCTAACTATCAAGGCTATCGTCGAAGATGAAGGGAAATGTGAATGGTCTCTGGCCGACTGTCAGTCCTTAAAAAGCAGGATGGTAAGGGTATTGGGAGAGGTCATCCCAATTTTTGGGAGAGGTCACTGGAGGTTAGAAGTTTCTGGGTGAGGTCACTAGAAGGAGGAGATGTCAAGTGAAATCTCTGGGTGAGGTCACTAGTGGAAGGCGAGGACGACAGGAGTCTCTGGGGGAGGTCACTTGGAGAAGCGGTCGAAGTCGGAAGGGGGCCCTGGGTGAGGTCACTAGGATAGGTAGGCAAGGACACCAGTCTTGTTCCGGAGCTTGTGGAGGAAAGTCTCGCTCGACTTCTGGTTATAGGTCCTGTGGGCTGGGAATTTTGAAGCTGCTGAGGGTTTTGGTGAAGGTATTGGTTTAGTTGGGGTTCGGATGCACCTTGATTTTGTTGTTTTTGTTGGGGATGATGTTCCTGGGGGCGGGCTGAAGGGAGGATGAAATCTGCAGCTTGCTGTACATTGATGGAGGGCCGTTGAGTAGTAATCGCAACAGCTTCAGCAATCTGCAGTCTTTTGAAATTTGTTTCGTTGTGGAGTATAATTGTATTGTGTATTAAAGTGTTAAGTGGTGGCTTCATGTCGTGGTGGTCAACAAAGTGTTGGAAGATAGAGCCTTGGTTTCGGTGGTATTGGAGGCGTCTTCTTAGTGTGGTGGAGGTTCTACCAATGTAGGAAAAGGAGCCGTCACAGCGGCCCTCCTGGCAAGAAAACTTATAGACTACATTGGTAGAGGCTTCCTTCGGGATTTTTGGTGTTGTGTTGTTTTTCATAACTAGGGACCTAGTCAGGTTTGGCTTACAGTAAATTCTTATGTTGATTGTTGTGTCTGCGTCTGTGGTGAAGGCTCCTCTTTTTATAATGCCTTTAATGGCATCACACTCTTCCTTATAATGGCTGTGAAAGTGATTCTGGTGGTAAATGGTGATTTCATTGTTGATCTGATTTGGGGCCTGGGCTGGTGTGGCATACTGGTCAAGTTTCTTCTTGATAACACCTTCGATCATCTGGTCGGGAAATCCGTTGTTGGTAAGGAGTTGTCTGATCCGGTCGAGTTCCCTATGCGTCTCCCTCCAACTACTACAGTGTGTCAGAGCTCTGTTGACGTATGCTGCAGCTACTGATCTTTTGTAGGCTGCAGGGCATTCACCACGAGCATTA
>NC_134785.1:44788266-44795766 GCF_046742065.1 Oratosquilla oratoria
TAATAATAGACAAAGGACAATTTGGTACAAATAATAATATTGATTGTGTTGCAGTTTTGTTTTTGAAAAGAATAAATGTGAATGTCATGCACGGAAAGTCGGCTTCACCAGCGACCGTTATAGTGAGGAAAGAAAATATGAAATATATTCAAATGGATATTTTGTCTCTCATCTTCATTAAAGTTATCGTAATTATCGGGCCTGTTGCTAATATGCCTGTCCTCCCTGATTTATTTATCAATTTATCTATTTATCATTTTTTTTACAATAGAACTCAGAATATATACATTTTAAATTCTATGTTGTGTGTGTGTGTGTGTGTGTGTGTGTGTGTGTGTGTGTGTGTGTGTGTGTGTGCTCTTTGCGTGCTTGTGTGTTACAGTGCATGTGTATAATTGCAAATGTGTGTATGAGTCATGTGTATATATTCATAAGGTGATTATATATATGTATATATATATATATATATATATATATATATATATATATATATATATATACGGGAGTAACCACCAGTAAAAAATAAACTAACGAAACAAAGCATTGAAGGTGTAATTATACGAAAGCGCTTTGCTTCGTTAGTTTTTTTTTTCTGGTGATTACTCCCGCATTTGTGAACCCACGTTCTTAGTATTTATATTGCATTTATATATACATATATATATATATATATATATATATATATATATATATATATATATATATATATATATGTGTGTGTGTGTGTGTGTGTGTGTGTGTGTGTGTGTGTGTGTGTGTGTACACACATACACATACGGATATGAATAAAACCAATTGGCGACAGCAAGTTTCTTATAGTAATACGGAACGTAGATCATCCTAAGCTAGGGCATAATAAATAACGAACACTTGTAGAGCTACGCTTTTGAAGCCTAGGCTACCCTAGGCTTGGTTATGAAAAAATGGACAACGTTTTAAATACACAGTAATTATGAAACATAAGTTACCCTACGCTACTTTACGAAAAATAAAAGCCCAGAATTGATTAAGACCATTATGAATCGTAGGTCGTCCTAGGCTTGGGGAAAATAATAAGTGAAATAAGGTAAAATAAAATAGAATAACTAGGTAAAAGAAAAAGTTAATTAGTTGAATATATTAAATGTGAATTGATAAATACATAAATGAAATAAAACGGATAAAACACACCTGTCGTGATGGCGCAAGTGGGACTTTAGGCTGCAGGTTGCAGGTTGCACTTGTCAGCTGAAGTTATAAGCGAAGTGACCTTGAAGCAGCTTAGACGCACGCCAACAACCTCTCTCCCCCCCCTCCTACTCTCTCTTTCTCTCTTTCTCTCTCTGCTAAGAACATTGTCTCCACTTTATCTTCTCTGCTCTTCCCTGCCCCCTTCTCTTCCTTCCATTTCCCTCTCCTCCCTTCTCCCCATCCCCTTCTCCCCTTCCCTCCCCTCCCTTCCCCTCCCCTCCCTTCCCCTTCCCTACTCTCCCCTCCTCTCCCCTCTCCTCCCCTCTCCTTCCCTCTCCTTCCCTCACTTCTCACCTTTCCTCCTTTACCCCCTCTCACTCCTCTCCCCATCCAGGGCCTCGCTACCCCTCTCTCTATCCTCCCTTCCCCTCCTCTTCTTTCCCCTCCCATCCCATCCCTTCCATTCCTCAAACCCTCTCCTCCACCCATCATCACCTCTCCCTTCCTTTCCTCCTCACCCTTTCCTCTCCCTCCCTCCCTCCCTCCCTCCCTCCTCTCCCCCCTCTCCCCCTCCTCTCCCCCTCTCCCCCCCAACCACCTACTTCCCCTCTTTTGCGTTCTCTGTCACCCGACCTTCCTTACCCTCTCACATCTTCCACTCTTGAAGGTCGAAAGGCATAGAGTGCGGAAAGGTATTGTGTGTGCGTGCCAATGTGTGTGTGTGTATTGCGAATATATGTGTTTTTTTTTTTTTTTGTGTGTGTGTGTGTATGTATCGTGTATGTGTATGTGTGTTTGTGTTTACCTAATAATTTTTCCTTATTGTATTTACCTAATCATATTTCCCTTATTGTATTTACCAAATTGTATTTACCCAATTGTAGTTACGTTATAGTAATATATATGGAGAACTACGCTCGATAGGTTCCGTTTGTCTCCAGTGAAACTTGGCGCTTGTCTATGTATATGTGTGTGTGTGTGTGTGTGTGTGTGTGTGTGTGTATGTGTGTGTCTGTGTGTGTTTCCTCGTCATGCATTTCCGTGCACATCATGGTTTAGTTATTGCTACTTTAACACATTTCAATTTAAAGTATATTTAGAGTTTAAGCACATACTATGCGATCATTGATAACAACTTTAATTACCTCTTCTTTTACACATTCAAGATTCTCGTCAGATGTTGTGAATTTGAAAAGCCGGAAGACGACTTCGCTGACAGTAGTCTTGAATTCCCTAAGTCTACAATGCAACAATGTGTTTAACAACCGTACTGGTTTAACTTCTCTTAGTTCGTCCTTCAGCTTCTCAATATATGACGCAAAGGTGATTTGACATTTGAAGATTCGAAAAACAAAAGATTGTAACCGAAGTCGTTTCTACTCAAACGAACTCGCTTGAGTCACGTACTATGTGTGTGACCGGGGTACTTTTACTTCTTATTCATCCTGCCGTCAGTCGATTTTATTCATATATGTGACACCTGCTACAGTCAGTTGACATTGTTTACATCTTGTATTATACCCGTCCTGCTCTTCGCGTCTACATCCACATATTTTTATCGTTTTTTTGTACTCGTTTCATTTTGTTTTCTTCTGTGTCCATATTTATGTTTTTATCTTTTATGCATTAACTTAACCATGGGATCATGTCTGCTCTCATAACTTCTTTAAAACTTGTTTAACCAGTTTAAGAGTGCTTGAGCCTTCCTGAAAAGGAAACCTGTAGGTTCGGATCCCATGTTGGAACACCTATTTACACCCTGTCCTCTCTCTCTCTCTCTCTCTCTCTCTCTCTCTCTCTCTCTCTCTCTCTCTCTCTCTCTCTCTCTCTCTCTCTCTCTCTCTCTCTCTCTCTCTCTCTCTCTCTCTCTCTCTCTCCTTCTCTCTCTCTCCCTCCCTCCCTCCCTCCCTCCCTCCCTCCCTCTCTCCCTCTCTCCCTTCCTCCCTTCCTCCCTCTCCCCTTCTCTCCCTTTCTCCCTCCCCCTTCTTTCCGTCCCTCCCCCCCCTCTCTCTCTCTCTCTCTCTCTCTCTCTCTCTCTCTCTCTCTCTCTCTCTCTCTCTCTCTCTCTCTCTCTCTCTCTCTCTCTCTCTCTCTCTTTCTTTTTTTAAGGTGGTGTCTTAAGTGGAGGGGTGCAGTCACCTGGACCCCTTGCACTGCGGTACTAGGCCGTCCAGAGTTTTTGTAAATTTTTGATGAAATGTTTGGGAGCCATTCTGACGATGGCCCAAAAACATTCCTTTTGTTGTTTGTATGTGCGTGTACGTGTATGTGTGTATGGGTATGTGTGGGTGTATGTGTGTTAATGTGTGTGTGTGCGTGTGTGCATATATGTACAAATATGTGTGTGTGTGTATGTATGTGTAGAAGCTTTGCAAGTAGCGACACCCTAATCCTCTGGACCGGTAAGTATCCTATATTCTAATGAAGACCTACAAATTCTATAGCTATGGTCTATGTAGTTGTTCTTGATATAGGATCCTTGGGGTTCATATGGGTTCATAGAACCTCGAAAATGGGTTCGCGACTGGAAATAAGTGTTAGTGGATGCTTAACGGCAAGGTTCAGTGTTGATGTAGCGGCAAGGTTCAGTGTTGATATGGTCTTCTTCTCCAGGAGGCTAAAGAACACCAAGATATAAACTTGGGGTATATGACAAAGGGAAGATGGGAACGCCGATTGTGGGGACGTTGGTGTAGACCTGTGGTTCTCAAACTATGGGTCGCGAACGAAAGTTGGGTAGCGAGGTCAATTTTGATGGGTCGCAGGGACACGGAAAATTCTCACGTTTTCAGAGTATTTCAAATACTTGACTAATTAATTTAGTTTTCTGTGGGAAATGCAGTGCCATGGATTCTGTTAATTTAGTTTTGTTAAAGAAAAGCTGTACATATTATTTTTTTTTCCAAAGTAAAGGGTATATATCACTGTCCATTTCGTTTCTCTTTACTTTATTCTGGGTCGCGAAGGATTGAAATGTTCCAAATAAGGTCGCTCACGAAAAAGTTTGAGAACCATTGGTGTAGACGTATGTGTACACACACACACACACACACACACACACACACACACACACACACACACACACACACACACACACACACACACACACACACACACACACACACACACACACACATACACACAGTCAGAAAACATCAAACTCATTTGACGTAAAGGATGTGTCGCATGTTTTTACTTCTGTTGCTGAGATCATTAATGAAAGGCACTTTTTACACACACACACACACACACACACACACACACACACACACACACACACACACACACACACACACACACACGTGTGTGTGTCAATTAGACCCCTTTTAATAGTAATACCTGAAAAAAGGAAATACCGCCAAAGAATTTGGTTTGCGCATTATCATGTGGGAAAAGTGTTGCTTGTTTTTTGGTCTGAAGAGGGTGGCGGAGGAGCGAGGAGTGTTCGGGGGATCTTATGTACAGAAGGAGTGGGCATGTGTCATTTTATTGTAAAGATTCTCGTCATAGGTGCTCGTTACAGCATATTATTTTCATCTCGTTAGCTAATGAAGATGTCACATATAGCTGAACAGCATAGCTCTCTCTCTCTCTCTCTCTCTCTCTCTCTCTCTCTCTCTCTCTCTCTCTCTCTCTCTCTCTCTCTCTCTCTCTCTCATATAATATATATATATATATATATATATATATATATATTTACGTATATTTATATGACATATATATATATATATATATATATATATATATATATAAACCACATTTCACTTTAATTATAAGCCATCAACATCGAGACACTCGAGGCATACATGCAGAAATTGAAACGTGGTATAGCCAAGGACTCGAACCTGCGCTCGCACGTGACAAGTAATAGTGACTTAACCGATTGCGCAATCGGTTAATCACTACCACTTGTCACGTGCGAGTCCTTGGCTGCATCTCTTTTCAACTTCTGCATGTATGCCTCTTTGAGTGTCTCGATGTTGATGTCTTAGAATGAAAGTGAATAGGGGTTGATAAATGTAAATATCTTCACTGGGACCCAATCAGTGTTTTACACACACACACACAAACACACACACACACACACACACACACACACACACACACACACACACACACACACACACACACACATACATATATATATATATATATATATATATGTGTGTGTGTGTGTGTGTGTGTGTGTGTGTGTGTACATGTGTATATATACATATATATATACATATGTATATATGGTATATATATACATATGTATATATGGTATATATATATACATATGTATATATGGTATATATATATATATATATATATATATATATATATATAAATATACATATATATATATATATATATATATATATATATATATATATACATATATATATACATATACGGTGTCGACGTCCCTCCGTGCTTATATTAATGAAGAATGAATGATATTATTGAGATGATTGAACGACGTGCGTGGGATCTTTGGTTGCTGCGAAGGTCAGCCAAGTTGTCACAGCCTCCTCTACATCGGTCGCATATACAGTATATTGGCCTGGATGGTGTCTGGCTCTCCGAGCTTCAGCCATTTTTTCGGACTCTTCTCAAGAATTGTTTGCCCCTCTTTGTACAATAGGTCTCCAGTATACCATGTGAGAGTGTTCCCGTTCGATGGCTGATGGAATAATGTTAACTTCTGTAGGGCGTCTTTCATGTGATTTTTGATCCGCTTTTTGGGTCTGCTCACTGGGGAGTTCCCCGTATGTAACATTACGGGGTAGTCTGTAAGCAGATTGGCGGATGATGATGTGGCCAGTCCATTGGAGTTGTCTCTGCATGCGGATTTCATCAAGGGAAGGTATGTTTACAAGTTGCCTGATCACTGTGTGTGGGATTTTGTCCCACCAGTGGATCCCTAGGATTCGTTGGAGGCATTGAGTATGGAATATCTCCAACTTTTTTAAGTGTTGCCTGTAAGTAGCCCACGCTTCACAACCGTAGAGCAGGATTGAAAGGCAGGTAGCTTGGTAAAATGACCTCGTGGTGGACGAGGTCATGTTATGAGTATAGAAGACCCGATGATAGGACCTTCCGAAAGCAACTGAGGCGAGAGCAACGCGGTTGGTAATTTCATTACTGATTGTACAGTCAGACGACATAACTCATCCAAGCTAAGTTTATTGAGATATGATCTTTAGGACGTTTCCAGCGATATCAATTTGTGGGTCATTTACAAGTGTATTCTGGCTTCTGCGTTGACACTTCTGTTTTGTTGGTATACGAGTATTTACTACCAAGCCTACCCTAGTATAGGAGTAATTAAGAGCATTCAGGTATTCTACAGTCCTTGCATCTGCATACTGGAGCTTAGCGCAGGGGGATGGTGTGGGTTTTCGCACTTATTCTGGCATTGTTAAAAAATTGCTATCGAGTCTGTAATTGACGACTGTTCCAAGTTCTGCTGCAGTGTTGTTGGCATAGAATATCTGGGTCACAGCCGCGCTGAAGTGGTTGAGAAGAATTGGTGCCAGAACACAGGCTTGATTAACCCCAGTTCATACTTCGAGTGGGTCAGATATTTTCCCTCCAGCTACAACCACCGCGTTTATGCACATTTTATCTTTAATTTCTCTGTCAATATCATTCATTGGGAATCCATTGTTTGTTAACATTTGCTTGATTCTATTCAGTTCTTGGTGAAGGAACCAGTTAGAACATATTATAAAAACTCTCGAAATGTACGCGCGTATAACGCTGATTTTGTATTTTGATGGGCATTCGCTTAAGCCATTTAAACATCTACCTGAGTTACTTGGTTTCCTGTAAACACACGTAGTAAAAGTACCTTCTGCACCAACTACCCAAACATCTAAAAAGGTCTTGTTGCCGATACTTTCCTCCACGGTCAAATCCAGGAAAAATTTTGCTTCCATTATTTTCTGTAGAGCTTCAAACTGTTCTTTTCACTTATATATATATATATATATATATATATATATATATATATATATATATATGTATATATATATGCATGTAAATATATACATATGTATGTATACAGTATATATACATATATGTGTGTGTATATATAAATTATATATATATATATATATATATATATATATGCATTGTTAAAATCGACAGCGTTAGTGAGGTTGTTGATCTTCTTGTGAGTATTCTCCAGTTTTCTAACCAATATTCTGCCATTTAGAGGGTGGGCATAGACCAAGTTGCCAAAATG
This sequence comes from Oratosquilla oratoria, assembly GCF_046742065.1. Taxonomy (NCBI): domain Eukaryota; kingdom Metazoa; phylum Arthropoda; class Malacostraca; order Stomatopoda; family Squillidae; genus Oratosquilla; species Oratosquilla oratoria. The sequence continues at coordinate 44,795,669 of NC_134785.1, forward strand.
ATTCATTTATTTCAACGTTTCGTCTAACAAAGAGACATCTTCAGGAAATTCTGTAACATAGATAATAATGACGTACAGAAATATAGAAAACAACATGT
>NC_134785.1:44800766-44803266 GCF_046742065.1 Oratosquilla oratoria
CAATTGATGATAGGAGATCTGGATAATGCACAGCAGAAGCATTCTTTCCTTTCCGCCGGTTGCTAGCATCCACCATGCCAAAAAAAAAAAAAAAAGCAGTTTGTGGAGTCTGTTGGCTCTAGCCAGACTTATGGGCTTGAGAATTTCAGCGACCTTTTCTCACCTAGCAGCCACCCTCCCAGCGTCTTCTTACAGTGTTCACAACAGTAGTGAGGGCCCCAGGGCTTTTCCTGGTTCCCAACTGGCATCCCGAAGTACTTCTGGTAGACTTCACAAACCTTCACCGACGTTCCCAAGGAGAATTTTTTGCCTCTCTTCTTTATATACTCGCTGCATAAACAGAAACATATGCAATCAAGAAATATGGATCTTATAGATCTAAAAATATAAATTATAAACATCTTGAGTGAACATAAATGTATAAAATAAGTAGGGTAATTTAGGCTATAGTCGTCAAATTTGGAAGAAAAAAAAATAGCACCAAGTTGCACCAATTGTTCTCGAAAATATGACATAAATTGCTTTTACTACAAATCTAAAAATTTATTAGGCTGAATGCTAGCATAGAAATTGTTACAAATTGAAATTTATAACTGTTTAATAGCATTTTTTTTTTATTTGGGACCTAAGTAACATAAAAAAGGGATTACAAGCTAGGAACAGACGATTTTTTTTACATGGGGTAATCAAATCACTAAAGGAAAGTAACTAATAATAAAATGGAACAAATAAGTGAACATATAATTGAATAGACACCAAAATAATACAGCGAACAAATAGAAATAAAAAACGGAAAAGAAAATCTTCAAATTCCACCACTACTCAGCATTATGAGTAACTTCTGCTTGACCTGCCATTAGGCGTCTCCTGGCGCATGTCTGTATGGTGTAGAAAAATAGGCCACGTGGCTTAATTGATGGTTGTATGGGTGCTACAAACCCACCATATATTGGCCTAATCTTTATCAGTTAGAAAAAAGTTTGAAAGATTCGTTTTATCTTATCGCTCTCTACCCCTTGTCTCAACCCTTGGACTGATAAGGGGAGAGTACTAGCACGCGCACAAACGCACACACATACACATGTATACATAGATACGTACACACATATTCTCTATACTGTCTATCTCTCTCTCTCTTTCTCTTTCTCTCTCTCTCTCTCTCTCTCTCTCTCTCTCTCTCTCTCTCTCTCTCTCTCTCTCTCTCTCTCTCTCTCTCTCTCTCTCTCTCTCTCTCACACGCACACACACACACACGCACACACACACACACACACACACACACACACACACACACACACACACACACACACACACACACACACACACACACACACACACATACACTTACTCGGTGGCGCGGTTGGTAGAGTCCCCAACTGTCACTACTGCGGTCCGGGTTCGAATCCTGCCCAGAGGTGAAATAATTTCAGTATTGCTACGTTTCGAGTCGTTACTCCAACTCTCGTGGGCGGGGAGTTGGGTGTGTGTGCGTGTAAGGTCACAGCATTACCTATAGATCGGTCATACGAGCTCTAAGCTCTCTTCCGGGAGGGAAATAGCTGTCGTTCACGGGTCCAGCACGTGATCCAAAGACCAAGGTGAATACACGCACACACACACATACGCGCGCGCACACACACATATTGATGCTTGAACCTTTTTCAATATCTTATTTCACAGTACATGTTCATCATAAAAAATATTAGTTTGCGCTCGTAATTCCTATAATCATAATAATAATAATAATAATAATAACAATAATAATAATAACAATAATAATAACAACAACAACAACAAAACAATAACAACAACAACAATAATAATAACTGGTAATTGTATTATCATTATCATTATTATTATTATCATTATTATGTTATTATCATTATTATTATCATCATCATCAGCAGCAGCATTATTATTATTATCATTACTATTATTATCACTATTATTTATTATTTTTTTTTTAATTTCTGAAATGTCTGTTCAGTCACCTTGGGCTACTGTCAGAAATAATTTTTATCTGCATTTATTGTAATGTTTTCGCTTTACGTTAGTGGTGGGATAGAAGCGATGGTAAACTACAGCCCAGTAATTAATAATTAATTAATTAATATGTAAATAATATATAATTAATATATGTTGTAAACAGTTACTTTTAATTACAATTGCAATTAATTATTACAAATAATTACAATTATAATTAAACTACAAACCAAAAATCAGTAATTAATTAGTTAAATGATAAATTAACTAATCAGTCATTTAATATGTGAATATGAAATTAATATATGTTTTAAACAGTTACAATGTACATTATCATATCCAGGATGAGAGGGAGGGGGGGAGGGGTGATGAGTGGAAGTGGAATAGGTGGAGATAAAGTGGATGGGAGTGGATTTATGCCTCTGACTTTTGCTACCTCCCTTGTAAGGGGGAAAAAAGACCTTGGTATATGTATGTAAACAATTACACCAATTTAGTCGCTGACGTTACCAAAATT
>NC_134785.1:44815766-44825766 GCF_046742065.1 Oratosquilla oratoria
ATTTTTTAACAACAATTTTATTAATGGTATTTCTTCAAATTGACCAACTCCTCCACCTCTTCTTATATCCCTAGGAACACGAACAAAGTTATAAGAGTCAGGGGTCATTTCTTCTTTTTTTCGCATTTTCACCAACACTAAACCAAGTTTCAGTTAACGCTAATATATCAAGATCATTATCCTTCAATAAGTTATATTTCAAATGTTTTGTTGCCAACTGATTGTACGTTTAACAATCCACATTTAACACTACTATTCAGTCTAACAACAGCCATGATCTGTTAAATTACGTATCCTACTTATTTCAGATTGGTAGACAGGGCAGTTAGGGTCATTGACACTAAAAGATATTTCAGTTTTCTTGTATGTGACACAGTTAATGCATTTTTTAATGGTAGCTGTATCTTTGGATGCATGATTACCCACACATTTAAAGCAAATGGGATCATCATTATCATTCTTAGCCTGACATTTATCAATCATATGGTTGAACCTTTGGCAATATTAGCAAACCATTGGACGATACCAAGGACTATTATAGTAGTCCTTGGGCGATACCTATCTCGAACAATAAATCTCCCCCATTCCAGGAACACTTGAGCACCATTTTTCTTAATAAGTGCTCATACCTCAGGGTTGCATCTCAATATGTAATGCACTGTATTATTGGCCGCAGGTTTATCAAGTAGATATTCTATTTCATTCCTTACATTGTCAATGGAATTTAGATAGACATTTCTCTCTATTAGTGTATCAATGATATGATCCTTTTCTTCCTCTTTATAGACATTGTAAATCATTATCGGTGGTTTAATTTTTTAATGCACTTTGTAGATACTTTGTTGACAACTCCCAATTTCTTTTCTGCTTCTGTAAGTGTTGTTTGATCCTCAAAATTCAAAACAATGTCTCCATGACCTGTAAAACGAGTCAGTAATTTGCACATCATTAAGTGCTCCGACCACATCTTTTTTCATTTCACTGGCTTTTTTCCCATTTTCTTTTGCACTAACCACAAGCAAGTATTTTTTGTCTCCTTATCTCATTCCTTGATAACACTTGGCTCCATAATGGTGCTGAAGCCACGCCCACGGTAGTTTGGAGGGCAGCCGGGCCGCGGGCGGTCAGCTCAGCAACCAGGCCGTCCCTCACTCCTCCGGCCACCTCTCTCTTTACATCTACAACATTCTCCACATCTTTCTCCACATCTCTAACCTCCTTCTTTACGTCATCTACCACGGTAACTACCTCTTTCTTCATGTCTTCAACTACAGTCTCAATTTCAGACTTGATCACAGTTTCCATATCACCTTTCAACGATTGTGAGCTATTTGAAAACTGTACCTTTATTTCATCCAACATATTCATTATTAAATTGCCTGGGACAATACTTTCAAAACATGCGTCACATGCCCATTGTCAGGATTGAAACCTTTCAAACCATACACATTCAAATGAGCCCATCTTATTTTCCTTGTAGGACTCTTAGGGCAACCAAACCGTTCCTGTTTCTTCCCCTCCGACTTATTACACTTATGATATATGCTACTAACACTCGCGGACATCGGGGATAGCGACATGACAGCGATAGAGGAGAAGCGCCAAGCGATCGTCCACCTCTCCCGACTGCCGGTGGTTATCCAAAAAGTCTCAAGCATGTTTGTTTGTAATGATGACAAGATTATTATTGCATTTTTTTTAATGTTTTTTTCTCTTTCTCTGAGAGAATTTTTTTCTTCCACAGGAAGTTGCTTATAAATTCTCCATATAGAATTATTTTTTACAGTACTTTGGGCACGGCTACCCAAGTAAAATACTGACCAGAACGCGTTTTCACACTTTTTAGTAGCCTACTTCATCAGTGGCTGGAGTGTGAAGATCTGATTGATTTTTTTATTGTTTATATACTGTTATTATTGGGTTGATATACCGCTTTGATGTTTCTTATTGGCTAGTGGACCGTGCTGGGGCTACCAGACTGTGCTACTTCCTCATTGGTCAGCTGTTGTGTGACGTCATATTTCTCGCTCCGTGTTCCAGGGAGCGTGGGTCTCCTTACACTAGGAAGGCCCTCTAGATCTGTGATTTGTGTATTTAGATTGAGGGATGATTCTTCTGTAGAGAGAGCTTCAAGGATAGACAGTCACATTGATTCGCCAATAAAGAAATAGAGCGAATCACAAATATATATATATATATATATACATATATATATATATATATATATATATATTATATATATATATTATATATATATGTATATATATATATATGTATATATATATATATATATATATATATATATATATATATATATATATATATATATATATACATATATATTGGTGACAAGAAATGTATTACACCAAAAACTGTCTGACAAGATGAGGAGATTATACTGAAACAATTATATATCAATACATATTGTTATTGGATATATGTTCCAGTAATGTATCTTATGTAAGAAAATAATTCATGTTTATAAGATTGTTAATAATCGGAAAGCTTTACTGTTGCATAGCGACAACCGAGTGCACTTGTCCTCTGGAGTCTCTCTCTGGACGCGTCACGTGGGCCCTGGTCACGTGCCTCAGCCTGACGAGCGACCAGATGTCGGCTGACCAGACCAAGGGCAAGTGATGCTTCACACGGAAGGAATTAACGTCGATTTTTTTCCGTCGATTTTTGCCATCAACTTTTTACTTTTTTTTTTTTTTTTTTTTTTTTTTTTTTTTTTTTTTTTTTTCTTCTTCTTCTTCTTCTTCTCTCCCGTCGACTTTTTACTTTTTTTATTTTCGCCGTCGACCTTTATACGTTTATTTTTTTCCGTGGACGTTTTACGTTTATTTTTCCGTCGAATTTTTACATTGACTTTGTACGTCGACTTTTTTACGTTGCCTTTTCTTGGTCGATTATAGAGATCTCGTATAAGTCGATAAGTTTCATTCATACAAAAGTTATATATATAATATCCTGCATGATTGTGGTGCAGAAATAATAGATAATTATAAAAGTTATAAGACTATATAAAGAACTTGGAATATGCTGGATATTAATACATTAGACCACAACATAAATAATTAATAGAAGACAGAACTTACAAGCTCTTACAGAACGCCTATGATCAAACATAACACAGGGACAATACATCATCAGAACACAGAAAGCGGGAGGAGGAGAAGGAGGAAGAGGAGGAGGAGAAGAAGGAAGAGGAGGAGGAGGAGGGGTGTGTGAGGAAGAGGAGGAGAAGGATGAGAAAGAGTAGGGTATGTGAAGTATATATAACACACAGTAGCACACATAAGTTACAGAACAGTTTGTGTACTTTTCTTGATTGACAGTGTAACAATCCCACAGGGAGGTTCTTCATACTCGTAAGTGTATATATAGATCTCTCCGCCCAACGTGTCCATTCTATGCAGTACATCTATTCACGGTAATGATAGAGTAATAGTAATAATAATAATAATAATATTAATATAATAATAATAATGATAATAGAATTATGAAACAATAATGATAGTATTATTAATAATAATAAATGATAATAATAATAAAATAGTAATAACAATAATAATAATAATGATAATAATAATAATAATGAAAATAATAATAGTAATGATAATAATAATAATAGTAGAAATAATATTTTTAATAATAATAATGATGATGATAAAGATGTTAATGATCATAATAATAACAATAACAAGAAGAACAACAATAATAATAATAATGACGATAATTCGTCATGGTATTGTCCTTACGATAATGATTGATGTTGAGTTTTAATATTGCGACTCAATATTGTCATCCTCCACCAGTAGCCCCTTCTCTACCACCATCTACTCTTCCCCGTCTTCCTCCACCATCTCCTCCACCATCTCCTCTTCATCTTCTACCATCTACTCTTTCTCCTCCTCCTCCTCCTCCTCCTCCTCCTCCTCCTCCTCCTCCTCCTCCTCCTCCTCCTCCTCCTCCTCCTCCTCTTCCCCCACTAACTATTCTTCTTCATCTTCCTCCACCAACTATTCCTCCTTATCTTCCTCCACCATCTACTCCTCATCTCCCTTCACCTCCTCCTTCTCCTTCTCCACCATCTTCTCTACCACCAACACCATCATCCTCATTCTATTTCTCATCTTCCTCCACCATCTACTACTCATCTTGTACTTCCTCCTCTTCCTCCACTTCCTCCTACACCAACACCACCACCTTCTCTTCTTCGTCTTCCTCCTCCTCCCTCTCCTCCTCCTCCTCCTCCTCCTCCTCCTCCTCCTCCTCCTCCCCCCTCCCCCACGTGTTGTCTTCAGGTATAAATCAACTCTGCTAACTACAAAATAATAATAATGATAAATGAATATATAAAATGTGGGTAGATGAATAAATGAATAAAGATAAATGGAACAGGGAAGGAGCTTAAGAAGTAAATATTTAGTACCAATAAGTTACTCAACTAAGTGTGAGCTGGAGGAAATTTCCCGCTCTTGCCCCCCCCCCCTTGTGGGGGGAAGGGGGAGGGGGATTTTGTGTTTTGATGGGGCGGAGGGAGACAAGAATAAGAACCACAGACTCTCAGACCCTAAGTATTGGAATATTTATTTTTATACAAACTACAGTTCAACATATTCTACAATCCACGTCATCTCCGAGTGCCACACATTAAATTAAAAATGATCATAGATACCTAACTTTTGGCTTAATAAGACTGTTTTGTAATTAGTAAAAGAAGTGCTGAAGGCGGAGGTGGATGGAGTGAACTTGAGGGGTCGACCGAGGATGGATGGGATGGAAGGGTCTTTGGGCAAGAGGGGAATGTCTGTTGAGTAAGGAAGGGAGAAGGTAGGAGATAAGAATGATGATTCTGTGATGCAAAGATGGGAGGGGGGCGGGGGGTTGGGGGGAGTAGGGACTGGTTAATTGCGAATGACATTTTGACGCAGTCCGAAGGAATTTCTCCCCGTTTTCTCTATTTCCGGCATGAGGGGACGGAGAGGGGGGAGGGGGCCGATGAAGTGAAGCAGCCTTGCTGTGGATGTACTGTGTCTTGCTGCATTGCTTCTGACCCAGGGCGTTAGGCGGGATACAGGGATGACCCTTCATCCACGAAGAGCTAAGATGAGGAGGGAAAGGGTAGTGGAAGGGAGTAGAATGATTTGGCTACCTCCTTTATAAGGGGGGAAAAAGCGCTTGATATATAGATAGATAGCTTTATAATTTTGGTGGTTGAGGGGTGGTATTTTGATAATGGTATAAAAGGTGCCACAGGTGGTGGAAAAGATGGAGGACCACCTGAGAACCACCTGAGAAAGTTGTTGGTCCGGTCTTACGTCTTTCATGCTCTCTGAAAGAAACCATTGCAAATGACGACTTTATTGCTTCTGGGCATAAGGGTCATAATTTTGTACGTGGATTTATTGTTTTCCTGTCACCCCGGAAAATGTTTTATTTATCAAAAATATATAATCATTAAAGACTTTAGAAAATGTATACTAAGTTTAAGGACTATTAATATTAAGGAATAATTTATATAGTTCTATTAATAAATATGATTAATGATATTAGTGTTAAGGAATGTTAGTAATATAATTACCGGTCTCCTTGTGTTATTACCTAACCGGTAGTTTGAAAATTGAACAACAATAACAACATTTGTTGCCAAAGATGTTACTTACTTGCAGTTATTCAATAGATACTCAATAGCATAGAAATATTTCAATAACAATAACCCATATGTAAACATTGTCTAGGTATTTATCTCCTCGGGTGTAAGTACGCACGCTTCTTTATGGAGCTGACATACACATCCCTCTTCCTCCCCCTTCCCCCCTTTCTTCACGTCTCCCCTTCCCCCTTCCTTCATCCCTTCCCCCCCTTACCGCCCTTTCTTCATCCCTTCCCCCCTTACCCCCTTCCTTCATCCCTTCCTCCTTACCCACCTTCCTTCATCCCTTCCCCCTTACCCCCCTTCATCCCTTCCCCCTTACCCCCCTTCCTTCATCCCTTCCCCCCTTCCCTCTTCCTTCATCCCTTCCTTCATCCTTTCTCCCCTTCCTTCATCCCTTTCCCCTTCCTTCATCCCTTTCCCCTTTCCTTCATCCCTTCCCCCCTTACCCCCCTCCCTTCATCCCTTCCTTCATCCTTTCCCCCCTTCCTTCATCCCTTCCCCCTTCTTTCATCCCTTCCCCCCTTCCCCACTTCCCCACTTCCTTCATCCCCTCCCCCCTTCATCCCTTTCCCCCTTCCTTCATCCCTTTCCCCCTTCCTTCATCCCTTTCCCCCTTCCTTCATCCCTTTCCCCCTTCCTTCATCCCTTTCCCCCTTCCTTCATCCCTACCCCCTTCCTTCACCCTTTCCCCCTTCCTTCCCCCCTTCCCCACTCCCTTCATCTCTCCCCCTCTTCCTTCACCCCTTCCCCTTCCTTCCACCCTTCCTTCATCCCCCTCCTCGTCTAAGCAGTCTGACTCTCACGGGTAATATTTGTTCGTTCGTATTCTCTCTCTCTTATCTTTCTCTACATCTCTCTCTCTACATCTCTCTCTCCCCCTCACTCTCCCCCTTACTCTGTCCCCTCACTCTCTCCCTTACTCTGTCCCCTCACTCTCTCCTTCACTCTGTCCCCTCACTCTCTCCACCTCTCTCTCTCCACCTCTCTCTCTCTCTCTCTCTCTCTCTCTCTCTCCCTCTTCCTCTCCTTCTCCCTCTCCCTCTCCCTCTCCCTCTCCCTCTCCCTCTCTCTCTCTCTCTCTCTCTCTCTCTCTCTCTCTCTCTCTCTCTCTCTCTCTCTCTCTCTCTCTCTCTCTCTCTCTCTCTCTCTCTCTCTCTCTCTCTCTCTCTCTCTCTCTCTCTCTCTCTCTCTCCTCTCTCTCTCTCTCCCTCCCTCCCTCATTCCCTCCCTTCTCCCTCCCTCCCTCCCTTCTCCCTTCTCCCTCCCTCTCTCTCACCCTCTCTCTCTCTCTCACCCTCTCTCTCTCTCTCACCCTCTCTCTCTCTCTCACCCTCTCTCTCTCTCTCTCTCTCTCTCTCTCTCTCTCTCTCTCTCTCTCTCTCTCTCTCTCTCTCTCTCCCTCCCTCCCTCCCTCCCTCCCTCTCTCCCTTCTGCCTCCCTCCCCCCTCCCTCCTTCCGTCCCTCCCTTCTCCCTCCCTCCCTCCCTCCCTTCTCCCTCCCTCCCTCCCTCCCTCCCTCACTCTCTCTCACCATCTCTCTCTCTCACCCTCCCTCTCTCTCTCTCACCCTCTCTCTCTCTCTCTCTCTCTCTCTCTCTCTCTCTCTCTCTCTCTCTCTCTCTCTCTCTCTCTCTCTCTCTCTCTCTCTCTCTCTCTCTTTCTCTCTCTCCCACACACACACACACACACTGTATCGCCTCGTTCGTCGTTGATCTCTGGTGACTTACGTAAGCAGCGACTGCCAGGGCGTTCTTACGTAAGCGATAATATCCTCAGGTATGCAGACAGACGGACAAACGGACGGACAGACAGACAGACAGATAGATAGATAGACAGGCAGGTAGACATACAGGCAGACATGCAGGCAGGAAGGCAGCCTCGTTAGTGATCGACCCATATTTTCATTGTTATAATTTGTGTCATGATGGCTTGGATAAGACCATCACAGTAGTCCTTTGTCCAGTCGATGACAAGTCGTTCATTGATAAACTGGACCTTGAAAGAGATTGCATGTGTATGGTCATGTGACAGGTACACACACACACACACACACACACACACACACACACACACACACACACACACACACACACACACACACACACACACACACACACACACACACACACCATACGTACATTGGTGGGCAAGGAGCTATGCATGTGTTTGTGCGTTAGGTCGCAGCGGTACCTATAGATCGGGCGATATATGAGCTCTGAGCTCTCATCTGGGAAGGTAATAGCTGCCCATCACGTGTCTAGGATGTGATCCAAGACCGTGGTTCACCACGTTTACATATGTACAGGGATGTACAGACGGGAATGTACAACAAATGAGCCCCATGAGTGTCCAGATGGGAAGGAGGGCATTTGCATAGGGTCCTCTCGCGCAGACACAAACACGTTTGGGTTGGAGAGGTCAGAACGTAGACACGCACGTACGCACGCACACATACACACAAGACTCGTGGTGCAGTGGTAGAGTTCCCGCCTGCCACAACGGCGGTCCGGATTCGAATCCCTCTCAGGGCTGAAGTAATTTCAGTACCGCTGCGCTACGAGCCGTTACTCCAACTCGTGGGCGGGGAGTTGGGTGTGTGCGTGTAATATCACAGCATTGCCCATAGATCGGTCACATATGAGCTCTTGACTTCACTTCCGGGAGGGAAATAGCTGTCGATCACGAGTTCAACACGTGATCCAAGACCATAGTGAATCACACACACGCGCGTTATTGTTATTGTTGTTGCTGTAGTTGTGAGTCTTTACCTAATTGTAGGATACAGAAAAGGATCAACACTCGTGAGGCCCCGTCTCCTACTCTTCAATTTATTATGCCTAGCCTCAAATTGCGTGTGTTTCTGTGTGTGTGCGTGTGTGTGTGTGTGTGTGTGTGTGTGTATACTTGTAATTGGTGTTTGAACTACCGTCTCTGTTTGCATATTTGAGCTTCAGTTGATCTTAGGATTATGTCAGCCATGTTTCCGGTACAAACCCATTATCTACATTCCCCAGAAGGTCACACGGTATTGAACATAATATATCCAACAAACAAAGTTGCCATCGCAGCAGCCATCGTGCCTTTTGGTGGCAAAGTCTGAACATCTATGGTAGATGTAGAATATAGTTTCATATATTCATTTATTGACTAGTCAGTTATACATCTATTTACCATTTATTGACTAGTCAATTATATATATATATATATATATATATATATATATATATATATATATATATATATATGTGTGTGTGTGTGTGTGTGTGTGTGTGTGTGTGTGTGTGTGTGTGTGTGTGTGTGTGTGTGTGTGTGTGCGTGTGTTCATGTATCATTTATTGTCTAGTCAAATATATATTTGTTTAGATTTTTTGCAGTAGTTTTTGAACTCCAACGATACAATATGAGTTATCCATATTTACTAGTCATTTCAACCAGATTTTTTTTTCCAATTGAGGCAGGGGTCAGGGATGGCTCTACATCCACAAGGAGCTAAGATGGGAAAGGGGCATCAAACGGGTGATCGATGGGTAAAGGGTGGATGTGTGCTTTGGATAGACTACCAGCCTCCTTATAAGGGAGGAAAGGGCTCTTTGGAATATTTAGGTATATAATTCCGATCTATCATGTTTATTTTGAAGTGAACACCTTTGACCGAAGAGCAGTCTTGTTGGAGTAGAGCGCTCGTATATGTATGACTGTGTCCGCGTTGAAGTACATAAGATACAGCCACGAGCAAAAATTTGAACCACCCACAATTTTTTATGATGGAAAATTCAAATTCTTTGTATGACAGCTTGTTTTAATGCTATGATTGATAATGATAATAATAATGATAATGATAATAGTAATGATAGTGCTAGTGATAATAATATTGATGATAATAATAATGATAATAATGATAATAATGATATAATGAAATAAGGATAAAAATAATAAAAATTTATAATGATGATGATGATGATGATAATGATGATAATAATAATGATAATAATGTTAATGATAATGAAAATAATAAAGATAATAAAGGTGATAATATTAGTAATAGCGATGATAATAATAAAACAGTAATTGTAATATTAGAAATAATAATAGTAATAATAATAGTAATAATAATAATAATGATTATAATAGTAATAATAGTAATAGTAATAATAATAATAATAAAAATAAAAATAATTATAGTAATAATAATAATAAAAATAAAAATAAAAATAATAATTATAGTAATAATAATGATAGTAATAATAAGAGTAATAATTAATTAATGTAGATAAAAATAATAACATACAAATGATAACAACAACAACTCCCATCGGATTTTAATTGACGAGGAAAA